>NC_046328.1:2785544-3404294 GCF_009819535.1 Lacerta agilis
GGGGGATCTCAGAGCCCGAGCAGCAGGTTTGTATGAGGGAATGTGGTCTTTCAATAGCTTGGACCTAAGTTATATAGGCTTTTATGGGTCATACCCAGCACTTTGGAAAGAGAAGGAAAATAAAAAAGACTTTTGATTTTTCATCTGTCAGTTACTTAAAATAAATTATTCAAAATATTTACTCTAGAACAACACCCACCTGATCTACTTTCTGTTAGGGAAGGTTTTCCCCATCTTCCGACCCAAATAGATTAATTCATTTTCCTTTTTACACCAAAAGTCCAAAAGCGATTTTCTGATTATTATTTAATAGTTGTTAGCGATAGTTCTTCTGTATCAAACATATCAACTTTGTTTATTGATCAGCGTGCTAACATGCAGCACAGGAAATTGAAAGTAACCACAAAAACAGGGCAAAGGGAGAATTCTTAACTCCAACCCATAACAATGGAAGACAATATTTAACTCTGTAATTACCAGTTACTACATCCTGGGAACTCTTTACTGCTCACCCTATGCTCACTTCCACAGCTGTGGAAGATGCTCCATCTTGCAGGCCAGTGTAGGTCTGTACAGAAGCAGAGGCTAACGGTTGAAGTCCTGACAAGGGTCCGGCAGGGCCTGCACACCGCCTCTCGCCCTGGGGAGCAGCAAAAACCAGTTCGTGACAGGGGAGCCAGAGCCTCCAAGCTGAAGCAAGCACTTATTCAAAAGCCTTCACTTACTTTTGTCTGCTGGCAAATAAGTCACATTGCACTTGGTGGGGCTCACCTCCAAGTTAACGTGTTTAGGACTGAGTTGTAAAGCTGACCATTTTGGTTTCTTCCCATTCCCACCCTCCCCCCCACACCTTAAATTCAGTCTACCACATTTCCGCTTCACTTTGCAGGGTTGCTGTTGTTTTTTAAGGCCCCACACAAAAAGACACCTGCCTTTCAGTGCACATTTCTCCTAGCATACATTTTTTTGCATGTAGTTTTGCAGAACACATGTCAATGTTTTGTTTTTGTTTTTTGCAAGCAGATTTCCTTAATATGATGATTTCTGTGACACATTTACCTAATATGATGCTTGTTTTGGGTGGAAAACCGCATTGCAACATTTGGAGGAGCTGCATCTGGCACTTTGATTGTTTCATGAAGTGCAAGTTAGGCAGGTTTGCAATAAAATGCGAGCCAAACTGAATTCCTCTGCCATCACTGCTAAGGAAAGGCTGCATATTGGCACCCAGTTAGGCTTCTTTAAAAACCAGCTGTATGCAGGCTCCTGGCCAAAATCTCTTATGAGGAAGCTGGCTTATTAAAGAGGCAAGAATTAAAAAGCATTTTTCACACTATTAAAGAGAACATCAGCAGTAATAAAAACGAGCACTGTGCATTTCTTTTTGACTCTGTGCTGTTAAAATTATTTTGCTCCCCTTCAGGTTTCCCACAGGGAGTTTTCCTTGAACAGCAAAAGGCCCAACATCCTTGCTTTGACTCCTGTATTCTGCCCTCTGCCATTAAGCCAGTCTTTACTAGTTATTTCCATGAAACGTGTTGCAAAACACACCTTCAGGTGGTGTATGTGAGCATATATACATTCAGCAGTGGTTACCAAGTGTTCCAAAATTCTTGGAGCTGAAAAGCTTTCCAATTTGCCCTTTACACACCCACAGCCTATTCCCTGGAGGGTAGTTTTGTGTGTGAGAGAGAGTGGTAATCTCTCCCCCCCCCTCATTTTCTTCCTTTTGAATAAAAGCAAGTTCACAAGAATAAATTGTTGTTTTTCCCCTTTGAAGAACTGCTGATTGCTCCCTAAGGTGAAGGAGATCTTTTTTCATGATTGACACAATTGGTATCTCTTTGCTCCAGGAAGCCCTTTCTGGGAGGCTGCCACACGGCCTCCTCATGTTCCACTGTTCCAGAACCTTCCGTGTGGGGTCAAGTGCACATGCCGGAATATTCCACACACAGCCTGCTGTATCTGTTTCAGCCAAGGTGTGGTCATACAATTCTGTAACAACATGGGTTGCTCTTGCTTCCCAGGAGGAAAGGGGAGGTGATTGGGACATTGATGTGGCACAAATGTGCTGGCTAACGCACCAGGTTAGTTCCACCAGTCCGTTTGCACATGTGCCATGAGTCCCATGGAGGCATTGTGGAGGGAGTGGTCAGACAATGAGGAGGAGTGGGAGGAGATCAGGGAGTTGGAGTAAGTAGCCTGACCCTAGTGCAGTGTTTCTCGAAGATGGGTCCTGCCAGGCTTGGAAAATAGAGACCAGGGTCTTGGAGAAGGGCAGAAGAGTTTTCCCAGTAGTAATGTACGGAAGTGAGAGCTGGGCCATAAAGAAGGCTGATCGCCAAAGAATTGATGCTTTTGAATTATGGTGCTGGAGGAGATTCTTGAGAGTCCCATGGACTGCAAGAAGATCAAACTTATCCATTCTTAAAGAAATCAGCCCTGAGTGCTCACTAGAAGGACAGATCCTGAAGTTGAGGCTCCAGTACTTTGGCCACCTCATGAGAAGAGAAGACTCCCTGGAAAAGACCCTGATGTTGGGAAAGATGGAGGGCACAAGGAGAAGGGGACGACAGAGGATGAGATGGTTGGACAGTGTTCTCGAAGCTACTAGCATGAGTTTGGCCAAACTGCGAGAGGCAGTGAAGGATAGGCGTGCCTGGCGTGCTCTGGTCCATGGGGTCACGAAGAGTCGAACACGACTGAACGACTGAACAACAACAACAACAAGAGCAGCCTGTCTCAGTGTCATCGGATACGCTATCCAGATACTATCCTCCGCAATGAGGAGCCATCCCTCCCAGGGGAGATGCTTAAGGATAGATAATTTCCACTTCCATTTCCAAGGATGTGAAGGTGAGTGTGGATGTGAAGGCTAGCTGCCCCTGAAAACTCTGCCCACTTGCAGGAGTACCCTCTTGCTTGCCCAGCACCAAGACTTAGGAAAACAACTGTACTGTGCCTGCCCTGCTCTTCAGAAGGGGAGTCTGGGTGGCTGTGTTGCGTCTCACAAACTTGTAACAAGTAGCCCAACCTATGTTGGAATGCTGTACTGAATTTTAGAATAAAGCCTTTAATCGTGTGAGGTGTGTTTTAATAGGTAGGAGAGGATATATTAATTGCAATTTATCCCTCCAGGCTCCCACATGTGTGGGTTGAACATACACAGAGCAGAGTTTAAAGTCCCATCCTTAGCAGAAAAATGGAAAATATATAGGAATAAGCTGTGAATACTTCTTTTAATTAAGTCCAGCTATAAAGCAAGCTGCCTCTCCCTTTCCTTGCCCCGCTTAACAAAGAATCAGACAACAGACTGAGAAGTAAGTTTAAAATATGATTTACTTACTCATAGGCTTGCATTCATTTTCAACAGCAACAGCAGGAAAGTAAATGCAGGCAAAGTATACTTTCAATAGAAACAGCCTCAGGCATGTTCCTGAGACTGGAGCAGTTGGATATACATCTGCTTCCATGGCTGGTCAAAGAAAAAGAGAAAGGAAACAGGAAATACTTCTTGATTCCTCCCACTCAAGAGAGGAGGGGAAATGACATAACACAGAGCCCTCACTATAAATTGCATTTCTATCATCTGAGTCTCTGCCAATCAGAAATAAAGCTTTATTGTCTTATCCCCGTCTCATGCTTGCTTGCAAGAATATGCACTGTTAGATTTGGCTGCTAACTTTCCACAAATCAGAACACCCAAGCTGAGAGCCCAAGTTCTAAGCTGTCCAATAGAAGAGCCCTCTTTTCTTCTCTGTTAACTATCATAACAAATGTGCCAGTTGTACTAAAGAGGTTGTGTGTATCAAAGTCTTTGGTCACACCAGCCTTTCTCTTTATAGAAAAAGGGAGGCGAGTGGGGGAGAGAAGTAAACCACCTCTCACAATTCGCTGGGCCTGGGTGGGTGAGGGTGAAAGAACAAAATGTAGGGAGCTATTTGCCTAGAGCAGAGACGTACTGGTCATCCTACTTCTTTTGCAAGAGTGAATTCTACCATTACTCACAGCCTCAATTTATTTTTCAACACTAGATAAATTCTGGGGTGTCTATATCTATATATCTATATCTACAGGTATATCTATATTTGAACATGCTACATGTAATTGCCCTGCAATTTGCAAGAACATGCAAAGATGGTTTTATGTTATCTGCCTGTCATTATCTAAGCAGAGCCTTTTATATTGCAATGACGCATAGTATAATTACCATTGCAAAGTGCAATTTATTGCAATCCCAGCTTTTGCAGAGATCTTATGCTCTGGCTTGCCACTTCTCTTTATTATATGCAGAGTTGTGTCAAAACCTACAAATCCTACCCTTTGTGCCTGAAAAATTGACCTTTTCCGAAACAGCACTTTCCTTGGAAGAGACCTCCCCATGAAGGAAAGATGGGAGGGCATTTTTTCCTTTTGCAATATTAACATCCCGTATGTATGTTTCTACTGCCTGTCAATCATGGTTCTATGGTGGTTTCTGAAAAAGAATAAAAAACATCACAAATGTAAATACAGTAGATGAACACAGATGATTTCATCTGTCATCTGACTAATTTCTGATATATTATTTGGCTTGCTTCCTATTGTTAATAGAATTCTAAAGTCTCAAATATAAAATAAATGTTTATAAATGTACGAGGTAAAAACATACATTAGTATGTATGTTCCTTTAAATTCTCTTCCTTTAAATTCCTGGGAGTCCATCTTAGTGACGACATTACTTGGAAGGTCAATACAGCCCAGGTGGTCAGGAAGGCCCAACAGAGACTTCATTTCCTTAGGGTCAAGCGAAAGAACGATGTTAGACAACAACTGATGATTTCCTTCTATCGGTCCATGATAGAAAGTGTTCTCTCATACTGTATTACGGTGTGGTACGCTGGTTTGACAGCCATGGACAGCAGGAGACCGTTGCCTCAGAAGAGCAAGGAACATTCTCAGGGATCACTCACACCCTGGCCAGCACCTCAGGCAGGAGATATAGAAGCATGATAAGCCGCACCAACAGGTTCAAGAACACTTTCTATGCATGGGCCGTGAGGCTGCTGAATGGAAGACAGCAACATTGCAGCTGACGTTCAGGGTTGGTGGTCGTACGACAGCACATAGAGTGTAACAAGGACTGAGAGATTGGGGGGGGGGGCTCGTTTAATCTCACTGTAAACATGTGGTACAGTGAAAATAAAAGTATTTCTATTTCTATATAAACCACGTGTCTGAAACAGTACAGGAGAACAATCCTGAAGCCATTTGGACTCTCCCAAATTGACCTCAAATATTTATCTGCAATAGGAAAAGCTTTCCAATTGTTTTTTGACTAGGGGCTTACACCTCTTTTTTCAAACACAGTCTGGCAAGTATCTGTTAAGCTGTGCACACTTATCAATATGCATAAGAGATTCAGGAACTAAGTATTTACCATCTCAAAGGAATAGCCAGGCTACCCAGGATTTACCCAGGGTTAAACCACAGAGCCTAGGGCTTGCCGATCAGAAGGTCCCCAGTTCGAATCCCGGCGACAGGGTGAGCTCCCGTTGCTCGGTCCTTGTCCCTGCCAACCTAGCAGTTCGAAAGGACGTCAAAGTGCAAGTAGATAAATAGGTACTGCTACGGCGGGAAGGTAAACAGCATTTCCATGCGCTGCTCTGGTTCTCCAGAAGCAGCTTAGCCATGACCCGGAAGCTGTACGTCGGCTCCCTCGGCCAATAAAGCGAGATGAGTGCCGCAACCCCAGAGTCGTCCGCGACTGGACCTAACAGTCAGGGGTCCCTTTACCTTAAGGCATTATCAGGTATCCTGGCAGACAGGAGAGAAGCAACACTCTCAAATTTCTGCTGGAGACCGCCTCCTATGATGTATGTTTTGGGGTGGTGGTCTTGGGCCACAGGTGGGCAATTTCAAAAGTCTATATAGGGACTTGCGCACCATTGTTCGGGGTTCTCCTCCCTCCTGCGTGTGGTGAGTGGGGACCCTGTTGAAATAGTTTATTTCCTTTAATAAAGATCAGGCTTACGAGCCACGTTGCTTCTCCATATACTCTGGTTGGCCTCTGTTATTTTCTCCTACCGATAGGGAACCCACTTAAGAACTCTATATGGGCTTTGGAAAACCCCATAAAAGAAGCAGTTTTTCTTCTAACACCACACTATAATGTTGTAACTTATTGTTTTAAATTCTTGTTAAGCCATTTCAGCCTGCAAACTCCCCAGAATGCTCCAGAGTAAAAAATGGCTACTTTTTCTTTCCCCCCATTATTTCTGACACTGTATTTGATTTTTTTTTAAAGGAATATTTTCTTAGTTTCTGCAAGCCCTTTGCACTGCATTGACCTGATATGCAGCTTTAACACTGTAGCATTTGTTAACGACATGAATAAAGAGGTGTGGACTGGGCGGGGGGGGGGGCGGAGTTGTTTTGGAAACTTTGCTGAGAATATTCGTGGTTGAAATCAGCACCATGTCACCTTCTTTTTCTTCTCCCTCCACCTTTCTCCAAAACCTACTTCTGCATCCAAACCCGTTTTTTCTGTTGCTCACCAAAAAGAAGAAAAAGGAATGGAAACGTCTTTTTTTGCCAAAGGATAACAAAAGTGAATTGTTCTCAGCAAAGTGGAGCGGGCTGGGTGCCACGTTTCAGGCATTCTCCTCCCAACCACAAATAAATAATTTACCGTTCTGTTGTTTCAGCTTTCTTTGGGTTTCTGTGTCATTCACCTCCTGGAGCCTCCCATTAGCAACTGTAAAAAACAGAGGTGTGTAGAGAGAGGCTGCTGTTACTTTGAACTGTTGAAGGGAGTTTGGCATCTCAGCATCTAATTGCACAGTTCCCAGCTAGGTGCCTGTGGAGACCATGGCACCCTCAGACAGCCTGCACCAAGACACCCCACCCTTCCAGGTTTTTAAATGGAGTATTTCACTTTGGGGGTTGTTTAAGGCTGGTTTTTGTGGAGTGGCTTGTTTTTTGGTCTGGCATTTTTTTGGGGGGGTGGATGGGTGTCTATCTTGCAGATGGGGGCTTCTAAGCATCATCCATTTTCCTTTCTGTGAAATGGGTATTTTGATGGGGGTTTTTAAAAATAGATTTGCAAGAGTTACACAGGAGTAGTGCAACTGTGCCAGGAACCTCCCAACTCAACCAGAGATCCACTGGATCCTAACCCCGCTCATCCTGCTCAGTCTTGTTAGGTCCACCTGGGGGTCCTCAAATGTTGTTGGACTACAACTTCTATCATCCCTGACTGCTGCCCCTCCTCCCTATGGATGATGGGTATTGTAGTCTAACAACATCTGGGGATCCAAGGTTGAGAAAGGCTGGGTTGGTTGTCAGACAAGGACCTCACAGACCTTGGTTCAAATCTCCACTGAAGCTCACTGAGTGATCTTGGGCCAGTCACTGTCTCTCAGCCTAACCTACCACACAAGGTTATTGTGAGGATAAAATGGAAAGGGGGAGAGCCTTGAGCAATATTTAAAATCACATTGAATGATATTAAAAACTGGTTCCACTGTTGTGCCCCAAATCTATGGACAGTGAAATTGGGGAGGCAATGTCATGATTTTCTGGTAGGTGACTGAATTTCTCTGAGAAGTTTTTTTTTGGGGGGGGGGGTATTAATTTTTAAAAGCCAAAAGAAAAAAAATTCTGATAAATTTTGCCTCTTTCCGCCATTGGCTGTTTGGCGTTTCCCTGTATTTAGTGCTTTTTTAAAATGCCTAGTTAATTGGGGAACTTTTTTAGCTGATTAAAAAAAATGCTATTGTTTGATCCTAACTGAACTGAGCCTTAAAACTAAAACACACGCGGGGGGGGGGGGGCTCTTTCCTTACAAATTATGTCAAAAAAGGCAGGAAGTTTGGTATTAACTGCCTTTGTTCTTCCCTTCATTTTCATGTGGTTAAAGTGTGTGTTGTTGTTTTTTGCTTCTTTCCAAAACAGTGGAGGTTCCACACGGAGGAGCAGGGCTCCTCATTTAAATATACTCTCTCTCCCTCTCCCCCACCTTCCCAGTTTCCCTCCTTGGCTTGCTTAGTCTCATAAACTTGCTCCTACTCAAACTTGCTCCTACTCAAACAGAGCCTTTTGTATGTAGTGCGTGAAGTCGAACAGCAAATGTTATTACGGTAGCCATTTCTGCATCAGCACCTGCCAAATGTTGACCTTCTGCCTTGCCCTGCTAGGAGATCTCTCTTTGGAGCCAGATGCTCTTGGTTTCCAAACCACCACCACCCCACACCCGTTTTCCTAAGAAGGATTGAGCCAAATGGCTGTTCCCAATAGTCGCATCTCTTGCACTCCATCCAGCTCAAGAACAGGGTGGAGCCACCAGACCCATAGTTAATAATTCCACCCTCCACTTGAAATCTGGAGGGCAGAGCTCACGTCTGAGTCTAGCCAGAGGCAGGAGCCTGATGGTCCCAGAAGACACCATTAGAAAAGTCAGTTCAAAGGGTTGTTTGGTTTTCTTGCAGCAAACCTGAGCCATCAGTTCTGCTTGTGGCCATCCTGATATCATTGGACTCCAACTCCCATCAGCCCTGGGTAGCATAACTACTGGTCAGGGGTGACAGGAGCTGCAATCCAGCAAGATCTGGAGGGCCACAGGCTCCCCAGCCCTGACTTGCACAATGCCAAAAAGGAGGACAAAGGAGCATAGATTTGCATAAATGTTGCACATGTTAATTTATATACAGATGTGTGGGTTTATGGAGTGTTAGGTAAGGGTTTATACCAGTGCTGGATTTACGTATAAGCTAAACAAGCTATAGCTTAGGGCTCCACTCTCTTGGGGGCCCCAAAAAATTCAACAATTACTTTGATAAAATACATATTTTGTTATATGCAAATAGCTTTAGATACCTATTTGGTCCATAAATTACCATATAGCATATATTCAACACAAAAACATTGACAATTTGTTGTTTACAAAGGACAGCTGGACATATAAAGGGCCCCGTTACCTTTAGTAGCTTAGGGCCCCATCAAACCTAAATCTGGCCCTGGGTAGTACCTCTGGTGGGGACATATTGTGCTTCTTCTGGGTTAGCTTGTCCACCTTTGGGCCCCACCCTGCACTGATCTCTCAGCTGTGGCTCCTGGAAGCTGTCATCATGTGACAGTGGCCACACCTCAGGAATGGCCTTGACTGCTGGCTAAACCAGGTGAGGGGCTAAACCAGGTGATGGGTCTCAAACCCTCAGTGAGTTGGGGACTGAGAATGAAAAGCTGGGGAAGCACTATTGCCCTCAGTGGGCTTTGCATAGGAATCTGGTCGGCCATTGTGACAACAGAATGTTGGATCTGATCCAGCAGGGCTCTTCTTAAATTCTTATAAGTGCCACCCCACCAGTATACCTTTGTCTTCACTGGTGGAGCAGCATGTACCTGTATACTGCTTTATAAGGCTCCACAATCAGTGGTGCTGAGACCCTAAATCTGCTTTCTTTTTCATTTATTCACGCACAACCCAAAAATATGTTCAGTCAGTTAGTCAACAGAGCACCTTCCACATGTTTGGGGCTCCAACTGCCATCAGCTCCAGCCAGCATGGTCAATGGTCAAGGGCGATGAGAGGTTTAGTCTGCAACATATGGAGAGCACTGTGTTGTTGACCCCAACATTAAATTATTAAAATGTGTACATTACTGAACAGAAAAGAGATCCTAGGTTTTGCATACATATAACCCTAACTATATCTGCACCCTATTCTGTACCTTTCCCCTGGATCTCTGCATGGATTCCAAGTGGTTTTCCACCTAAGGAGTTCTGCAAAGGATCACCTGCCTCATGCCAAGTCATACCATTCTGTCTGCACAGGTAGGGCTCTCCAGAGTTTTGGAGTCTGGCCTTTACCAGCCCTACCTGGAGATGCCAGGGATTGAACCTAGGACTCCAATACTTGACCACAGAGCTACTGACCCTTATCTTCCCCTTTAAAACCAGTGTTTCCTGAAGAGTCCTTGACTTCAGCTGGGTCACACCCAGTGTTTGTTCCCCTCTCCCCTTCCAGTCTTGCTTTCACAACTACCCTCCTATTTTTCATATCCCTTTTCTCTCCTGGTCCCTCTTTCTAATTATTTCATTTCTTCCTAATTCTAGAATAGTAGACGAACTTTGTTTTTGTAGCTTTCTCTAATTGCTTGCATCCTTTTCAACCCTCCTCAGCTGCAGCACAGAGAAAAATAAAATAGTTGAAGAGTTTGCAAGAGCTGTGTGTTTGTGTGGAGAAAGAAAGGAAACAAGAGAGTACAGAATTAAGGTTCTTAAGGCTGATGACTTCGTTCTGTTTCTCTACACCAGCCATGGCCAACCTAGTGCCCTCCAGATGTTGTTAGAAGACAACTGGCTAGCACCAAAGGGTGTCATGGTCCAACAACATCTGGAGGGCATCAGGTTGGCAAAAGCTACTCTACACAAGGGAGGGCTTGATGGCAGAGCAGAAGGTCCTAGGCCCAATCACTGGTACCTTCAGTTAGGAGGACCAGGTGAGGAGGAAGACCCGCCTTTGCTTTGCTTGAGACCCGCCTGGACAGTTGCTGCCTGCCAGAGTAAAAATGCTGCATATGTTCTAGCTGACCCTAGAATTATAAACCACTTCTGGCACAACAGAACACTGTGACATCAGGCGATTGACAGGTGGTTGGCCCTGCCCACCTGTCATAATGACTCATGGGGGTTGGGGGACTGAAGCATCCAGTCACACCTGCTAGAAAGAGTTCCCCACCCATGAAGCAGGTCAGGGGTGGGAAACCTGTAGCCCTCCAGATGTCGACGGAGAACTAAAATTCCTTTCAACCCTGGCTATTGGGCATGACAGGACTGAGGCTCCAATAGGTTGATGCCCTCAATGACAGACTCTTCCTACCTTATCAAAATCTTGGTGCACTAACCAAAGCTAAGTAGTAGTGGATGTAGGAGGTCCCAGCTCATTTTCTGATATCGCTGGTTAGAAAGGATATTTATTTATTTACTTACTTATTACCTTTATATCTCATCTTTCCCCACAAGGAGCTGAAGGTGGTGTATATGGTTCTCCTGTTGCCCATTTTATTTTTACAACAATTATGTGAGGTAGGTTAGACTGAGAAGGAATGACTGGCCCAAGGTCACCACCCAGTGCACTTCATGGCTGAGTGGGGATTTGAACCCTGGTCTCCCAGGTCCTAGTCTGACCTGCTAACCACTACACCACACCAACTCATGGTAGGTAGGCTAGGTAGCAATCAGGAAGGGGGGTGACCTGTGATCATCCAGATGTAGCTGACCACCACCTCCAGTTACCCTGATGGGTGATAAGTGTGCACATAAGAGCAGCTCTGCTGGATCAGGTTAATGGCCTGCCAAACCCAACATTATGTTCTCAGAGTGGCCTGTGGTAAACTGGCAAGCAGGACCTGAGCACAAGAGCCCTCTTCCTGCCTGGTACTGTATTCAGAATCATGACTGCCTCTTGACCATGGAGACAGAACATAGCCATTAGGGCTTGTGCGCATTTACAGTCTTATCTTCCAGGAATCTGCACCTGCAGGCCTTGCACATCCACATCTTCCTTCCTCCCTTTCCTGTCTTCCTTCCCCTTGTTCCCCACCCCATGCCTCCCTTTCGTAGTTTCGTTGCACTCTGCTCTCACCACCCCAATCCTCCTGGCCAATATATTTTCCCCAAGTCTGTGAAGGCCAGATGGTTTTGACTAGAATAAAGGCATGCACATTTTGGCACAAAACTCCTATCCACCTCCTTCATCTGGTGCATTAAGTCCTAATGAGATCTCCTCCCTCCTACACACAGAGGGGGGGGGAGGGAGAGGGAGACCTCTATCCAAGTTCCTGTTAAGAACCCGCATCTAAACGAAACTTGTCAAACAACGTGTGCTCTTTATTTTCTTAAAATAACTTTCCTAGCCCACTGGTGAGGAGAGGAAGGAGAGACAGCACTATTTACTATAGGCCTACAGATTTGGGGGTTCTTCCCCCCTCCAACCAGGAAATTCTTTCCAGCTGTCCTTTTTTAAAATTATTTGAACAACTTTGCACAGTACAGTAACATAGAAAGCCAGGGAAAAGGCAGTCATTTAATGAACATGCAAGGCTACTGTGAAATAAATAATAGGTTTAATGGCCAGGCACCTACGGATATAATTGGGCTCCATTCAAGAGCAAATTAAACCAGCGTGTGCACTCAAGTCCCCAATAATGCCATGGGGCTGCTGCAGTGAGAGCAAATCTGGATTATACCATCTCTCTCTCTCTCTCTCTCTCTCTCTCTCTCTCTCTCACACACACACACACACACACACACACAGAGAGAGAGAGAGAGAGAGAGAGGGAGAGAGGGAGAGAGAGAGAGAGAGAGAGAGAGAGAGAGAGAGAGAGTTAATAACAGGGCTGCGATCTTTCTAATTGCATCCAGGGAGGCAAACAGACAAACAGAGTGTATGCCAGAGGTGGAGAACCTTAGGCCCTGCAGGCTTCACTTTCCTGTACAGTACTGTAATCACAATCCCACCAGGCCACAGCCCCTCATCTGCCATGCTTTCCCCACCCTCCTTGAGTGTTTTTGCCTGCCTGGAATGTGTCGTTCTTGCTTGTCTGGATAAATTAGAGAAAGGGGTGTGTGCACTTTGTTGTCCCACTCTCTTTTGCCTCTGGCCCTACCCAGCACTGGCAGGCGGCCCTCAAGAGGTTGCCTAGAAGGGAATGTGGCCATCAAGTTGAAAAAAGTGGTGTATATCCAACATGACATCCTTCTGATTGAATGAACTCATCTGGGGATAAAAACACGCCGGTATTGGCAACAGGGAGTTGGCATTGCTGGACAAAGCAAGTGTGCCTACCAGCACCTTTGAAACCTCCTGCTTCTGTTCCTCTTCCTCCTTGTATAAGGATAAAGAGAAGCAAAATTCACCATACAGGTATAAGGGGAAATCGCACTGCTTACATAAATGTCCATGTAAGAAAAAAAATTGCATTAAAATTCTGGTGGTGAATTTTCACAAGGACTTAAAAAATAAATAAATCAGTAACTGATGTGAAAATGTGAACTCAGTAACTCAAGACTGGAGAAAATGAGAAGCTGAGAGAAGATAGAAGTTGACCAATTTGTACTTCCCAGTACCCACCACAATGGTGTGCTGCCCAGTTGCCACCTGTTGATGGGCAATTTGAAAGCGCCTGCAGACCTCTTCTTGAGGTTTCTTATCTTTCAACTGAACTTGAACCAGACAGCCCTTCAAATAGAGAACCATACTCTGTGATGCAGGACACATGGCCATCCTGGAAAAACATTTTGGAAAGAATCCAGTATGTTGGAAACAACCCAAAGCTACTATCATGTTGAAGATTAAAAGCATAGAAGAGGTCAGATTATCACACGATTAACCCCAGAATGAACACATATGTTCATTTTTTTAAAATCCGTTTCCTTACCCACAGATTTCCTTGTTAAACCAGATTTTGCAAACGGACCCTATGCATTTGGACATACCGGTAATTTATGTTGCCAGATACTATACTGACTTCAAAAGTAGAGGAGGTTGGGGGAACACATTGTGCTTTGGAGACCTAAGGGCATAGCTCAGCCTAACTGTGAAATGTTGAGGAACGGCATCCTCAAATCTTGGGGGCACCAGTTGGAATGGAAAAGGACCACGGCTGAACACATTGCCCTGACATGCTAGATTTCTTATGTGAGGGGAGGGCAGGCTTTTACGTGGGAATGCTCAAACATGCAATTTCCTACCTGCACCCTTAAAATACATTAGCAGTTGATCCCATTAGCAAAGTGTCTAGTTGTACAAAGTTCTTTATTCCATGATACTCAAGGCCATTGGAGCCAGATATATGGTCTTGCATTTTTGTTAGGGAGCCACATGCCCTACTTCATAGGAGACAGTCCTCTGCCTGAGGGGATGTTAGAGCAGGCTTCCTCAAACTCAGCCTTCCAGATGTTTTTGGCCTACAACTTTCATGATCCCTAGCTAGCAGGACCAGTGGTCAGGGATGATGGGAATTGTAGTCTCAAAACATCTGGAGGGCCGAGTTTGCGGAAGCCTGCGTTAGAGTAAGGTTACCAGATTTTTTTCAATAAAGCTGGGGATACTTTAAATAAACAAACAAATAAATAAATATTTTTTTAAAAAAAAAAAAGAGGGGGGGAACTAAGACAAAAAAGTAAACACCACAGATCAACGTTTGCTTTAAAACTGAGCTTTGGTTAATAAAAAAAAACCCCGCAATGCACAGTATTCAATCTAGCATTTCCTAACCTTACATGTATCAGGAGCTCAAAAAAATGTGCCACATATATAAATACGCAGCAGTTTTAGTCCCGCGCGAGGCCTACCCAGCTTGGCCTGGTGGAGACTGCCACCCAACGCCCCGCAGGCTTGCCGGAGAAAGGGCGAGAGGGCAGTGTGGCAGGAAGCTCCACCTTCACGAGCGAGCGCCGGATGAGGCGCTAAGGCAAAAACCAAAAGCAAACGGGTGGCAGCTCACGGCTTTCCCAATCGCTGCCCCCGCGGCCACTCCTTGCGGGCCCTCCGTCGCTCAAGGCAGCTGCCTCTTCTTCCTCCACGGAAACCTGCCCACCTCACCCAGCCCCTTCCGCCAACGGCGAGGCCACTCCGCCCTTGCTTGCCAGCCTCCCACCCTGGCCACACTGCCCTCTCGGCCTTTCTCCGGCAAGCCCCAGGGCGTTGGGTGGCAGGCTTTTTTCAATGAAGCCTGGCTCCAGGCTGCTGAGACTGCCGCTGCCGTTGCCACGTTTCCTGGGGACATTTAATGAAATCCTAGGACATTCCGGGGACGGAATTTGTCCAGGGACAAATTTGCAAATCCGGAGACTGTCCCCGGGAAACGGGGATGTCTGGTAACCTTATGTTAGAGGACAGTTCTCTATGTCACTTAAAGATCTCTAAGAAACAGGTAGGTAGCCGAGTTGGTCTGCCATAGTAAAAAAAAATTAAAATTAAAAAATTCCTTCCAGTAGCACCTTAGAGACCAACTAAGTTTGTTCTTGGTATGAGCTTTCATGTGCATGCACAGTTCTTCAGATACAAGAAGAAGTGTATCTGAAGAAGTGTGCATGCACACAAAAGCTCATACCAAGAACAAACTTAGTTGGTCTCTAAGGCATAGCTGTCAAGTTTCGGTTTTGAAAATAAGGGATCAGCAGTCTCACCTATCCCGGGGACAGTCACATGTCAGTGGTGGGCGGAGCCAGAAGCAAAAGTGGGTGGAGCAGCAATGTAAACTCCGGGCTCGGAGCGGAGCAAAGAGGAAGGCAGCCAGCAAAGAGGAGGGCAGCCATGTGCTCCGCGCGATGGAGCCCCATCGTCTTCTTGTCTGATCCCATCAAAACAGGACAGGAAGCAGAAGCTGCTCAAAGGCAGCCAGGCTCCACCGCCAGCTAACCCTATTGGCTGGCTGAGGGGCTCGGCGGCAGGGGGAGGAATACACCCCCCTGTAAGCATGGGAAAGGGCTCCCACTTGCTTTGAGGGCTGAGGCTTTTCTCTCCAAGTAGGCGAGGTCTTCCCACCCAGTCCCTGGCCAGCAGGGGAGGAGCTGCTTCCATTAAAAACGGGAAATTTAAGGGAAATAAAAAATAAGGGAGAGCAGCAGGAAACTGCTTGAAATAAGGGAGAATCCCGGGGAAAACAGGATACTTGACAGCACTGCTCTAAGGTGCTACTGGAAGGAATTCTTTTTTTTTTTTTTTTATCTGTAAGAAAGACAGAAAGTTGAGCCAGGGAGGGGATGCCCCTGCACAGTTAGCAACTAAACAGCAGACTGGAGAGGCAAAGGGGTCACCTGCAGTGATCGAAACTGGGAAAGGAAAGCAAGGCGCTACATAGCGCCCGGAACCTGGGCTGGGCGCTGGAACACAATTTCTAGTGGCATTTGTGCCGCGGTGCCCGGCGGACCCCCGGCTCCCGCAGCACCTCAAGAGGCTCCTGGCAGCGGCGGGAGACAGCGGGATGCTCGGGGCTGCAAATGCGCAGCTGCTCGCTCTGCTGCTGCAACTTCTTCAATAGCTCCTGCAGCTTCGGCACTTCGGCGGCGGCGTGGCTGCAAAGCCACCCCGCGACCCTCTCGCTCGCTTGCCGGAGCGATCCTTCTGGCGCCCCCTTCTCCTCCTCCTCCTCCTGTTCTCCTCCCCTCCCTCTTTTCAGCCGAAGCCTCCCGTTCTTCCCCTTCCCCAGTCTGCGGAGCGAGGGGCGGAGAGGGGCGAGGCTTCGCTTCCCCGCCCGGCCAGGCAGAGGAGGGCGAGGGGAAGCTTCGCCGGGCGCAGGCAGGCAGGCAGGCACCGAGGGGGAAGAAGAGGCGGCGGCGGCGGCGGCATTATCGCTCCGGCTGCTGCCTCGTGGGGTGCGAGCGCGACTTGGCTTCGCAGGGTTGTTAGGAGCTACAAGCAGCTCCGCATTTGCAGCGCCGATGGGGCTCCGGGCGACGGCCCCAAACACCATCCCCAGCGGCGCAGGTGGCAGGGGGATTTCTGCAGCCCCACAGCTCTTCCCACCCCACCGCACCCTTTCCTTACTGACCGGGCAGGCAAGAAGCGGAACGACCTGCCAGGGCAGCGGAGACGCAGCTCCCTTCCTTGGAAGTCCCGCTTCAGCGAGGGGCTGGCGGGGAGGAATTTCTCCTCCTGCGCCCTCAGCGCCGGCAGTGACAATTTAAATTAAAATCTTAGGCGTAGTGTACTGCGACAAGAGTTCGGAAAATGTTCACAATAATAAAATTCCCTGTCTTAGAACGTGCCCGTTACTATTGGAGTTTCGAACACTGGTCACCTGGTCACTGTCTTCTCCACTATGGTGAGAAGAGATAGCTAGAGACCCTATCTGCACTAAGCAGGTAAAGCAGTATCATGGCCCTAGTTTAACCAGTGATGGCTTCCTTCCCCCAAAGAATCCTGGGAGCTTTAGCTTTTTAAAGGGGCTGAGAGTTCTTAGGAGACACACCCACCGTCCAGTCCCGTCGCAGAGCTACAATTTCCCAAGCTGGCTGAACATTCAGTCCCTCTTCCCAGGGAACAGAAGACTGAAAATACTGGGGGGGGAATGATGGCGATTGCACTGGCTGAAACAGAGAACACTGAAGACATCTGGGTGCACTGCTGCAGCCCTCTAGCAAATGATACTGCTTGTGTTACATTTGGAGCCCGAGAGCACAGCTCAGCTCCTTTTCATCAGTCTCTGGAGTTGAAAGGCTCTTGAGTGCTGCCAGCAGTGGCCGCCTTTCAAGTCCTAATTCATAGCTGGCAGTGCCAAGCTTTCATAACTTCAAAGCTAGTCACTCACCAACCCCATAAACCATTCTTAGTGCTCAAATGTCACTGTGTTGCCCCACTGCCCAAAGAAGCAGCACAGAGGGAGAAGCTTCTATTTTCTTTCATGACATTATTATTATTATTATTATTATTATTATTTAAAAAAACCACACATTTGTGCTGAGAGCCTGGGAACATTTCAGGGCAATTTGATTCTTAAGATCTGCATAGTTTGCAAAACAATCTGTGGAGTTTCTGGGTAATTTGCTACTGTCTTGGAGCCAAGAAAGGGGCCTCTTTCAAATCAAGATACACGCCTGCTGCCCCCTGCTTCTCCCATCAAATCTTCATTTGCCCCTGGCTGGGGACAGGAGGGGGGCAAAGTGGCTCCTTGCAGGTGGTCAGTTTTGTCCTGCGAGCTCCTAGTTGCAAGTCCTACTCCACCCCCCAGCCCAGTCCTTATTCACAAACAGGACACCTGTTGCAGAATGACAGAGTAGCTGCAGGTTTTCTTGGTAGGAAGAAGAAGAAGAAGAAGAAGAAGAAGAAGAAGAAGAAGAAGAAGAGGAGTTTGGATCTGATATCCCGCTTTATCACTACCCGAAGGAGTCTCAAAGCGGCTCACATCCTCCTTTCCCTTCCTCCCCCACAACAAACACTCTGTGAGGTGAGTGGGGCTGAGAGACTTCAGAGAAGTGTGACTAGCCCAAGGTCACCCAGCAGCTGCATGTGGAGGAGCGGAGACGCGAACCCGGTACACCAGATTACGAGTGTACCGCTCTTAACCACTACACCACACTGGCTCTCAGTGTAGGGGTGAGAGGGGACTTCTTCCATCCAGTTCTTGTCACTTCGCTTCACTCTGCCCCATGTCCTGCTCCTCCTGAATTCCACTTTAATTCAGGCAGGGGTCTCCAGTCTTTGGGGGCCAGTGGGCACATCTGGCATCTTGAGAAAGTGCCATATGCAGCAGTTGCAAAATGGCTGCTCTATGTCTGTGAGAAAGAGAGAGAGATGGTGGCATAACACAAAATGGTGACCTTCATCATTCACCACCATGTTCATTCACAGAGAGAAGCTATCTGCACCTTTCCTCTGTTCAAAACAGATGGAAGTGTGGGCGTGGGGGTAGGTCCAATCCTGGCACCCAGTGAAATGTGTGGGCACATATAAGGAGGCGTATTCAGCACTAAAGAGGCAGAGCCAGTGCAAACAGGAACTGAGCAGGAAGAGCAGGAACAATTGTGCATTCTGGGTTTTCGAAGGGACATTTACTGAGGCCTGACAGGAGATACTCTCAGGGACACTGATGTTGATCCCTGGACTAAGTAAAGTCTAAAATTAATTTTGGAACAGGAGAATACATCCTTTGCCTCCACTTTTTGTTTGTTTGTTTGTTTGTTTGTTTTTAAGTTCGCTTGCATCTTTTGTGAGGCATGGGCTGAGGACAGGGGGCACAGCCTGGGAAAATTTGGAGAACCAAATGCAAAGGCTTGAAGGGCTGCATTTGTCCCAAGGGCCAGAGGTTTCCCATCCCTCTCCTAGAAGAACAGTGATGGTCCCATGCAGAAGATTTGCATTTTAATGGCAAGACATGAGTGTTGCTGTATCCGGGCTTTTCTCCTGGAAAATACTAAGCTTGGGGGAAATCCAGAAAATGGCCTCTGAAGGAAATTGCTTCCTTTTGGGGTCAGCTTTCTCCTCTTCTCAAGTTAATTTGCTCTCAACAGAAACCCTCCCTTCCCACCATGTCCCCAACCAATTTCCAGCTACTCTGAGAGATCAGATAGATTATATTGAAAGCTACTGTATGATGAAGGACCCATTTGGCTTTAATAAAAACAGTTTTATGGAGCTAGACTAGTTATTTCATCAGGATAAAACTCCAAAGGATGGAAGCAAAAGGCTTTAATGTTCTCAGAGGGGAAAAATATGCATCCCATGAACATTAAAAAGAAAACCACTATAAGAATAACGCCACCCACAAAAATGACATCTTAAAGGGTGTGTTTATGACTTTCTATATTTGTTTTGTACAAATGTCTCTGGGTCCTATTATGGTGATTTATTTGCTGATTTCATTTCACATAAAGGCAGCTTCAAATTAAATAAACAAAGCCCAGATCTGTCAAGAGAGTGAATTGTGTAATGGAGACACATTGGCAAACTTGCAAGTCCTCTAAAGAGAGTTCCTTCCTTCCTTCCTTCCTTCCTCTTCCTCCCTCCCTCCCTCCCCCTCCCTTCCTTCCTTCCTTCCTTCCCCAATAATGACCAGACCCCACAACAAGATGGAAGAACTGTGATCAGATTGCCTGTGGCTTTTTTTAAAAGCTAAAAGCAGCCCCAAGTGATGGGGGGATTGCATCTGCAGCACTGAGGAAAGGAGGGCTAATTTAGACCCAGCCCCTCGACAACCACACATGTGCCTCCCAATCTGGATTCCATTCTCTGGTTATGTGGAAGGTTATGGAATGCCAAGAAGTAGCTCTGAGGCCCCATCTGCACTACTGTAGTAAGATTGCAACTTATGCACATTTAACCTGTGTGCATTCAGCTTTACGCACTTGGCATTTTAAAAATATATATCTGAAAGCGGGTGGGTGTCCAGGAAAAAAGACTTTGGCAATCCCACCCACCATTGACATGATTTTGGCTTTAGGCGTGATCCTCAGAAAGTAACCCCCATGGAAGTTGCAGGCTTACTGTACATTTAAAGAAGTTTTATGGCCCTTCAAACAGTCATGGCTTCCCCCAATGAATCCTGGGAAGTGTAGTTTGTTGGGGGTGCTGAGAGCCATTAGGACACCCTTATTCCCCCCACAGAGCATCAGTGCCCAGAGTGGTTTAACATTCAATTCTTCTTCCTAGGCAACTCTGGGAATTGTAGCCCTGTGGTGGGAATAGGGGTGTTTGAACAACTCACAACACAAATCAATGTATTTAATTGCCTTACCATACCCTCCAACATCCCTCGGATGAAAATAGGGAAATTTCTCAGTGCTCACCAACTGACCCTACTTGACCTCCCAATCCCCCCAAAGCATTTCCTATCAGAAGAAGGGCAAGTGTCGCCACCACTACACTAATGGAACACAGTACACAGAGGCCCTTCACCATCCTGAGTAAACCCGTTATTTTATTCTTTGGTAGATTTACAAAAAGAAAAACACACCAATAAATAAATTTTAGAAAGTGGCAAGATTAGAAGCGGATGCACAAGGCATTTTTTCTTAATCAAGACTCCTTGTGCTCCACTCCACTCCTGCTTTCTTCCTGCCCAGGGTGGCCCTGGCCTCTGCCTGCCCCTCAGAGCCAGAGAGTCACATGGGGCTGGGCTCTGGTGGCAGGAGCCTCTCCTCCTCCTCCTCCTCCTCCTCCACTCTCTAGCAGCCGCTGTGAGCTGCCCAACGGAGGAGTCTGGCAGCTGCGGCCATGGAGAGGCAACAGGATGCTCTCTCGCAGCTCATCCTCCTCCCTGAGCTCAGCAGCAGCAGCAATGGCAGGGGAAATAGGGACATTCTGGGATCAAATCATAAGCCAGGATGGCTTTTATAATTCTGGTACTGTCCCTGGAAAATTGGGACACTTGGAGGGTATGCCTTACTGGACCACAAATAGGATGTGTGTTATTCTTAACTAAATTAACTAACTAACTCCCTGAGAGTTATTACCTAATCTGTTTCATGAGACTGTTTATCCTCTGTTCTGACCTGCTGGTGTGCAGAAAGTGGATTCTTCCAAAAGCAACCACCTTCTGCACCTTCTCCGCATATGACCCGCCTTTTATCACAGCAACCCATTGTCCTGTGACCCAAAAGGGGAAGATTATATCATCTTTCTCTCTCTTATTTTTCAGATCCACCCCCCATTGGCTGCTTTCCATTACCATCTGCCATGAGAGACAGCCAACTAGAATTAAATATTTCTTTTTAAAACTATTTTAATAGATCAGATTAATAGGAGCCAGTAGGCAACTTTTCTTCTTCTTCCCTGAGTTCAGCAATACTTCCGGGTTGGCTAAAGTAAAAAGTAAAAACCCTTTTTAACACAAGTGGTTTACTGCTCAGAAAGGAATGTGCACAAAATGCTGAACATATGGCTTGGGTGGCCACTTATGTATCACCAAAAGAGAGGGTAAAAGAGGACACTGATTTGCATAAATATTGCACATGCTGATTTAGATGCTTAGATGCAAATGTGAATAATTTAAACCAAGGGTGTGGAAACTAAGGGCCACAGAGGATAGAGTATAACCAAAAGCGGAGCACACAATGGCAGTTTTACCTTAGTGCAGTAGGCTTGTTTTGTGACCACTCAGTCACACACCCCTCTCTGTCCTGCATCCAGACAAGCAAGTTAGAGTTCAAGGACACGCTTCCAGCCTGGCAAAACATTCAAGAAGGGTGTGGAACAGCACCATCGGGGGGGGGGGGCAGTTCAGGAGAGGGTGTGTCCTGCAAAATGTCCCGAGAGCAGGCCCGGCCCACTCATGAGGTAGACTGAGTCTGCCCCTTGGGTGGAGGAATCCCTGCAAGCGCCTCGCCCACTCCTGCTGCCACCAGAGAAGGGCAGAGAAGCAGCTGTGGCAGCAGCTTCCAGTGAGATCTCATGAGATTTTGCCAGGAGTTGCTGCCACACGGGGGTGTCAGGAGGGGAGCACCTTCCCGTTTTGCCTCTGACAGTGAAATGGGACAGGCTGCCCTGCCTGAGAGGCAGAGAGAGAGGGGCACCCTGGGCCTGAGACCTTCAGCCAGTCAAACACAGGTTCTGTTTGCTTTGGGAGGGAAGCATCCTTTGCTGGAGGGGATTTTTCCTTTTCAATAGCAATAGCAACTTTTCAGAGTTGGGTGGGGGGAGTTTTGTTGGGGAGGATGGCAGAAGGGAAAGGGTTCTGTCTGGGGACACTCACTGCACCAATTCACATTTTCTAAAAACATGTCATGCATTTGGTCTGAAGAGAAACCAGAGTATTTGGTCTGCAAGGCACTGACAAAGATATTGAAAGGTATCGGTGATGTTTATAGCGATGTCCCCTTCCCACCTTCCATAGCCCCGATCTTGCCCCCCAACACAGATGACTACTTACCTTTTAATTTTTTTAATGTGCTTTTTAATGTGCCGTAATGTGTCCTCCCTACAATCCGCTGTCATAAAAAGATTCTTGCTTTTGGCTGTGATGGCTCTCAAGATGCAACTTGCTCACAAAATGTACATCTTCCCAACTCCAGGGGCTTTGATTTGGCTGCCACCCAGAAGCAAGAAGACTTTTGTGCCATTTCATAGGTTTTAATCACATCTGAGGTATCTGTTTTTGCTGCTGTTCTCTATAAATGCAACTGTAATCTTCATCTGAATCCCACTAAACTTGTAGATTTTTCTTCTTTGTTGGTGGTGTATACTTGGATAGCGCTCCCCCCCCCATTACAAGGCAAAAGGAAGCCTATAAAAAAGAGCATTGTGCACAATATCACACTGTTGTACTATATACTTGTTATTCTGGAGTAACTGTGGCACACAATTTTTGTATTTTAGATTGCAAACCAGAGGGCAAAGACTGTTGTTTGTTTTTAAACTGATCTGTAAGCTACTCTGAGAGCCTTTTCAAGTGAATAGAAGGGTAAAAGAACATATACTACTACTACTACCACTACTACTACTAAATAGTAACAGCAACCCCCAGTTTCTATTTTTATTTTTAATGGCAATGACTTGGAAACCTAGCAGAGGAATTTTGATCTTGACTGTCTTCTGCGCCTGCTAAGAACATTTCTGTTTATCACAGAATTGTAAAGGTGACATATATTTCAATATGTAATTTTATTTCATAATATATGTTTCAACTGCTGGTTTTATTTATATATTGGAATTTTTTTAGGTTAATTTGTTTTCAATTCAGATTTTCATTGGTAATCTTAATGAATACTTCATTTTACCTAAACTGCTTAGAGGCTTTTATGATTAGGTGGTAATACAAATTCTGTTGAACAAGATACAATAGAAACAGCTGCTCCCAAAGCAACAAGGCTTCTCCAAAAGGAACTGCAGCTCTGTGGTTGAGCATGTAGAAGATCCCAGATGGTCATAAGCCTGGCTAGGGAATCCGTGGCCCTCCAGATAGGGACGCTGTAGGACTTCAGCACCCAACCATCCCAGCCACCATAAACAGTCTGTTCCCAGTGCTGAACAGCAGTCAATGTTTAGCCAAAATCGGCTTCCTTGTTATTCCCACCCATGAGTTGCACTGCTACCCTTTGGAGCAGGGGTAGGCAACCTAAGGCCCGGGGGCCAGATCAGGCCCAATCGCCTTCTAAATCCGGCCTGCAGACAGTCTGGGAATCAGCATGTTTTTACATGAGCAGAATGTGTCCTTTTATTGAAAATGCATCTCTGGGTTATTTGTGGGGCATAGGAATTCGTTCATTTTTTCTTCAAAATATAGTCCGGCCCCCCACAAGGTCTGAGGGACAGTGGACCGGCCCCCTGCTGGGAAAGCCTAGTCTAGCTTTTGCATGACAGAATTGATATTGTGTCTTCTCTTCTCCAGGCTAAGCATACACAACTCTTAACAACAGATCTTCACATTAGTTACTAACAACATCTGTGCTGGGTCTGAATTCAGTAGTCAAGACTACACATGGTGTTTGCAGTGGGGTGTCAGAGAACGGACAGATGCGCAAAGGCCTGGAACTGCGGGTGTCTTTTTTGTGTCCAATTTTGCTAGAGTGTGGCAGATACACCAGTGATCTAGAAGCAGACTCACTTAGGTTCCCACAAAGGACGTGAGCTGAGTAAGAACCCAATACATACAAACCAACAGAAGCAATATGTAAGTTGCTGCCCTGGGCTCCTTTATGAAGAGGGGTGAGAACTATACACAATTTAAAAGTAAGTTTAACAGCAATGCATAAATAGAAGCATTGCAGTTTGGTATGGGAGGCTTTGCAAGCCTAAAGAAATGAAAGGCTTACTATGAACCCCCTTGCACTGCAGGGGGTGGGACTAGATGACCATTGGGACCCTTCCAACTCTACAGTTCTGAAATTCTATGATTCTATTCCAGTGTGAACAGATATGGCACTGGCCATATGCTACTTCTGCTCCTGTTTGCAAGGGGGGGGGGGAAGCAGAGCAAGTAGTGTGGGTGGGATGGGGGCGGGTAGAATATCCTTCAGTCACCCTCCTGCGAGTATGAAAAATGAAATGAGCTTCTAATTACCACAGCCTGTCAACTCGCTTTTTAATTGTACTGTTTTGCAAACGGCAATCATTAAAAAAAAAAAAATCCTTCTGCTACTCTTTGTTTTGCAAGTATTGCCAGTTTGGTTGAGAGACAAACCTGGAAGCCAGAGTCCCCTGAAGTTTAAAGAAAAAAGGATTGCTTTGTACAAGAGCCCTCTGAAATCTGAAATTAATTACTCGACATTACAAGCTGCTGGCAGCCAAGAGTTTGCTGGAAGGCCTATTCTTTGAAATGGAATGTGCTTTCCCCAACTGCAAACATTTTTTAATTTTTTTTTTTAAAGTTCACATTCACTTTGCAGGGTCTTGAGATGGGTAAGGTTGAGCAATCCACGGCTGTCTGGAAAGGGCAAATCTGTCCATTTCAGTTTCTTTCAACTTTTCATTTTGCAGATATCAACTTCAGTTCTCCACTTTTCCACATGTTTATGATTATTATTATTTTTTAAGTCCCCACCAAAAGATTGGGAACATTTTAGTGTGATTTCCCCCCCTTATGTACACAATTTTGTAAGCAAATTTTCCTAATAAAATGCTTTTAAAAATACCATTTTCAACAATATATCCATGTTCATGCACACTGTATGCTAGTGTATGCTTATTTGTACACTTTAATTGGTAGGAGAACTCCATTGCAAAACTCAAAGAATGCCTATGTTTCAGCTTGCAGGATTGTGTTTATTTCAACTATGTTTCAAGGAACATACCTCATTTGGCTTTTGGAGGCATCTTCAAAAGCAGCTCCTTGGTTATCAGGTGCTCACCTGGTGTAATGGTGGAACAGAAATTCGATTTGGTTCACATTTTAACACAGACCTACCTAATTTGCACAATATTACAAACCTTCAGATATATGAAGGTGGCTATCATAACTTCTCTCAGTCACCTCTTTTTCAGGCTAAAAATACCAGGGTTGCCATATGTCCTCTTTCCCCCGGACATGTTCTCCTTTTCAGGGGTAAAATGCCAGCCTTGGGGGGATTTGTTAAATTTGCCAAACTGTCCGGGGTTTTTTGTTTGTTTGCTACCCTTGCTCCCACCTTAGGTATACCTCTATTGGGTGCGCCTCCTGTCATTCAGCAGTGCTGTGGTGCTCATTGGCCTACCTATGTCCCGCCCTCCATCACCATGGGATCTGGTGTCTCCTGCCTGCCGACTTGATTTGCTTTGGGGCCTGCTTTTCAAGTGGCTTGGCAGGCCCAGTTGGGTGGCGGCAGTGTCCATCAGCCCTCTCTTCAAATTAATTGGATGAACACGAGGTCTCATCCCGCCCCACCGCCAGGCCTCTCATGGAGCTCAGGGAGGGCTGTTGTATGGGTGGGATTTCCTGTGCTGGAGAGATCAGCTGTTCCCAATCCCTCTTTTCTCTCACCCCCTTTTTCTGCCTCATTCCCTCTTTCCCCCCCTTCCCACCTCCCTTTCCGCCTCCCCTGCCTCATCTCCACATTGCCAGGGCTTCACCTCTGTCTTGGTCTCTCCCCCACCTTCTCCTTCTTTTCTCTGGCAACCCTTGTGGTGCCTCTTTGGGATTTGATACCTAGTGATGTGCAATTTACAGGGGGGGGGGGAGGGGGGGAGGAGAGGGTGATGTATGTTTCTGAGTGAGCAACACACTGGGATGTGCAAAATGCTTTTCGTTGTAATTAGCCTCTTGTTTTTATTTGGGCAAATTCAGTTCACCTGCCTTGTCCCTCCTTGTGGAGCAAAAGAGAGAATTGGCCCTAGGGCCCTTTTTTGCAGCAAATGTCTTCTTGGCTTCTGAGGCAGCATGATTGACCTTCTATTTGTGCCAGAAACTCCAAGATGGCAAATGCCACAACTGCACCAAACTCCTAGGGACCGCCAGCACCAATCAAACTGCTTGGCTAGTCCCCAGACCACCATCATGATCAAAGGGGAGCCCAAAGCGTCAAGCGAAGAGGCCATGCGGAACCTACCCCCCCCCCCGACGAAAGAAAAAGAAAGAAAGAAAGAAAGAAAAAGCATGGAAGTGAAAATCAAAATAGCAGACCTTGAAGATTGCAGTAGACAGTGCAACATATGCTTCTGCAACTTTCCTGAGAAAGCAAGGGGAGAAACCTGGCAGATCTCATAGTACGCTGACTAGACCCCATAATCCCAAACCTAAAACTCGAAGTAGACGACCTGGAAAGGGCACACAGAGCCCTAAGAATTGTGCTGAAACCCAGCGCCCCTCCACAAGACATAGTTGTGTGCTTCTCCTGCTACAAAAAGAAAGAAGAAAAATAGAATAACCTGAGAAACTCAACCAATCTTTGATATGGAGAAAACTCCATCCTGACCTTTCAGGATTAACCACAAGAGACCCTAAATCGAAGAAAGAACCTACACCCATGTATCCAACGTCTTCAACAAGCAGGAATCAAATACCAATAGGGCTTCCCCTTTTTGCTTCATTGTAACCACCAACACAGCACAGTACATAGCCTGTATTTTTGGGTATGTAGTACCGTACATATTAAATGCAGGTCTAGCTTGGCTGCACTGTACATGTGTTAGCATCCAACATGGGTTCATGTCCTTGGAGTCATTATTGTACCTTGATGGTAAAATGGGATGTTTTCAGGAGAGATCAATGTTGGTTGTGTTGCCTAGTATAATGGTTTTGGGGTTGTTGTTTTAGTGTGTTTGTATCTGGGACAAAATGCATTTATTTGCTTTGAATGGCACATTGATTGAAAACTGCTTTTGAAAACTCTGGCTATACTTTCTGGATGAGACAGACATAACTGGTGGTTGAAGACTTGCTTTCCCCTTCCCTTCTCCTGCCTCCCTCAGCAATTTATCACAGCTTCTATAGCCTACATATAGTAGGGGTATTTAAAATGAGAGTCGTCATAGGGTCCTCTTGTTTGGTCTTCAAAATATGGCAACCCTAGACATACCCAGCTCCTTCAACCATTATCCATGAGGCTTGCTTTCCAGACCATTGATCATCTTGGTTGCCCTCCTCTGCACATATTCCAGCTTGTCAATAGCCTTCTTAAATTGTGGTGCCCAGAACTGGACACAGCACTCCAGGTGGGGTCTGAGCAAGGCAGAACAGAGCAGGACTATTACTTCCCTTGATCTGGACACTAGACTTCTGTTGATGCAGTCCAGAATAGCATTAGCTTTTCTTGCTGCTGCATCATACTTTCACACTGTGTAAAAGGTACTTCTGGAAGTATAGCACCAAGAAGGACCTCTGCCTGGTTCCCTGTAACTTCACTTGTCACAGAAGGCCCTCGGAGGTCGACCTCAGTGTCTGGGCAGTGTG
Organism: Lacerta agilis; assembly: GCF_009819535.1. NCBI lineage: Eukaryota > Metazoa > Chordata > Lepidosauria > Squamata > Lacertidae > Lacerta > Lacerta agilis. The sequence continues at coordinate 2,813,330 of NC_046328.1, forward strand.
ATGGGGGTGGAGATGCTCCTTCAGGTATACTGTGCTGAGGCCGTTTAGTACTCAATTCTGTATTATTTGCAAATGAATTGTTTCTGGGAGAAAGTAGCATGGAAATGAGCACTAGACTTGCACTCTAGATTTCAGAAGTGTATTTTACGTAGTGTGGAAGCTCAAATATATTTGTTACAGAGAAGTTGTGAAAATGGAATAAACAGCCATGTGACTGCAGTCTGAATAGACCAAACTAGGTCTGATGGACAGACAGATGGCCTGGCCTGGTTTCTTATGTTCAAGGTGTGGTGAGGTAACAACCCTGCAGAAGGTGGCAATAAAGCTTCTTCCACGCTGTACACTTACTGTGCAATAAAATATCCAGCCTTTATTTACTTGCTTTTTACAGAGGAAAACATGGGGAAACTGCTTTGCAAAAAATGTGTATATTAGGCAAAATTGCGGATACTAAAATGCTGATGAATTTTCATGAGATTTTAAAAGTACCACAAACTGTTGTGGAAATATGACGAACTGTGTTGTGGGGAGGCAATGACTCTTGTTAGGATTCAGAGACAATGAACACCCTAATGGCCTGGGTGAAGGCTACAAATTCTTTATTAATGCATGCAAAGAAAGCATAACACCTAAAACGACAGAACAATGCCTACGTCCCTTCACTGAGTTGCTGAAAACTCCTCAGAGCAGCAACTGATGTGACTCCAGCATCACATCCCTGCCTGTCATCCCTCCCTCTTACGCTGCTTGCCATCCCTGACTGTTGACCATGCTGGGTGGGGCTGGTGGGAGTCTAGCAGCATCTAGAGGGCCTCAGGTTCTCAAGATGCACACCTTTCATGGGCACACCAGGATCCACTGCAACAAAGCCCCTTCCGCCCTTAGAGAGGAGGGGGGGTTGCAGTGAATCACGAGCCCTACACGTGCTCGGGGGATGCCTGCATCCCCCGACTCTATTGGGCGAGCTCTGGGTGCGGTGCCCAGCTGGCTGGCCAACCGGCGCAGCCGGCTAGGGCGTGCCCACTGCACTTAAGTGGGCACGCAGCCAGAGCTCGCCCTCTTTCTCCCGGCTCCCAATCTCTCCAGCTTTCTACTCTTCGGATCAAGTCTCGTCGGATCGCGGATCAAGCACTGCGAGAGGAGAAGCGGCTGCCGCGGCTGGAGCTCCTGCCCAGGAATCACGCCTGCTTCTCGGCCCGCACAGCTTACCTTTCTCGCTGAAATCACTCGAAATCACTTCCCAAAGGCGTTTTTAAACGCCACTTTTCCTTTGCAGGTCTTGCGTTGGGATCTTTCGGAGCGCGATTAGCGCAGAAGCCGTGCGGATCCGGTTTCCTGTGACCACGTGCGCCGGCTCTTTCTGTTTTCGCTTTGCCGATCCGACCATCAGCTGTGAGGCGGCCGCCATCCAGCTGAGCGAGCGCTGCTGCTTTCGCTTCGCGCAAGAGCAGATTTTACTTCCGAGGGAAATTCCCGCTCCTTACTGAGCTTGCTCGGTTAATTTTCGACTTCTTGAAGCCACAACGCGCCCTAGATCTTCTCGCCGCCATCCGCAGTCGTCCTTGCCTTCAGGAGACGCTCCCTCTTAGTGCCGCTTGCGAGAGAGGAGAGCTTAGCGTGAACCGAGGCATCTGCCTCCACTTCCCCCTCTCAGCTGTTTGAGCGCGGCGGGGATTCCCCCCCAGCTCCTAGAGCGTCTCCAGCCCTGCGGAGGCCGAGCAGCAGACGATCGAGGCGCTGCTTCCCGCTTCCTAAAGCGGCTTCGGGGATTCCCAGAGCAGACGACCGAGGCGCTGCTTCCCGCTTCCTAGAGCGGCTTCGGGGATTCCCAGAGCTTCCTAGAGTGTCTCCGGCCCCGCGGAGGCCGCCCAGCAGCTGATTGAGCGGGGTGCATCCCGCTCACTAGATTTTGATCGCCGCATTTCTGCTGCCTGCCCACGTGGCTGCTGATCGGCTGGCCGGAGCACTGGGAGTTCCTACCGAACAGTTTTACTCCCCCGCAATTTCTGGCCTCATTGTTGCCTCTTTTCCACCAGGATCCACTCGCTGAGCGCCTTCACAGCGGTCCCCCGATCACCGCCGCCTCCTTTCTAAGAAGAACGGTAACGTAGCTTGGGCACAACGGGAGGGTTGGTGCCCTGGAGAGTTGCATTTGTGATTCCTTGTCTTTGAATATCGCAGGGCTGGTTAAGCGGGTCATTATTATTTCGTTTGCGGGGGTTACTGTTCTGTTTTAGTCTGGGTTTAGCTAAGCGCAACGGCCATCTTGAGCGTGGCCACGTGTATCCACTGGTGGCGGCCATTTTGTGTGTGGCGGACATTTTGATAGAGGCTTCATCCAGTTGTTTGAGGTGGCCATTTTGAGAGTGGCACGTGCTTTAATTAGAGGCGGCCATTGTGGGAGTGACAGGGTATCTTGGCCATCGCCGCCATTTTAGGTGTGTCTAAGGGTTCGTCCTGTTTTGCAATTAGTAAAAAGAACTTATTGCACGCTACCTTACACTCTGGATTGCTAATATTTATTGCTGCTTTGTGAGGAAATTATTATTCTCTTGGCGAATATATTGCAGGCAAGTTATCTTTAGTTTGGGCCCGCAGTTAAGTGCGTTAGGAAGGTTTGCTCACTAAATTTAAACCAATTGATTTGTGGTGGTGCTGGTTAGGGCCGTGCAGCCCCATATACAGCCTTTATTGTTCTGCGGCCTTAATTTTAATTTTGTGGTGGTGCTTGTCAGGGCTGTGCAGCCCCATATACAGCCTTTATTGTTCTTGATTCCGGAACAATAAAGTGCAGGCTCTCTTTTTGGGGGTTATATAGTAATTCTTGTATTTGCTTGGTGCCTGCCTTTCATTAATTATTAATCCTATAATTTAATAATTACCATTTAATCAGTTATTTGCCGCTTGCCCTCCCTAAATAAAATAAATTAGAATTGAATAATCACCTTTGGTTTAAACAGTTAATTAATTACCTAATTAACTATCTTTAGCCTGCAACTACAAATAAATAAATTATATATATATATATATATATATATATATATATATATATATATATATATATAAGTTCTTAATTACCAGACGCTAAGTTAGCTTCCCTATAAGTAAGGGAGATGTCCCCAAAGGAAAAGCAGCAGAAGTCGCCCAAAGCCTCTTCAGGTAAACAGAAGACTGCTTCAGGTAAGCAAAAGGCTGCTCCAGGTAAACAAAAGGCTACATCAAGTAAACAGAAGGCTGCTTCAGTGAAGCAGAAGGCTGCATCATCGCAGCCACAGGGTGGGGCGCTCGTCACTATCTCTCCACAGGTGCTTGAGAATTTACTAGCGGGTTTTAATAGTTTATATCAACAGATTAAGCCGAATGCCAACATTCCAGGGCTACCCACCCAGAGCACACCAGACTGCATTCCGGATACTGCAGTCGATGACGATGAGCGTCCTGGGACTTCTGCCTCTCTGCACAGCACCTCGCAATCGGTCAGCTCGCAATCCCAGGGAGTATCAACCAGGTCGCAAGCATCAGCCACAGAATCTGCTTCTAACAAATCTAATTCTAATTCAGTTGTAGTTCAGTCTTCTCCAGGTGTTCCTAGCTGCTTTCGGGAAACCCAACCCAACGTGGCCGCTTCCCAGGAGAGGGTGCTGTCCGAAACGTCCTCAGAGGAGGAGGAGCAGGAGCACGCTTCCGCTACAGCTGTCCGCCCAGAGCCTTCAACAGCGTCTTCAGCCCTCACAACTGCTCCCCTTCCAGGATCTTCAACTGCGACTAACCTGCACCCTCCAGGGCCTCCCCCTCCAGGACCTTCAACTGCGACTAACCTGCAGGAACGCGCATCGGCAACCACAGCTGTCCAGTCAGGGCCGTCAACCTCAGCATCCATTCAGGAGGCATCGACCTCGGTCCAGCAAGAGCAAGGTCAGGACGGGAAGGGGAGGAAGAGGTCTAAGAAGAGTGCTCATAAGAAGGCCAAAAGGTGTAAGCACTCAGAGTCTGAGGATGAGTCAGGTACGTCTTCCGATTCTGATAGTGATGCGTCTATGGAAGGCTATTGGGGGGAGGGTGAAGATTTGGTTGGCCTTCCTTTGTGGGCCCATGAAAGGAGGGCCAATTCACATAGGAAAACCTTTAACGGCACTCTGGATTGGAAGGGGGGGTCATTAGTACCGGATGTCAAAACCTCCACCTTTGTGTCATCCGACGTGATTCTGGGCAATCACTTAACTAATAAGAAAAGAACAAAAATATTGAATGGGGATTACGTGGATATCTTCACCCTCCTCCCTCCGGTTAAGGTTACCGCAAAAGGAGAAAGAAAAAGGACATACGGGAGGCGGAAGTACAGGGAGCCAAGGGTGGAAAGAACGTTCGAAAATTGGTTAGATGGGTTTCAGATTTTCATGGGTGTGGTTGTTGCTGCTTACCCTAAGAGGGCCATGCACCTCCTGGCCTATTTGTCCCATATAAGAAAAGCGCGGGCTAAGGCGGGGGAAGCGGCAGCTCTAACATACGATGAGGCATTTGTAGAAATGCGTCACTCCTGGCTACCACACGTTGGGACCTAGTCGACCAGAATTACTGGAATGAGCACGTAGGCCCTTACATGGAAAAGAAGCAACCAGACTCATATAAATCGGGGAAAACGGAATACAGAAAGGAAGCCCAACTCCAGGTATGCTGGGAATATAACAAAGGGTGGTGTAAAAGGCCTGTCTGTAAATTTGCTCATCAGTGCGACAGGTGCTGGGGAAATCACCCCTCCACCTCTTGCTTTAAAGGAAAACAGTCCTTTCGTGGGGGAAGGGGTGGCGGCCACGCAGGTACCAGAAGTGCTTCTGGACCATCCCAGGCCTCAGGTGCCAATCGCCAGTAACATCTCCTTAGACCTCGCCTTCTCCCCTATAAAACTCACCCCCTTAAAATCACTCCTCTTAAACTATCCCAATAAGGAAGCAGCTAGGTATTTATGGGAAGGGTTTTCTCAAGGTTTTAGGATTCCTGTTGCACAGCCCCCAATCTCTAGGAACCCACCAAATCAAAAGTCTGTGAGGGAAATGCCTGACGTCGCGCTAAAGAAAATTAATAAGGAGATTCTAGCAAATAGAATAGCTGGTCCATTCTCCACCCCCCCCATGCACGACTTACACATATCCCCCCTGGGTATAGTCCCAAAGAAAACACCAGGAGAGTACCGCCTAATACACAATCTGTCACACCCGAAGGGTCTCTCAGTCAATGCGGGAATTCCCCATGAGTTGTGCTCAGTAAAGTATGCTTCTTTTGACCAAGCCATTAAGCTAATTCGCAGATTTGGAAAAGGGGCCTTGTTGGCAAAATGCGACATAGAGTCCGCCTTTCGCCTTTTACCGGTCCACCCTCAGGACTTCAAGTGGCTAGGCTTTAGGTTCAAAGAAGCATATTTTGTTGACAAGGCCATGCCAATGGGTTGTTCAGTAGCCTGTTCAGCCTTTGAGGCCTTCAGTACCTTCTTGGAATGGGCTCTGCGCTACAGGACCGGGCTGGAGGGGGTCACTCATTACCTGGATGACTTTTTGTTCATGGCTAGTGCCGATAGCGGGGACTGCGCCTACCTGTTAAGAGCTTTTGCGTCATTATCCGAGGAACTGGGCGTCCCGCTAGCCAAAGAAAAGACCGAGGGCCCGGTCTCCACCATCACTTACCTCGGGATAGAGTTGGACACCATCGCTCAGACATCCCGGCTGCCCAGAGATAAACTTATAGCCCTAAAAGAGTTAATACAGGAGCTCCTACCACTGAGGAAAGTCACCCTCAAGCAAATACAATCCCTATTAGGTCACTTGAATTTCGCCTGCCGAGTGGTTTCCCCTGGTCGCCCCTTTTGCGCAAGACTGGCCAGGCTTTCCGCTGGCCTCAAAAAACCCCATCACAGGGTGCGCCTTAATAAAGGGGTGAAGGCTGATCTCCAAAACTGGTTGCAATTCTTAGACGGCTTTAATGGGGTTTCCCTATGGCAAGACACAATAAGGCTACGGTCCGACTTCCAAGTACAATCCGACGCAGCAGGTTCTTTGGGGTTCGGGGTTTACTTCCGAGGGAAATGGTGCGCCCAACCTTGGCCATCACACTGGAAGGGCAAACTGATTACTCGTGATCTCACTTTTCTGGAGTTTTTTCCAATTGTAGTGGCAGTTCATCTGTGGGCCAGCGAACTTAGGAACCACCAGGTATGCTTCTGGACCGACAACCAGGCCGTTGTGGGTGTCCTCTTTAGGCAGTCGTCACGCTCTCCTAGGGTTTCAGCGCTGCTGCGCTCCTTTGTTCTTACCTGCCTGAAACTAAACATCCGCTTCAGCGCCAGATTTATTCCAGGGTTAAATAACGATATTGCGGACGCTTTATCTCGTTTGCAGATGGACCGCTTCCGCTTATTGGCACCGGAGGCGCAGCAGTTACCGGAGCCTTTCCCGGAATACCTCTGGAGCCTTGGGAGTGTGACGTCCTGAAGGGAGTATCGGCCTCAGTCGCCCCCTCCACTCTAAAGTCATATAAAAAAGCATGGGCTGATTTTACTGATTTCCGGGCCAAGGCGTCAGGCATAGGCCCTGTCGCACCCCCAAACAAACGGGAGGTCTTGCAGTACCTATCGCACTTGTGGAGGTCGGGTCGAGCCGCCAGAACCCTTAATATCCAATCGGCGGCTATTTCATTTTTTAGTAAAACACTTTTCTCGATCGACCCTTGCGCCGACTTTGTGGTAAGGAAAGCTCTTGAGGGCTGGCGCCGGCTGCAGCCATCAAAGTTAGACGACAGGCAACCCATCACATTTGATATATTGTCACAAATACATTCGCAGTTGAGGAGAATTTGCTGGTCAAAATTTGAGGCACGGTTATTCTCGGCGGCCTATTCGATTGCATTCTTCGGGGCTCTCAGAATTGGCGAGGTTGTGTGGGAGGGCCAAACTAATCGGGGTATCAGGCTGGAGGACCTGAGAATAACTCCTTCCGAAATTTTGATATTAATTCGGCATTCAAAAACGGATCAGAAGGGGTCGGGAGTGTGGATGCGCCTACAAGCCACGGGTCAAAAGGGCCCGTGTCCAGTAAAAGACACCCGCCGCTTCCTGCAGCTCAGACCACCTTCTCCGGGCCCATTACTTATACATCACGATGGCACATTACTAACGCGCCTGCAGTTCACAAGGGTAATGCGCAAGGCAGTCGCAGCCTGTGGTCTTCCCCCAGCAAAGTTCGCCGCACACTCCTTTCGTATTGGCGCAGCTACGACAGCCATGCACATGGGTTTATCAGTGGAGAGGATAAAAGACCTGGGTCGTTGGAAGTCTAAAGCATACAAGGGTTATTTGCGTAATGCCAAGTGACCCCTGCCCACTCATCCTAACTTACACGATCAGTTTGCTCCATATTCACCTGATAGCACAGTTTTCTCAGTACCTCTCTTGTCACCTCTTCCAGGAAGCCGTCGCGTGCGGATTTGGTTAGTGGGCCACAGCATCATGCACTGGGCCAGGGACCGGGCCTTCCACCGCGGTTTGGGTCGCAACCTCGGGCTCCCTGCTCAAGCGGACATCACTTGGCTGACCAGGAGGGGGATGCGTTGGGACGAGTTCCTCCCTGCAGTGCAAGCTAGAGCTGCAGCGCACGGCCCGCCTGACGCATTGGTTGTGCAATTGGGCGAAAATGATTTAGCATATCGGAAAGGCGTGGACTTACAATGGCAAATATTCTCGGACTTTGACGGACTTTTGGCTGCTTACCCGAATCTGACCATTTTCTGGTCTTCGCTGCTGGAGCGGAGCGTTTGGCGCGATTGCACTTGCCCGGTTGCGGTGAACAGAGCCAGAAAGCTGCTGGATAAGGCGGTGGCCCGCCGCGTGGTTGCATTGGGGGGGCGGGTCATCGCTCACCCCGCTATAAAGTTCAGCAAGACCGCTTTGTACAGGAATGATGGTGTGCACCTTTCTGATGCAGGAAACGATGTATGACTAGCAGATGTCATATTAGATATAAGACATTGGTTAGAGGGAAGGTAGAGAATGTAGATATTGGTTTCGGGTGTGAGGGTATTGGCGGCGAGCCAAATGTTTTGGCTCGATTGGCGGTTAGGCATTGGATAAGGTCAGGAAGGTCAGGATGTGGGGGGGGAGGACGGGCCAGCACCTCCCCCCCAAGCGCTGAAGGGTACTTCGTAAAGGAGTCCGGGGGGCGTGTCCGTGTCCGAAGCCGTGGGTGGTGAGGGCCTAAGGCACGCCCCAGATCGGTGATCACGGGGTGTGTCCTTAGCTGATGTGCAGCAGCAAGGGCTCACCCCAACAGTGGTTAACCCTTCCTGGACTGCCTGCACGACGTGCTGGAGTCGGATATAGTCTAGTTAGATCCAATGCCTAAAGCCAATACCGCTCAACAACCGGAACCAATAAAGTTGTGGCCTTTTATTCTCCATTTAAACCTTAATTTACGGTGTCTTGTGTCTTTATTTCACGGGAGGGATCGGGATATCGACATGCAAAGATCTTTGCTTCCTATTCTGAGGGAATTGCTATTGTTACTGCTTTTTTTAATTCCAATTCCACCACTACCCCTTTCCTCTTCTCTGTCCCATCCCTTCCCAGCACTTCCACAAGCGTAGAAAGGGAATGGGAAAGCAGTCTGGGAAAATAATGCACCACACCATTTGCAAACATAAATGGGATTAATTCAATCCAAATTGCAATAGTGTGCCAAAAGCGGAACTTGTCTCAAAATGCACTTCAGAGAGAACTGTCCTTGACTAATATTACTAAGTCCTATTCAAGAAGGATCACCTGCATCTAGTTGAAGTTACCAGCTCCAAGGTTTGTTCCCAGACCTAGAAGGCTTTTCTGAGGGGGTCCCAGATGTAAGGAGCTGCCTCATTAACTTGTTAATTAATGAACGTTAAGATTCCAGCAATTGTTTTTAATCAGCAAAGAGCCACAGCCTCAGGGAAATAGTCATTGAGTCTTCCCCCCAAATGGTGCCATCTAGCTGTTTTTAACTATGAATGACTGCTGGGCTGGGCCATATGACTCTCTCAACAGACACACCCTCAGTTTGGTTTTTACCCCTGGTGGTGAGGTAGGTGGTCTGGAAATGGGACAGATGGGTTTCTGTGACTGTTATCATGCTCAGTCTACTTTGGGCTAATGGCATCGATCCCGCCCCCTGCAGCGAAGAGGAACTGACTAGGATGGCCCAGTACCTGTAGCTGGAGGTTCTGCTGTCTTCATGCAGAATGGCAAACTGCAGAGGTCCAGTGGAACAGTCGCTTCTGAGCACCCACTGCATTGCTGCAAGACAAGGCAGGTCTCCTGGTACACTGGGGTGTTTAATCCTATGATACAGCTACAGGACAGGTGGCAAAAAATATCACTGTAAAGCCTTCCTAACACAAGTCATGGTGCATTACTGCACCCACTGGGGGTGTACTTTGTGGCCTCTATGGTTCCTTGAGCAGAGCTCTTTTTGGTGGTCCTTGGTCAGTTGACACCTATATTGGTAGATTGGCCCCCTTGGAATCCACTGCAACTTGCTTGCTGGGCATTTTGCAAGGCCAAGACATCTGCAGGGCACTACACAGCCTGACCCTGTGATGTTGGGAGCTGGCATAACTCTTATGTGGCTGCTACAACCACATCAGAATGTAAAACTCCACATTTTTTTTCTCTCTCTCTTTTTACGATTCCATCAAAAGATTGCAGAGGAAAGTTGTGGCAGAAGGTACCATTCTAATTCTCACTGATTTATGAACATTCCGTTACACCAGAGTCTGCCACGCCTGGTTCCACTGGGGGCACATCGAGAACCTGGCTGCACAGAACAAAAGAATGTTTCATCCAGCTGGAAAACACGACAACTTTGTTTGCCTTAATTTGCTGCACTGCTTTTGCAGCTGGCTTCTCACACCAGTGCAAAGTTATTAGCCAACCTGAGAGAGAGAGAGAGAATCTGTAACTCCATAAAACTAACTCTGAACAGAAAACATACAAGCATTCCTGCTGAAACATAGGCTGTTTAAATGAACAAATTAACCTTTCTTTTTGGGGAGGGATCATAGCGCCCTGGTTAGAAAACCTGCTTTACCTGCAGAAGGTCTTAGTAGTTTTACCCCCATGGAGCTATGTTTCCCAGCACCCTTCACAAATGACATGATGTGGATATCACCTGTTGCCTTTCGCTTTATCTCATGTCTTTCTTCCCAGGGTATATTAAATACTGCTTCTGAAGTTCTTGTTGGATTTTTGCTCTGCCGCTTTTAAAGAAACCACAGCAGCAAAGCCTTCCCATTTAGCCTTACCCTGGGATGTTTTTCCACATGTGGCAAAGATACCCAAACAATTAATCTTCTGCTGCCTCAGGAAACAAATACATGACGGATAAAGACATCTAATCGCCAAGCACTCTCCTCTCTGTCTGGTTTTTTTAAAAAAATCTTTTCTTGCTTTGCCAGCATTAAATTCCCCCCAAAGGGTATATTCTATTGGATACAATAAAAGCAGACAATGTGCATCTTATACATATTAAGTTCTTCTCCTCTCCCTTCTCTCTCTCTCTCTCTCTCTCTCCCCCCCAAAAAAGTAGCCAAAGTCAACAAAACTTACATATACAAAAAAGGAAAGATATGAAGAAGAAAATCCAATGGCCTTCTCCACAAATATTTGTTCCAAGGAAGGAAAGGCCAACTCAATTGATCCAAGGGGTTGGGGAGGCCAATGAATTCCTTTCGTTCAGAGCAGGGCTGTCAAAACTATGTTCCTCTAGATGGCCTGAAGGTGGCTCAGTTGCTTAGAGCCTGGTGCTGAGTGAGAATGCTAAGGGCATTGGTTTGGTCCCAGTATGGGCCAGCTGCATATTCCTCCATTGCTGTGGATCAGATTAGATGATCCTCTGGCTCCCTTCCAATGCTCCATTTATATATGTCATTGGAATTCCAAATCCCAGCAGCTCCAGCCAGCATGGCCAGTAGCCAGGGATGGTGGCAGTCAGAGTCCAACAACCCCCAGACTGGTTGTCCATTCCTGGTTTAGAAAGACCAGGTGCGGGAGGAGGTTATGGAGGAACATGGCAGAGGCATATAAAATGATGCATGTGAGGGGAAACTGGGTAGAGGTGAGTTTTTCTCCCTCTCCCATAATACTAGGAGTGTTTCTGGACATGGGCAGTTCAGCTTCAGCAACTCTATCATTATGGGGTCAGTCCTCCTTTCCCCAAGCTCTTCTTGTGTGTATGGGGAAAGGGTTAAACATGCCCTCTCCACTCATGGCACTTTCAGTTGTAATTTCCCCACTCCCTGCTGCAATTTTTGACTGATGGGGTGAGGGTGGGGGGAGAAACAGATGTAAAGGCAATGCTATCAGACCCTCCAAGTGTCCCTATTTTCCAGGGACAGTCCCAGATTTACAGACGCTATCTCAGTTTCTGATTTGATCCTAAAATGTCCCACTTTTCCTTAGAACTTCCCTATTTTCATCGGAGAAAGGTTTCAGGGTATGGAGTTATGTGACCCCTGAGCCAAGGAAATAAGTATACAACCTTTAAAAGACATCTGAAGGCAGCCCTGTATAATAGGGAAGTTTTTTTAATGTTTAATGTTTTATTATGTTTTTTCTATATACTGGAAGCCACCCAGAGTGGCTGGGGAAACCCAATCAGATGGGTGGGGTATAAATAACATTATTATTATTATTATTATTATTATTATTATTATTATTATTATTATTAAATAGGACTTCCCTATTTTCATCCTACTATGGGTTTTCAATGGGTCTCCAGCAGTTTTTGGACTACAGTTCCCATCATCCCTGACCACTGGTCCTGCTAGCTAGGGATGATGGGAGTTGTAGTCCAACAATAGCTGGAGACGCAAGTTTGGTAAACCCTGCCCTAAAGCAATCTATACAGTCTGTAACCAACTAGAATAACTTTGCAATAGCTTTATCTAAACCTGAGGAAATTGCATAGCTCTTTCATTGTGTTCAAAAATAAACTTGGATTTTCGGAGTGTGGTGGGTGGGGTAGAAATTGGATACTGAAAACGTGTTAAAAGAAACTGTTAAAGATGCACTGTAAATAGCGAGTGAACATTCTGCAGTAAATGCTCACCATGTAAGCAGCCTAGGACTCCGCGTCATCCATTGAGCCCTGCTGCCTGACATGCTAGCTGTCTGTGTGCCAGAATGTAAGGAGGAACCTTCAGTCAGGTGAGTCAACACTTGCAGACTAAAGTGGAACAGCCCAGACATGTGTTTCTAAACTCATCAAGTTGAGTGTTCACATCCAAGAGAGATGGAAACATTTCCTGTATCCAGGCAGAAAAATAGATGTGTGAGTGTTCTGAACATCTGGAGCAGTGTTGGGAGGCAAGTGAATGCTTGCTCAGCCTGTGTTGCCACGTGTGTCTTTGATGGGCTGCTTCACCAGTCAATGGGAAACCCAGGCTTGTCTGTGCAACGCTTTGGAGCAGGAGAAGCTTGTTTGACTGGGAAAAGAAAAGAACTCTTTGGCCACAGACTGGGCAAGAGGAGGCCGTGCCCTTGGCCTTGAGAGCTGCTTGCATTTTAATATGGAAAAGGCAGTGGTAAAAAATCCCTGGCTCCCTTCCCGCTCCCCGCCGTCACCACAAAAATAAATAAATAAAGGAACTGGCTCAGCATGTCGAGAAAATGAGATGCTGAGTAAATTAAAACAGTCATCTTTATGATTAGCTGGTAATTGGGCCAGGGTTGGAGCAAGGGGGGCATAGGGGGCGGTTCCAGGGGAGGGGGGTGACACTTGGGCCGCCCCCACCCCGCAGCCCACCCGGCGTCATGCGTGCGCTGTGTGTACAATGCACTGCGCACGCGTGCCGTGCCACAGTGGAACCACAGGGTGGGACCTGGACAAGCCGCGGGGCAGAGCGGCCTCACCCCGCTGCCTGCTCGCAGGCTGCGGGGCGAGGCCGCTACACCCTGTGGTCAGTCTGGGTCCCGCCCGGCAGTGCCACTATGGCGCGGCATGCGTCTGCAGTGCATCGTACACACAGCCAGGACTGGCACTAGGGCTTCTGGCGCCCTAGGCAAACCACCTTCTGGCGCCCCCCCCCCCGCCAAAGCCTGCTGGCCACTGCAAGCACCTGGCCACCCAGGGGCTGGGCAGCCGGCTCCCAGCCCACCCGGGAGCAGCATGGGCTGTGAGCCCGGCGCGTGAGCACCCGCCCGTGGGGGCGGGTTGGGGAGGGGGCGCTCAGTATGGCGTCGGGCTCGCGGGGGCACCCCCGGGGGGCCGGCGCCCTGGCGCGGCACGCCACCAGCCCCAATGGACGAGACAGGGCTGGCTAGCCCATCCCGCCCAAGCCTGGCCAGCACCCCCTCCATTTTGGCGCCCCAGGCAATTGCCTAGTTCGCCTAAATGGACGCACCGGCCCTGCGCACAGCGCACACACCGTTGCGTATGATACACGACGCACGGTGTGTGTGTTGGACACAGCGATGCTGCGCGCGCACCTGCGCCGCCGCTGGATCCCAGGGTTTGCCACTCTGGGTGACAGAGCAGCTCGCTCCGATACTGAATTGGGCCACACAATAATCGGCAGGACAGGAGGGAAAGAATCCTGTTTATGGTGGCTGGGCACTGAATGTGGAGCAGGATTTTTGCCCTCAAGTAAATGCCACCTTGTTGCCTCAAGGAGGGTGATGCAGTCTCATAGGCTCCACCCTTTTTATTGTGAATTTGTGATGCTACTGGAGCTATCATGAGAAATCCTGCTTCCAATGCAGCTCGACTCCACAAAGGTTTTAGGCAGCCACAATGCTTCATTTACAATTACTGCCAAATGTCCTGCTGAAATCCCATAACTTTTTGTGCCACATATTTTGTTGTAGTATAGTCCCTCCAAATTGCATTATAGTGGCAACATTGGAGAAGCATTGCAGAGCAAACTAAGGCGGAAGACACCTACCACTGATGGATTATTACTGCGTCAAGAACCTGTTGCAGGATGAACCCGCAATAAAACACCAGTCTGGAAGAGCCCATGAGAAAACAGAAGTTGGGATGAGAAACTGCATACGACACATGTTTCACATCAAATGTAACTGATCTGCAGAAAAGACTCTATGACCTGAAAAGACAGACAATGAACATACATTTGTAACCTAAGGATTATTATTTTTTAAGACATAAAGTGGGTTTCAAAAGCTACCTTTTATCCCCAGCTCAGGTGTCATCACACCAGGTAATCTTTGCAAACTTTTCAGAGCAATTATCACATTTTAAATTAGGTGTTTTGAAGTTATATCACACCATCTTTTAGTCGGTACCAAGCTTTCAATATAATTTAGCACTTAAAAACAACCATAAACAACTAGTATACAATGTTTTCCTAAGCACTAGATGAGACGATAGTGATGGTTCACTTATAAAGGATCTATTCCCTACCTAAGAATTGTACAAATACCTATTATTATTATTATTATTATTATTATTATTAATATCACCACCACCATCATGATATTTGAGGAAGGTGGGAAGAGGAGGGAAGAGGAAAGCACACAGTGGGGGCATAGCTGCCAACCCTCCCTATGGAGCAGCTGTTGCTTCACTGGCTGATGGATGGAGCTAGGCTGGTCTCCCATTTTGTCAGGATGTTCTTCCTAGGAGGCAGCTCCCCACCCAGTGGATTAGCTGGATGGATAGCAGAGAGCAAAATGTGCCTCTCTTGAGCCCTGCACTTCCAAGTAACTGCAATTAATATATATATATATATATATATATATATATATATATATATATATATATATATATATACACACACACACACACACACACACACACACACACACACATACAGAGAGAGGACTTTTTCTCAGTCAGAACTCAGTTCTGGCACCCCTCAGGTGGGCACCATTGCTATCCTAAGAGAATGAGGGTGGTGTTCATGGTGAATTCTGGCACCTCTTTTTCTAGAAAACACACAGATATTTAAGAATAGCAAAGTGTGCTATGAGGCTGTTTTCTTCTTCTCCTGTGGTTATTTTTTCGTCTTACAGCTTTTTAATTGTAAATTGCCATGGGGTGCTTTGGCAGAAGAACAATGCGTAATATTACATTAAGTAATGCACCAAACATAAATATATAGCACAGTCTTTGCCAGCTTGGTATTGGCTGCAACTGTTGCGAGTTATGATCCCAACTTCTGGAGGGCACTAGGTTGGTGCAAGAAACCAATTCCTGCACAAGTGAGTTACACTTTTTTCCTTTAAAAAAATGCCCTTAAAGCTTTCTACTTCTCCAGATTTAATTTGTTTTCATCATTTTAAGCACACTGCTACAGGTACAAATTCTTTTTTTTAGAAAATACAGCACCATCTTGTGGTCCCAGATGGTACAAAATCATAGTTCCCTTGTTCAGATCTTATTTTGACATTACTTGCAGTGTAGCAATCCTATATACATGTCTACTCAGAAGTAAATCCCAATGAGTTCAGTGGGCCTTACTCTCAGGTAATGGGTGTAGAAGTGTAATCTTGGTCTTTCTTTCATCAGTGGCATCAAAAACTTTTGCTTTTTAAATTCTGTGTTCATCAGGCATAGGGAAACTCGGCCCTCCGGATGTTTTGAGACTACATTCCCACCATCCCTGACCATTGGTCCTGTTAGCTAGGGATGATGGGAGTTGTAGTCCCAAAACATCAGGAGGGCTGAGTTTCCCTATGCCTGGTAAATGTTGTGGTTTTAACAGGCTCCTTAGTATGTATTATTTTTATTCATAGCTTTCCAGTCTCCTGCTCCATAATTCATCAGCAGTCAAGGAAAATAATTCCATCCAAGAAACATGCTGCCCCCTTCCTTTTTAAATCCACATACGGAATTAATCTGGAATCAATTTCAAGGTGACTAATCTCTACAAGTAATTAATAACCTTATTTTTAAAGTATAAGTTTTAACATTATTTTAAAAGGATCTTTCATTCTCTCCATACGTGAATAAGGAATTAATGGAACTGGTTCGGGTCTGCTACTTTTGTGTAGGTGGAATTTGTTGAACAGGTTGGAAACTGTTAATTTATGAATTTGAACATATACTGAGGATTTTTAGGAATTATGTCTGTTTTTATTCTGGTTTTTATTACTGTATTTAATGCCTTCAGGTTCCTTAGAGAAATGTGTGGGATAATTTATAAAAATAAATGAAATGAAATGTTTAACTTGATGATATTCAAATTATTGTTCTATGTGATAGAGCTTTATTTATCATTCAACAGTGTAAGATGCCTCACTTGAAACATGAGATGGAATAATATTTGTTTGTATAATTATTTGGTTCCATTTATGAATCACTTTCCCATTAAATATCTCAAAGTGATTTCACAGCAATAACATCCAACAGTAAATACAATTAAAATCAATTCCACGTGTAAAAACAATCAGAAACAATCAAAATGTGCAGATCTGAATTAAGGCTAGGAAAATGAGAAACTGAGAAGACCAAAACTGACTGATCCTTCCTTCCCTATGTAGAAGCCCAAAGCACAGGCGGTTGTAGCTCTGGCTTAGGTTAAACCACAGTTGCATTATTCTGGTTGAACAAAAGAACGCCCGAAAGCTGTATAAATGGCAAGCAGTGACTCACTCTGAAAAGTCACCTTTGATAGTTTAGAATGTTTGTTCTGCCTGAGACAGGTAGGATATTGTCTTCCCCGTCTGACAGTCCCTTCCCATTACCATGCTGAGGAGCCATGCCAGATGAGAAACCGATATGATTTCAATGCTAACACATCTCGACGTTCCCAAGAGTGCCCCCTTGAAACAACCTAACATAGTTTGACAATGCCACATCGTCTCACAATCATCTGTTTGGTAAACTGGATCCTTTCCCCCCAAGTCACTTTGCTCCATCCTCATGCCAAGTTCTGTACTTGCTAGGACCTCAAGTCTCCCTGTTTATCACTGTCCCCATTTTGCCCTTTGGGGGGAATTTAGGGAGGAGGGTGCACTTTTGGGGGGGGGGGAGTTAATGGAATCCAGAAAACTGCCTTATACTGAGTCAGACATTTGGTCCATCATTTGGTCTGATCTCTAGGATTTCAGGCAAGAGCTTTTCCAAGCAGCAGACTATTTCAGAGGTTTGCTCTCTTCCTCGGATCTGCAAAAGTTACTTGGTCCAAAGTGGGGAGGAAAGTTTTACCAGATTCATCCTCTTATACCATCCAGTCTGGATACTCTATGCGGGACCACCTCTCAACATGGCTCAGAAATGTGAACTGGAACAAGAAAACTTGTGGGCAAGAGTGTTGGGGGATTTTAAATCCTTTCACTCTAAGGATGTTAGGCAGGCAGGAATTTCCACTCTCCTGAGTTCGTTGCAATCAGTGCTGCTTCCATTCCACTACAGTTTGGCTCATGCTGTTCTGCTGTTATTCATCTTGCAACCTGCTATGGGTGAAACTTACATGATTATGTAATTATTTTCAATTCAAATCAGTGGAAAGTAAATGCCAAAAACAATGCAGAAGATGTCATAATTATTCACCAAAGTTTGCAGGCTTAAAAAACACCCACACACCCAACAATGTTATGCAAATTTGTGCCATGAGCCTGTGCTCATGAATCCTTTAATTATCTGGTGGGGGCCAACAAATGGATCAATCATCTACCAGTTACGCTGTCTGTTTGTTTATTTTTAGGCTCCATGTGAAGTGCTGGTTTGGGGGGTCTTTGAAGCCCTAAACCGGGCTTCCTCAACCTCGGCCCTCCAGATGTTTTGAGACTACAATTCCCATCATTCCTAACCACTGGTCCTGCTAGCTAGGGATCATTGGATGGGCCATCTACTCCCACATAATGCCCAAGGCCCTGTTCTTTGCCCTGCTTACAAGAGACTAGTGTGGTGAGAATTCACTTCTACACCACCTTGTTTGTTACCCAGGTGAGGGACCACCTTCAAAATAAACCACAGAACCAAGGAAACTAATTCAAGTCCAGTATCCTGGAGGGACCTAGCGTTTATCAAAACTATTGCAATAGAGCAGCCTTGCCAACCAGCTGCTCAGGTGCTAGTTGGAAGGCGTGTCCCGAGGTACATCAGAACAAAGCTTATATAGGGTTCTAACACAGAGAACACAGAGAATCATCTAAACATACTTCTACATACATCAAGAAAGGTTACAGGTCATGGGATGTAAAGAACGCATGGCTTCATACTGATATCAACTTCCTTGGGGTGTTCCAAAGCACGTGGTCTCAGCTTACAACTTACCAGACAGTTGTCTAGGCAACCAGATCTTCAGTGGGGGCTGTTGACATTCCTTCCCCGTATCTGTCCCATATCTGACGCCAGTGCTAACTCACAACAGAGACATCGGAAAACGTCCTGCCATTTGTGCCACTTTCAGGGTCAGATAGGAGAGATGAAATGCAGAGCAGGAGGGAGGCATAAGAGTCAGAAAATGCAGGAATGCAGGAATCATCCATGGATGTGTTCTAGCTAAAGGTTTGATGCAATTGAAAGTGAAACACTGAAACATTATTAAATCAAAAATATAAACAACCCTGCGTCTCTGATTCTTATATCAGTAGCAATAAGTTTCTCAGTGGCAGCTTATCATTCGTGGAATTGCCTCTCCCTGGAAATACATGTGGCATCATCTTTATCAGCTTCTAGTTTAAAGAAGAAGCTCTCAATGTATTTTTATTTCAATCTCCCAGTTTATCAACTGCTGTGCTTTGGATCAATTTGTACTGTTTGTTTTCACATTTCTGTCCTTCCCTTCCTCCCAAAGGAACCCAGGGCATCAAACAACAAGCAATAAAGCAATGAAACCATCTTTGAGGCATCTTAAAAACACTTCCAGTACAGATGCAGACTGGAAATGTCTCCCCTAAAAGGGATTACTCAGAGAAGAAGGCATTCAGCAGGCAACCAAAAGAATTGCAAGGACCAGATACCACACAGCTCACAGGCCTGATTCCTGCATTGCGTGGAATGGTCCTCCTAATAAGATGGTATCTGTGGGAGGCCCTCACCTGCAGAGCACAATTATCAACAGGGAATGTAAGAGGTGAGACAATCTTTCAGGTATCCTGGTCCCAAGGTGCATAGGGCTTTATACACCAAAACCAGGACTTTGAGCATAGAGTGCATGGCAGTAATCCAGTCGAGATTGCCAGCGCATAGATGGTAGCGCTCAGGCTATTCTAGTCCAGATCAGTCATACTGTCTTACCAGCCGAAGCTGGTACAAGGAACACCTAGCTACTGAGGTCACTTGGACTTCTTGTGACAAAGATGAATCCAGGAGCACACCCAGATCACAGACCTGCTCTTTCAGAGGAAGTATGACTGCATCCAAAGCAGGCAATTGACTGATTATCTATCTCCACACACACAGCTTCTCTGTCTTGTCCTGATTTAGAGTCAGTTTGTTGGCTCTCTTCCAGCCCACCAATGAATACAGGCACTAATTGAGGTCTTGCATGGCATATCCTGATTCAGATGTTACAGAGAAATGGAGCAGAATACCATGGACCTCCTGGTGACATCTTGCCCCCAGATCTCCTAATGGCCACTCCCAACAGCTTGGGAAAGCAAATAATGTCTGTAACTACACGGCTCATTCAAAATGAAAAAGCCATCAGAAATAGGAAGGTAGGATAGAAGCCAGGGAAGAAACAAGGATCACACAGTGTGTTACAGTACAACTCAGAGGATGACATGTAAGGACACTGGGATACAATACAACAATACAATACCTTTATTGGCATAGAGACACCAGGATAAAGCCAGTCCAGAATGTAAGAATAAAAAATATAGGAAACACAGGGCTGGATTTTCCCGGACATTAAAGGCAGGCAAGTAAATAGAAAAAAAATCCTTTTAAAAGCTCAACAACTGAGGCGGGGGGAAAAGAAGAGATCTGCCATGGCGCGGGTGTCTGGCCTGGGAATTTCGTTGCTGGAGAACCCAAGCCACTTCGGCCACCCGCTCGGCTTCCAGGTGCAATTCGAGTGTGGGGAGGCGTTGCCTCATGATTTGGAGTGGAAGATCATCTATGTGGGCTCTGCAGAGAGTGAGGAATATGACCAAATTCTTGACTCAGTGCTGGTGGGACCTGTTCCAGCTGGGAGGCATATGTCTGTGTTTGAAGCCAATGGCCCCAACCCTGATCTAATCCCTGAAAGTGATGCTGTGGGAGTTACAGTAATACTTATCACTTGTACCTATCTGGGCCAAGAATTCATCCGCATTGGATACTATGTCAACAATGAATATATGGATCCTGAGCTAAGAGAGAACCCACCCCTCAAGCCAGTCTTCTCCCAGCTACAGAGGAATATCCTGGCATCCAACCCCAGAGTCACCCGTTTCCACATCAGTTGGGATGGTCCTAGAGACCAGATGGACAATATTGAAAATGTAGACCCAGAACCTGATAGCTTCCTGCCTCCTAGCTGTGCCTACATCAAAGGGTTGGTCCATTCCATGGGTCTGCAACCAGAGAATTCCATGGACTGTATGTGATCCAAACACAATAATGTTGAGGACCCTGCGCAGTGAAGAGCAGTTGACAAGTTTTTGTGGGAGATGTAGGAGGAATTTGGGATAATGAAGCAACTGATATGTCTATGGAGATTGACAAATGAGAGTCCTTTTCGTGTTGGGGTTTGTAACAGATCTACAGGTCTGTTCTGTCATAGTATTTCTTCATTGATACTTGGGTCCTCCTGCCACTGACCCTTGATAGGCACCTAGTCTAGCTGCATAAACAAGAACCCTGTGTTTCCCTCCTTTGTTCCAGGTCTCCAGAAGGCTGAGCAATGGGAGCTTCCTTGTTATTTTGAGCACCCATTTCCTGGGAATCTAGCATATAGGCGCCTTCTTTTCGAGACAGTTTTCTGTTGCAACACAGCTAAGTCTTGATGAGTTGCTGCTGGCAGAATAGCTAGCACTTGCAGTCAGGTCTTGATGCCTCTCAGGAGTTGATAAGTGACAGTGATTACCGGGGGGGGATCCTGGTTGGTGGCAGTGAAGCGCTGTGGTAGCACAGGGATCAATAGACTGTGAAAGGTCTGGGGACCCTGTGTGATCGCCACAAAACTGGTGGTAGCAGTGGGATAAGATCAATACGCCGGCAGGATACATCAATAAGCCCGTGGAGGGATATTGAGATCGTTGTGCTGTTCACCACAAAACTGGCAGAAGCAGCTGGGGTTAATCAGTACACCTGGAAGGGGAAGGGTAAATCTGTGAAGTGATAACCTAGCCCCGGGGTGTAGTTGTGGTTACCCAAGGATGCTGCAAGGTTAAGATAACAAAAGGAGAAAAGAGAGCTCACAAATCTGTTCTGGCAGAGAGTTTTGACTTGGGGTCGGAGGAAGTAAGCTTAACAGGTAGAGAGAAGACCCATAGCAGAACTTTGAGACCCGAGTCTGGAGAAGCTTAGCCGGAGGGAACAGTGCTGAGGGGAGATTTCTCTTATTTTGTTAATTTAACTGTCAATCCTAAATTATATAATATGCCACCTAAAAAGACAAAGAACCCTGTGAGGGAACCAGCCCAAGATAGCTCTGAAGGAGAGGAGAATGGGAATCCTCTGAGGGAAGAGCAGAGCTTAGAAGAGGCAACTAATATTGTACCTGAGGCGAGAGAACCACAAAAGTCTATAGAATTAGAAAAGTGGAAACTAGAACAATATAAATTAGAATTAGAAATGGAAAGAATTAGAGCTAAGCAAGAAAGCGAAGGAATTAGAGCTGAGAGGGAAAGTGAGAGCGAAAGAATGCAATTTCAGTTGGAAATGAAGAAACTAGAATTAGCAGCCATGGAGAATCAAAATAATAGTAATAACACCAGTAGTCAAACAACAGGTTAGGTAGATTTAAAGCGATTCCCTGAGTTCAAAGAGAAAGCCCAGAGGCCTTTCTGATGTCATTTGAGAGAGCCTGTAAAGATTTCCAAGTGAAGGATGAGGAGAAAATGGTGATATTAAGGGCTAGAATTAGTGGGGTATTGGCGGAAATATATGCCCAAGTGACAGAAGAACAGTCAACAGACTTTGATATGTTTAAACAATTAATTTATACGAGGTTTGGAATCACCTCAGAGCAACTAAGAAAAAAAT
Source organism: Lacerta agilis (assembly GCF_009819535.1). Classification (NCBI taxonomy): domain Eukaryota; kingdom Metazoa; phylum Chordata; class Lepidosauria; order Squamata; family Lacertidae; genus Lacerta; species Lacerta agilis. Next base: position 2,835,442 of record NC_046328.1, read on the forward strand.
TCCAAGTTGAGGGAAGAATCGTATGCTCAGCTGGGAGCAAAAATCACAAATTACCTCAAAAAATGGCTAGAGCAGGAGGGTGCGGATTCAATTCAAAAGATCAGAGAGGTTGTTGCTTTGGAGCAATTTTATGCAACCATAACTGGGGAGTTGAAATATCTGGTCAAGGAAAGAAATCCTAAAACCATCCAAGAGGCAGCAACAATAGCAGACCAAATTAATGAAATTAGGGACCATGGATTCGATAGTCCAAAATTTGGCAGGAAATTGTGGGGGAACCCTAGAAACCAATTTCAATATGCTAAAGGAAGTTCTTCTCCAGTAATAAAAAAGGGAACATACCACAGTCAAAAAGCCCAAGTGACATTGTTGCATTGGGCAAATGGCCCTTCTTCTGAGCTACGCCAATAAAACTCAGAGACTAGAGGAGCTAGGAGTCCATTTTGTTTTCTTTATTGCAAAGCAATAAGGGTTACAGTCGAATCATTTCGCAAGCCCGCACCCTGCCCAAAAGTCTGGGCAGGGGTATTTATAACATTTCAGACAAAGCATTTCAATTTAACCAATCATATTTCATTACCTCATTTTAGTTTAGTACGCATGTACATTACCTAATCTAATACGCACGCGCAATAAGCATTTCTAACTGAACCTTGGTTCTCACCGATCTGTTACATCTTCGTTAGTTTGCATGCATGGGAATCTGTGTTAGGCCATTGTTCTATGTGTCAATTTATGTACTAGCTTTATGAATGTGATTGACATATTTGCTGTCCTTCTTTCCCAGTAGGGAAGGTCTCTTGCAAAGAACCATCAGTTTCCTTAAAGCAACAGGTTACCATAGCATTTCTATTATAGCATATTCAATGATTTATTGGGGTTCACATTATATTCATTGTGGCCCCTTTGGGCCACTGCTACAACATGGGCCAAACTAACACCCGTACCTCTGAGGTAAAAGAAAATAAATCTAATTATACTGGGGGAAGAGATACAAGGTGCTGGTTGTGTGGTAAATCCGGTCACAGAAGCTTTGAATGTAAGACTGGTGGACAAGCTAAATCTGGGAGCACAAACACTCAAAAACAGTCTTATTGCATCCACTCAGTAGGGCAGGGTGAGGCTAAGCAGGTTGTCACGGAAACCGAAGCTTTAGCTAGGCCTGAGACAGACAAGATTCCTGAAGCATCAGTGGTACAATGTTACTTGATTAAACAGAATGATTTGCTTTTGAGAAAGTCAGGAGAATATATTTGGATTGGAAACAAAAAATATCTAGGGTTAAAAGATACCAGTTCCCAAATCATAATTGTGCATCCTGAGGTAATCAGTCCTGATAGAGTAATCCCAGGAAAAACCATAGAATTAAAAGGAATCACAAAAGAGACAGTTAGACTCCAGATGGCTGAGGTAAACGTTAAGTTACATGACTGGAGTGGAAAGTGGCAAGTGGCCATTTCAGAGGAAATCCCCACTGCGGTGCTTATTGGTTGGGATCTCCTGGAGCATGTGCAGAGTGCGTTTGTGATTACCCGCTCCAAGGGGGGCCAACTGACAACAAATACTGAGGGAAGCGAAACAGTTGCCAATGAAGGCAGGGCTCAATTATCAGTATGTCTGACCAATAAAACTTATTATTATTATTATTATTATTATTATTATTATTATTATTAAAAAGCTCAACAACTTTCGGGGTGTCCTAGTTTTTACTTTTTGAAATATGGCAACCCTCGGAAACAGGAAGCAAGATGGAACATACCAAAAGGGGGCAGAGAGGGTAAAGCCAGGATTATGAGTAGCAGTTTAAAATAAACACAGTAGGCATAAAACAGAGCACATGTTAAACAGACAAGGCAGATCTATATTACCAGAAGGAGCAACATCAAGCAAGAATCAATGAATTCAACAATCATTGCAGTTCAGCCATGACCGTAATAAAGATTTGGATTGGAGGCGCCCTGGAGTAGGAAATTGCACACCATGGATAATTGGCTCCCGGAGACTAGCTTGTCCCAAAAGAGAGTATCCTGGACACAGGAATACTCAGTCATTTAAACTTGGAAACTCAGCCATTGATTTGTTTTTGTACCTGCTTTGAAGAAATTCTGGTTAGTAAAGCTTTGAATAATATTTATGGGTCTGGGCAATTTTTATCTCAAAAGGAATAAGTTTTTATGCACCCAATTGCTTCAAGCTGCGCAATATTAATATCTGCAATACACTGGTCCGAGTCCAACATTCTGTGTACTGCCCACCTCCCTGCCTCTCAATAAGCAACAAACCAACAACAAAATTAAAACTCTTTTTCTTGCTGCTGATGTTACCTTACTGAAACGCCAAGCCCATTCTCCAAAATCCCATTTTGCATGGCCTGCAACGGAAGCTGAGATGGAATATTTGTTTAAGCCATTTCTTAAACACAGCTGCAGCCCAGAGACCCTGGGAGGCTGAATCAGCGTAGACCAACCGCCAGACGAGATGGGTATGGTTCTCCGTTTCCAGCTGGCCGATGTGTTGTGTTGCTCAGTCACTGTAGCATGGAGTCCATCGACACGGAGTCCAAAGGTTGCCACAAAGCCATTCAGTCCCAGCATTAGAACTGGAAATAGGCTTTGCCACCTTTCAGATTGTTCCAGGCAGATGATCTTGTCCTGTGGCAGGAGAATAGTAATAATAACAATGCTTTATATTACATTTATTTCTGTTGTTTTAAAAAAACAAAACTATCCTGCATCCTCTCACAGACTTCCGGTTTGGTGCCGGTCAATGGCGGACGGGAGCTGAAGAGTTCCGTCCTCCGAGAGGCTTTAGGGACTACCGTGCCTGCGCCGCGAGTCCCTTAAAGCCACGGGAAGAGCGTCCCGTGGACCGTGGTCTTGTGGGTTCCAGATGTGTCGTCCCCGCTCCTGATTGACCCTCGTAAGGGGGAAAATCGGGCGAGCGAGGCTCCGGCACGGGACTGAAGAGACGGCTGCCTCCGGAGGACAAAGCAGCGATCCCGCCAGACTCGAGCACCCAGCACTTCTAGCCAAGAACTGTAAAGAGAAGCTCTGTAAGTAAAACTTTCAAATGGACTATAATTTCTAAGAGAACTAACTTACAGAGAGATTTTTAAAGGAAGCCTGCTCCCTTTGAACTGCTTGAAAGAGCTTGGTAGCGCTAAAAGAGCAAAGCCGCGACTAACGGAAAAGTTTTGCGAACTCTGCCAAACTTTTTAAAAGTGGATTAAAAGTTGTTTAGAGGATTTATAAGGACTTAATAACAAGAGTTATGGCAAAAGAAGACACCGCTCGCCCTCTGGATTAGGATTCAGGGTCAGAAGCGGGCTGCGTTATATTGTTGCCATTTGTTTTTGTCACTGTTTCAGTAACTGTTTACCAGTGGAGACATTTTAGCTATTTTGTTGCCGGCTACAATTACTTTTATGGACTTGGTGGTAACACTGCAAGTGGAAAAATAGGTACTGACTTGGACTGTTTAAAAGCAACGCTTCTTGACTGCGAAAGTTTGAAATTTTGGAAGTTAGTGAATTCTTTGCCTAAAAGTTGGATTTGTTGGAACTGTTTGGGACTCCTGGCTCAGCAGTCTCTTTGTTCTCTGAATTGAGCTGCTGGCCACCTGGTGTTTACTTTTGGGACTGTTGGTCTTCTGCTGTGAATGTCTGAGACAGTAACTACAGCTGGGGTGACCTTGAGATTACAATTGCAGAGCACACAGAAAATGCATGAGAGCACTAGATCTAAAACAACAGGCTCTGCACAAAGAAAAGGCTCCTTTTCCCTAACTTTACAGGAGCAAATGGAGAAATTAGCTGCTAGCATTGCTGAAATAGCAGAAGGACTTAAAAATGTAACTGATGGGTTGAAGCAAACGCAGGCTTCAGTAAATACAATAAATACAACAGTTAACTCTGCAACAGAAAAACTCCAAGTTGAAATTAAGGATTCCACCCAGACATTGGAAAAGTCAATTGGACAAATTGAGGAAAACGTAAGGAAAAACAGAGAAGAAATTAATAAAATTGGACAGGAGGTGACAGTTTTGAAGAAGGATTCAGAGGAATTTAAAGTGGTTAAGGAAAAAATAAAAAAGGTGGAGGAGAAATTGGACAATATTGACTTGGAGAATATAGAAAGAATTGGAACACGACAGAGAACTGTAGAAGAATCTCTTGCCTTTCTTCAACTCCACCAAAGAGAAGGGAACATTCGCTTGAGAGGTCTCCCTGAATTGGAAGGTGACAGCCTAAAAGCATTTATTGTGGAGCAATTTTCAACATATTGGCATTTGGAAGAGGAAGGAGTCTCAGCGCGCATAGTGAAGGCCTTCAGATTTGGACCTAGAGGATCCAGAGGAAAGAAGAACACTAAAACAGTCAGTGACTGTCTGATTGTGTTACATGATAGATACGACAGAGACTATTTTCTGGACTTACATTACAAGAACAACCTGGTGGTACAGCAAAACAAAGTCATTTTTTATAAGGATATCCCCAAATTTTTCCTGGACAAAAGAGTTTCGTACAACGATCTGGTAGCAGAGCTAAGGAGAAGGAATATCCCCTTCAGTTGGGAATTTCCGGAAGGTCTGGCATTCACGTTTGAAGGGAAAAAGATAAGGATAAAATCCCCGGCTGAAAAGCAAAAGTTTTTGGACAAACATCTGGAAAAATTTAAAGGTACACCACTTGATCCAGCACTCTTCTACAGACTTCCAGGAACATTTCCACCGCCGGGGGTACCAGGATCAAGTGAAAAGGACCCAGAAGAAGGCAAGAAAGCAGAGGCATCTGGAGGAGGAGATTAAAAAGGCAAAGGAAAATGGCGCTAAAATTGATGACATGGAATGTTCGGGGATTGAACCAGAGACCGAAGAGGCGCAGAGTTTTTTATAGTTTGGAAAAGAAGAATTTAGACATAATATGTCTACAGGAGACTCATATAGTTCGACGACACAGAAGATTACTACAGAACAAAAAACTAGGCCAAGAATTCATATCATCGGATAAAGTCAAGAAGAGAGGAGTGGTAATTTATGCAAAGGAAAAATATAGCCCAAGACAGTTATTCAAAGATGAAGAAGGGAGATACATCGCAATAGAAATAAAAGTACAAGGCGAAAAATTCCTGATTCTGGGACTTTATGCACCAAATGATGGAAAGTCAATTTTTTATAAGAACATACATGATCTGCTGTTGGATTATTTGGATTACAAAATAGTTTGCCTTGGAGACTTCAACGGTGCAGTTTCCACGCTAATGGACAGATCTCAAAGAACTAAATTAACAAACGATGGGAAACTACCAAGGACTCTTTTTGAAATGGTGGACAATCTGAATCTGGTGGATTCTTGGAGGATAAAAAAATCCCACCGAAACAGAGGCAACTTATTTCAGTGAATCGCAGAAGTCATGGTCGAGGATAGACTACATCTGGATCTCGAATGAATTGGCACCGAAAATACAAAAAGCAGAAATCGGCCCAAAAACATATTCAGACCATAATCCGGTACAGGTAATCCTAAAAATGGTTTCCAAGGATTCTTTTAGGTGGAGAATGGATGACGCTTTGATGAGAGACACTAAGCTGGTAGAAAGAGCTGTAAAAAAGATGAAGGAGTATTTTCAAATCAATTGGAATTCAGAAGTTGAAAAGAGGATTGTTTGGGATGCAAGTAAAGCGGTAATGAGAGGATTCCTTATAAGCGAAAAAGCAAAAAAGAAAAAATTACAAAATGCGGAAATGGAAAGATTGCTGAAATTGATTAAAGTCAAGGAAAAAGAATTAAGAGGACATCCTAAATGTTTAAAAATTCAAAAGGAGATCAAATACCTGCAATCCCAATATGCAAAAATTGTGAACCAAGATATCGAATGGAAAGTGAAAATGATGAAACAAAGAACATTTGAGTCTGCAAATAAATGCGGAAAACTACTAGCTTGGCAGTTAAAGAAAAGACAGAAAGCAAATGTCATCAGTAATTTAGCAGTAAATGGAAAAATTGTGGAGAATCCAGAGGAAATCAGATGGTGCTTCCAACAATTTTATAAACAACTGTACAAGGAGGAGAAGATAGAAGAATTAGAGATAGACCGATTTCTGGAAAAAAATGGATTGCAAAAAGTCCCAGAGGATAAATTAGTAATTCTCAACCAACCGGTATCGACCCAAGAGATAGAAGATGCAATTAACAATATGCAACTAGGGAAGGCCCCAGGACCAGATGGACTGACAGCAAAGTACTATAAGATTTTGAAGGATTGGCTATCACAGCCTTTGAAAGAAATTTGCAATAAAATACTAGAAGGAGATAGGGCACCAGAGACGTGGAAAGAAGCCTTTATCACACTGATTCCAAAACCAGAGACAGATAAAACGCTAATGAAAAATTATCGCCCAATTTCCCTTTTAAATGTGGATTATAAAATTTTCGCGAATGTTATGGCTACAAGATTAAAAAGAGTGCTAAAAGACTGTATTCATAAAGACCAAGCAGGTTTCCTACCAGGAAGACAAATAAATAACAATACAAGAATTATTGTGGACATTTTAGAAAAACTGGAAAGAAACATAAATACAGATGTAGCACTAATGTTTATAGATGCAGAGAAAGCCTTTGATAATGTATCTTGGACATTTATGAAAAAGAATTTGGAAAAGATGGGAGTTGGAGAAAGATTTTTAAATGGCATTAATGCCATATATACAGAACAAAAAGCGAAAATAATAATAAACAGTGTGATATCGGAGGAAATTGAAATTGAGAAAGGAACAAGACAAGGGTGCCCTATCTCCCCTTTATTATTCATTACGGTTCTGGAGGTCCTCCTAAATATGATAAGAATGGAGAAACAGATAAAAGGAATCAAGGTGGGAGAGAAAGAGTACAAATTACGCGCCTTCGCGGACGATTTGATGTTATCCCTACAGGAACCTGAAAGTGTCCCCAAAGCCCTGGAATTAATTGAACTCTTTGGACGTGTAGCTGGTTTCAAATTAAACAAGCAGAAAACCAAAGTATTGAGTAAAAATATGAGTTTAGAGCAGATACAAAGAGTACAAGACTGCACTGGTCTCAATTTTGTTAAGACTGTAAAATATCTAGGTGTCAATCTCACAGCAAAAAATCTGAACCTGTACAAGGACAATTATGAAAAATTGTGGACAGAGATAAAGAAAGACATGGAAATATGGACGAGACTGAAATTGTCGTTAATGGGAAGAATAGCAGCTGTTAAAATGAATGTTCTACCAAGGATGCTGTTTTTATTCCAAGCCATACCAATTTTGGACAAATTGGATTGTTTTAAGATATGGCAAAGGGACCTATCGAAGTTTATATGGCAGGGAAAGAAGCCTAGAATTAAATTCAAGATTCTGAGAGACTCTAAAGAGAGAGGAGGCTTTGCCCTGCCGGATTTAAAGATTTATTTTGAAGCAGCGGCCTTTTGCTGGTTGAAGGATTGGTTTAAATTGGAGAACGTGGACGTGTTGGACTTGGAAGGATATGACAATATGTTTGGTTGGCATGCATACCTTTGGTATGACAAGGCAAAAATCCACAAAACTTTTAAGAATCATATAGTTAGGAAAGCTTTGTATCAGGTTTGGATAAGATATAAAGACTTGTTAGAGAGAAAGACTCCTAGATGGATTTCACCAGTGGAGGCCAAGGCCTATAAGAGACCGAACATGTCTGCAAGTTGGCTAAGATATGTGGATATATTGCAGCGAGAAGGAGACTCAATTAAGCTAAAAAGCTATGATCAAGTCAAAAGTCAAGTCCCCGACTGGCTGCAATATCATCAGGTTCATGAAACATTTAAATTAGACAAGAAAATTGGTTTTCAAATGGAAAAATCAAAACTGGAAACAGAACTGATCGAATCGAACTCTAAAAACCTTTCCAAGATGTATAACTTGTTGCTAGAGTGGCATACGAAAGATGAATTGGTTAAATCGACAATGATAGATTGGGCGAAAGATGTGGGTCACAATATTATGATGGATGACTGGGAGAGATTGTGGCAGAAAGGTATCAAATTTACTGCTTGTAATAGTTTAAGAGAAAATATAATGAAAATGTTGTATAGATGGTATCTGACACCACTTAAGATAGCTAAGATGAATTCTAAAATGTCTGATGTGTGTTGGAAATGTAAATCTACGAAAGGTACCTTTTTTCATATGTGGTGGTCATGTCCTGGGGTAAATGCTTTCTGGGATAAGATTTATAACGAGTTAAAGAAGGTAATGAAAATTACCTTTAGTAAGAAACCAGAGGCATTCCTTTTGAGCATGACCAACGAAGAGATCCCCAGTCAGGATAGAGTATTTTTTATGTATGCCACAACAGCTGCTAGAATTTTATTGGCAAGAACCTGGAAGGGTGAAGAGATTCCAACAGTGGAAGAATGGCAAATGAAGTTAATGGACTATATGGAACTCGCTGAACTGACCGCTAGAATCCGAGACCAGAGGGAGGAGACGGTGTCGCAAGATTGAAAGAAATTTAAGGACTATTTACTTAAATGTGTAAAATTGAATGTTTGAGTATTTGAGCAGAATCAATTAGAAGAATTGGCTTTAGCAGGTTAATGTAAGATAAAATTGTTTAAGAAGAAATTTGGAATATGATTGATTTAATGGTATAAGAATATTTTAAGATATAGAATATAAGTTATGATTTATATTGGATTAAGCAAATCTAAAGATTATTAAGAGATTTGGTAAAGGTTAATGGAAAAAGAGACAAAGTTACCTAAAGAATATATATGATTTTAAAGGCAGTGGAGGGAACAGGGGAAGTCCCCTGAAGTTAAAAACAAGAGAAAAAACAAAGATAGGTGTTGAGTAAGGTTTGTATGTGATTTTTCTTTGTTTGTTATTTTTACTTTGTTTAATGTTTATTATGTATTGTGTTTTTATTGTGCTTATGTTTGTGTAATGTTGTTTTTTACTTTGTTTTATTGGAAAATAATAAAAAACTTTTTTTAAAAAAAAACTATCCTGCATCCTCTATCCCTGAGGGCAGTTGTAAAGGGCTGTGTGCGTGTATGTGTCCAGAATAGCCGCCTTCTTTTTTCAAGTGTAAAATCAGCAAAGCAAAGAACAGCCAAGGAAATAAATAAAGCACTCTCTCAGCAAGAAAAAAAGAGGCAAAACGAAAGCAGCTGCCCCAGCATTGACAAGGCTGACCCAAAATATTTTGCTGCTTGGAGGCAGGGAGGGGCAAATCTGTCAATTTCAGTTTCTCTCAAAAGCACAATGGCAGAGATTCAACAGAAGTGTAGTTCCCACAATGACTAAACATTTGATGCTGTTTCATGATACCCACAACCAGCTGCCTGAGGAGGCCACCTCACTCTGTCTAGAGGTAGGGCCTGATGGGAGTCATTATTTAGTGACTTATTAAATTTATATTCACCCACAGATCACCATCAACAAAGCAGGCCGGTCAAGGTTAGCTTATGCTTCTGTGAAGCGCAGACTTCAGCATCACAGCTTCTACCTAAAAGGGCTGTCGACAAGGTGGAAAGCTTCATGTTTCCTTCAGGGATCCAGAGCGCTTTGCATCAGAAGGCCTCAAGTCCAGTCCTCAGGCTGAGAGCCGAGCGTGTCACTAGCCCAACATCATTCAGCATGGACTGTAGCTCAGCAGCAATAACATATATGCTTTGTGTGTTAAAGGTATCCAGATAACAAGAGGTTCCCTGCCTGCCTGAAACCCTGGAAAGCCATTGCTGGTCAGTGTGGACTGGGGTGGCGAAGCATTTTCAGTCCGGGAACCACATTCCTTTCTGGGCAACCTTGCAAGGGCCGGAAGCAAAAACGGTCAGGAGGCAAGTTTCTATACACACTTACACACCCATCCAAGACAGCAAGAGGCGTTCTGAAGAGTTCAAGGTTACCTTCCAGCCAGGCAAAAGCTCTTGAGGTGTGTGAATCAGATGTGGATGTGGCCTGAGGAGAGTCTGAGGGTGGTATAGAGAGGCTTCCGTTTAAGAGTCGGCTTCCTCTGTACCTTAGGCAGGGCTGGCAAGGATGATACAAGTGGGAGGGAGGCTTCGCGTGACTGTCTTTATTTGCTTTTGCAGGAAACTCCGTTTCCTGTCTGACTTGCTAGCGTGCATACCACCTGACTTCAAAGATCTCTGAGCAGCAGTGCTTTTTTACAGAAGGAACGTGTTGTACCTCCAAGACTCAGAGAATAAAATAAGCAAAAGGGAGGCTCTGAAAGCGACATTTGTTAAAGGCCAAAGTTTGAAATCATGTCTCATGGTGTCAGCAGTACAGGAAATCCTACCTTCCTTTCCATGCTGACACAGCCAGGTAGTGAGACAGGGTGGTCTTACAGCGGCGAAGTGTCTGAGATGAAACGGAACAAATTCTTTGAGATACTCAAAGAAGAAGTGGGTTCCCATGAATTTTGACTAATTTGTGACAGAATTAGGGATGTGTGCATCTGTCAATTTCAGTTTCTAATACTCCCAAACTTAAAATCAGTTCTCCACATTTCTGTATATATATATTTTTAAATCCTCATGAAAATTTCTCAGCACTGTAGTGTGGATGTCTCCCAATAAACACATGTTTGTATGCAGTTTTTAACTAATAGGCACATTATCATAAGCAACTTCCCTTACTATAGTGCACTTTTATGTTATTTTCACCAACGCATTCAGTTTTATGCACACTTACCCCCTGTATGTGCATTTTTGTACACCATGATTGGTTGGGGAACTGCAAAATTTGGAATTCAAATGGTAGCCGTGTTTTGGTTAGAGTATTGGTTCAAGAAGTGCAATTTGGGTAGTTTATTATTAAAATGCAAACAAAATTGACTTCCTCCCCCTTCCTTAGATAAGAAGGACTTAAAGCACCTCTGTGCTTTGCTCCAGTCAGTGATGGAACCAGGAACCAGAATAGGGAACTTCTTCTTGGGAGGTGACTCTTGTCTGAGAGAAAAGGAGGACATTTCATTTTAAAAAATCTTAAGGTTAAATCTTAAAAATGTGATCAGTTAAAAACAAAAACCAGGAAAGTATGAAACAATATACAATACAAAATATCTAAGATGCTTGTCCAATAACACAATAAGTGGGACAAAGTCTCAGTGATAAATGTGCAATGGATCATTCAATCGGTGTATTGTTTTTAAGGATGACTTGGTGTGTAATAATCCGGATATGGACTCTCCACTGTCTATTGTTTGCTTTCTTTACATATCATGGTTTGCCTTGTTCATTTGTTTTTGTTCCATAAATAAAATAAAGGACAAGTCCTACCTCATCCCACTAAAACGCAAGCACTACCATAAAGGCCAGCTTAGTTACCAAACACCTGAGTGAAGAAAAACATCTCAACCTGGTGTCTTAAAACTGATAATGATTGCATCAGCCAGATTTCCATCAGGAAAGCATAACACAGAAAGAGGCCACCACTGCAAAGGCCTGTCCTTGTGTGCCTGCTCTCTGCACCTCCTTCAGGTAAAGCATAGGTAAACCCTGCTACTCTGCACAAACTGGCAGCTGTTAGAACACAGACTACGCTGGATAACTGGATTTAAGAGTGGAAAAATGAGAACCTCTAGTTGACAGATCTATCCATCGTTACACCTGTCTTCACTCTGATATTGGGAAACAGGAAAGATAACTACTCATTTGGGGGTGCTCATATAACTTGTGAACATTTAAAAGTTGTTATTTTAGGCTCTGCCACCTGACTTTGTTATTCCCCCCCCCCCCCGTTACATGTAGTTCTTTTGGCCATAGAGTTCCGGTCATAACTGTCAGCAAATGCAAAACAGGGACAGAGCTCTAAGAGACAAGGAAGGAGAATTTAAAATCTGAGTCTTGGCAGGTCTGATTTAAGAAGGCTATTTTGGCTAAATTTGCAACCCTCTCTTGTAAAACCATGAAACCCAGGAACTATAATCCACATTTTCCCAGTCGGTAATCCCTCATTTGAACTTGGACCCACAAAACCAATTTCCATCAGACATTTCCTTGACATTGAGATTATCCCAAATGGCCTCCAGTACTATTTGCTGAGGTTGAAACTCAATGGATTTGAGATAAATCAGTTTTTATGGCTATTTTTAATGTGAGCTGACGCAGAATCAGCCCGCAGACTTTTTAGACTGGTAAGTGCTTAAGAAAGCAAGAATATTGCCTTCCCATCATGTTCTACTTCAATAAAACCAGAGTGCCTGAATATTTTATGGAAAAGGCATTTAAAGGCTCTTTCCTTTTGTCTGACAAGGGGTTTATGTAATGAATCTCATACTGTACTCTCTGAAAAAGAACAACAAGGAAAAGAAGTGGAGGCTTAAAAACGTTATGTGATACCCTTTTGGAAATGCTCCAATGGATTTTTCAGCAAGCATTGAACTGCTAGTACAAAGACTGCACCGTTATGGTTGTGATCTGAAAAGGCTGTGTTTCTTGACAACAACAAGTTTTAGATACACAGTTGTCACATTATCCCTTTGATTAGGTAAAAGTATAGTGTTGCCAACTGTTAGGATTTGATCCAGACGTTTCAGGTTTCCCCAACGAAAGAAGCTCACAGGAGGAGCTGCATATATTCTCTCTCTTCCACCTGGGGATGTAAGAAGCCATGCTCTTCTGTTCTGCCCTGTTTTCATTCATTGCATTCAGCACAGTTTCCTTTCCACTCAGGACTGCAATACCTCAAGGGGGAGGGGCAGTTATTCGTATTTTTTGTTATTATGGTATATATTTTCATGTTTTATATTGTAAAGCGCCCTGTGATCTTCGGATGAAGGGCGGTATAGAAATTTAATGAACAATACTGAATAATATTGACCCAGACCCCATGATTATCAATGGAGACCCTTCTTTGTTTGCCTCCTCCATGAGAAGCCCAGAGGGCAGCAACACGAGAACAGGCCTTTTATGTGGTGGTGTCAGGGACTGGGCAGAGGAGGAGGAATGGTGGAGACCACCTCCCCATCCTGACCCTTCCAGGGAGGAGGAAGAGGAAGATGGTATAGATTTACAACAGGGGTTTGCCGGAGCTTGCAGCTCAGAGGCAGATGAGGGAGAAAGTTGGGAAATCACAGGAGAGCCAGAGCAACACCCTTCTGAGATGTTGTCACTAGAAAGCATTCCAGACCCTCCATTTCCCAGAATCCGGCAAGCCTTAAAAGTAGGAGAGCAAAGAGCTCAAAGGCAGAGGGCACATAGCAGCACCCGTAGAGGAGGTGATGATGAATGAGGAAGTGGGAGACATGGGCGGGTGGAGATTCACTCGGGACAATGCCATTATCCAAGAGGCTGGGGTCTATAGCCTCTCTCTGTAAAGATTAAAATAAAAAGGACTGTAAGAAGCTTTTCCTTTTCTTTATAATTTCCTAGGCAACCAGCTGGGAGCCGCTGACAGCATCCTGACAGGTGGCTCCCCATTTGCAGAAGGCTCTCCCCAGGGAGGCTCGCCTGGTGCCATCATCTTTAGGTGCCAGGTGAAAACATTCCTTTTCTCACAGTCCTTTGGCTGATTAAACACTGTATGGCTTTCAGACCTTCCAAGTGTCCCTATTTTCCAGGGACAGTCCCAGATTTACAGAAGCCCTCAGTTTCTGATTTGATCCTGGAATGTCCTGCTTTTCCTCAGGACGCCCCATCCCTATTTTATTTGGAGAAATGTTGAAGGTTATGCAGTTATGTGACCCCCAAATGACATCTGAAGGCAGCCCTTTATAATGGGGAAGTTTTTTTAAATGTTTCATGTTTTATTTTGTTTTTATATATGTTGGAAGCCACCCAGAGTGGCTGGGGCAACTCAGTCAGATGGGTGGGGTATAAATAATAAAATTGTGGTGGTGGTGGTTATATAGGATGTCCCCATGTTCATCAGAGAAATGTTGGAGGGTATGGGCTTTTAAAATGTGTGTGTGTGTGTGTGTGTGTGTTTTGTTTTGTTTGCTTTTATGTTCCTGCATTACAGGGGGTTGGATTAGATTTAAAAAAACCCAGAATAAACAAGCATGTCACCAATAAATAGGTCACAAGCAGTGCTTTTCTCTGAAGGGTACTCAAGGGTACGCAGTCCTGGCACCTGGTTAAAAATGTGGCACTTACTGTAACAACTTCATAGTGAGCACTGGCCACAAGTATCTAAAGCCCTCCAAATCAAGGGCCAAAATCCCAGGTAAAGAGAAACATTTTTTTTACTGGCGCTGTGTTTCTTGAGTTTTTACACATTGACTCAAGTGATAAAGCTACATCCTAACCACAAGCTATAAGCAAGTCTATCCAGCCATTGCAATCCTTATGGCCTTTTTATTCCTCACAGTGGGCACTTCATTACATCATTTCATTATTTTATAAAATTCAGGTTTCCAGAATCATGTTGTCCCTGGACCGTACCGGGTCAGGATCTCAGGGTATGCAGGGTATGCAGGTTATATGTGGGCACAATATACAGAGCTGCAATACATCTTTTTGGGCTCTTTAAATATATTTACATCTCTGCTTTGCAGTCACGTACACACCCTGCTCTGTCATAATTAATCTATTCTATATATGACTTTCTTCTTTGCCCTTTAGCAGCTCACAGAGATAGTAAGAATAAATCCTATTTACTACAGCCTGGAAATCTGTTTTTGGTTAGCTTGGAACTGAGGGACATCAAGAATCCAGGCACTTTTAATCATTTATTTTTGCATCAGTGTTATCAATGCTGGCACTCGATCAGACACATCCAAGCAATGGATCCAGCTTTGAGAACCTGCCAAAAAGGAAAAAGGAAAATATTAAGATATTAAACTATCTTATGTCTCAGGTAGGGTATGTTCTCTCTCTCTCTTTCTCTCTCTCTCTCTCTCTCTCTCTCTCTCTCTCTCTCTCTCTCACACACACACACACACACACACACACACACACTGCTCTTAAAGGGCCTAAATCAACACTAATTTACAAGAACTTCCAAATTGTATTCCCCATGCATCCCTTTTCAAGAGGAGTAGGTAGATAGCAATTGTTATGTACTTAAACTATTGCAAAAGAGCAGCCTTTCTGAATCAGGCCAAAATTCTGCCCACCCTGTTTCCCACAGTGGCAAACCAAAGGGCAATGGCCCTTACTCACTGTTGTTCCCATGCTGTTGGCCATGCTGAGAACAGGATGCTGGACTAGATGGGCTATTGGCCTGATCCAGCAGCCTCTTCTTATGTTGTCTTTCTGTGCCCCTGAAGAAGCTGAGGCAGAAGAAGCTCAGCTACTTGTGAGAATCCCTGTCCCTGCGGAAATTCCTTGCTGGCAGGTGGGCACTCTACCTGAGGAGTTGAGTCTCCTCAGTTACCAGGAGAAGAGAGTCCATATGCCCTTACAAGGCAGAGGAGTAACAAGGATAAGTCCAATCCAGGGGCAAGGGCCAAGTTTGGGAAGTCTGCATGGGAGCTGTGGAGTTGTTCCAGTGAGTTTCCCTGCCTACCTGCCAAACTTTTCAGCAGAGGTAGAACATGCTCAACAATTCCCTATAATCCCTGTCTGTCTGGGAATTCTTGACACTCAGCGGGGGGGTGGGGGTCTCCTCTTTTTTTTTTAAAAAAAAAATAGTGACTGTCTGGAAACACCCCCGACTGTCTCAGGCCGCTGCTGCAATCTGTCATGGTACATCTTCTGCCACATTCATTGCAAACACCGCACCCCAGATTCTGTCCCGGTTCCATCCTATGCACTGGGGGGGGGGGGCTGAATTTCAAATATTGGCAGGACTAAGTACAAATTGCATTGGCTTATGTCAGTGCATTCTCTCTATGCATGCATACACACAAACATATTTGATAATAGCTCTACCTTTTAAAGGCAGTGCCTCTCATCTGTTCCTGATTTTTAGAAAAATTCATGGTGGATGTTTTGAAGATCCAGTTTCCTTGTGCTTTGAGAATAGCATGTAGAATAGTCACGAAGTGAAATTCAGGTCAGAAGTTGGATAAGTTCTTCCTTTAAGGGATTCCTGCTGTTTTAAAAAAGAATGAACTTTGAATTATTGCACTTCAAAACTTTTTAATGTCCCTGGTGACTCCTTCCTCCCAAATGTATTATCTTGTTTTGTTCTGTTGTGTGTCAAGGGGAAGCCTTTAACTAAGAGTGTTCTGGGCATCATACACAGACATCCCAGACCTGCTGGTTTCTTCTCTGGTGGCTGTGCAGTCATTGCTGAACTGAGGAACAGAGGAAACTGCCTTGTACTGAGCTTGCACATTCACCCTTCTACCTTGGCATGGTCTTCAGTGGCTCTCCAGAATTTCAGGCGGGGGCCTTTCTCACTCCTGCCTGGAGATGCTGGGGGTGGAAGCTGGTGCTTTTGCACAGCAGATGTTCTACGCACTGAGCTTTGGTCCTTCCCCAGAAATCAGTTTCCCACCCACAAACCAGTAACTGATTGAAAGATGAAACTATGAAAATAAATGACATAATTGCTGAGAACAATGTCACACATTGCCTTTCAGAGGAAATACATAAGTGTATTAATTTCTCTGTCCCTTTGTGTTAACAGTTGATTTTTTTTTTAAAAGATGGATACAAGATGGTTACACAGCAATACAAAGAAGGGTGGCAGTTATCAAGTAATCTAGCGCAGTGTTTTTCAACCACTGTTCCGCGGCACACTAGTGTGCCGTGAGATGTTGCCTGGTGTGCCGTGGGAAAAATTGTGTTTATTTGATTCCTATTCAAGAGAATTACTTTATATATAGTCAATATAGGCACAGAGTTAATTTTTTAAACATTTTCTAATGGTGGTGTGCCTCGTGATTTTTTTCATGAAACAAGTGTGCCTTTGCCCAAAAAAGGTTGAAAAACACTGATCTAGCGTGTGTGCCGGACTGAGATCCTGCCACTGCTTGGGCATTTTACTATGCTTGTTGATGCGAATAACAATGGAAACCTAGGCATGTCTTTGTCAAAGTAAGTTGCATTGATATCAGTGCAACCTCCTCACAGGGAAAATTATTTGGGATTGTAGCCTCAAATATTTTTAAGTGAGGAAGAATTATCTGGGCTTGCCTACCTGCTGCCTGCAGATACATACATGTAATAAAAGACTCCCTAAGAAAATAAGTAAAATGGATGATTTGGCCGTCACACACATATTTTTTAAATCTTATATCAGATGCTTTTAAATTAATAACTTGATAAAAGTGAGGATCAGCTGGAACCCATGAGAAACCTGATCTCCTGGTACAACAAAGGATTGATTGAATTTCCTCTGGCTATTATAACATTAAGCCCTGAAAATTAAATTTGGCTATAGTTTCTCTTTTAGAAAAGCATTCCTTCTTGATTTGAAAGCTATGAGCAAGTACCAGTCTCTGTCACAGCCACCCACACTCCTTCCCTTGGTAGTGTTTTCTTTGTAAGTTTATCAGAGCTGAATTATAGTTTCTCTTTTCTTTTCTCATGCGCTTATCACAATCTTTGCAAGATGAGGGCTGAATCTCTGGGATCAAAAAGGAATTCCTTTGCAGAAACATAACAGATTTCAGAGAGGAAGGGGGAAATCAAGTGAATTATGGTGCAGCAGTTAAGCATGTCAAACGGGGACCCTGAAAGACTAGGGTTCAATAATAATTTATTCAAATCCCCACTTGCCCAAGAAGCTCACTGGGTGACTTTGAAAACCAGCCATGGGCACAGCTTCTCTGCCTAACCTACCTCACAGGGCTGTTGTAGGGATTAAATGAGGGGAGAAAATCGCATATGCCACCTCGAGCTCCTTGAAGAAGAAGTAGGGTACAAATGCAATAAATAAGTACATTAAAGCAAAGAGGGCATCTGGTCCCTGAGATCTACTTTTTGGGGAGTCTTCCAAGGAGGTGGGAGACACCGTACTCCAAATGAGCTTTCAAGGCTGGCCGTGTTCAGTGTCTTGGAACTCCATCACCTCTTCATGTTTCAACACTCACATACTTGTGAATTGCTGCTATACGTACACCATATAAGGACACCAAAGTGAGATATTGGTAGTGCAACCTTATTCCTAGGTTGTTTGTATCTTAGCTAGGGATGGACAGATTGTGAGGTTGAGAGTTGGCCATGGGTCAATGTAGCCCTCAGCTCCCTCCCAAAAACATTATCAATCAGGTTGCCATCCCTGATTTTAAATGAAAATGTACTCTGAGCATTTGCAATTTTGCGCTTTAAATTTACTTAAATTACAGAACTGACATGACTACAGAAATAAAATGCAGTTTTGCTTCTGCTGCACAGATGCTTGACACATTTACTTGGGAATCCTCTTTGCTGGAGAAGATGAGATACTTAAAGTTAAAAATAACAAAATGAGCATCTGCAGCTATGTATATGCCTGGCCCGCTGCCCCAGTCCATAAAATTTAAAAATAAGAAAAAAGGAAGTGAAATATGGAGAAAGGAAGGGACCTCGCCCCGGAGGTGTGGTTTTGCTGTCTTACTAGTAATCATTGATAGAATAACCCTCCACAAATTTATCAAATCCCCTTTTAAAGCTATCCAAGCTCAATGCTAACTCCATCCCTTCCAGCCCTACAAATGTTCTATGTCTTTTGGTAGTGATCCCATAAGTCTGCATTCCCTGACCTGATGCTTTTCATATACCTGTATTGCTGGACTCAAACTCCCATCAGCCCTGGGCAGCACTGCCTAATGGTCAGGGATGATGGGTGTTGCAGTCCAACAGCATCAGGAAGGTGCCAGGTTGAAAAAGGCTGTCATAATTATGCACTGGGTTATTTAAAAAAGAGAAAAGACTCCTGCCAGTGCATTTCATTGCATGGCTCCACAGCCTGGTTTCACCTTCAACCACCCAGTACTCCAATCAGCATCAGGCAGCTGAATCTGAAAGCCTCCATTTTGATTTCCCATAGCATCTCCCAACGTAGCAGCAACCCAAGGCATTGTGGGAAATTTAAATGGCAGCTCTGGGATTCAGTGGCATAGCATGGGGGGGGGGCAGAAGGGCTGTTGCCCCAGATGCAAAATTAGGGGGCACAACATTTCAAAAGAAAAATAAACCACTTTGAGGGTTTAAAAAAAAATTAAGTGGTGTAAAAATGTCAATATAATAAATGGCTGCTGCCACCTCCCCAACTTCCCCTTCCCTCCTAGAAAGACCCTTCTTCCCCATCATCGCCACTGCCGCTTGACCCTACAGGAACCACGGGTTATGGGGCACAATACCTGCCTTGCCCTGGGCACTGGCAACCCACGTTACACCACTGCTGGGATTCCCACAAAGCAATGCTGCATCAGGAGCAGTGTGGGAAATAGCAGCTCTCAGACACCTGGTGTTGATGGGAGTATTGGGTGGGGAAATTTTTTCAAAGGGGGGGCACTAGTTGGGTGTCAGTGGTGGACAATGCTGGCTGCTGATGCTGGTTCTGTTCAACCAGCCCAGGCTGCAGCTCTCTGTACATATGGATTATGCAATAGGAAGGCTTTAAATAGGGCCCTGATGCAGCCACAGGGAATTCACTTCAATAGCAGCTCAGCAGCTCTCTCCACCATATCCCAGAACTGCAGAGAAACCAGCCACGCTTTGCAAGCAACAAAAATAAATGTGACTTGAAATGAAAGCTGTTTGGCTTCAGAAAGTATGCAGGCTCTGGGCATTTTGAGCGCATCTCAGCTTTCTTCTTTGTTTCGCTTCTAAATGGCATCGATTCATTGACCGCCAATGGTGCATGACCACCGCACATCTGGTTTGATGGTTAAGGAAACGGCTGATTGAATCGATCCCCTGAAACGCAGTCGACATGAGTAAATAAAAAGGAACTCTGGAGGGCTCTATTGTTTTCCCAGCTCATGCTGAGGCCCAGATTCATTTCGGGAGGCAGGGTGGGAATGATCAACATGGGGTACAAAGTGGCATTAAGGTGTGAGATGGGTTTAGTGTGTTTTATCATTCTTGTGGGTTCCCCCCCCCGGCAAATCCAGGTTTCTCCGCTTCTGTTTCTTAAACCCCCACCAGTCTTCTCCACAGCTTGGCAAAGCCTAGCAATGTGGCAAGGCCACTTTCGCCCCAAAGCATCCTGGGGAAGCTGCCTTGGCCCCATTTTAAACTGCTACTTTCATTTCCCACAATGCTCCAGAGTGATGCTATGTGAGGGTGCTGTGGGATTGTATGAAATGTCCTGCTGGATCAGGCCAAAGGACCACCAAGTCATCACTCTGTTCTCAAAGTGGCAAAAAAATTGCCCCTAGGAAGCCCATAAGCAGGACATGATTTAAAGGTCTCAAATGGATCAGAACACCCAGAATGTTTTTACACTCTATGATGGGACTTTATTTTGTATACTTTTGGAACTGGTGCAAAAAATTCTCTGTGGGCACTGATGAGGGAAATCTAGTTTTGATGGACTCTTTTCCTGAAAATCCAATGTATGGTGATAAATTTACCTCTATATTCCACTCCTGTAATTTTGGTTTCTTTATTGCTTAAATAAAGTTTTATAATTTTGTTAATGCACATACTGGGGTAAAGTGTGCATTAGAATGCATATATTTATGAAAATGGCATACAAAAATGCACTATAGTATGTGAATTGCTTGCAAAAATGTGCAGATTAGGAGCAATTCACACTAACATGCTGGTGATTTTTTTAAGTTAGACCTTTAAAATATGCTCTTGTGAGTTATAAAACTTCCCACTACTTTTAGCATAGAAAAAGACCACACATTTGTTAAGATTAAAAAGGTTTACTAACAAACTCCCCAAAGGTCAGGTTCATGTGGCTTTTCCATACAGCAGTCAGAAAAAGTTGCACAGGTAGTAAAATTTGGCTTAGTTATAGAGGTGGAAGTTTCTAAATTATTTGTATAGAACACAAGAACAGCTTATGAAATATGTGCTGAGCTTCTCAGGTAGACTAAGGTACAGTAGTACCTTGGAAGTCGAACAGAATCCATTCTGGAAGTCCGTTCGACTTCCAAAACGTTCAAAAACCAAATCGCAGCTTCTGATTGGCTGCAGGAAACTCCTGCAGCCAATCAGAAGCCGTGGAAGCCCCATCAGACATTCAGGTTCCAAAAAAACGTTCGCAAACCGGAACAATCACTTCTGGGTTTGCGGCATTCGAGAGCCAAAACGTCCGAGTTCCAGGGCATTTGGGATCCAAGGTGTGACTGTACAACAGTAGTCTTGATTACCTTTCTCCCAAGGTGAGGAGAAGTAGACATGGCTAAGTCTGGCAGGACAGCTTCCTCTTTGGCATTAACCCCTTCATGCACTAATTAGACTTAAGCATGTTGGTTATATGAAGATGTTTATCCCACACCCTAGGCATGCATGAAGCCCCTGAGCTCCCCTTATCACTGCCCCCTTGGTTATGAGCTAAGAAGGGTGGCTACCTTTTTCTCCCTTGAAAAGTAGTTAAGAGCTGGTGGAGGAAGTCTGTTCCACTTTTTCTTTTGACTATATGTTCTTGTCAGGTTTCCAACTGGATCCAACTTTTAAAAAACTAAGTGTGTGTTTGTGTTTCCTGATCCAGATGAGTGAGGAGGAAAGTGAACAGAGGGTGTGGCACTCATCACACGCGATCAAAAGTGCCACCAAAAAAGGTTGCAGAGCCACGAGTTAATGCGTTGGGTGAGAGCAGAAGGCAGGCATTAAATCTGCTCCATTTTTTAAAACCCAGCTGCTAATTCATGCATTTAATCATTTTGAAAGAACGTGACTTTACTGTAGCATACAACCACAAAGAAAATGCAATTTTGTGTGTGTGTGTGTGTGTGTGTTACAAAATGAGCATGTAGAAAAACAGATAAATGGTTGCAGTGGCAGGCAGGAAAATAATAGGCAGAGAGAACTGGGCCCCTGGCTATAAAAACAAAGCATGGGTTCAAGAAAGGCAGGCGCAGTGGTTTTGAACTCTTTAATGTATAATGACTGGGGGTGGGGTGGGGGGTTCTGTGGCAGATTCCCTGAATGTTATAACTTATGCAGCTCCATGCCAAGGTATCTTTGGCTAAGGAGGGGCGTGTAACAAATGTTGGCCATAAAGCAAAACTGCTTTCTGGAGATCTGAGAGAGCTGTGGAATGCTAGATAAAGGAATTTGTTACACGCCCCTTCCCCAAAATCAATGATACCGTAAACAGACCTTTTCACATGAACAAGGCCTAGGAAAGCAGAGCCAGGTCAAATTATGGGTATTAGCAAATGTGCTAATTCTTTAGAATTGTGTTTTGGAGTTTGCTAGTTAGTGGGACAGGGTGTGGGAGACTTAAAAAAAAATAGCTACTACACGCACACACGGAGCAATTCCTCTGTCAAACAACAAATCAATTTGTGAAATATAAATCTGAGCTTGCAGTAGAGGTACACACAAGTTTCTAAAACAGGGAGAGAGCCAACGCACATCTTGCTGAAATCTCTTTACAGATGACCCCCAGTAGCCAGGGTGGGGGTGGTGAGGGATGTGCGGAGGGGAGTGAGGCCTGCAGCTGTCACTGCTTTCTCTATACAATCACATGGGGGAGATTCAATCAAGTTTGCATTTTAAGGCAAAGCTGCCAAAATTCACATTCTTTGGAAAAGTATGCGAAACAAAACCCTGCTCTCTTTTGAAATCCGCATTTCTCTGAATTTCACAATGCACTTCTCCAGCCATCCAAAAATGCATGTACTAGAGTAGAAGGGGCATAAAGGTGCCTCCTGGCCTCCATCTATCTCGAGAGACAATGGAGTGTGCCTCCAGGGGTGAAGTCAAACTGCTGCATTAGCAGCACCAGTCACCTCTCTGGGGCACAAGCCTGGGCAGTGTGTCTGGAGGTCCTGGGCTGCCCAGTCACCAAAGATCCCCCTCTCAGCCTCGTTGCTGTGCTCCAAAGGAAAGCAGAGCAAGACATTTGGCACCAGCTTGGCTGCAGGAGTTGCTGGAAGAAGGCGTACAAGCAGTGGCATAGCAAGCCTCTGCGCTGCTGGGGGCGGTGGCGGCGCAGAGGCACCCCCTGGGGGAGGGGCACGGCGCGTGTGTCGTGACGTCATCGTGACATCACGACGCACGTGGATGCAGAAAGGGGGGATTTCCCCCTTTCCGCGGCTTTTTTTCGGCGGGGGGTGGGCCAGCGAGGAGGGGGTGTCATGCCACAGCGTTGCCTCCGCCTCTTAGTTTTGCCATTACAGGGCTGCCTTCACCTATTTGTGCTGCCGCCATAGTGCTGCCTCCACCTATTGGTGCTGCCGCTACAGGGTTTGACTTTGATCCAGCGGAGTCTTGATCCGAAGAAGAAGTGACGAACAATGGCGGAGAGTGCTGCCGCGGCTGCCCTAAGTGCAGCTAAACCCCGCCCCCGGAACGGCCCTATTGGCTGGCTACGAGGGGCAGGGGCGTCACTAGGGGTGGCGGTAGGGGCGGTACGACCCGGGTGACAGGGGAGGGTGGGGGTGACAAGCGGTGGGTGGGGCCGAGCGAGCACCCCGTCCCTGCAGCGCTGCTGCTCCCGGGGTGACCGGCGGTGCTTGGGGAAATGTCGCGCAGGCGCACTCCGTCGTCAGGCCGTGCGCTGCTGCTCCCGGGGTGACGGAGGGAGCAGCGGCGCGTGGGAGTGGTGGGAGGGGCCGCCGCTTGTCACCCCCACGTAACGCTGTTGGTTCCGTCACCCCGGGAGCAGCAGCACCGCACACACCGTGCGCTGCTGCTCCCAGGGTGACGGAGCGAGCAGCGGCGCGTGGGTGTGACAAGCGGCGGCCCCTCCCACCACTCCCACGCGCCGCTGCTCCCTCCGTCACCCCGGGAGCAGCAGCGCACGGCCTGACGACGGAGTGCTGACCGCCGCTTCCCTTTTGAGCCGCAGAGGGAAAAGGCGGCTAGTGGGGCTGCCGTGTGCAAAAGGGGACTGTGGAAGCGGCGGTGGCCCGGGACTCGTGACGTCACAATGTGACGTCATGACACCCCGCCCCCGGGGCGTGTTTTTTCGCCCCCCTGGGTAGCGCGGAGCCTTACTCCGCCACTGGCGAGGGGCGCGGCGCGGCGCGGCAGCAGGGACAGGTAAGGGAAGGGGTGGAAACGCCCCCTTGCTGATGCGGGAGCCGGCTCCCGTTCACAACCCCTCCCCTCTAGAAGGAGGAGAGGCTTTATGCTGCATTTTTGGACCTGTGCACTAGGTCATTTTCACAAGCTCAGCAAAGCCCTTCAGAAATCAGACCTGTAACAGAGTTCTTGTGCAAGTTTGTACAGTTCACTTCTGGATTTGTTCTTCTAGTCCTGAGGGTGGGGGGTTGGGTGGGGCCTCACAAGTGGAGTAGCCTAAGACCTCTCTTAATCTAAATCCGGCCCTGACAGAAGTCCCTGTGTAGATGGAAGATCACATTCCTTCTGTGCAACATAAATGATAAAACTGAATCATGCTGTCAGGGAATGGTCTTTTAGCTCTTGTTAAAGCTTTCCCATCTTTCATTTGCAGAGATAACTTTTCCGTTAAAGTAATGGACCATATTTGCTGATACCATTCATTCATTAGATTGTCCTCTTAAAATTTCCCCATCATTTGGCTATTGTTATAACCTGGCTGCTATGAATACAAGTTTTCATCAGTTGTTGTTGTTGTTCAGTCATTCAGTCGTGTCCGACTCTTCGTGACCCCATGGACCAGAGCACGCCAGGCACGCCTATCCTTCACTGCCTCCCGCAGTTTGACCAAACTCATGTTAGTAGCTTCGAGAACACTGTCCAACCATCTCATCCTCTGTCGTCCCCTTCTCCTTGTGCCCTCCATCTTTCCCAACACCAGGGAGTCTTCTCTTCTCACGAGGTGGCCAAAGTACTGGAGCCTCAGCTTCAGGATCTATCCTTCCAGTGAGAACTCAGGGCCGATTTCCTTGAGAATGGATAGGTTTGATCTTCTTGCAGTCCATGGGACTCTCAAGAGTCTCCTCCAGCACCATAATTCAAAAGCATCAATTCTTCAGCGATCAGCCTTCTTGATGGTCCAGCTCTCACTTCCGTACATTACTACTGGGAAAACCATAGCTTTAACTATACAGACCTTTGTCGGCAAGGTGATGTCTTTGCTTTTTAAGATGCTGTCTAGGTTTGTCATTGCTTTTCTCCCAAGAAGCAGGCGTCTTCTAATTTCGTGACTGCTGTCACCATCTGCAGTGATCATGTAACCCAAGAAAGTGAAATCTCTCACTGCCTCCATTTCTTCCCCTTCTATTTGCCAGGAGGTGATGGGACCAGTGGCCATGATCTTAGTTTTTTTGATGTTGAGCTTCAGACCATATTTTGTGCTTTCCTCTTTCACCCTCATTAAAAGGTTCTTCAATTCCTCCTCACTTTCTGCCATCAAGGTTGTATCATCAGCATATCTGAGGTTGTTGATATTTTTTCCGGCAACCTTAATTCCGGTTTGGGATTCATCCAGCTCAGCCTTTCGCATGATGAATTCTGCATATAAGTTAAATAAGCAGGGAGACAATATACAGCCTTGTTGTACTCCTTTCCCAATTTTGAACCAATCAGTTATTCCATATCCAGTTCTAACTGTAGCTTCTTGTCCCACGTAGAGATTTCTCAGGAGACGGATGAGGTGATCAGGCACTCCCATTTCTTTAAGAACTTGCCATAGTTTGTTGTGGTCGACACAGTCAAATGCTTTTGCGTAGTCAATGAAGCAGAAGTAGATGTTTTTCTGGAACTCTCTAGCTTTCTCCATAATCCAGTGCATGTTTGCAATTTGGTCTCTGGTTCCTCTGCCCCTTCGAAATCCAGCTTGCACTTCTGGGAGTTCTCGGTCCACATACTGCTTAAGCCTGCCTTGTAGAATTTTAAGCATAACATTGCTAGCGTGTGAAATGAGTGCAATTGTGTGGTAGTTGGAGCATTCTTTGGCACTGCCCTTCTTTGGGATTGGGATGTAGACTGATCTTCTCCAATCCTCTGGCCACTGCTGAGCTTTCCAAACTTGTTGGCATATTGAGTGTAGCACCTTAACAGCATCATCTTTTAGGATTTTAAATACTGTAGTTCAGCTGGAATATCATCACTTCCACTGGCCTTGTTGTTAGCAGTGCTTTCTAAGGCCCATTTGACTTCACTCTCCAGGATGTCTGGCTCAAGGTCAGCAACCACACTACCTGGGGTGTACGAGACCTCCATATCTTTCTGGTATAATTCCTCTGTGTATTCTTGCCACCTCTTCTTGACGTCTTCTGCTTCTGTTAGGTCCTTTCCACTTTTGTCCTTAATTGTGGTAATCTTTGTACGAAATGTTCCATTCATTCATTCAGTACGAAATGTTCCATTCATTCATTCAGTACCATTCATTAAAAAAGGATGCTACCACTTTAAACAGCCGTGACTTCCCCCCCAAAATACTGGGAACTGTAGTTTGTTCAGGGTGCTGAGAGTTGTTAAGAGGTCCCTGTTCCTCTCACAGAGCTACAATTCCCAGAGTTCCCTGGGAAAAGGGGGTTGATGGTTACATCACTCTGAAGTCATGACCATATTTTAAAGCAAGCGCTGAAAAAGAGTTATGGCAAAGGTGCCTGTCCAGTGTCAAAGGTGACACACTGAAATATTTATTTCTTTCAAGTGTGGGGTTGTAGGAAGAGCCAAATTGAATTTATTCTGAACCACCAAATTGTATAGAAAAGATGAGATTATTTTCCTTTCCTGTCAGTCTGCTTGTAAAAGGAGATTTCCTTTCTGCAGCCTGTTAACAAAGGTCCACTGGAGCTGCCTATAGAATAATCAGTGCAGCTATGTATCAACAGTTATAACACGGCAGGGAGATAAGAGCCAGCGGCTAGCCTGCATTTTTGTTAACAGCCCAGAACATCTGAACATGTAAGGGCCATACCAGGACCCGGGGATGGGGGGACGGGGGTTGAGCCCAGTCAATACGCATTAATGGAGCTCCCTCTGCTGGTTGTTTACCCTTCCAGGCTGCGGGTGTGACGGACAGGAGTCTGAATAGTTAATACCAATGCCTAAGCCAATTCCAGTCACACTTCTGGGACTTTTTTCAATAAAGTTGTGGCCAAAATATGCCTATCAACATTCAAATTTAATTCTGAGTCACTTTGTCTTTATTTCTATGGGGGAGGTGTTTTGGGGCTCGAAGCACAAAGTGGATCCTCTTCACAGAGGGGCCATGTTGTGCTGGGCCCTGGAACATCTTCCCCAACCGGCTAGGCATCGAAAAATAAATGTGAGGCAGGCAGCTTGAGCCAAGATTAATTAATGACTCTGTACAGTATTCACTCTGTCAAGGTTGGTGAGAGAGTAGTCATTCAGCCCATGCTATGATGGATGAGCATGAGGAAATAGCTGAGAGTTAAACAAGAGAGAGAGAGAGTTGCAAAAATGCTTTGCATATTGGGGCCATTATTCAGTTATAGAAAGGAAATCCTTTCAACAGATACAGCTACTGCTGCTCAGTATTTGTCCAGCCCCAAAGTGAACTTGAAACTGTATAAAAAGCAGCTCCAAAAGTGAGCTAGGAATCTAGGAAGAACACACGGCCTCCGTAGGCAATTTCCCATACATGCAGATCTTTTGCAAGAGTCAGTCTCTTAGTTGCTCAGATCTAGGAGTAAACCTGACATGTAGGAAATACATCAGGAAGAAGGTGAGGGACAAGGTGCAGCCAGGGGTACACAGATATGGGATTCATAAAATATTCCTTCAAACCTGAAATGGGGGTCCAGTCTTGGGCGATGCTCCTTTTAAGGATAATTCCCCTAAATGTCAAATAAAGGCAAAAATATGCTATAGAACCCCTTCTCTGCTGTACTTGGAGTTTGATTTTTCATGGATTGTGATATATGCGTATACCGTTTAGATGTGATTATGCTGTACATGCTATTTTGGAATACTACTCCTTTTATATAATAAAGTTTTTAAATAATTTTTAAAAAAATAAACTACTGTGTCAACGAGGACACAGATTTGTACAATATTTTCATATGGGAAGTGAATATGCATACAGTCGTTGCATATAAAGAGAAAACCTATGCAGATTTTTGTGCCTGCTCCGTCTACTGCCTAGGTGCTAAATGTTGGTGGCCAACTTCAAGCATCCTCTGCTTTTCTCCCTTCTTGGGGTTCTATAACTTGAAGCTGGACAGCCCTTCAAGCAATGGACATATTCTCTTTTTTATAAATAATTTTTACTATTTTTCAATAACAATAATCCAATATATGTCTCATTGAATCAATACCAAATTATAATATCAATTCCAATATCAATCCATCAAATACCCAATTAGACAATTTAAGTGGCCCCCCGTGTGCTAGAATTGAAGGTTTGATATTTTACTTTAATTCTGTTTCCAAACTCTTATTTAATCCCATTACATTACAATCGTAATGATAGCTCCTTATACAACAGCTGCAATATTTTTAACTATTATTCATGTTAACACATTTAATAATTTATAAGTCTGCCAGTGAAGATCAATATTCTTATTTTTCCTGTATGAGGTATTTATTCAGTCCATATTTTCTTCTTGTCCTTGCTGGATGTTATGTCTATATTGGTTGCTGCTGCTCTCTATCATGCCTTGCGTGCCGCTGATGTCCCAATATTGTTTCAAAGGCATCTCTCTTAGTCAGATCTGAGCTCTCTTTTTTTCACAGTCTCTGGCTGGACTATTTCTCCACCATTTTCCAGCCTAGGATAAGGAGTAATCTGGCACCCCACCAAAGCCCTGGAAAGTCTCCAGATTTTTTACTTTCTCCGTCCAGCCAAAAGATTAACACGTCGTCTGCCCCACCAAAGCCTTGGCAAGTCCCCAACCTCCATTCATCTCTCCACTCAGCCAGAGATAACAAGCTCAAAAAGTGATAATTGGCTCAGTCCAATTTGTTTAAGTTCCAAGTCCTTTTAATATTATTTTATTTTATTTTATTTTTTTCACACACACAGTTCCATTTAATATTGTAATCCATATCTGTAATCCTGTTCTCCCTCCGTTCTTCACTTGCTCATATGAAAATTGTTTGTCCTTCGGGGTGGGGGGTTGCCAAGCAAAGAGAAGATAAAACTTATATAATGAAACCGTCTTTTGCATTGAATGAAGTATTTTTTTCTAATTCAAATCTTAATGACCTGGCAGCTGTTTCAATTCCACAGTTGTGATCAAATTCCACCTCCTCTAGCACGTGTTTGTACATTAGTCCTAATTAATCTATAATGAACAGGAGAGCCTCTGCTTCTTAATGGCGCCGTAGGAGGGTTACCAACAGTTGAAGTGCAATGATAATTACCCTCAATCATCATTGTTTAATCTTCACCAATGATCTCCCATTGTCGTGGGAGCTGGCTCGATTAAAGCAGACCGGAACCAGAAGCTGCCATGGACATATTCTCAATTTAAGACAGCAGAAAGCATTCTCACTTCACATGGGCCACTTCACACGCCATGCCCCCAAAGTATCACCCAGAATTCTCTGCAATGCCCAAGGATCCTGTGGCAGACCTGCCAGTGAAAAAATGGGTCTCTGAAGGCCAAATTCTTGACAACAACCAACAGCATGATTTTCTTTATATATATAATTTTTATTAAAGATTTCTTAGTTTACAAAAATACGTGCATTGTCTCTTTTTTCAAGTTGCATTTTCTACATATCAGTTTCATTGGTTGTGAACATTAGTGGGGTGGGGTGGTCATGCTTCTACTACTTAGTGTATGTGTGGGGTTCTGTGTCAGCGTCACTTGTTTGGTTTCTCTTTCTTTTCTTAAATATTTTTATTGAGTTTTACATTATTGTTTTTTCCATAATCACATCATGACCATTTCAGCATGTTCCATCAGTTTTTCTTGCCATTGTTCTTTGGCTGGTATTTCGTCACTTTTCCATCTTTGGGCTAGTAAAATACTAGCTGCTGTTGTGGCATAGTTTTTTCTTCTCTTTTGGCATATCTTGACTGGAAATGCCTAATAAAAAGGCTTCTGGTCTTTTAACAAAAGTTATCTTGAACATTTTTTTCAATTCATTATATATCATTTCCCAATGCAGTACTTTTTGATTATTTTACAATTCCATCACATATGAAAGAACATGCCTTCTTTTTCTTTATACTTCCAACACTTATTGGAGCCTGTTTTATACATTTTTGCCATTTTAACAGGTGTAATGTACCATTGATACATAGTTTTCATGTAATTCTCTCTTAACAATGTGCAGTCAGTAAGTTTGGGTTCTCTTTCTGTTTGCTTGTTATGTTTCCTTGGTGGTGGCCTAGGGTGTGGTTGGTTGTCTTTGGTTGACTGTAGTGAGATTTGTTTATGTGTGTGAGTGTAAGAGGGGGTGGGTCTTTTGGATCAGGTTAACCATATTGATTCGTATGCTGTCGGTGGATTCTTTTTTGTTGTTAGGATATGTATGTGATGAAGGGAGTGAAGGCATCTTCTTCTATTTGTCCCTGTGTCAGTCTTAGTTTGTTGGTTAGTTTTTCTAAGAAGGCTGTTTCCCATACTATTTGATACCATTGGTTCATGTTTATTCCTGACAGGTCTCCCCAGTGCCTGGCTGTGATGCTTCTGGCTGCTGAGAGTTGGTGGGTTATGAACTCTTTATATTGTGAGTGGGAATTATTATCTTGGAAGATATTCAGTAGGGCCAGTTCTGGGGTGATTTCTAATACTTGCTTGGCTATTGTGCATATTTCTTGTATGACTGATGTCCGGAAGAGTTGGATTTTGGGACATTCCTGCATGGTGCCTAAAGGTCTATAATGAAGGTGCCAGGCAAACTTCCCTGGAGAGAGCTTTCCACAGTAGGGGAGCCACTGCAGAGGCCTGTTCTCGTGTTGCCACCCTCCGGACCTCTGGAGGAGAAGGCACACAAAGAAGGGCCTCAGAAGATGATCTCAGGGTCCGGGTAGGTTCATATGGGAAGAGGCGATCCTTGAGGTACTGTGGTCCTGAGCTGTTTAAAATAGCTATTGACTGCCTAGCAGTTCGAAAGCACGTCAAAGTGCAAGTAGATAAATAGGTACCACTCCAGCAGGAAGGTAAACGGCGTTTCCGTGCACTGCTCTGGTTTGCCAGAAGCGGCTTAGTCATGCTGGCCACATGACCCGGAAGCTGTATGCCGGCTCCCTCAGCCAGTAAAGCAAGATGAGCGCAGCAACCCCAGAGTTGTCTGCCACTGGACCTAAGGGTCAGGGGTCCCTTTACCTTTACCTTCAAATACAAACTGATTGGAATGTATTCCTCCTCCCTACTTACCTGGCATCAGTTGCAGACAGCTAAGAGCCATCACTTTGAATTTCCCACAATGCCCCCATAATGGCATTGCTCTAGAGCATTGTGGGAAATTGGGTTATGGTGCAGGAGGTCCAGAGCAGGCATCAGCACGGACAGGCTCTGTCAGGTGCTGGGCACTCCCGAGGGTGCTGTTTGCTGTCATTGGGCCGGGCTTATTGTCTATTACAAATCTCAGCTTCCCCATGAAAGACTGAGATTAGTAGTCAGTAGCACAGGCAGTTCGGGATCTGGGAAATATCTTCCAAGACTTAGCCAATTTTATTTTACTTTTTTGTCAGGTTCCAACTCAAGCATAGCCTACAGCTCAAGGATGCGGGGGCTATGGAGTTGAAAAGAGCCTGTTCAAAAAGGAGAGGAAACCAGGTCTGCTGAGGGCGACTGCTCTTAATGGTCTGAAAATAAACCTAATATTTGTCTTGGCTGCCAGAGCAGAATGGTTACTTTGACTGAAACAGGGCTTTTAATACATGTTTCAGACAGTGCAGCAGACCGCAGCTAGCAGCCATTCTGAGGAAGCCAGTGTGTGGAATTGCTCTCTCCACCCTTTCTATGTGCACAGCCCAGTGTGACAATTTTTTTAAAAAAGAGTGGGAACAAATTAATAGTGCTGAAATTAATCAGTTTTGGGGGAGCTTTTTCTTCATGCCCCCCCCCCACTGCTCCCTTTTATGAGGATTTCCCTTGGCACTACCTACATTTCTCTCCCTCTCCTTCTCTCCATTGTCATCTCTTGCTTCCATTGAACACAGAACTTCAGCCTGACTGGCAGTGCCACGTCCTCACCGTACCATGGGCAATCCCTGATTGGCTAGCATCACCCATGTGACTGGCCTGCAAAAATGACCAGGAGGGGAAACTGGTCCTGAGCATAAACCACAGCACCAGTTAGGATTAGAGAGAGCATGGTTAACATTTGGTACATGGGAGTTTTCTTTTGGAATATGTTTCTGCTGGTTGAAATCTGTTTTCAACCCTAAAATTAAAACTGTGTAGATTATCCAAATTAAATAATCATGAAGGGGACAGTTCAAATAGCTAAATATCCCATATTGATTATAAATGCCTTAATTGCTTTCTAAGCTTGTTTATTTGTGTATCATTCACAGCATTTGTGCATTAATATATTTTCTGTATTTTTGTAATATTAAGAGAGACAAAGGAATGTGCCTAATGTTGCTTCTTCAACTATTTCTGGGAAATCAGCCAAAACTGGCCAGCAGCTTCAAGGTTTTGATAACGGTGCACAGTCTGGAATTAAAACAATGGCCTGTTAATACAGAAATAGCACCTTGGCTGTTACCATAGAAACACCATCACGAGAGAGGGGGACGGAAAGCCCATTTTAAGGAATGTGCCGTTAATTGTGGTTAGCCTTTAATGGGCTTAAGAGCTGGTCTTGTTGATTGATCATACTGGAGGCATCAGGCTTGTTGGAGTTGTGTATTCATTACATGTATTGGTATGTATTGATTTATATTTGTGTATTGTTCCTATGGGTCTTTGGGAGAGGGGCAGCTCTGAGTTGTGTGAGCAAGGGGGGCTCTCAGCCTTGGACGGGATGCATGCGCTTTCTGAGCAGACAGGAGGAATGCAGCTGGAGTTGGCTCCTGCCACCTGTATTAATATTGTATTCAGTCCATTAAGATGTAAGGTATTTCCTAGTTAGTAGACTCATCCCCCTGCATGGGTAATATTGATTTATGCCTTTGTATTTCCTATCTAATGCAACAAGTATTATTGCCGGTTAATTGAAGTTATGCTTTCTTGCTGATTAGGCACACACACATGCCTTATGAATAGGTTCAATCTTCAGCATACAATAGGGGACTGTTGTTGCTTATGTTGCTATATTTCTGGGAAGTCTGCCAAGTATATTCAAGGCTTGCCAGGACATTCCCAGACTGGGGAGAGCGAGTTGGGGAGGCTTTGGGAGGTTGTACTCCTAAGGAACATGTGAACCTTGAGCCAATTTTCGGTTTCTATTTTCGGTTTCTGTATTGCCTTTATAATGAGTACGCGCCAGTCTCTCAGTGCTCAGTCCAACTTTTGGATTGTGCCTTTTGCTTTACATATGTAACTCAAAATAAATCCTGCTGAACCCTGCATGGTGTTTTGCCTCTTCGTGTTCCTGAATCCACCACTCAAGAGCTCAAGAGCCCATTATGGTCTTACAATCATACATACCGTAAGTCATCTATATATATATAAATGTTCCCATTGTGTGCACGGCGGACACCGATGTTCTCCGTAACCGCTGGACCAAAGCGCATCAAATTAGTACAAAGCGTAACATGACCATTGAGGTGAGGAAGGATCTGGCATAATAATTTTTTTAAAAAAACAACACACCTGTCATGCCTAAAATATAGAATAAAGGCAAAAAAAATGGTGCACCTATTATACCTCACCAGCAAAAGGAATGAAGACTCCAACAGCATCCAATAGAAAGGCAGATGGCCCATTGACATCATCAGACCTGGCCAGAGCAACAATCCCTGTGCCTTCACCTAAAATGGCTGCCGCAGCTTCGCATGCTCCGAGGGGGGGGGGGACACGGAGCAGGAGGCATGCCTGAGAGTTCGCACTGAGTAAGACCAGCTCTGAGGGGATTGTTTCACTGGGGTGCGTGATTTTGGGACTGGGTAATTTTGGGACTGGGGTGGGGGAGAATGCTGTTTAAGGTTGCCATTGCCCTCTCCTAAAATGGCCGCTGCAGCTTCACATGCCTGGTGTTTTTACATGAGTAGAATGTGTTCTTTTATGTAAAATGCATATCTGGGTTATTTGTGGGGCATAGGAATTAGTTCATCCCCCCCCAAAAAAAATTATAGTCCGGCCCACCACATGGTCTGAGGGAAAGTGGACCGGCCCAAGGCTGAAAAAGGTTTCTGACCCCTGCTCTAAAGGGACAGGGAAGAATGAAAACAGGAGCTTCCAGAATACTCTCGGGGTCAGGAGAATTTTAAAAAGAAAAAAAGAAAAAATAGAAAACACCACAGCAACGCGTGGCCAGGCCAGCTAGTAGAATAATAGAATCCTACAATTGTAGAGTTGGAAGGGGCCACAAGGGTCATCTAGTTCACCCCCCTTCAATGCAGGGAACCGATTTGTACCTGGTTTGCATCATTTATTCTGCTCCTGCTGGACAAGGGGAACTGCTAGACACTCAAGCAGCACTCTGACAATGGGATTTTTAGGAAATCAAGTATAGCGGTACCTCGGTTTACGAACTTAATCCGTTCCAGAAGTCCGTTCTTAAACCGAAACCGTTCTTAAACCGAGGCACGCTTTCCCTAATGAGGCCTTCCACCACCGGTGCCCTCCTACTGTTTGACTTCCGTTTGTAAACTGAGGTAAAGTTTGCTAACCGGAACACTACTTCTGGTTTTGCAGAGTTCTTATACCGAATAGTTCGTAAACAGCTGTTCTTAAACCGAAGTACCACTGTATTGGGTTCCTAAGACTTTCCCACGATGGACATTGCAAGCCATCATTTCAGCCTTAAGGACTATAGACTTGGTTTTTCTCTGAGAGAGAGGAAGAGAGACAGAGAGACAGAGAAAGTAAGTAAGATTTCCAGAGAACCTTAATCATTCATATGTTTTAGTTGATTAATTGGTTAAATCTACATAATTATGCATATCAGATAAGAAAAAAGTACGCACTCAGAGTAACTTATTGATATTACTGGGCTTGTTACTTAAGTCCATTGATATCAATGAGTCTAAGTATGATTAACATTGGAGATCACCCTTTGCTTTTAGAGAAGGTGTGATGTGTGGCAGCTTAGACAAGGCATTTCCCCTTCTCGCACACACACTTGTAGATTTTATAAGCTTGCAATATTTAATTTTTTGCTTTTTATACCCCACCTTTCATCCAAGGAGCTCAAGGTGGGATACATGGCTCTACCCCATCCATATTATTCTTATGACAACCCTGTGTGGTAGGTTGTTAGGTCAAGAGGTGGTTACTGGCCCAAAGTCGTCCAGTGAATTTAATGTCTGAGTGGGGATTTGCATTCAACTTACTGCCTTGTCGTGGCAAAGGGGCTTGAATAACTCAGGGAAGCTATGAGCTATGCCATGCAGGGCCACCCAAGATGGACAGGTCATAGTGGAGAGTTTAGGCTAAATGTGATCCACCTGGAGGAGGATCCGGCAAGCCACTCCAGTATCCCTGCCAAGAAAACTCCATGGACAAAGACAACAGGCATATAAAAGTTATGACGCTGAAAGATGAGGCCCTCAGGTCGGAAGGCATCCAACACGCTACTGAGGAAGAGCGGAGGACAAGTACACACAAAAAAACTACATTATCTGTCTTGCTGTCTACTGTGGCAAAATTATGTCCGTTACACTGTCATTATGTTATTCCACCCCATTCATTACAATGCAAAGAAAGCAGAATGCAAACAGGTGGCCGGGGGACTGTAATCAGTTGCATGCTGTTTGCAAACTGAATGCAACAGCAGCTGCAAACACCCATTGTATTCTCTGGAATTATTTCTGTTCTGGACAAACAATGAATTGTCAACAATGGAAAAAAGAGACATTTCACATACTTTTGTAAATCAAGAAATCTTTAATAAAAAATATGTTAAAAACAAAACAAAAAACAATGTCTGCTCCCGTTTCTGTTTTGGTCAGAATTCTCTAACGTCCCTACTTCTCACTACAATTGGGATTGCACTGTAAATCTGTATCCAACACAATGTTTTTCATTGATTAGTCTAACTGATTAATCAACTAAACATTGCCATCTTAACAAAAATTCACGCATTCCATTTTGCCCACCCACTGTGCTTCCACGTGGCCATGAAATGCATAAAACCATAACTTGATTGCAATTCAGAAACAACATCTTTGGTTTCTTGCCTATAATCTATAGCTGTTTATATTTAGAACCACAATATATTGCCAAAATGTATTGGCTTAGATATTGCAGGCCCGACTTTTAAATTTTTTTGCACCTCCCACACTAACTGATGCTAAGAGGTTTGTTACAGAAACAAGCCCATCCTTTCCGTACGTAGCTTGGAGAGATGCGGGAGTTAATCTATCCATCTTCCACCTCCTCCAATCCAACATGCTGTTGGAAAGGATTTCCACCCCACTAGACAGTGCCTCTTTTATAGGTATCTTGCAATGCCTTTTGGAAAACTCTATCTGAACCAAATGCCAAAGCAACCATCATTGCCTTTTTACGGCCTCTGCTAGGGGGGTGCTTTTGATGCTGGCTGGGGTAACACAAGCAATGCTCTCCAGGCACATATATATATCCCCCGAGCACAGGTGTAACAGGCTTTTAGCTTGCAGTGAGAGCTTCAGAAAAGCCCGAACAAAAGATTTATTTGGTTGCAAGGGACTACGGCTAAGAAAGTGAAATTAGAGTAGCACACTTCAATGCTGTTAGGAATTTGTCCATGAAATCAGTCTTTCCTAATCCCAGTGTTTAGGGTCCTGGGGGTACTCAGATTCTTATCAGGGGCTTCTGAATTAAAAGATCATAAATGGCAGACAAACTTCCGTCAGAGTCAACTTTCAAAGTTCCCTCAGAGTCAGCTCCATTTCTATGGAGCTTCTTATGTTCTGTATGACATTGCCACAAATCCAGGAGGGCCTTCAGTAGTAGTGGTAGTAGTTACAATTATTTATACTCCAACGTTCAGGTAGAGTTGGGAAGATCTGTCCCAATCTTCACATTTCCACATCAGTTTGCAATTACAAAATGAGAAGTCCTCATGGAAATTTGAGTGTTGGGTCTGCAAAGTCTGTTTGGAAATGGAGGTGGTGTTGGGGGGTGACTTGGTCTCTGATTTACTCCTTGCCATCTCTCTGAAGAAAATGGTTCTTCACTGACAGGGGAGTGTGCTGGGGGCAGCATCTTGGCAGCAGGTGGAGGGTGTCTGTTGTCACAGGGATGGAACGCTATTCTGCCAGCTCATTTGGTCCTTCCTCCGGATTCAGCTCTGCATCCCTCGACATCCAGGCTCCTTGCTTGACTCAGACACCTCCTGGGATTCCAACTTTACTTCCTCAATCCCGCCTGGACCCTCGCCAAATTCATCTAGCTCCAACTCCCTGAGCTTCCTCCCATTTCATTTTAAATTGTATTTATTTTCTCAGGAGGACAGCGGGCCTTTGCCTAGTATGAGAAATCCTAAAATGGGAACACCGTGTCTTTTAGGACAATGTATCTGCCCAGAGAGGAGCCTTCTGCTGGAAAAACAAATCTGGCCTTAAGATGTCTATTATTGAAGAGGGATGCTTGGCTTGACACAGCATGGGGCAAGGCCTGGGAAGCTGCTTCGAAAGCTCAGGAAATTTCTGCAAATATATAGAATAATATTGGCCATTTTGGGGCTTGAATTCCAGGGAACAGCAGCCACTGACAAAGAACACAGGAGTTAGTGGGATGGAACTGTGTTGTTTTCCCCGGGAAGACTTCACTTCTTTTTCCCTCAGCCAGGTTTGGGTGGAGCCTTTCCAGAAGGGATGAAGTGACTGGTAGCCTCTGGCATAAGAATGGAAGGCTACAACTGCCTACCAAGACCATGCATGTTTTACATGCTGCTTTAGTGTGGAGAAATTAAGTTAATAATTCCCAGGCCACAGTTTTTACATGCATTTACCTGAGAGTATGCCGTATGGGGATTTATAATGTCTTTTATCTGCAGCATTTATAACTTGTCCTTTAACTAAAAGGGCTCACAGAGCAGCTTATTACAAAATCAGTTCTAAGACAGTCCCTACGCTCAGGCTCACATGCCATGCGAGGAAAAAGGAAGGAGAGGGAGGAGGGGAAAGTAAGCTCAAGTACTAGTTAATAATAACAATAATAATTTTATAATTTATACCCCGCCCGTCTGGCTGGATTGCCCCAGTCACTCTGTGCGGCTTTCAAAACACATATAAAAACATAATAAAACACCATACATTATAAACTTCCCTATACAACCCTGCCTTCATATGTTTTCTAAAAGTTGCATTATGCATTATTTATTTATCTCTTTGTATAGTTGTATAGCTATTTATATGACTGGAGGGTGTACGAAACTTGAGTATATTTAATCAGAAATTATGTTGTCTGTGGTCTAAACCCTGCTTTAAATCCATCTCAGCTTAAAGAAAAGAACTCGCTCTGAAGCTCACTTACAGATGATACCCAACACCACAGAAACCAATGCTAATACGCCCAGGAGCCTGACCAAAATGCTGGAGAGGATGCACCTCCACGGGCACATACCGGTACCTCCACATGTGGTGGTAAACGTTCCTTTTTAACCAAGCCTTTCGTTGATCTTATTGACATCCAACACCCTCTTAGAATGTAGTTCTTTTTTTGGAGGGGGGTTTATTGGGTTATTGTTTTTGGTTTGATTTTATATGTTGTGGTCTTGTTTATGAACCGCTCTGAGACCTCCAGGTATAGGGCGGTGTATAAATTGAATTAATATGTTGTTGTTGTTGTTGTTGTTGTTGTTGTTGTTGTTGTTGTTGTTGTTGTTGTTTGCACTTTCTGAAATAGGTGAACCAAACCACAGCCACACTTCAAAATTTGCCCTTGTCTGAATTTTGCATTGCAGTTCTCCAGACAAGTGGTGTGTATACAAATGCAAGTACTAAAGTGTGCAAAAGTGCATATTTTAGTGAGCGTAACAAACAAAAGTGCATTACATATGTTGAAATGGTTTTGCAGAAATGTGTATATATGGTAAAATTGCACATGAAAATGTTTGTAGTAGGATAAATTTGAACAAAAAATGCTGATTAATTTTAAAAATATATATATATATTAAAAATCATAAACTATGTGAAAATGTGGAGAACTGAGCCTAAAACTGGAGAAAAAAAATGAGAAAGTAAGAGAAACCTAAATTGGCACATTCATCCATCACTATTATTGAGTTTATTGAGATTTGGGGTGGTTGCTTTTAAAAAGACCACAGATAGCAGTGGGTCAAAGGAAATGCTGCCAGGCTGCCTTTGGGAAGAGCCGTGCAGCAGGAGCAGCCTTGACCTCTTAATGTGGACATTGTTGTCTACTCCGCCACTGAATTTGGTTGGGTGGGGAGCTGAAGCAGAGGACCCAGACAAGGGGGAGGCCTGATCCTGAGCTGTTATTGCTGAGAGGCATACCTGAGGGTGGAAGAGAGGGTAGCAGGGTGGGGTGCCCACCCCCTACTCTCTGTAACAGAAGCCCCAGGTGGCAGGGATTTATTCATTTTTTTATTTGATTCCACTTAGGAATTGCTTCACATAAATATTCCAAAAGTGATTTCACAGTAAAAACATCAGTGCCCCAAACAATTCCATATATAAAAACAATTTCAGTCAGTCCTTTCTGAGTAGAACTTTAAAAGGTAAAGGTAAAGGACCCCTGACAGTTAAGTCCAGTCACGAACGACTCTGGGGTTGCCGGCACTCAATTTTGTTTACAGGCCGAGGGAGCCAGAGTTTGTCCACAGTTTTTCCGGGTCATGTGGCCAGCATGACTAAGCCATTTCTGGCGAACCAGAGCAGCGCACGGAAATGCCATTTACCTTCCCGCTGTAGCGGTACCTATTTATCTACTTGCACTTTGACGTGCTTTCGAACTGCTAGGTGGGCAGGAGCTGGGACTGAGCAACAGGAGCTTCACCGACCTTCCAATCGGGAAGCCCTATGCTCAGTGGTTTAGACCACAGCATCACCCGTGTCCCAAGTAGAACTTAGTTGGCTATAAACCCATTTTTTTAAAAAAAAGATATCATTGGGTAGCATTCAACTAGATTTTACTCAAGGTAAACTACAACTAAGTTAGGTCCATTAAATTCAGTGAATGTACTCTGAGTAAAACTTAACTGAATATCACCCAAATTTTTAAACTGACCACTCTCACTGGTATTCCACAATGGTAGTATGATTCCAAATAGTTTTTTCTGTACCCTGCCAAAGAACCCTCCCTGTAAAATATATGATTTTGTGATGCTAATCAATTTTTAAAACATCCAAAATTTGCCCCCCCCTTTTAAAAGGCCACCCCTACTCCTCCCCCCCCAGCTAAACCTCCCTTCTTAAATGGGAGTGGATGTCACTGCTGCCCATTTGCTTGTCTGTCTAGACCCAACCTGCATTGCCACCCCAAGAGAGACAAAATGTAAGTACAGTGGTACATTGGGTTACATACCTGATCCGTTCCGGGGTGCCGTTCGCACCCCGAAAAGTACGTAACCCAAGCGTCCATTTTGCGCATGCGCAGAAGCGTTCGCGCAGCAAAATTCACTTCTGGGTTTGCGGGGTTCATAACTCAAAAAAATGCAACCTGAAGCGGACGTAACCCGAGATCCCACTGTAGAAACTCCTGCTTTTCTGAGTTCCTCCTGCCACTGTTCATTTATTTGGGAAGGACAGGTGAATATTAGCCAGGTGGAGTGGCAGGATTAGGAGGCAGAGGTATTGGCAGATACATGCTGACCTTGATGCCAACACCAGTGGTAACTCCCAATAAGCTTCTGAGAAACCCCAGAGGTCCTTGGAACAATATTTAAATAGTGGAAAGGCTGGTTGTCTTGGGTTCTCATGAGCCCCTGGATGAAGGCCCTTGTTTGCAAGCTCCCTGTTTTCACTGCTAGCCATGGAATTAGTCAGCATTCCTGTCCCCTGATTCTGCACCTGTTAAGTCTTCCCCAAACAGACCAAAGCTGCAAAAGAAGAATGTGCACAGGAGGAGGCTGGGAGCAAGCTGCTGAGTTGAATTTTCAACAAACAACCTCGTGTGGTTTGGTGCCACTTATCTGAGGTTTACTACCGGTCTGACTTCAAAGACTCAAGGAAGAAAGGTTCTTTTCTTGCTTCGAACTGGGAGTGGTGTGTGTGTGTGTGTGAGAGAGAGAGAGAGAGAGAGACTGTGTTTATTTTGGAAACGCATCCAATGGAAAAAAATACTTCCCAACACATTTTGCTTGGACACAGGGCCTGTTTTATTTGGAGAACAATTGATGATGATCAGTAGTGTTATATATGATTGTTTGCCTGACAGGTTTTTGACCGGCTCACATGCTAAGATAGCACATTCCACATGTCAGAGCAAGTGCATTAAGAAAAAGTGGGGCTGAGAAAGGGACCTTTGAGTTATGGAACCACTTAGCAGCTGTGCTAGCTGGAGCGATGTGAAGAATTCTTTACTAAAACTGCCTTCCCCATTATGGTGCCCTCCACATTTGTTGGTCTACTGGTTAGCGCTGGTCAGATTTGAGGTCCAGAACACCTGGAGGTCACCAGGCAGCGCTAGACTTAGGAGGGCATTGACAGACACACAACAGGATGAGGTGATGGAATGGGCAGGCCGGGTGGGAAATGCTGTCCCCCCCCCCCCTTTTAAAATTCACATTAATACATTTCAGTGATATAACATTTAACTGAACATAAAATTATACATCTGAATTGCAAAGATTATGCTAACAAAATACTTCCTGGATTTCCCCCCCTTGTTCATTTTTTTAAAATTCCATTAAAGAAATTCAGAAGAGACCCATAGATGCCGCCCTGAATTTCTTGAAGTAAATACATGAACATGTGTGTGCTGTAATGAATACATGGGCATATTGGCTTGTATCCAATGTAGCACTAAGTTAAAGTCACTTGGCAGCCTTTCCATAGTTAAAACAATGCTCAAGGTATCTTACAACATAAAAAGATTTACATAATTACAGTGGTGTTGTTGTTTTTTTAAACAAAAAAGGTGCCCCTACTCACCATGAAGTTGTTAGATGAAGTGCCACAATTTTAACATGGGGTGTGTGTGTGCCAGTACTGTGCAACCTTGAGTACCCCCAGAAAAAGCACTGATTACAAACATAACAAAAGCAGTCATAAACAACAAACAAAACAACATGAAAAGTACACAACCAAAGTGAGCAATTTCAAAATGAATCATAAGATCTAAAAATAAAATTACAAAAAATAATAATCTCAGCAGCAACAAAAAATCCTAAGAAATACCCCAATTGGAAACTTTGTTGTGCAGTGGTACCTCGGGTTACATACGCTTCAGGTTACAGACTCTGCTAACCCAGAAATAACGCTTCAGGTTAAGAACTTTGCTTCAGGATAAGAACAGAAATTGTGCTCTGGTGGCGCAGCGGCAGCGGGAGGTCCCATTAGCTAAAGTGGTGCTTCAGGTTAAGAACAACTTCAGGTTAAGAACGGACCTCCAGAACGAATTAAGTTCTTAACCCGAGGTACCACTGTACAATCAATTGTGCAACCTGTTGCACAATGAGTTTTCCACTACTGCAACAGCTGCACTGGATTCCTTTGTTGTGCAACATGAAACCCACCCTATCAGGCAGAGAAAATTGGAAATAGCCCTCTGAGTCCCCCTTGATTTATTGGTCCCATTGGGACATCCAGTTTCAGTTCAGAAAAAAAGGTGTAACTCATGGCTGGCAGAAGGTTAGGAAACACGGGTGTGTGGATGCATCACCTCTCCCTTGGCTCCATGTGACTAATTTTAGCTCAATCCCCTTGCAGGATCAGATTCCCATTATTTGGGGGGATATGTGTGCCTTGTGGCTAGACCAGTTCCTGTGTGTTCCCTAATGTGAGAGAACAAACTGGAGAGCAGTTCCCTGTGCAGTTGCATGCCTGAATGTGCTAAGGAGTGAGGGAAGGGGAGGATTCACCGTTGGAGGCAACAATGCTTCTGAATGCCAGTTGCTGGAAACCAAGGGGCGAAATAGTCCCCTTGTGTGCTGGTCCTGCCATATTGCCATTGGTGTTTGCTATCACTATTGATCTCTCTCTCTCTCTCTCTCTCTCTCTCTCTCTCTCTCTCTCCCTCCCTCCTTCCTGGAATGTCTGAAAAGGAAAGGCAAGGGATGGAAAATGAAGTAGTAGATAAACAAAGGGATGAAATCAGAGCAAAGGAC
The DNA here is from genome assembly GCF_009819535.1 of Lacerta agilis. Taxonomy (NCBI): domain Eukaryota; kingdom Metazoa; phylum Chordata; class Lepidosauria; order Squamata; family Lacertidae; genus Lacerta; species Lacerta agilis. The sequence continues at coordinate 2,878,581 of NC_046328.1, forward strand.
CTGGAAATTGGTCTTGATAAGGAGGACGTGGGAGCTGTAAATAGAACTGGAGGACGCGGGAGCTCCAGTGGCAGATGTGACTCTTACCTTTGCAGGGCTGCATTCCAGCCAGTGGTCAGTGGCCTGAGGAGGGTGCAAGGCCTGGGGAGAGTCCATATTTGGCCCCTGCACCTGAGGTTTCCCACCCCTTCAGGAATCTAGAAAGAAGAACTTGGGAACCAGAATCTGTAATCCACTGAAATGGAAATTGACAGAGACATAACCCCTCCACATATTTCCTAGCATATTACACTTTTTCCTTATATTTTAATTGTAAAACTGCTTTAGTAAACAATATTGGCTGAAAAGCTAAACAAACAAACAAACAAACCCAAATATTGCAAGCAAGGTATCATTCATGTAACTGCTCCAAACATTTCTTTAGCTATGAGCCTCTCTCAATGTTTTTTATTTTTATTTTTAATCTTCTTTACGATAACCCACTTTTCCCTCTCCAAGAATTTAATTTAATTACTCACACTGGAAACACAGTAACAGATGGCCACAGAGATCAAAGTTAATCACTAGTTGGTGATTCATCTGGTTTTAGCAAAAACTTTGCCTGAAAGCTTCCTGATATGTAAGTTCAACCACGCAGGTCAATGGAAGCCTGCATTTGCTTATTGAATGAGCAATGGATTGGTATAAAATATACCATCTCTGTTTTCAAGGGTATCCAGGGCAGAGAGGCAAACTGGTCACCAGTGGCAATTATGATTCACCTCTTAGCAGGTGAGCAGGAGGAAAGGCTGCTAAACCTTTTTCTCTGCTTCTGTCCAGACAGAAATTTCTAAAGCTGCAATCCCAAATACACTTGCCAAAGAGGAAGCCCCAATGAACACAGTGGGACTGACTTCTGAGAAAATGTGCACAGAAATGCATTGTGTGGATGCATTCCCTTAAAAAAAAAATGTAAATTAATTTTCCATTAATAACAATCCAATATAAACCACATTAATACAATGCCAAATCATAATTCAGTTAAAAAATCCAATTATCAGATTCCAAATTAAACATTTTGGTTGACTTCCCATGTTCTGATTTTAGGAGATTTTCCTTGTTCCTGCTCTGTTCACTTTTTTAATCCACATAATACAGCTCCGATGTTGATATTTTATTTTAACAGCCACTGATGTGTTGACTTTCATTCGTATTTAACTGTTCCATATCCTTTACCGGTAATTTGCAAGAGGCATTTATACAGACAGACAGACAGACAGACAGACACACACACACACACACACACACACACACACACTGTATATAATTGCAAATTGCTACAGAAACCTGGAGAATTGAATTCAAGATTGGAAAAATAAGGAAAAGAGAAAACTGATCTTTCCACCCCTAATTTCAGATACTATGCTCTGCAACTGATGGATGAATGCAGCATGCCAGGCAAGCAAAGAGTATTTCCTGGGGATCTGTGACCACATAATAACATTTATTGACTCATTGGTATTTCCTGGTATAATGTTACTACAATCCAAAGCCAATACTATGGTGCTAGTGCTGACACAGTTCCACAACAAAGTTTATCAGCTCTGTGTTGCCTTTCCCTGGCTTCCAGAGCGAGTATAAAGTCATCCACTGGTCTCTTGGATTCAGCCATAAAGCCAGCATTTGGTGACGTTTGTTTTGTCACCCACCCTTTACCTATCCCCAATAAATCTTGGCCCAGTCATGTTCATAGAATCATAGAATCATAGAGTTGGAAGAGACCACAAGGGCCATCCAGTCCAACCCCCTGCTAAGCAGGAAACGCCATCAAAGCATTCCTGACAGATGGCTGCCAAGCCTCCACTTAAAGACCTCCAAAGAAGGAGACTCCACCACACTCCTTGGTAGCAAATTCCACTGTCGAACAGCTGTTACTGTCAGGAAGTTCTTCCTAATGTTTAGGTGGAATCTTCTTTCTTGTAGTTTGAATCCATTGCCCCGTGTCCGCTTCTCTGGAGCAGCAGAAAACAACCTTTCTCCCTCCTCTATATGACATCCTTTTATATATTTGAACATGGCTATCATATCACCCCTTAACCTTCTCTTCTCCAGGCTAAACATACCCAGCTCCCTAAGCCATTCCTCATAAGGCATCGTTTCCAGGCCTTTGACCATGTTGGTTGCCCTCCTCTGGACACGTTCCAGTTTGTCAGTATCCTTCTTGAACTGTGGTGCCCAGAACTGGACACAGTATTCCAGGTGAGGTCTGACCAGAGCGGAATACAGTGGTACTATTACTTCCCTTGATCTAGATGCTATACTCCTATTGATGCAGCCCAGAATTGCATTGGCTTTTTTAGCTGCTGCATCACACTGTTGACTCATGTCAAGTTTGTGGTCTATCAAGACTCCTAGATCCTTTTCACATGTACTGCTCTCAAGCCAGGTGTCACCCATCCTGTATTTGTGCCTTTCATTTTTTTTATTTGCCCAAGTGTAGTACTTTACATTTCTCCCTGTTAAAATTCATCTTGTTTGCTTTGGCCAAGTTCTCTAATCTGTTAAGGTCATTTTGAAGTGTGATCCTGTCCTCTGGGGTATTAGCCACCCCTCCCAATTTGGTGCCATCTGCAAACTTGATCAGGATGCTCTCAAGCCCATCATCCAAGTCATTGATAAAGATGTTGAATAAGACTGGGCCCAAGACAGAACCCTGTGGCACCCCACTAGTCACTTCTCTCCAGGATGAAGAGGAGCCATTAATGAGCACCCTTTGGGTTCGGTCAGTCAGCCAGTTACAAATCCACTGAATGGTAGCATTGTCTAGCCCGCATTTTACCAGCTTCTTTACAAGAATATCATGGGGCACCTTGTCAAAGGCCTTGCTGAAATCAAGATAGGCTACATCCACAGCATTCCCTTCATCTACCAGGCTTGTAATTCTGTCAAAAAATGAGATCAGGTTAGTCTGACATGACTTACTTTTCAGAAACCCATGCTGACTTTTAGTGATCACAGCGTTCCTTTCTAGGTGCTCACAGTCCGTTTGCTTAATGATCTGCTCTAGAATCTGTTGTTTTGACAGCTGTCAAGTATCTGCCTCTTGGCACTTTCCCTTTCCTCTTTTCTTTTTTTATTTAATTAAGTTCAACTTAGAATACAAGCCAGATAGCCCCAGGTCTATCTTTCAATATGGCAACTGGGAGATGAGGAGTGTAGGGGTTAACAATAGCCAAAGGAACACTTACTTTGAATTTATAGCTTTTTGGCATACCTGCCAACTTTGGGGAATTCAAAGGAGAGACTTTCTCAGCCCTTGAGGTTAACAGTTGCAAACCTGTCTTGAAAGGCAGATTGTATATCAGTGAAAATTGTAGGAGAGAGAAACAACAGTGACCTTCCTGTGGTTATCTGCTATAGACCTCCAAGCCAGATTGAGGATGTGGATGGTGCCTTCCTACAGTAGATGCCAGTGTGGTGTAGTGGTTAAGAGCGGTAGACTTGTAATCTGGGGAACCGGGTTCGCGTCTCCGCTCCTCCACATGCAGCTGCTGGGTGACCTTGGGCTAGTCACGCTTCTCTGAAGTCTCTCAGCCCCACTCACCTCACAGAGTGTTTGTTGTGGAGGAGGAGGGAAAGGAGAATGTTAGCCGCTTTGAGACTCCTGTGGATAGTGATAAAGCGGGATATCAAATCCAAACTCTTTTTCTTCAAACATTCAAAAAAGAGAAATGTAGTACCTATGGGAAATTTCAGCTACCCCAGGTATCTGCTGGAACTCAAACTCTGCCAAGAATGTAAGGGCCAACAAATTCCTCTGTTGTCTCGCTGACCATTTCCCAGAAGGTGGAAGAAGGAACAAGGGAGAGATCTCTCTTGGACCTGGTCCTCACTAACAGGGAGGAACCGATCAAGTGAAAGTAGAGGGAACCTGAGTTTCAGCAAGGGAAAGATGAGTGTAGTCAACATGCACTTCGAACTGATTTCGAAAAGCTTAAGGAGTGACTGGGTGAGATCCCATGGTCAGAAATACTCAAAGAGAAGGGAAGAAGAAGAAGAAGAAGAAGAAGAAGAAGAAGAAGAAGAAGAAGAAGAAGAAGAAGAAGAGAGGAAGAAGAGTTTGGATGTAATATCCCGCAGATCACCCTTAGCAGCCAGAAAAGAGAGGGTTCAATACAGTCAAAGCTTGACGTCAGCTAGTTAGACAATAAATTACAGTAAATTGCCTTCCTGGGTATCATAGGAAGTTATTATGGGTTGCTTAAAGTTCCCTGGTGCCAAGATGCTGTATTTCACTTAAGATGCTGCACTGAAAAAGCAATACCCTGACCATTCAAAATATTGATCAGTTTTTGAAAACAACAACAATCCATTAAAAAAATTCCAGTAAGAATACCAGTTAGAATCATAGAATTGTAGAGTTGGAAGGGACCACAAGGGTCATCTAATCCAACCCCCTGCTATACAGAAATATTAAACCAGCTTCATAATTCATATGGAGATAATAATAATAATAATAATAATAATAATAATAATAATAATAATAATTATTTATACCCCACCCATCTGGCCGGGTCTCCCCAGCCACTCTGCGCGGCCTCCAACAAATACCAAAATACAATACAGAGTCACAAATTAAAAACTTCCCTAAACAGGGCTGCCTTCAGGTATTTTCTAAATGGCAGGTAGTTGTTTATCTCTCTGACCCCTGATGGGAGGGCGTTCCACAGGGCGGGCGCCACTACCGAGAAGGCCCTCTGTCTGGTTCCCTGTAGCTTTGCTTCTCGCGGTGAGGGAACCGCCAGAAGGCCCTTGGTGCTGGATCTCAGTGTCCGGGCAGAACGATGGGGGTGGAGACGCTCCTTCAGGTATACAGGACCGAGGCCGTTTAGGGCTTTAAAGGTCAATACCAACACTTTGAATTGTGCTCGGAAACGTACTGGGAGCCAATGCAGATCTCTCAGGACCGGTGTTATGTGGTCCCGGCGGCCACTCCCAGTCACCAGTCTAGCTGCCGCATTCTGGATTAATTGCAGTTTCCGGGTCACCTTCAAAGGTAGCCCCACGTAGAGCGCATTGCAGTAGTCCAAGCGGGAGATAACTAGAGCATGCACCTCTCTGGCAAGAAAGTCTGCGCTGGGGGGTGGGGAGTTTGGCCCCCAGCACTCTTCCCAGGCCAAACCCATCATTAGTCATGCTTTATCCTCTCCTTGAATGGTTCACACACACAACCTGCCCGGCTGGGATGTGTCTGATAACTCTTGCTTGCCTGGATGTAGGGCAGAGAGGGTGGTGTTGAGTGTGTATGTGTGTAGAAAGCAGTGAACTGCACATATTGCCTTGGTAGGTGCACTCTTGTACACATTGGTTGGCTGAAGAACTGCATTGCAAAATTCAGAGTGGAGTGAATTTTGAATTTTGAAAGGATGGTTCTCACATTGTTTCAGAAAGTGCAAATTAGGTCTACTTTGCCTTATTTACAAACTTGATTTATTTCAATGGCCATTTAATGTTTGATTTGGTTACTGCTGCTTTAAAGAGATTTTTTTTAAATTAATGACTGCCTTCAAATTGTATTGTATTGTTTTAAAATGTATGCTTCTGCAATTTCTGTTGCTTTGTTTAGTTGTTTATACTGCACTGTGCAGGATGGAATGCTCATCAGCAAAAGAGCGAAGATGACAACGAGAACAACAACAATTTGGAATGTATGCTTCCATAATTGCTGTTATTTTGTTTTAATCGTCAAATTTCCTCATATAAGTAAGGTGCATGGAATACTCTAGCATAGAAGGTTAGGATAATGATGATAACAATAAAAATAATACTTAGGGATGAGGGAGAAATTTGGTTCAATTCACATTTAAAGGCAAATCTATCAAATTTGCACTTTCCAAAGCTATATGGGAACTGAAACACAGCCATTCTTTGAAACCCACACTTATCTATGTAACACGTGTGTTAAACTGAATTCATTAGTGAAAATAACATTTAAAAGTTGCATTGTATTGGGGAAATCGCTTGCAAAAATGTTTATGTTGGTCAAAACTGCATGTGAAATTGAGTTTATTAGAAGAAATTGACATTAAAATGCTGGTGAATTTCATGAGGATCTCTTTGAAACTTGCTGCAGAAATGTGGAGAACTGAATTTAATACTGCAAAAATGAGAAACTACTATTAAAAATAATCATTATTATATCTGATACAAACAGCATAAGGTACTCTGGAATTTTACTTGGCACGGCTTTCAATGTTAACCTCTCCCTAAACTTAATAAAACTTGCTTTAGAGATTCGTGTAACTTTTCTGCCACCTACTGTTTATTAATCAAACAAGAAAAAGTATAGACCTGCTACAAGTATTACTGGATCCAGAAAAAGATTGAACCAACCTACCTACCTACCTTCCTTCCTTCCATCCATCCTTGAACACCTCCCCGTTGCAGCCAGTTAGACCAGGGGTCGGCAAACTAAGGCCCGTGGGCCGGATCCGGCCCAATTGCCTTCAGGATCCGGCCCGCGAATGGTCCGTGTATCAGTGTGGGCCATGGAGTTCTGTTCTCCCCCCCCATTTCTTTTCAGCCATTTTCCCCCTCCCTCTCACACACCCCGGTGGCGCCTCCTCCCTCCCTCCTACTTAGAAGTGCAAGCAAAGGCGGACGCCAGTCGCAGCCAATCACCTGCAAAGCTGGGCAGCGGCTGGGTGGGCAGCGGCTGCGCAGCGGCTCAATGGATGAAAAGCCGTGCCGGAGCCCACCTCAGCATGGCGCGGGGACTGACCAATCAGTTTCTGCGCCATGCTGAGGCAAGCTCTGATGCGACCCCTCATTCACTGAGCCACAGATCCGGCCGGCCACCACCACAGCTGCTCTCCCTTCCTGCCTGCCGGGTGGTCCTGGCTGCGCCAGAGGCCGCCGCTGCCACTCGGTGGGGTGCTATCGCTGCCCTCACCATGAAGGAAGTTGAGTACTGGCAGCAGGTGCTCCAGCCCCCACAAGGTCTTAGGGACAGAGGACCGGCCCCCTGCTGAAAAGGTTTGCTGACCCCTGAGTTAGACTGTTGCCCTGCTCTGCACTTAATGCCATATAGCGATGTAGTAACAGTTGACTTAATATTGCCTCAGTCACTGCCAGGAAATGAAATTATCTTCTGGCTAAGATCCCTGGGGAATCAGCCTATTCTGTCTGTTCTTCTGACCTCTAAATGGATCCTGCATTAAGAACCCAAGATGCTGTGTCAGGGCTGCTTTTTCCAGCAAGCTGTTTTAAAATGTCTGAACCTGGGGGGATGTGAAAGAACATGTGAACCAAAGCAAAAGGAGATCTCAGGTGAAGGCTGCATCTCTCTGCACATATTTTTTGTGCTGATGGGTTTTACGTGGTAGGTGAGGGAATGCAATTACCATTATACTGTATTCATTTACAGACCCGCGTGTGGCTGTTAACAGACAAAAAGGATCAGTTTACCACTTGCATTTGAATAAACTGGGCAGCGCACCTTATGCAGTTTAATTGAAAGCCCGTTAGACTGAACTGCCCCCTTTGTTACCCCGTTTTTCAAGGAACAGGCTACAGACTGAAAAGTTAAAACATATATTTTACTCACAGCATTCATCCTTGGCAGCAACAGCAGTAAACTAAATTGCAGGGTAAAATACTTTTTATTTGCAGCAAAAACAGCTTAAGATATGTGCCTGAGGATGGAGCAAGCTGAGCCAGCTAAGGGGTGCGCAAGGGGCGAATCGCCCAGGTGGCCTTACTTTTGGGGTGAAACAAGGGTGGTGCCCAAGCCCAGTGCCCTGAGAATCCGAGAGCGTGCCACTCGCAAAAACAGCACAGGGCCAGGCTCATAGCGTGCCTGAGCTGCTTGGTCCCCCCCAGCTGCGCCGGTCCCACAAACAGCGCTTGGCCTTTCAGGTTTTACTTCCTTCCTGCTGCTTCTCCTGGCAGAGATGACCAGAGCGCCTTCCGGGGAGGCACTCTGGGGACTGTCACGTCAAAGGGACACTTTGATCCTCAAAAGGACATGGCAGGCAAAGCATCTTCATCCTGGCACATCCTTTTGAGGAATGCCACAGAATGGGGTGTGGCCCCCTTCTTGAAAATATTTGGGGGGCTGGCCCCTCGGCACCCTCCTAGATGGGGCCCCTCATTCAGTATAAATATGCCTTAGCATGGGCTAGTATTAGCTTCTTGACTGCACCTTGGCTACATGTAAAACCTGTATTTAGAATGGCTTTATTTGCCATGAGTGTAGGGAGGGGTGCCAATCTGATTTTTTTCTATGGTTTATTTCAGTCGATCATGGCAGCAGTACAGTTGGTATAATTTGATATAAAAAGAGACTCCCATTATGAAACATTCTGACCCTGGTACTAGTTCTTAGCTAAACCTGATGTACTATATATTTTGGAAAGTGTTTTGTCTGTCTGCTTGTTTGTTCTGCATTTAGTAATGTCAGCCTTAAAAAGTTTGTGTTTTGCTGGTCCATGGCAGCAGTTTCACGAGAAACCATGGTGGGAGGGAGGGAGGAATTTTCTTCCTTGTTTGCCTTTTGCAAGATTTCAGAATGTTTTCCTGCCCCCCCCCCACCATCATTTTAGGGTCAAAATTCTGCAGTTGGGAATGCATTGAAAATTTTCCCATAATTATTTCCTGAGAATGCCTTGTGTTCAGATAGTGGGACCTGTGTGTAATAAACCAACATTTCTTTATTCCTGTTGTGTGTGTGTGAACTTATTCTAAGCATAAGGTTAAGGTTAAGGTTAAGGGTAAACACATACAGGGTATTCATAAGGGAGGCAAGTTAGAATTTCAATACATCCTCCTAAACCACTTGGTAGTGTGTAAGAATACATGTTAGAGTTCAGACACACACCTTGTAACCTAAGTACAGGCAATCCTTGTTTTGAGTGGGGGTTATGTTCTGAAACACACACCCCTGGTGTCAGGGGGGGGGCTGCATAAAGCGTTCTGCTCCACTCCACCTGTTCTGCCCCACCCTTTCAGTGACGTTTTAGTGACGTTTTGGGGTCACTTCCAGGTTCGGCACACTCTGCACCTGCATGATCACACATCAATCGGACACACGTAAATCGGTTGTTGCCAAAATAAACCTTAAGTTTATTTATTCTTTCAACCAGCATTCTTACCAAACCATTTACTGCTGCACTATATTTACCAAACTCCATATATTGTTGGACTCCGACTCCCATCAAGCTCAGCCAGCATTGCCAATTGTCAGGAATGACGAGAGCTGGAGTCTACTATCTGGGGGGCTGCAGTTTCCCCTCCCCTGTTCTATGGAATGGGATGCTTTTAATGTCTTATTTAAGGATTCTTGCACCTGATGTCTGGCTTGTTTCAGCTGTTTTGTGTCAACCCCAATTCTTTTAAAGTTCGGAATGATTTAAAAAAAAATCAGCGAGTTTTGTGATTGTATGAAAGCAAATTGCTTACTTTCCAAACTGGAATATAAAAGTTAAATCTGATCATGTGAAAATCCTCCAGTAATAATTCCAAATGCAACATTTACTTCAAATCCCACCATTAAAAATGAGGTAACGAGAGATAACATGGGCTTTGAAAACCCTTTTACAGGCAAATGGACCTATAATAAGAGTTATGTTTCTCTTTAGTATAAACAATCGGGCTCCTGTGTTTGAGCCAAAGAACCAATTAATATTAAAAGAGGGAAGGAAGACATAGGGATCAATCCTGACGTAGGCACAGGACCTTCAGTATCTTTTTAATACTGTATGCCTTTTAAACTGCTTATGAATGCAATCCTATACTGTACTGTACATACTTCTTATATAATAATATAAAATGGTTGTTAATTGAGCACATATATTATTTCTTACAGTATTTTTTCTTGTATTATTTCTATACCTTTGCCTCCAAGAAGTTCAGTGTTGTGTACATGGCTTTCAGTCTCCCCACTTTATCCTCACAACAACCCTGTGAGGTAGGTTAGGCTGAGAGGCAGTGACTGGCCCAGAGTTACCCAGTGCACTTCATGGCTAAGTGAGGACCTGAGCTTGATCTCCCAGGTACCTAGTAGCCCAGTATTCAAACCACTGCAGCACTCTGGCTTCACAGACCACTCTGAAGTGGTGCTGTGCATGGTGAAACACTGGCGTAGGAAGGGCAGGGCGTAGGGGGAGGGGCGCCCCAGGCTGCACAATCCCGGTAGGGTTCCATCTTGGCTGCCACGCCCCCAGAACACGCATCACGCCCATGTGGGTGGAGCGCCACGCCCCCAGAACACGCGCCAACCCTGCTCCCGCCTGCTTCCCGCCCCTGGTGCCAGAGCATGAAGCTCCGCCACTGTGGTGAAAACAGAACAAAATGCAGAAACAGCAAGCTCCAGGAGTAATAAAATCAATTCGACAAACTTTAAAAACAATTAAGTAATTCCATCAGATATAAAACTGATCTTTCATAAATGACTGAGACACACCTCAGGGATCGGCTTCTTAGCCAAAAATGTCTTCAGGCACTTAAACATCTTTGCACCAGGCGCCTCTTTGATTTCAGCTGCTAATTCATTCCAGGAAGCTGGGGCTGCAACACTAACAGCCTGGTTTCTAGCACAACCATCTTCATTAAAACAAGAAATAAAAATCGACAAAACTTAACAAACAGATCTACAACACTAAATTATACGTGTGGGCTGGCTTGGCGAAACAAAAAACAATGCAATTAGGGTGCCTGCCTGGTTTTTCTGTTTTGTTTTTTGTTTTACTTCCTTTTGGCCTTTCCCCCACTTCCAGGTTGAGTAGGCATAGAATGTACTGTAGTGAGAAAACCTGCAGTCTGATTTACCGGTAACTGCGAGTTCAGGTTTTGCCTGATGCTGACCCTATACAGATCAGAACCAAACAGTCAATTATGCTCCACTTAAGAGCTGCACAATCCCAGTTGGGTGAGTGAGTGTCAGACCTTGGGAAACGTTAGTTGCAGATAAAATTTGATCACACTGGGCGGAGCATCTAATACTTTTTGACAAATTACAATCCTTTCAATTTTCAAGCAATTTCTTGCAGAAATGGTTTCCATCTTTAATTTTTGTTGAATCAGAAAAGGCTTTTAGTAGAGAGCTGGTGACGCTTGTTCTTTATTTCTTACAGGGGGAGTCAGTTATGAAGACTTGAATGTATTGCTTTGTACATTGACTGTTTTCTTTTCCTGCCTAGTAGTTTTACAATTTAATTGTAGGTGCTATTTTAATGTTTTAATGAAATTGTTTTAATGTGCATTTCAATTATATGTGCTTTTTATAATTGGTTTTATACTCATCAACTGCTTAGAAGCTACCTTAGCAATTAAGTGGTATATAAAAAACAATAACCACCACAATTTATCTACCTCTTTTGTTCATTTATATCCTTCCATTATCTCCAATTTTGGTAATTGGTTCATTATTACTTTACTTTACGTTTTGATACAGTATTTAAAAATATATATGAAATTGTTCAAAAATAAAGTTTTTATATTATTTGTTGTTGTTGTTCAGTCGTTCAGTCATGTCCGACTCTTCGTGACCCCTTGGACCAGAGCACGCCAGGCACGCCTATCCTTCACTGCCTCTCGCAGTTTGGCCAAACTCATGTTAGTAGCTTTTATATTATATTTTTATATATTAAAATAATAATTTTACTTTGACAAATTACAATCCATGGGTAATCCTTAACTCAACAAAGTTTTTTTTAAAAATAATAATAATAATAATCAGCAGGCATTTATTAAATTTATCTGATTTTATTTAAGTTATCTCTTTTGTAACTTTACTGTACGTCACATAGAAACCATGATACAAAGCAGTATATAAATTGTTCAAAGAAACAAGCTATTCTCAGAGTAGACCCACTGATGTTAATAGACCTAAGTTAGTCACGCCTGTTATTTTTAATGGGTCTACTCTGAATAGAATTAACATTGGATACAACCCAGTTGCAATTAAGTTTATCCGTTTCTTTTTCAGATACTGAAGGACGTGCCACTTCAGCAAGAATTAATTGAACAAAATGACTACTAGTTTTTCAAAAGAAATGTAATCTTGACAAATATGTGGCATAATAATAATAATAATTTATTACTTATACCCCACCCACCTGGCTAGGTTTCCCCAGCCACTCTGGGCAGCTTCCAACAAGAGATTACTGGTAAATATGGCTATTAGTCATAATGGGGAAACAGAGCCTCTGTATGTGGTGGGATTATACCACTACAGTATATTTATTTGGGCAAGGCAAGGGCCATGGCTCATTGGCAGAGCACATGCTTTGTGTGCAGAAGGTCCCAGCTCCAGGTAGGGCTGGGAATTTCTCCTATTTGAAACCCTGGAGCAACATCTGCTGCCAGCCAGTGTAGGTGATGCTGAGCAAGATGGAGAAATGATGTGAGTCAGAATAAGGCAGCTTCCCTGTGTTGGTTTGATTTAAACCTTTGCTGTAAGCGTGTTCTGTTTTGATGCAGAAAGGTGGGAAAGATATTATTTTAATACCACTTAAATCCAAAGAAAATCTCATTAAAATCAATGGTACAAAATTAGTTGAAACTGCTGTAATAAGTGGTGGTGGTGGTGGTGGTGGTAGTAGTAGTAGTAGTAGTAATAATAATACTGTAATAATATCACAACAATTATGAAGCGTGGTTTGTTTCCTGGTTCTTGTTTTGTACTGTTTCGCCCAGACACCCACCTTTTTTCTTTTCCCCCTTTCCTTATTACTGATTTATTTCATATATATATAAACTTGATTGTAGGGAAAGCAATAAAACCATCGCTGAAAAATTGACAACCATATAATAAAACATGGAAAGTTAAAGCCACAATAGAAGGGTTTCTGGCCAGAGCTGCACCTGACGGACTTCCGGCTGCTCTGGATTCCGCGAAGTCTCCTCGGCTCCCTCCCCCCCCCACCAGTGGGCGGGGCTTTGGAGGGAGACGGGCGGGCGGGCGGGGGAAGAGGAAGCATCAACCGACGCCGGTGGAAGCGCCGGTCTCGTTGCCGTGGCAACGCAGCTGCTGTTTTCGCAGCGGCTGCACCTGAGCCTCCGCGCCTGCGCAGTTCCTCTGCCCTCGACGTCACCCCGGCCCCCTCCCTCTTCTCCCCTCCCTCCCTCCCCCCGTCAGGGGGGCAGCGCTTACCCCTCCCCTCAGCCTCCCTCCCCCCCTCAGGACCGGAGTGGGGCGGGGGGAGCAGCAGAAGCGGCGGCGGCGGCGGGTGAGTATGAGAAGCCCCCCCCCACGACCCCTCATCGCGTTCTTCCCAGCATGCCCCGCGCTGGGGGGCCCAGGGGGGGGCAGGACGAGGAGCGGGAGGGGGGCGCCTTGTGGGACTGGCTCAACCCGCCCTTCCTTTCACACGTTCAGTTAGTGGGGGGTCTTGACGCCCCCACCCCCATTTGCGTCAAAGAGGTGGAGAAAAGGGACCCCTCTTCACATGTGGGGGGCAGAAGAAGGTCCCCAGTAAGGTGAGCAGCTTTTCCTCCAGGACTCCTCCTGGCAGGCACTTGGCACCCTTGGGTGGGTGCCAGGGCACATGCAGGTAGGTGCCCTGCTGGCGCCCGCCCTGCCCCTGTTTGCTTATCTGCTTTTATGCCCATCACTTGACCAGCTTGATCAGGGCACCCTCTTGGGTCCCCACAGACCCCACATTGTGTCCCAGGGCATTGTGGGAAATTCAGAAGCACGTCTGGGAGCAACTCCCCCTTTCCACTGGCCGCACCCATGGATGGGAACACTTTCTGGCGCCCGTCCTGGGTGGTGGGTGCCTCTTCTACAGTGGGGCAGAGCTCATTTGCCTCCTCTCACCTTAAAGTTGGTTGGAGACTAGCCCCTCTCCCTCCACCATATGGAAAGGGTGTAAGGTGGGTAGTCTTTGAAAAGGGACGGGCATGTTCAAGCCTCACCATTTCCTGGGAAATAATGGACATCCTCATACCCAGGTGAGAAGTCCACTGCCCCTCCCTGTGGGGTTGGAGAGGACAGTTCTCCCTCAGTGCAAGTGGGGGAGTGGGTATTCCTCCAAGTGGAACGATGCAGGTGGGAGAAGGACTCCAGGAACACATACACCAACCACCTCACCTTGGTATTCTTGCTCATACCAGAAAGGGCCAGAGGCATGACCGTTTCCTCTCCATGTAAGTTTGGTGTGCGTATTCCTGCAAAAAGGAACCTTGGTGGAGAAAGTACCCATTCACTTAAATACAGTATTCCATCCTACCTGGCGAAATAGAAATCAAAACACTTCTATCTCTTTACTACAAGTGGAGAGTAGATACTCCTCCAAAAAGAAATGGAAAAATAAAAAAGACGCTCACATACCCATGTAAAGCGTGAACTGATTGTTTGGGAGTGTCCCCTTTTGTAGAATTTAGGAGAGAACGTGCATGCAACCCGAAAGAGTTCTTGCAAAGGAGATTAATGCAGAGCCAGCCCATATTTGGGCTAAAATGGGTCACATTGGTTTTCCCCTCAAATAAAAAATAGGTTTTGAAGAAATGGATCATCCTCCAAGAGGGATACTGGAAAAAGAGACACATACACACACTCACACTCCAAATGTATTGGACTGAAGACACACTAGGATCTTCATAAGGAACAGGGAAATGTTATCATTCTGGCTTATGGATGTGTGGATGAAGTGCCTTGAGGAGTTGTGTTTCTAAGGAGGATCAAAACACCCCATCCTGACAGATGAGGAAAGGTAACCAGCATATGGAACAGATATACATTTTACAGCATACATTTTAACCTGCTTCACCTTGTTTCATCCCTGCCCTCGTATTCTTTTCTACCCCACTCTAGATTTAAATCAAGATTGTGGAGCTGGTGGGAAGAGAAGAGAAAGATCTGGGCATTTTTTTCCCTATAGAGCTGTGGTAGGGTATTTGTGGTATTCCAGATGTTACTGGACTCCCAACTTCCAGCCAGCATGGCCAACGGCTAGGGATGATGGGAGTTGTAGTCCATTGTCATCTGGAGGGCCATAGGTTATTCATCCCTGCTACAGAAAAAAGCAAGCACTTGGTCTTTCTGTATATTTGGGGGTGGAAGAAATACCCAGAAGTTTTTGTCCAAGTGTGGGATCCGGGTATGCCTTGTGTTTTCAATCTCTATATAAGTGTTTGAAGGGGAGTGGTTGCAAGTTTTCCCTAAACCAGTTAAAGAGTTATATTGTGGGTGAGAACAAGGTAGTCTCCCCTGAATAATAAGCTCTGGGCGTGATCTCAAAGGGGAGGGGTTCAAAGCATCCTATCCTTGTAAATGAAGAAATAATAGGGCAGTTGGCTTATATAGCAGGGGTGGGTAACCTGTGGTCTTCTGGATGTTCTTGGACTACAGCTCCCATAATCCCTGACCATTGGCTATGCACATAAGAGTTGCTGGGGATTGGAAACCCAGCAGCCTCTCAAAGGGTACTGGTTCCCCATCCCTGCCATATACCAAAGAGGTGAAGGAAAAAATGAGGCAGCTCACTGTCCCCTCCATTAGAGAGAGAGAGAGAGAAATCAGGGCACTCCTTAAAAAAAGGAGTGACAGTGGGGTTCATGTACAGTTTAAAAAGCAGTAAGGTCTCTCTCCCCCGCCTTCCCCTTTCCCAAGTCAGGGAACTGATTCTGCCTCTTTCCAACTTGGAATTTTGTTCATGTGGAAGAGCCAGTTTATGCGTCTCTCTTTGATCAGAATTAAAAAAAAAAAACTCCTTCCAGTAGCACCTTAGAGACCAACTAAGTTTGTTATTGGTATGAGCTTTTGTGTGCATGCACACTTCTTTCCTGATCAGCATTTCATGGGGGGATCTGGATTCCTTTCTGGAGTCCCTTGGGAGCAGTGGCAAGTGGGGAAGAGGGGAGTTGTCTGCTCTGCTGCCCCTGTTCCTCAGAATGTGCTGGCCTCATTTATTTAACTCAGACTCACATTCCCTCTACCCCTGCAGGAATCTTGTTCCATGAGAACTGTCCTTTATCAAGGGTGCTGGGAATTGTAGCTATGTGAGGGGTAAACTACAGTTCCCAGGATTCTTTGGGGTGGGTGCTTTAAATGTATGGAGTTTACACAGCCTCATAACCACGTCTAATGTGAAGTTTTATCCCCACCCACTTTGCCACCTCTGGTCCCAGTGTTGTATTTTGTCTGGAAAATATAAATACTCTACCCTGGAGCTGCTGGATTTCTGGGGAGAATTGGCTTTGGATCCAATTTACCTTTCAGCTTAAAGAGAGGAAGGATTCTGAAGGGCAGCGCTGTGTTTGAGCTGGGGGTGGGGAGGGAAAGAGGTGACCTTATCGCCATCATCATCTCCCGTTGCAGCAGTCACATTGCGTGGACAAGCAGAGGGGAAAGATGGGAGTATTGTGGCATGTGTGGGAAGGAGGGTTTGGATCTCGGCGCAAGCCCGTCTGGTTGTCCTGTCATTTGTGGAAATGCTAACAAGGCAAGGCAAGGCACGCTTCTCCCCAGAAATGGAGTTCCTCCCAGCTACCGGGCTGGCTGGCCGTGGTCTGCATATTTCTTCGGCTTAAGGTGGGACATAAGGGTGGGTGGGTTTTAGTTTTTGCTGATTGCTGCAGCTGACGCTGGCTGGGAAATGTGAAATTTATTAATGTATGTTGCTAAGTTGTGGCAATGTGTTTGGAAATGTAACCTAAGACGGAAGTACAGAGGCACTTTGGCATCTCTAAGGGTGGGTTGTAAGACTGCCGACCGCATTGCAGGTTCATAAGAGATCCAGGAGATTTTCCTGCTTTGGGGGATGTGCAATGCTTGAGCAAAAGGTATTTCTCCATTCTTATGTAGCAGTAATTGACCATCTTAATACTGTATTGCTGTTGCTGGCTTTCAAACTGGACTTGCCACAATCCCTCCCATTTCTTAAGTGTTTCTTCTTTGAATATAAATAAATCATGATTATTCTGAGATTGATTGTGTGAGAATCTTAGTTTGTAGGGGAACATGTCTATTTTTTGATTAACAGAAACATTTGGTTTTCCTTCATCTAAATTAGTTTAATTTAGTTGACTTTTGAATCACCTTAGCCAAATTATCTCACTTACTGATTAAATCAGTTGCAGCGTGTGCCTCACACACCCCACCCGTATTTTGTGGAATTTGAAGTCTGAGCACAATCTTAGTTACTATATGTTTTCAGCTTAAAAGGTGGGGCAGCCATGTCTGAGGGAGGAGTTGCCTTTGTAAAAGAATTGGTAAAATTAATATATTAGAAATTAGCAATAATATTTGGCCATCTTCCTAATAATTTTTGCATCTTCTATCCAGTTTTAGATTTTATACAAAAATCGCTATAACATATTAATCACTGCTAGTTTGTAAAATCTGAGTACAAATTTTGATTAGTAATTGGGTTTTTCCCCCCAAGGCCATTGCTTTTGCTTTTTAAGTGGTCCAGTTGAGCTCTACCTGTGTAAAATAGAAAATTGCTGTTGTTAAGAAGTAATAAACGGGACACAATCCCTTGTGATTAGATGGGCAGGAACAATGAATGGGCAGCCCCCAGACTTCATTCTTGTCAGCTGGCAGGTAATTGGAATCTGTTTACCTCTGAAGACTGTGGAAATGGCACAAAGCTTTAGAATAGCAGAAGAAAGAAAACTTTCTTCTGAGTTTGGTACAGGTGACACTTGTAGTCTGTCATTCCTTTTATTTTAGATGATTGAAGTACTCAAAGTTGCTGAAAGTTAAGAATGGTGTTAAGAGCAACATTTAACTTTAAAGACTAATTTGTAAGTTAATGCTGGTGCAGCCTACTGTAGTAATTAACTTATTAGTATTTGTTATATAACCAGTTTTTAATGGTGGAGGACATTACTTGTTTGCTTGCAGTCAGTGATTAACAAAGTGTGTGCGAGTGCATTTTGTAAGATAGGCGACAAATGGTTCATTCACTAAGTTTGATGTTCATGGGGGCATTGGACTCTATTGGCTGGGAAAGAGTCCTGTCATAATTACTATGATAATGATTGCAGTGTCAGCTTTTAATAATTTTAAAAAGAGGTAAAGATTTTTGGAATTATCTGAGGCTAAACTTTGATGACTTGTTCCTTTTGCAGGCTTTCCCTCTCTCCCCTTTACTGCAGTGCACAGTTGAAAGCTATCATATTGCAGCCACACCCCTGCTGTGTCTCACTAGCATCTCCCCTTTTCAGAACTTGGCACTGGGAGGTTGGAATATTTTTCCAACTGAATCTTTCTCAGGCTGCTTCTGCTACATCACTGTTAAAAAAAATGGTGCTGCTTGGGTGAGGGCTAAGCAAGGACAGGTTGCCCTCTTTCTGTAAAAGAGAAGTATCCTCTCTTTGCCCTCCAAAGCTGTGCAACTAGAACTTGTTGATTCAGCTATGCAGGTGGTGGTATGCTAAAAGAAACTTAGTTTAAAGCAGCCTCAATCCCTGCCTGTTTCTTACGTCTTTGTTTCAAAATTAATTAAAAACAACTTAGTAGTGATTATATTTTTATCTGCACAGATAAAAATGGTTAGCACTCATTCTTCTGTGCTCCACTTGTCTTTGATTCCCATGAACACAAGCTTTTGTGATTTAAAAATAAGGAATAAGTTTCTAGTCCTGACTGTTGAAGTGGTGAGTTTCTAATGCTGAAGAAAGTTGTCCACCTCAGTTGGAGAATAAATTGATTAAGGCAGAGTAATGTAGCCCTGATGGTTGATGGGTTTCTCTCTGCTGGGTTTTTGGGATCTGGCATTTGCCAAGGCCTTGTCCGCACTATGCTGTCAGCAAGTGGCAGGTTGCCATTCCGCCTTAGCAGCAGAAGCTTGCCTGCTTTGGGGATATGGATGGAAGTGAGTGCTTGCATCGTGATGGGAAGAGGTGCGGGCCAGTGACTACTTCTTTGTGAAAAGGTATGTTGGACTAGATTATCCTTGATCTGATGATACAGTTGTATAGAATAAGAGGTTTTTAAAAATGTAATGCACACAGATCTGTCTGCTTGTATGGCATTACCAGAGTGTGTTTCTGCAAAAGTGTGGAAGAAGCCATATGCTGCAGGGAGGACAAACTTTTAAGAGTTGAAAGTGCAGGGAGACAACTTTTAAGATGTCTGCCGCTGCTCCATGGTGTACACTCTGCTCTTCATTTTCTTGAACAAACAGGTCTTGCAAGACAGAATCAGAATTCAAAATGACCTTAACAGTTGGAGAAATGGCGCAAGCTAACAAATGAATTTCAATAGGGACAAATGTAAGGTTCTGCACTTAGGCAGGAAGAACCAGATGTACAAAGATAGGATGGGGGACACCTGGCTTACTAGCAGTACATGTAAAAAAAATCTAGGGGTCCTTGGTGGACCACAAGCTTAACATGAGCTAACACTCTTCTAGGCTGCATCAGCAGAAGTATTCTGCCTTGGTCAGACCACACCTGGAATACTGTGTCCAGTTGTGGACACTGCAATTTAAGAAGGATGTTGACAAGCTAGAAAGTGTGCAGAGGATGGCAACCAAGATGATCAAGGGTCTGGAAACTAAGCCTTTATGAAAAACGCTTGAAGGAGCTGGGTATGTTTATCCTGGAGAAGAGGAGACTGAGAGGAGAGAGCTGTCTTCAAATATCTTAAGGGCTGTTACATGGAAGAGGAAGCATGCTTGTTTTCTCCTGCTCTTGAGGGTAGGACTCGAGGCAATGGCTTCAAGAAAGGAGTTTCCCTAAACATTCGGAAAAACTTTCTGACAGTAAGAGCTGTTCAGCGGTGGAGCAGACTCCCATGAGAGATGGTGGACTCTCCTTCCTTGGAGGTTTTTAAGCAGAGGTTGGATGGCCATCTGTCATGGATGCTTCAGCTGAGAGTCCTGCATTGCAGGGGGTTGAACTAGATGACCTTTGGGTCCTTTCCAACTCTAAGATTCTATGATTCTAAGCTCTTGGAGCACTGTTAGAATTTGCAAGTGGTGGTGATAGGAAGGTGAGTGTGGCTTGCTTACCATGAGCAACTATGGCCCTTCCCTCTCACCTCACATTGCAGCCCAAGATGTCCCTAAATTATCCAAGATTCATTGATAGTATATAGTGTGTTGCTTCAGTTCTTCCATATCTTCAGCACTAATAACCACTTTCAGGAAAGTGGTGTTTTTTTAAAAAAAAATGTCAGCACACACCACTGGGAGGTGCAGCTGTCCTGTCCCCCGTCCCCCAGATTGTGCCTCAATATCTGTATGAGCATTTGCAGGCTCCACTTGCTACCATTCCCACCCACCCATGTCTATATTTTAGGAAAAGATAACAGCACTAAAGGCTGCCAGAAGCAACCTCTCTGCCACCAACACCACCCCAAGTTTTGACATTTGACGTTAGTTCACATGGAGGCAGGATGCAGAGATTCAGCATTCAGAAGTCCCACAGCCGTACTAGAAGTGTCTTTGTATTTAATATGCATGGGTGTTTCATGTTGCTGCCATCAGCTCGGGTATACTTTAGACATGGAGGGGGATTTCACCTTTCCTTCTTCTGCTGGAGTGCTGAGGATAAACCTACCAGGTGCTGCTATGTTTGTTTGTTTTTGGAGGGTGGGGAATCCCTCATTAGCACCAGTAAAGGATCCCCCTCCTCCCCCAAAAAACAACACATAAATACCAACATTACAAGAGGGTTATTCCTCAGGATTGCAGCAGGGGAGGAAAAGGTTAAATCCCCCCATGCCTGCTGTGTGATCCCATTAATTGCCTTCCAAGTTCATTATGATATTTGCATTAAAAACACAACAACAACAACCCTGCATGTTAAGTGAAAAGATGTATTTAACATCCCTCTACTTGGAGTGTCAGAGCTTCAGAAATGCCAGACACACGTTTTCTGTGTGTAAGCACAATCCTTGCAACAGAACAGCTGGTTCAAACAGCCCCCCCCCCTCTGAAAATGTCTCACAGTGAGAGCATCCCTCTCATAGAATCTGCAAAGCACCCACTTAACAGTAATTTCTACTGGAGAGGCTGTTTGAAGTGGGCTAAAAATAGACACACTTAAAAATTCAGCCACCCAGGGCTGCTTGCAAGCATAAGCAGAGGGTGGGGCAGTTTGCCGCATCTCTGAAGCCAGTAGACTACAGCCATCCAAGATTAAATTTTCAGAAGTGTTTTTGCAGATGAGTATAGACTGCTGGGTACCTTTCAGTTGTGGTTTTGGCGATAAGATATTTTGAGTGCATATGAATGTACACCTTTTAACTTTTCAGTATCCAGCTACTCAGAAGAGACTGCTGCAAATTTGCCATTTCAATCCAAAGCATTTTTGTTCTGCCCAGAAAATTGGGAGAGTAGGGAGAGATAATAATACAAACTATGCAGAATGAGGTGGTAGATTTTGGATTGTGCTACTTTAGGCTGCAGGTGAGGTAGTCATTTTTATTAATGTGTTGTTAAAAACATAAATTTGCATGCAAATAGTAAAAACTAGCATGTTGAAGAGTGGGCCTTGAAGAGTGGGCCATGCTAAGCCTTTTCCCCTGGTGGACTGATTCTAGTTCAGCCTTTGCTGCCCTGGTGACACCAGATGTTTTGGACTACAACCCCAGGCAGCACATCACATTTACTGCAATTTACTTCCTCCCAGTAACTCCATGTTCTCTCAGTTTTTTAGAATGACAACAGAGGACAAGCCCCCTGTAGGAAGTGGTTTGCATTTATGCAGGGAGGGGGTGTGTTGATTAAAAAATCAGACATAAGACCCACTTGCCTTTCAAAGTGGCACAGCTGCAAATGTCACCATGTTATTCCACATAATGTATAAAATGGTTCTGAGGGAGAATGGGGTGGTAGGAGAAGAGTATGAAAGTTGTGGATGCTGATGTGGCCAGCCATGTGCCTTCAGTCTCTTCCCCTCCCACACTTTTCTCTGCACACTTTTTTGATGTCTGGCTGCCAGTATGTGAGCCCTGGTGACAGCAGGTGGTGGTGATAAGAACCTGAGGTGGTAGGTTCATTTTAGTTAGGGAATTCCACTTTTGAACGCTTCTCCAAGGATTAAAACAAACAAACCACCCACCCCTTCGCAAGTAGAAATACAGCACGAGAGAGATAGATAGATAGATAGATAGATAGAGAGAGAGAGAGAGAGAGAGAGAGAGAGAGAGAGTCTGTTCAGGGGCAGCTCGTGGGCCAGTTAAACGACCCCCGTGGGCTTGTGGCCCATGGGCATTAGGTTGCCTAACCCTGGATTAGAACATTCTCCCTGATGTACTAGTTTTCCATTTGCAGACTTTTGGGGAGAGCATAGAATGCTCGCTGAAGTGGTGCAATCCACTCTGTCCCTGCATGATTGTTCTACATCATTCTGCTTCATGTGCTGACCAACCCTCCCTCCCGCTAGCGCTCTGTTGACTGTTGCACCTCTGTGCATCCATTGTTGCGCAGGGATGGGAGACCTGCAGATGTTGTTGAGCTGCAGCTCCTCATCAGTCTCAGGCAGCATGGCCAGTTGCTGGGATCTGTAGTCCATCAACATTTGGAGGCCACAGATCCCCCACCTTTGTTGTGAAGGAAACAATATGGCCTGGAGCTTTGGACAGCCCCAACAATTATAAGATTCAAGGCACAAAGCAGCAACAGCCCTTGGAGCAGCAGGCCAGGCTTCGCCCAGATGGAGTAATTTCATTGCATTAGGTCACATGACCTAATGTTATGTTGTCCTGGGCCTTGGCACCTGGTTGTCTGTCTAAGATGGCTGTTGCAACATTGGCTCTCAGGTATGAGCTATATTAAACTGCACCTACCATTGTTGGCCCAACAACCCAAAGCCCTCCAGTTCTAGCTGGACTTCCAGCATCCCTGACTTTTGGCCATGCAGGCTGGATCTGATCAGAGTTGGAGTCGAACAACATGGAAAGGGCCAGTGGTCAGCCACACCTGGCCCTGTGGCAATCTTCCCTCCCTGATTTAAAGTAAATTGCATCAGAGTTCCAGAAAGTATCTTGGGGGAAATTAGAAAAAGCATCCCTATTGCTTATATCTGCTCATTTCCTGAGCGCATTGGGGCGTTCCTCTTGATAGCCTTTGAGACTTTGTCCTCTTAATTGTTCTTCCGTTGCTGCTCCATCAGAGACTTGCCACAGAACCTAAAAATAACTCCACAGTGATATTAAGACCTGAGACATTCAGAGGTCGACTGAAAGGAGACTACAGCAGTCTGTCTGGGAGACTGGGGTGGTGGTGGGGAATGTACACTTCATAAAACATGCCATATGCCTTTAAAAATAGAAAATGTTTAGAGGCTTTTTATATTCTTCTGAAAAGAACATGAGCTCACTGAGTTTCTTAAAGGGCTGGTTCCATTTTTCCCTGGAAACTACCTGTACCTTTTGGTTGTGAATTCAACCAGTAAGAAGACCAAGTATTACAGGGCTGGCAGAGGAAACATTTTTAAGTGTCTGGGTACCAGGATCTAATTTTTAGTTGCTGTGGTGACTAGATGCCTTGGATTTTCATGCTCTACTAATTTTATTTTAAAAACTAAAAACAGCTTTATTTGGTATTACCTATGACATATGCCTTTGTTTCACTGACTGGTCGGAATCATGCCCTTCACCCAATTGTGGATGGTTGGTGGATTGAGAGGAGGATCTCCCAGGGTAAGAAACTGGAGGAAGAAAGGAAAGCTCCCAGGTGAGAGCTAGCAGGGTGGGGTCCAGCCCTCTCGGTGTGAGACAAGGGTTTGTCTTTGTCCTCTTTGGAAGAGGACTCTGCACTTTCTCCCCCCCCCCTCTCTGTGTGTTTAGATTAGTTCCTTTTATCTTAATGTATTATGAAAAAGCTGTAATCAAATCTTATTAAATGGAATCAGGCCCCCTTCACCCAGCCCTACTTTAAAAACCAGCATTCCTCCTTTTCATTTATTGCCCTATTTATTCCTGCTCTACTTGGTACTTAATCATGGTTTCCACAAAGCAGTTCTGGAGATGGTTCTTGTTTTTCTTTAATTTTTATTATTTTTCCCTTTAGCATGTTTAGTGTTATTGTATTATGATTTACTGGTGCTGTTGTCCTTTTAAAATCTTAGTAATAAAAGGTATTTTAAAAAAATAAATAAATCTCAAAATCTTTTAAAACATCCTTCTTGGGTGGCACGGAGTTATCAGTGGAACGCTGAAACTGGTGCCACAACTGTGTTTGATTGCTTGCATTTTTTAATAGTTTGTTTAGTTCAGGAGTTCCAAAAATGGTACGACTGGAACATTTTTGCGGTACTTGAAAAAAACCAAAACCCTGCAATAGCACCTGCCAGTATTCCCCCCACCCACTTTTCTCACAGGTGCCCAGATATGGAGAGCTCAGTGGCAGAGAATATGCTTTACTTGAAAAAGGTTTGAGGCAGGAAAAGACTCCCGCCCCAAACCCTGCAGAGCCGCTGCCAGTCAGGGTGGACAGTACTGAACTAGTTGGACCCAGGGGTCCGAGGCAGGTTTCCTATGTGACTAACCTGGTTCTCATTGTTGCAAGGGGCCTTATGTTTTCTCCCGCCTCCCCTTTGTTCCCTTTTCTCGTAGGTGGGCCAGGAGATGGCGTGAAATCTGTAAGGGCAAACGGGGTCTGCACAAAACGTTGCACTGCAGAGCGCTACTGCTCAGGTTTCCAACCAGCCAGGCATGCCCGTTCTAAGAAAACTCTGTTTCTGGATTCCCCCTTCAGTTGTTTTGGGAGGGAATACCTGTGCAGACACTGTGAAGGAAACTGAGTCACTAATACTTCGACAGTGGTTCCCACTGTTCTTTCAGCAAAAACAGACGTAAACCTCCAGTTTCACAAAAGAAGACTTGGCTCTTTATCTAAAGCCTCTTACTACCAGTGGGGGTCTCCCTCTCATGGATCCCTCTCCCTCAGGCAACTTTGTGGCTTTCTTGGCTTCACTGACTAGCCCTTTGTACCTCAGAAGTATTTTTGAACTAGCTTCCATTCCTGTCCCTAGGGAAGCTTGGTTCTCTTCCTAGTCACACTACTGGAAGAATTGACACACTGCTGGAGCCAATTGACATGTAAGCACATTAAACTTTATTTATTAACCTGAGAACATGGATTTCACCGGTATCTTAAAGCGCATTACTTTCTTTACGAGACAGAGGCTTGATAACCCATTCCATCCCTCCTAACCTAACCTCCCACTTCTCCACTAACTCCCTCTCTACCTTCCCAACTGTCTTCTTCCCCCCCCCCAACTGCCACCTCCTAACAGTTGTTTCCCTTTTGTCTTCCAACACAATCTAGTTCCGCCTCCCAGAGAACACCTGCCAATCATTGGAGGGATATTTTTAACCCCCAATGTACCGAAATCCTCAGCAGACACTAATCCGCCACACAGACCTTGCGGTTTCCCGAAGCCTGCTGATGCCACACACACTTTTGTGTGTGGATGTGGATGGTGACGGTTACATAAGGACCCACACTCAGATAAGTGGGTAGCCTAAGTGGTGCCTCTCAGATGTTTTGGACCACAGTTCCCCAAATCCCTGGCCACTGGCCATGATGACCAGGGGTGATGGCAGTTGTGGTCCATGACATCTGGAGAGTACCAACCTTGGCTGCCCATGATACAGGATTTTGGTGGTGGCTAGTGATGAATGCTTTTGTTGAAATATATAGAAATATATAGTTTAAATAAGTGGTTCCCAAACCACCCCTTCCCATGGGCCACTTGAAAATTTCAGGAAATTTTCAGGGAAAAGATTGGAGAGCTCTGACAGGGTAGGAGGTGGTTGTTTTGTATAATCCTGATGGTCTCAGTGGAGCTGGACCTGTACAAGTTGTTATTTCCTAAGCAGGTAATAAATTTATAATCCATTTTAGCAGGGGGGTGCGGGTCTTTGCTTGCCAGGAGATACTGTCATTAAGGCGCCTGCCAAAGGATCTCAGATGTTGGAAGTTGTAGATCTGCTCTGTAGAACCTCTTCCTTGTCTGTTTTCAGTACTGTGAGAGGGGCATTTGCTTAATTAATCAAAGAAGAATGGGGAATAGCAGAGGATTTTGGAGGCTCTTCAAAGGGGTGGATGGGTGGATGAAGAGATAGATAGATAGATAGATATTGTGGGGGGGGGTCCATTAGCAAGATTATTCTGACTCTTCTGCCAGCAATATCAATGTGTGACTATATAGCACTGGAACAGCTGCGTTTTGGGTTTTTTAAATCTTAGATAAAATGAAATAATTTGGTTTGTTTTTGTTGCAGATCACTGCTACAAGAATGCAGTCGCCAAGAATGGGATGGGGCCATAGCTCAGTGATAAGAGTACATGCTTTGCATGCCGAAGGTTCTGTCTCTCCAGCTAAAAGGGTATTTCGTATCGGGGCTGAGAGAGAGAGAGTCTTCAGTGAGGCCCACAAGAGCTGCTGCTAGTAGGCTAGATTGCCCAAAGGGTTTCATTTGGCCAAAGATAGCTGTCGGTACATTCAGATTTACGACTGATTCAGACATCGGACACCTCAGGTTGTATCCAATGTAGTGCTAAGTTAAAGTCACTTACTGGTGTAACTTGTTCCTCTGACAAAATGTTTTGTGCCGGCAGAACATTGTTGGCAATGCTTTTCTGCTAGTACAGCTGTTGTGTTGGATATCTCTGTTGTGCAACATTAAAACTTACCCACCTGCTAGCACAAGCACCCTTGCGTTAGCAGACAGAGAACTTTGACTACAGCCCCTCATGTGGATCACCAACAAAGGCTGTTTCTGGTGCCTGGAGACTCCAATTGATCAGATGTCAAATGTTCTGAGTGCCACAGTGTGGAGGCGTGTTTCATTTAATTCATTCACTTCTTGTGTTTGTATGCTGTCTTTTGCCCAGAGCTTAAGGCAACATATGTAGTCTCCCTCCCACCCCGGCCGCCTTTTATCATCACAGCAGCCTTGTGAAAGTGAGCTGGACTGAGAGGCAGTGCCTGACCAGTGAACCTCATGACCTCATTTGTGTGTGTGCATGTAGGTGTGACATTTGCCTGTACTTTTACCGGTAGGTGAAAGTACTTCAGGATAAAGCCAGTCTCTTTAAGCTAAAACTGGCTAGCAATGTTTGGTGATGCTTTTCAGCAGTTAATTGTGGCTTAGCTTCTAGTATTCCACAAAGGGAGGAAACATAATCCTTTCATAGACCAGCTGCTGAGCAACGTGAGTCACCCCCACTTAGATGGAAATGTCCCCTTTCACTGCTTTTGGACTTTGGCACTGGAATCTCTTTTGCCTGTGCTGGTAATGCTTCATTGGTAGAGCAGATATTTCACATAGCAGTGAAGGTCGGGAATCTTAGAAATGGCCCACAGACCTCCATGGTAGGAGTAGAAAGACTGCCTCCTGACTAATCTGAGGCTCTTTTCTGCTTAAACTTTCGTCAGCTCAAGCCAACTCAGGGAGCTGTCGTCCAAAACAGCTGAATGGCAGCAGTTTAGGGAGCACTGAGGCACATCCAGGTGTGTGGAATGCTTCTGCCTGCACCAGTCCCTCCACCTGCCCTCCACTGATTGCCAGGGCTTTGGTGTCTCCATAAGTGAGCGTCAACATGCCTTGTTTGTTGGGGGACGACAACAGCAGACCTCCTATGCTCCCAGGTGTGCTGCAGCAGCACTCAGTCCTGGGTATGAGAAGCTGCTGGTCTTGTCCTTGGAAGATCCCTGGAACTGTGTGCCTGCTGTTGTGAAGTTATTGTCTGCAGCAGCATCCGGCAGTTGCCAGTTTTTTGCCCTGTAACTTCAGGCTCCCACCTCCTATCTCCCATCAGGTGTCATCAGCAAAGAAACTGTAAATACAAATGTTTACATAGAGTAACCAGAATAAGACTCTTGGTTGAATGTTTCCAGGAGCATCAACTGCATGCTGGCATATACTAGAAATGCTACAGAGCTAATGGGTGGGGCCCCCATTTAGTTTTTGGTTTTTTTTGTATTTCAGTGGGAACATGTTTTAAATTAATAATGTGTGACTTGCACAAAACAAAATCCTCCACTTGCACTGCTTGTTGGTAAGCCTCTCCCCTGCCCCACCCCACCTGCTTTCAGAGTGCAAAGGGCTTGCTGTGAGATGATTGGCTGGGTGAGTCATACCATGCCTAGGAAGGGAGCTCCATTTCCCCGCTATGTCACCCACTCAGTGGGAATTCAGCAAGCACTTAAGGAATCTGAGATGCAGTAAAGCTTTTAGCTGTGCAGACAAGGCTGGCTCATTGGAGAGAGATAATGTAGCTAAGAAATATTGACAGCGTTAGTGAAGGATGGGCCTTGAGGCCATGAACAAAATGGAATGGGCTGTTTATAAAGGGCCCTCCTGGGTTTCAAGGATATGCCGCTTCCAAGCAAGTCAGAGATGGCATTGCTGTACTCTACACCATGTCTCCTTCGCTGCTTTTTAATTTTGCTTTTTTGAAGTCTGAATGCATACAGCTTGGGCAAGTTAATGTGTTCTTTGACAGAGACTGCTTGATAGGTTTGGGGGGTTGAGCCTTATGCACAAACAGAGAGAGAGTGGGTTGCCTTCAGGGCTCTGAAGCTATAAAAGAAATGGGAAAACAAGGGCTGTCTGTGGGTTCCCGTTATTTAACAATGCTTTGCAAAATTGCCTGGGCACAGTTTTGTGGTAGCAGTAACCCTCAACCCAGCTAGTTAATTGAGGTTGTTCAATTCACAGCCGTGCTTTCACGATTCTAAGGCAGTTAAAGAAATAAAGGGTCCCACCAGAACACTTTTGAGCAGTGCCTCTCCCTTGTGAAGAGATATTTACTGGAGACCCTCTCTTGGTTTAGAATTGTTTTCAAAACTAAATCCTGCAAGGATGCTCTGTTTCTGCAAGGAGGCTGCTCCCAAGGTCTTGCTCCTTCTCTCCAGCAGCTATGGGTTGCAGTAAACCCTGGCCATCAGCCTCAAGTGCCTGGTTCACTGACAGACCACGCAATAGCCCTTTCCGTTCATCCAGGCCCACTGACTCCAGGTCTCTCAGATTCAGGGTGTGTTCTGTTGTGCCCTGCTAAAGATAACTAGCATAGTGCTGTTCAGATGCTGAACTCCCACCAAACCCAGCCAGCATGGCTAGTGGTCAGGAATTACAGAAGTTGTAGTCCAACAATCCCTGGAGGGCCACAAACTCCCCATTCCTGCTCTTGGACCAGAAGCAGCTGGAAGCATGAGTGTTTTATCAGCTGCGGCAGTACACCTGGTACAGTTATTGACACAAAGAGGTTTCTTGGTGGTGGTGGGTTTGCTTGCTATTCTGAGCTGTTCAGTGCTGCTCAGCTGCAGCCTTTGCTGGCCCTGTGAATGTTTGTTTGCTGTTGGTTTCTAAGATCGGCTTATCGGTGGGCTTCCCCCGTCTATGAGGGATTATAGCCTCTCTAAATGTAGCTCGGGGAGGTGACTGGCAGCTCATACCAAGAAGGAGGCGCGCACACTTGGGTTTTCTCAGAACTCCACTTCAGTCTGCTAAAGGGATTAGTGCCCTGAAGTCTGTCTGGCACTAATCCTTTTAATATGTTAACTGCAAACAAATGAGCACCTGGTGGTTTCCTCTGTCCCCACCCCCATCATGAGCATGGCTACCCTGAATGCACTGGGATTTCCACAACTGGAAACATCCACATCTTAGTTGAAAGTGTCCATGCTGCCTTCTCTGCACATGGGCTCATTTGGGTGCAGCTGCATTGATGAAAAGCTCACTTGTTTTGCCCTGGACGTGGAAACTGCAAGGAAAAAGGCCCCCGATTTGGTCTCAAGATGCTTCCACCCTTCACTCAGCAGGTTCGCTGGATGTCAGGATGGCGGCATCAAACCTGGAGAATCAGCTGCACAGTGCCCAGAAGAACCTGCTCTTCCTCCAGCGGCAACACGCAGACACCCTCAAGGGGCTGCATGCTGAGATTCGGCGACTACAGCAGCACTGCACAGGTAATGTGGCCCAAGCCACCTTTGCTTCCAAGTGGCTTCCCTTTGTTGTTGATGCTTGGGGCATCTCTGCTCTTGTCCTCTGCTTCTCTCCAATGTCAGTCCCCTCTTCATGCTGTCCCCACATTGCTTCATACTGGAAAGGCAAGTTTGGTATTTCTTCGGATGCTTTGTGTATATTATCTTGGGAATCCTTACAACAGCTCTGGAAGATGGGTCAGTACCTTTTGACAGCAGCATCTGGGGTTTGGGACATTCTCCCCAAAGAGCTCTGTGTGTCTACCTCACTGCTAGTCTTTGGTATGCATCTAAACCTGGCTTCCCAGGGAAGACTGTCATCTGACTTAGAGTGACCTAAAGAGTTTGGGTGAGACAACTAGTCAGAGTAGACACACCAAAGTCAATAGAGTACATTAACGCCAATGGATCTGCTCTTGAGTATGATGGTTTGTTCAACTATTGTTTTGTTTTGTTTTGTAACCCACCTTTTGTGCCGGGGCAGGAATATTTGACATAAAGGTCCTGCTGCAATTGATCACCCAGTTCTGTGAGCCACAAAACTTTGAAAGTTTTGTGAAAATGTTCTATTTATGAGTTTTGCACATGGGTAAGTTTTCTCCAGCTTTCCTAACTCTGCATGTTTTCAGATCTGACGTACGAGTTGACTCTCAAAAGCTCAGACTCAACAGGTGAGTGGTCTCAACCATCTTCTATTTAGAGGGTGTGGAAAGGGCTGGCAATGACAAGGAGAGAATCTTGAGCACTTTCTAGACACCTTCTTGGAGTGTTGCATTGAAGTTGTTTTGCAAAGAAGTTCAAATGAACTCTCTAGGTCAGGAATTTGTGGAACTTTCTTACACTGAAGCCCTCCTTCCATCAGGGAGAACCAACGTCAAGGCTGATCAAGACAAGGAGTGGGTGCTGTGGCTGGTGTTTTCACTCTTGTGACAACTAGCAATGTTGCCTCAGCTTCTGGTTGTGCTAATTCACTTCCCAGCATTTACTTGGATGTCAGTGTTGGCAGAAGTGTTCCCGTAATCTCCCCAAAACAGGCTGGTTCAAATTGCATCTCCCTCTTCACAGATTTGATTTTCATAGAATCAGAGTCATGGCTTTGGAAATGACCACAAGGGTCATCTAGTCCAACCACCTGCAATGCAGGAATATTTTGCCCAACATGGACTCGAGCCCACAACCCTGAGATTAGGAATCTCATGCTCTACCAACCGAGCTATCCCAGGTAGCTTTTTTGGGGTGGGGGGGGGATGAAATAGACTATATAAGCATAGGTTATAACTCCCATTATTCTAGGTGCGACAGGGAATTTCATTAGCGCAAGTAGTTTCTGAGCTCTGGGAGCAGTACTGCACCTAAGATTTCAAGTTAAAACCGCAGAGTGGAAGGAAAGGATGGTCTTTTTCGGCATCCCCACTTCCAGCTACTCTCTGAAGACTGGAGAAGAGACTCTCTTAAGAATATTAGGGGTGTGGGCTGTGCTATAAATTGCCATACCATTGAATACTGGTATTGAAATAACATTGTGATAACTATTTCAACAAGGTGTGAACAAAAGGTTGAGACTTGACAGCTTCCCAGGGGGTAGTGCTGATGGGATACTTTACAGATACTTTGCAGGCTTTGTTTGCTCTTTCCCTCCTAACCAATAAGAAATGGCGGCCAAACTCTCTCAGCTTCACCAGTATGCAGGGCCGTCTCGGCATACGGCCTGGGTGGCGCAGCGCCGGGCCCCAAGGGCACCCCCACGAACCCGCCGCCGCCCCCGTCCCCAACCCGCCCCCACGGCGGGACGGGCGCTCACGCGCTGGCGGGCGGGCGGGCTGCAAGCTGGCCACCCTCCGGCACCCCAGCTGGAGCGCTGGGAAGGGCGCGCAAAGCCCCGCGCCGCTCCAGCGCCACCCTCACCCCCGCTCGCCCACCCCCCTCCCGAGGGGCGGCCAGCACGGGAGCGAGGCAGGCGGAGAGGCGGCACGCGGGGGGCGCCGAGGGATCGTTGCACCATGGCGGCCGATCCCTTTAAGACGGCCCTGCCAGTATGTTTCTTATTGCTGAGAAAGAAGGATAGAAGCCCTCAGCTGCAGCCAGTTTTAACCCCTTGCAAGCACACAAACCAAGTCTTTCAGCAGAACTTTCTGCTCTCACCCCCAAAACTCCAAGAACTCAGCTAATTATGCAGAGTCAGCTAACAATTCCGGAGGGACTCCCCATGGCTAGCAATCAGGCAATGTAAACAGGGAATGTAAACAAAGAACTGGGAAAGCTTCTTTCTTTCTTTCTTTCTTTCTTTCTTTCTTTCTTTCTTTAAAAGGAAGGTTGGTTGGTTATTTATTTATTTGAGAGGGGACTTCTGTGTCAGGGGAAATGGAGGGGAGAAGATTTAAATGGCTACCTTCTGCTGAATTGGGAGGTTAGGTAGGTACTGTGAGAATGGTGTGGAGGGTGTTTGTCATTAAGCAGTTGTCTTGCCAAATGCAAAGTGGTTCTTTTAAATTGAGATTTAGAAGTAATACAAAACAAGTGAGTGAGAAGATTAAAGATTTCATTCTAAACATCAACCAATATATACATGCCAAGCAAGCCCTTAAACCTGCCACTTGGATGCCCTCAAGAAGTGGCGAAGTGACTCCCCCAGGTAGCCTCAGGTTGCACGACCCCACAGCCAGATCATTCCGTACTCGAGCTTCTCTCTAACTCTGCCCAAAACCATCGATCTATAGCTAGCTAGCTAGCCTGTGTGGCTTGCCTGACTGGCTAAATGCAGATTATTCATTACTAGCTATGTGCAGATTATTCATTAGCCACCCACTCCCAATGCTTCACTTTCTCAAAACAATGTCCAACATCAAAGAAGGTACTCATCACTATCTCTTCCTCCTAACTGATTAGGACATTATAGGCTGTTCTCATGCCATGAAAGAACATCAAAGACAAGGAGAGGGGGAAGGAACAGCGGCAGGAAGTGGGCAACCATGTCAGATCACTAACTCCTCAAAATACAATCCACCACCACGGATGTATATTGTGATATATCACAATATTGAAAAACAGTTATCGCTCAGCCCTAGGGGCAGGGGAAGCATGGCTTTGTTTTTTGCAGTCTTCAGATGAGGATTAGACCATGTGAAAAATGAACACAAGTTTTTAGCTGCAGTTTCATTCATTTTAGCTTTGTATTCTTGTTACCTCATGAGAAGTGAAGACTCCCTGGAAAAGACCCTGATGTTGGGAAAGATGGAGGGCACAAGGAGAAGGGGACGACAGAGGATGAGATGGTTGGATAGTGTTCTCGAAGCGACTGGCATGAGTTTGGCCAAACTGCGGGAGGCAGTGGGGGAAAGGGGTGCCTGGCGTGCTCTGGTCCATGGGGTCACGAAGAGTCGGATATGGCTGAACGACAACATTCTTATTATAAAAAAAGTTTGCCTAGACATGCCATTGTTGCACCCATAACCTAGGTTTAAGGTGCCATTTCCCTCCTAGCTTTCATATCTCTGTTTCTAACACTGTAGGTTGCATCCATGCTTAAGAACTACTTGCTGTTTTTCATCTGTGTTGGAGAGTTGTAAAAGTGTGGAAGTGACAGGCAAGAATAGACAGACCCTTCCTAGTCATACCGACAGTTTTTGAGCCCTTTCGTCTAACCTTTTTATATTTTCTCAAACTTCAAAAAACACAACCATACTTTATTTTCCATGTCTCTCCCCAGCCTAGAAGCCTCACTGAACGTACGGTATATATTTGGCTACTATACTGTCTTCTGCTGCTGCCTCCTTGCCTTTATCCCTCTGCACAGAGTCACTCTCCGTATCTCTTTCTTTACACAATCCCCTCTCCTACTTCAAGTATACTCTGGTAATTGGAACTGCTGGATTGCCCCCTGTTGTCTTCCTGACAGTCTGATGGGATTATAATGCAGACTCTTGGAAAGTTTGTGGCTTGCATGTTTATGGGCCTGTTCTGTCAGACATGCAGATTTTGTAAGCATATCTTGCTGTTTTATGTTTCTCTGTTTGAGAAACACCAGCATTCTAAGAGCTCTCTGAGATTCTGCAATTAAAGTTCAGTGATTCTCATGCCTTGAAGAATTTGGGTGCAGAGCAAACACTTGAGCCACTTTCTTCCAAGAAATGCTTAGCATTTCCTTACTGTTCCAATGTTGTGGAGCTGCTTTTGCTCTGGTTTCTTACCTTAATCACCTTTATGGCGAGAAAGCATGTTGCTTAGTGAGTTTGCTTGACTGTACATGGTGTAAAACTCTTTGCCTGCCTGCTCTTTCAGAAAGTGGGACTTCAAGAAGTGAAGAACTCAAAAGGAAGTGTGAAGAACTTGAGGCCCAGCTGAAAGTGAAAGAGGCTGAAAACAATGAGCTATTAAAGGAACTGGAGCAAAAGAATGCAATGATAATGGTGCTTGAGAACACCATCAAGGAGAGGGAAAAGAAGTATTTAGAAGAACTGAAAATGAAAAGCCATAAGCTGAACATGCTGTCGAGTGAACTGGAGCAGCGCGCCAGCACGATTGCGTACCTCACCTCACAGCTGCATGCAACCAAGAAGAAGCTCATGAGTTCAAGTGGGACTTCTGATAGCTCTCCATCTGGGAGCCCAGTGCTGTCCAGCTACAAACCAGCCCCTCCCAAAGATAAGCTCCCAGAGACTCCGCGGCGCAGAATGAAGAAAAGCTTGTCCACCCCCTCAACCCTGAATTTGAAGAGGCCTACAGATTAGGATCGGATAGCCGCAAACTGCTGTTACGGGAGCCTGTTGATGCTATGCCTGATCCCACTCCCTTCCTACTGGCAAGGGAAACTGCCGAGATCCACCTTATCAAAGAGAGGCCTTTAGTCATTCCACCGATTCCTTCGGAACGCACCTCTGCCGAGCCACACAGCCCAGCCCGGGAGAAGCAGCACAAGGCTCACGTTGGTGTGGCACACCGAATCCACCATGTTGCTTCACCCCAGGCGCAGCCAGAGGTTGAGACACTAGCAGTGGATCAGGTGAACGGGAGCAAAGTGGTCCGAAAACATTCAGGGACAGATAGAACTGTTTAAGCATACTGTCTGGAGGTGACTCTCTTATGCACTGTGATCACAAATAGGGTTAATTGCATCTGCAGTCACTCCCCCCCCCTTCAAATCCCCTATGCATGCCAAATTCTTCCCATCACTAGAATAACCTCCTCCAATGGATTCCCCAATATGACTATCTACTTAATGAAACGCTGTGGCCAAACTCAGGTGTCTGCCTGACTGCTTGCTTCCAATGCTCCTTCATTTATTCTAAGCGCACTTGTGGGCAAATGCCCAGGCAACAGTCTGCATTATTAATCAATAGTAATGACAGAGCCTGATAGCCTCCTAATGATAGCCCTGCAGCACTGTGTATTGGCTGTTAATGGTTAAAGCCTTCTATGTATCTGTCACTTCACGCAGTCATGACAAATCCTTCTTTTTGGGGAGGGGCAGCGCTGACCACCAGTGTGAGAAGAAAAAAAACAGCTGAGTGACCCTCCTCCGTCCATCACATGGTCTTGATCACAGTGTTCATATTTTCTGTTACATTTTTATCTACAGCTACTAAAATCCCAACAAACTCTATTTTATTAACCCTGGCTGATCTTGTTTTGTGTCCTTTGTTCAATATTTGGAATAGTTTTCCACAATTACAACTGGCTGTTTCCTTTTGGGGCAGGGGAAAGAAAGGGGAAACTTACAAACACAATGTACCGGTAGGTTTTATGGTTTCTGCTTAGTAGAGAGAGTAAAGCTGTGCATCTTTTAAACTTTGGAGATGCAATGTGCTCCCGCAGGCCGTGTGCCTGCCAGATGGAAACTTGTACAACTTGAGCAGTTTGCGTAGCTGACATGTGGAGGAAGAGGTCCTTACCTTTTCTACGGAAGATTCCTCCAGTTTTGGTTGTGCCCAATCAGAAGTGCAGCTTGCCACTTTACAGTCATAACAAGAAAGACTCATTTTTCAATCTTATGATGACTCTATCTTTGCTGACAGAGGAAAGCCTATCATTTTAGAATTTCCATCCCCTATTTAAGTTTATAAAATAATCACAGGTCTATTTTTTTGGGGGGGGGAGATATGTAATTTGTTTTACATTGTAATCTTAATGGTAAAAAGTCACCTCCTGGAAGATTTAATCAAAGCACCAGTTTCTGGTGGTGGTGTTTTTTTAAGGCTACTCAGCCAGAAGCCTAAAACTAACTTCTTAAAGATGGAAAGCTACAGCTGGTATCAGCAAATAACATTTTCAAAATGTTCCTCATTTAAAATGTGCCTTTAACTGAATAATCTAGCCCTTATAGAATGAATGGTGAACCTGTGACCTTCCAGATGCTATGGACAACAGCTTCCCATTGGCTTCACATAACCAGTGGTGGAGGATAATGGGAGTTACAGTCCAGCACCATCTAGAGCCACAAGTTCCCCATCCCTGCCTTATGCTAACCTACTGAATAGTGCTTATAACTTCATCCTAGGACTGCATGGCAATACTACTAAATGGAGCTAATTTCAAAAACAGGGAAATTTTTGAAATGACCAATTCCTCCTCTTCTTCCAAAATCCATTTCTTAAACTCTGTTTCAGATTGATATTTGGCACACACCTAGAAAAATCTGAAAAGAAATATTTGCAATGGGAACTCTTGCATGTGCCAATATCTACTCTCACCCAACAGATTTCCTACTGTGCCCATGCATCTAGAGGGCCTCATTTCTGGAGAAAGTGTGCATGCATCTTAGAGCTCTACAACTGCAGCAGCCCCTTAGCATACGTTCCTAACTACCAATCCTTTTGGGACATGGGTGGCGCTGTGGGTTAAACCACTGAGCCTTGGGCTTGCCGATCAGAAGGTCGGCGGCTCCCGTTCCTCGGTCCTTGCTCCTGCCAACCTAGCAGCTTTAAAGCATGTCAAAGTGCAAGTAGATAAATAGGTAACACTCCGGTGGGAAGGTAAATGGCGTTTCCGTGCGCTGCTCTGGTTCGCCAGAAGCGACTTAGTCATGCTGGCCACATGACCTGGAATCTATACACCAGCTCCCTCGGCCAGTAACGCGAGATGAGCGCCGCAACCCCAGAGTCATCTGCGACTGGTCCTAATGGTCAGGGGTCCCTTTACCAAAGTGTTTGTAATATCTGCCAGTCCCCTTTTCCTGCGCCATATTTGTGTTGCTTTTCTGGAAGAATTTAACCCATATGTTTGCTTTTGATATTCCTTTTCATGTTGGGATTTTTCTTTTAAGTAAACATTACAGCTCTTCCTGGAGAATGTTAAAGGAAGCATATACTTTTGACAAGATACCACTGGTTTGGATCCCTATATCTCCCGGTTATTCATGTGCCAATGCTGATGACAAGCATCCATTCTAAGATGCCAAGAAAAGTACACTGTGAAATTAAAATTGCTCTTAACCTTTCTTACAATAATGCAAACCAGTTAAATAGTAATTCTGTGGTTTGACTGGGGGTCTTAAACAGCATTGAATCTGAGGAAGGATGTCTGAAGAATAAACAATGAAATCAAAGTATTTACAACTGCTGGCTAACCACAAACACCAAAGAAAGGTTTATTTTCAAACAAGTTGCAATATATAAAATGTAAGGAATCCTACTCAAAAATTAGTTTTAAAGAAACCTACAGTACATATCTTCAGCAGCTGGAAGCAAGAAGATTCCAGTGTTTTTCTGTATCTTCTCTCATCAACACAATGTGTAGCCTTTGCATCTGGCCACTAATCAGCATTCAATGTAAGGCAAACTCCTTGAAGTACCCAGTGAGAATTATGTCTTGTGGTATAAAGATCAGCTTCAAAGACCAAGCCAACGCCCATTGCGTTCCTCCGCATAGACGTTGTGTACACTGGAGTCCGGAAGGTGTTCTAGGAGAAACAAAGTCAAAGTGTTACTATACACACATTCTATTTGCTCCAGTTGCTAAAGGCATATTATAAAAATAAAGATTGCTGACCACTAGGCAAAACTGATTCTGTGCTCTGCAGAGCAGTACACTAAGTATATGAGAGGGCACTGAGTGACTGCTTTTATAATTACAAGGTAGGGGGAAATGAAAGGGCCTTTTCAGCAGTAGTGCTTTCCCTGTGGGATGCCCTCCCATCAGATGTCAAGGAGATTAAGAACTATACAACTTCTAGAAGACATCTGAAGGCAGCCCTTTCCGAAAGCAGTTTTTAATGTTTGATGTTTTTATATTTTGCTGGAAGCTGCCCAGAGTGGCTGGGGAAACCTAGACAGATGGGCAGGGCATACCGTGTTTCTCCTAAAATAAGACACCGTCTTATATTTTTTTTCGCTCAACAAAACACAGTATGGCTTATTTTCAGGGGATGTCTTATTTTAACTGCGTTGCATCGGTACGCTGCATAGCCACGCCTCTCCAGGCTGTTTTAATGGGAGGTACCACGTCACTATGGCTTATTTTTGGGGTATGGCTTATTTTTGGGGAACGGCTTATATTTCGCAAATGCATAGAAATCCTGCTATGGCTTATTTTATGGCTATGTCTTATTTTAGGAGAAACAGGGTAATAAATAATAATAATTTTTTTATTTAATTACAAGGGAACTTGAGTGGGGGAAATAAAATAGAGGCTTGTCTTTAATTTTCCTAGCACACTTAGCAATGTTGAAATTCAGACTGCAACGCATGAGTGGCCATATTCCAGTTACTGAATTTCCTAACAGGGTGGGGTTGAGAGCATTGCAAAATCTGCCCCTGGAATCCTGTCTAAAATGGTGTGGCAGCCAGAATTGGTATGGAAACAAAAGACCAAGTCTGTGTAGGAGGGAAGCTTCTCTGAACCAGCTCATCCCAAGTAGATTTAAGAGCTGCTATTGGCAGCTTGTACCTGTAGCTTGAGACGATGAGCCTCGATGGGGATTATCTTCAGAATAGGTAAGTCAACAACCAGCACTTTGGGCTTACTCTTGATGAGGCAGCTATTTTCAAGGTCCCAGTCAGCTCCTTCCAGGTACAGGCCAGAAACAAAGCATCCTGGTGAAGACCAGAAAGACATGGTTCAATGCCCCATGTTTTGAGACTTCAAATAGATTATCTAATAAAGCCCTAGGTGTTTAACCATTAAGGAAGTTTCATTAGAAGTTCTATGGGTGGCACTGTGGGTTAAACCACAGAGCCTAGGGCTTGCCAATCAGAAGGTCGGCGGTTTGAATCCCTGCGACAGGGTGCTCCCGTTGCTCCTGCTCCTGCCAAGCTAGCAGTTCGAAAGCACGTCAAAGTGCAAGTAGATAAATAGGGACCGCTCCAGCGGGAAGGTAAACGGCGTTTCCGTGTGCTGCTCTGGTTCGCCAGAAGCGGCTTAGTCATGCTGGCCACATGACCTGGAAGCTGTACGCCGGCTCCCTCAGCCAATAAAGCGAGATGAGCGCAGCAACCCCAGAGTCGGACACGACTGGACCTAATGGTCAGGGGTCCCTTTACCTTTACGGAGATGAGGTGTGTCAGTTCTTCATTTGAACAAAGAACCATGAAAGGCAGCAAGCAATCCTTAACTTGCACGCTCAACTTATAATATTAATCCATTTCCAAGTTCCAACCAAGGCAGCTCTGGGGAAAGCCCTACCCTGTCCAGGACGCTCTGTGACTTCATCTGCAGTCCTGTACTTGGTCACTTGAGTATACAAGGTGGAGCGGTCCAGAGGCCAGCCGTTCTTCCTGCAGGTTGCTTGAACAAGTGCAGTGAGGTACGACTCAGGGATATGCAGTCCTGACAACCACATGACGCTTGGTTCACTCTCCTCAATCTGAAAGCAGAAATGTATGTTAACTGAATCTTTCCCAAGCTGAATTACCATGTCTACAATCCAATGCAGCTCCTGAGTTCAGTGGCTTTAAGGGCATCTAGCTTGGGGTTGGATTGTGGCCTTAGTGTCCCACACAGACAGGAAATAATGCACAAGGGATTACCAAAAGCTGCCTTACACACCAGATCAGACTTGGTCGTCTGTGACTGGCAGCATCTGCCCAGGGTCTCAAGCAGAGAAGGATCTTTCCTATTGGCTGCTGCCTGTTCCATCTGGAAATGCCAAGGACTGAAGCTGGGGTGGTCTGCAAGCAAAGCATTGGCTCTGCCACTGAGCTATTATCCCTCCCCAATTAAAGGACATTTTGAACTTTCACTTACCCATGATGTGTACTGGAGAAACCTATTCTTAAAATAAATCATCCAGTTGCCAAGTGTCTTCAGGGTATCTGGGGCCAGCTTTCTCCATATGCTTGGGATTTGCCCATTAAAGAGAGCACGGGCCACATCATCCAATTCATTGCTCATTCCAACCTCCCCAGCCAAGGCCTGGTGAGATTGCCAGAGAATCCTGGTTACATATCTCTATCCAAGGGGTGGGGACAGTTTAAAAAAAAATCTAAACAGCTTTGCTTACTCTTTGCAGTTCCGCCAGTGACCTTGTCATGCGAATTATGAGCTTATTAAAGCGCTCCAGTTCCTGTAGCAGCACCACTGTCGTCGGTGAAATTTCCAGTCCAAAACCCTTTCTTATCTGATCAATGTCAAAGATCTGGGGCATTTTGTTTTCTATGTCCTTAGCAACCTGGCCAATATATTCATCTCGACTTATCCCTGCGCCAGTTTCACCTAAAATTTATTAAGTTGAGAGTTATTAGAACTATCTACAGTGGCTATCAGTCTGCATGCACAGTTATTGACTATCAGGCTTTTATTAATAAACAGTTTATTAGTGCCCAATTTTATTCACCTGTAGATGCTCACAAATACAGCTAATTGATGAATCACCCTACAACTTCCTTTAATCGTTTTAGTGTCCATGTAAACAGGCTGTCATCTCACAAATCTACATTTCCTAGAACTCCAGGTTGTGGGCTGGGGAGCCATGACAGAAAAATAGGTCTAAACAGATCTAAAATCATCTGACATTTGTAGTGAACCTGACTCCTGTGTTTGACTAATCCAAACAGTTTCCCACTGGATTAGAATCTCCTCCCTAAACACATTTTGGAATGCAAATTGCAGAAGAATGGGTGTGTCCTTGTGGATGAATGGAAATGTTATTGAGCTATACATAACATGCACCTGCAAAATATGGGTTGGTGATTTTGTGAATGGTTCTTTAGTAGCAGGTATTCAAAGTTAAATTCTGTCAGAAAACAAGGATAGCTATAGTTCAATGAATGGAGGATTATTTTTCCACCTAGCCCAGGATTGTGACTGGGATCAGCTCTCTGTGGTCTCTCCCTTTCCTATCCATTGTTCCTTGAACCTTTTAGCTGGATTGGACCTGAGATGATCTTCATGCACAGCAGGTGCTCAACACTGGCTAGGGTCCCTCCTCTCCATTTCACTGATGTCCTCAATGGAGTTGAGGTCTAGTCCTAAATCTTTTGTTTCTTTCATCACTACATAGTTCTAACTGGGCAAGAGTCATACCTGTTTGAGGCTGCAGCTCCAAAAGATGTGACCACATGTCCCGAGCTGCCTGTGTATAGTATCCAATTTCAGCATTTGGGTGTAGGCCAAATACCTCTGGAGTGTTAGCAAGTGGAAGTGACTCTATTTCTTCTGTAAAATGGAGGTACAAAGGGGGGATTGAAGAGGGTGGAATAATCAAAGATGTGGAAGTCAGATTCTAAAATTTGTGCACGATTTTGGCCTCCTGTGGTACTTTTAACATAGTATAACATTCTGATGTCACTGTTTTTTCATAGTTTAGGTAACTAGTAGCCAATAACAAAAAAATAGGAGCAGGGACAAAAGATGGAAGGAACAGGGGTGCTAAAGGAGAACCTTGCCAGAAAAAGGAGACCTTACAATGCTTCTGAAGCAGTGTGAAATTAAGGGTCATTCACCTGTACTCAGCCAGCAAATTACTTAATTTTATTTAATATACTGCCCTATAACCGGAGGTCTCAGGGTGGTTCACAGAACAAAATCAGAATATGAAACCACAGAATATATAATCAAAATAAAAACAACAACCCAATACCCCCTCCCCCCAAAACCCACATTTTAAAAGGGCATAGGATGTCAATCAAATCAACCAAAGGCCTGGTTAAAAAGGAATGTTCAGACAGGGAGCCACCACAGAGAAGGCCCCATCTCGTTTTGCCACCCTCCAGACCTCTCGAGGGAAATTCCCTTATTCCAGCGCCGTTTCCCACTGCAAAAAAAGGGAAGGTTGATAGCTATGGGACTCCTGAGCCATTTAAGGCTTTATAGGTCAAAGCCAGCACTTTGAATTGGGCCCAGAAACTAATTGGTAGCCAGTGCAGTCAGACAAGGATCAGTGTAATATGCTCAAACAGTCTTGCTCCAGTGAGCAACCTAGCCGCTGAACCCTGCACTAGCTGAAGTTTCCAAACTGTCTTCAGAGGCAGCCCTACATATAATACATTGCAGCAATCTAACCTTGAGGTTACCGGAGCATAGACAACTGTAGTTAGGCTATCTCTGTCCAGATAGGCGCGTAGTTTGGCCACCTGAGCCTTGAGCGACAGCAAAGGATCCAGGAGTACCCCCAAGCTGCGTACCTGCTTCCTTCAAAGGAAGTGTAACCCCATCAAGAGCAGGTGATCTCCCACCCATCTGGTCTAGGGAACCACCCACTAACAGTGCCTCAGTCTTATGTGGATTGAGTTTCAGTTTGTTGGCTCTCATCCAGTCCATTACCAAGGCAAAACACTGGTCCAGCACTTCCAATGCCTCACCAGCAGATGCATACTGCTGACAACTTACTCCAAACATCCAGATAACCCTAACCAGCACTTTCATATAGATGTTAAACAACATAGGAGACAGCATTGAGCCCTGCGGAACCCCACACTGAAGGTTCAACGAGGCTGAAAAGCATTCCCCATGCAACCCCCCCCCGGTAATGATCATTCAAGTAGGACTGAAACCACCGCAAAGCAGTGCCACCCACCCCTAGTTCAGACAGCCGCTCCAGAAGGATACCATGGTTGATGGTATCGAAAGCCACTGAGAGGTCAAGAAGAATTAACAATGACGTTTCCCTTGTCTCTCTCTCAACAGAGGTCATCATAAAGGGTGACCAAAGGAGTTTCTGTGCCCCAACTGGAGGTCGGCCAGGGCTTTGACAGGGGCGCCAGTCATATCAGCTGGAAAACCCCGCAAAGCCATTTAGAATCCCACTAAATCCATCAGCCTTTGAGGGCGGATCTTCCTAATAGCTCAGGCAGGGTGGCTGCTGGGAGGTAAACCAGCAGAATCCCTAATCTGTCCCAACTGCCCAACACCAGGAACACACATTCTAGATTCATGCCCTATAATGAATAATGAATTGAAAAAGTATTTAAAAATACATTTATTAAAAAAACCAGAAGCTTTTTTACTAGGAATACTTGGTGAAGAATTGCTCAAAAAAGAGAGAAGATTCTTTTTGTATGCTACGACAGCTGCGAGATTACTGCTTGCCAAAAATTGGAAAACACAGGATATTCCAACGATAGAAGAATGGCAAATGAAGATGTTGGACTATATGGAACTGGCTGAGATGACTGGACGGGTCCGGGAACAGAAGGAGGAGACGGTGGAGGAAGATTAGAGTAAATTTAAAGTATATTTTAAAAAAAATATTGTAATATTTGAAAATTGGAAAGATTTTGGAAGTAAGTTGTGGCTTAGGTTTAAAATGAAAATAGTAAAATTGAAAAATGATAGTAATAAAGATAGAAGATGCTAAAAAGAAAGTTAATTTTCAGGATTTTTAAAGTTGAATAATGAATTTGGAAAACTGCTAAAGATGTATTATAATGAAATTCAACAAAGAGGGATTTGAGGAAGTCATGTAAATATGTGAGTAAAGTTAGGAGTTTTAAATTTTTATTTGTGTTATAAGTTGTGAAGATGTATATCAATTTTGTTAATGTAAGTATGTTGTAATCTTTTTTTATTTGTGGAAAATGAATATAAATATTCTTTTTTTAAAAAAAAGATTCGCCCCCAACTGGACAGAGAGCCTGGAGATAGAGAATCTATAGACCACAGCAACTCCCCCTCCCCTGATGCTGCCCTGAGTACCCAGGTGGATA
This sequence comes from Lacerta agilis, assembly GCF_009819535.1. Taxonomy (NCBI): domain Eukaryota; kingdom Metazoa; phylum Chordata; class Lepidosauria; order Squamata; family Lacertidae; genus Lacerta; species Lacerta agilis. The sequence continues at coordinate 2,922,533 of NC_046328.1, forward strand.
CAGCTGGGTGAGACCAACTCCACCCTGTTGACCCACCCAGGTTTCAGTGATACATGCCAGATCAGCCTCCTCATCCATAATCAGATCATGGATGAGGGAGATTTTATTCTGGGCTGATTTGGCATTTAACAGCAGCAGTCACATTCCTGAAGGCTGGCTGATATGACAAGCACAATTCCCCAGGTTGGAGGAGGGCTGGCTGGTATAGTTATTCATGCCCCAAATAACTATACCTACAATATGCAAAACATATAGGAGATCAAGGCTACTTAAGATGTGGCAGTAAAGTAGATTTGGAAGTCAAGATGCAGCAAAGTTTTGCTTACCAACATACTCATCCTTGGAAGCCCCTTCAGGGATTTTATAGTCAACATCCTCATCATGGAAAAAATGGAAGGGTTGGAAGGTGTCAAATATGAAATCCCCCAGATACTCATCCATGTAGGTGGTAAGGATGCGCCGATCAAAGCTGTCGATGGCCCGTCCACCGTACATCACCTGGAGTTGGATGAGATGACTCTTTAGGCCATTATCAACAACTTGGGGGTTTCCCCATCAATTTGACCTGAATTTCCTTCCTCAAGTCATTCTTAGCAATAAACAGTAAACTTCCACAGGTTTTTGATACTCTCACTTTTCATTTCTTTAAAGCTAGCACTCATGGATCCAAGGGAAAATCTAATGATAGGGTCATGCTTTACCTCACAAAAGCCACAGAACCAGAAGTAAAAACTTCGTATTTGCTTCATATTTAAAACAGCATTAAAAAGTAGTCTGATGCAGTTAGCTACGTACGTGTAACATCAGATTCCCCTTTCTTATAATAAGAGTTCCACCTGCTTTGCATATCGATTGCAAACTTTGGCACCTCCAGTTAAAAGTCAGGACTTTTGGGGGGGGATCCTCTGGAAAAGGCAACATGGTGCCCTCCAGTTCTGGACTTCAGCTTGTTGCCTTCCTCTGAAATAGGCAATGCTGTGCTTGATGGGCTTGGTATAAGGCAGCTTTTTCCTGGCTCAGAGCAATTTGGCAACAACATGCTTGCTTACCTCTCCAATGAGATACTTGAGGCTCCCCCAAGGAATTTTGTCGTCATTTTGCTGGAATGCTTTTGTCAAGTATGTGTTGAGGATCTCCATGCAGACCTAAGGGAGTTATTACAGTGGGCAGGATAAGGAGGTTACTGTTGCTTAGACATTTGTAGACACTGGCTTGCTTTAGTTTCAGACAATTCCACACTCAATGCCAACAGTGCCTTCTTCCTCAAAACAAAATGGAAAAGCCCAACTGTCTATGAACAGCTGTTCCACCTGACTGCAGCAGAGGGAGAGAAGAGACAGCAGGGCCTGCGCACACCAGTCAGGAATTGGAGTCATGTTCCTCAGGAGCCGCCTTGATCATCTGAGATTAAATCTAAAGAATATTTTGTAAAATATCATGCTGCATCTATGTCCTATTCAAGAGGTGAGCAGTTTGAGAAACAGCCCTTGGAATATAAACCAGACATTTAAAGACTGAGACCTATCATGTAAACAAGAAAGCAGAGCTGGAAGCTATTGATTCTTGGGATGCTGGCCTGCACAAGCTTTTTACCTGGAAGTCAGATTCATTGAAATCATAAGGCACGTTCCAACCAATCTTCCCAAATTTCCTCCTCTCCTGAACCACGGCATGAAAAAATGCTAAGACATAGACCAAAGCCTTGAAAGCAGGATGTGGGCACTGATCAAGGGCCTCATGAGAAATTTTGAAGTAGGTGGATCTCATATTCAGTTTCAACCCATTGGGTGGCTCTGTGACAACCTAATGCATTGGAGAAAATGAAGGTTTACAGTTAGATTTGCCAGATAAATTGAAACTGAGCTACTCCACTTCCCAAGGGTGCTTTTAGTGGCTTCCTTTACCTGTGCAGCATGTGCATGGTGCCCGTATTCTCCATCCCCCAGTCCTTGCCCCCAAATGTACAAATTCTGCAACCAAGAGAGTTTAAATTTATATACCTTTGGCCAATATGCAGAGAATTGTCTGACTGCAGAATTTGTTTGCTTTTCTGTGTTTCTTTAAAGCTGAATTCTTGAGCTCTCCATGTCACCTCTTCCTAGTTACGAAATTATATCCACCCCTGAAGCAGGGCCACAACCCATATATGAAACAGCCTTATACTCGTCCTCTGCCTGGGGCCTTTATTAAGGTCCAAGGGCAGGGCAGGCAATGGTGGCAGCAGGGCAGGGCAGCACTGCTCATTTCGCCTCAAGCAGCATTACAGGCTGCACTGCCCCTGCATCTTAGCCAGTATTGTCCACGTGACTCTCCAAGGCCTTTCCAGACTCTGCTGCTTGAGATCCTTTTAACTGGAGATGTTGAAGGAGGAGACCAGAATGTTCTACGTGCAAAGCACGGGCTTTGACACTGAGCTCTGGGCCCACCAGAACTGAGAGTATTTCCTGAAATCCTGTTGCCTCTGTTTTTGAGACTGGAGCCTGGGAAGAAAATTTGCCCTAGTTAAAGTTACTTACGGTAAGTGTCACTCTGCTGCTCCAACATCTGCCTGGCAATATGATTAGGTTTACATGAGGGATTTACAGGAGGGAAAGCAAGTCACTGTTGAAATATCACTAGTGGAGCTTCACTGGCTTGTGATTTAAAAATAATCAGCTCAGCTTGCTTGTGATAAATGCCTCAGACTTAGGATAAAAGCATCCAGCTGCTTCCTATAAAATCATTTGCCCTACTGACATGGAGGCGCAGCTTGGCACAGACATCAGCCCAACATGTTCAAATACAGAAAAGTGTATCTGAAAATGGTGAGACAAAAACTGGTGACTCTAGCATATTTCAAGCTGATTGATTGGCCACCAAGTTCCAAGGCCTTCCCTTCAACACAGAAAGTAGGGTTGCCATATTTCAAACAGTGAAAAGTTTTTCAGCTATTTTTTTAAGGGAAAATCGCCAAAAACGACACTGCCTACATGGGTTGCCATACATCTGGGCTTTCCCTAACATTTCCACCCAGACACTGCTTCTGACTGCAGTATTCCAGATATGTCTGGGAAGTTCTGGGCGTATAGCAACCCTACGGAAAGGCAAATAAAATATTGGGGCATGAACCCAGGAGTTTTCTTACCTCTGACTTTTAAGCATCTGATTTTATATAATGAGGACAAGACCATATTCAGAGGAGGTCATCAAGCCCTCTTCCTGAAGTTACGCCATCTTATTTGTACCTTTAGTGATTTCTGGAGGATCCCAATTGGAAAGCCCTTTGTAGGGTCTGTTGTCAACCACAAGCGGAAATCTGGGTGTGGCTTAACAATCCTTTCTAGAGCCTTCTCCAGATCAATCAGCCACTTCACCAAGAGATGACAGTTCTGCAACATTAACCACTGTCCCCGGGCCACAGCATTCTCCAACAACTGTAGGGCAACCTGAAAAGGAGAGGAGGGGACCTGAGTCAAGATGCAGGTATAGTTTAGAAGGAACTGAATTCTCAACCAAAAGGGTGAGGACTTCATTCCACAGAGAGATCCATTCTGAAAAATCTGTCAGGAAGCTAGTTTAGTCATTTTACAAAACAAAATCGAAAATTCTTTCTAGTAGCACCTTAGAGACCAACTGAGTTGTTCCTGGTATGAGCTTTCGTGTGCATGGCAGACCAACACGGCTACCCACCTGTAACTAGTCATTTTACAGACCTAAAAGAGATGTCAAACTGGGCTTTAAGTAAGCACATCTACATGATCACTAAAGCCCGTACAGGAAATGTGTTGATCCACAATAGAATCATAAAATTGTAAAGTTGGGAGGGGCCCCAACTGTCACCCTTTCCAGCCCCCTGCAATGTACAAGTAGCTCAGTCCACACAGAAGACGCTCATGCAACTCTCTGGCCTTGCTTCCAGCTTTTCAAATTTGTGCTTGAGCACTAAGCGGGTAGCACAAGAAGATTGAGAATGTGCAAGACAACAGGAGGAAAGAGACAAGGCGTTGGCTTCTGAATCCCTCGCTCTGGGATCAAGGCAAGGCCTCACTTGGCTGACCAGTTCTATTGATTTATTAAAGCAATGGTAGACTCTCTTTCCACATACATTATGCAAGTGCTTGGGAAGAAGGGATAGATTTTTTTATTTTTTTATTGGCAAGAACATTAAAATTCCTTTCCAAAGCACTGACTAGAGAGGAAGCACCCTGTTTCTGATCAGGTAGGACTGGGAGGGGCCTCCTCAGCATGAATAAGAAACTTAATTTGCATTAGCCCTGCCTCTAGAGCAAGTGGGAGGAGCTAACCAACTCCTACCCCACCAATGCAGTAAGCATGCCTACATGCACCAAGGAGGGGAAGCCTGCTGACTTGAGGTTTCATATCAAACTTGCCTTCTCCTGCCCTTGTCCCATAGCCAGGAACTTGAGTCGGTTCCCTCCAAAACCTGTCCGGTCTGCTAGTTTCATCAGGTCACTGGCAGGGTCAGAGCCAGGACTTAGAATAAAAACAATGGGTGAATTTGGGGTGCTCTGCTCAAAGATGGCTTCAAAGCTGATCACTGGAGGCTGAACATATCTGGGGAGGAGGAGAAAGGGAACACAAGTGAATGATTCATGGCGAATGGGGAATGGGGACTAGTTGTGATGATGACCCAGGGCTCACACTTTGTACAGTAAAATACTTTTTTTAAAAATAGGAAAAGACCAGCACTTACTTCACACCCATGGTGACAGTAACATAGTCAGTCACTGCGCGATAGACACGGTCCACTCGGAAGCAACGCAAAAGCAGCAATTTCTGGAAGTCACTGAGACTGCTTCCATAGTGCATGGGATATGGGGTTTGTTCCAGAGCATCAATATCATACCACTGGTAAAAATGAGAGGTTAAGTCAGTATTCCATGAGCATTTGGTTTTCCTACTTAAAGGAGAAAATTACTAGGGGTTCTGAAAATTGTTCCATGACCCCTACTCCCCTTCCACAAAGGTCAGCTTGGGTGCAGCTGAATCTGGCCTGAAGGCAATACATCTTAAGCCTGGTATTGCCCGCTCAAAAGCCAGTCACAAGTAACAGACAGAGGCCCCACTCCCTGCTTATTTGCAACACTCAAGGGTGACCATTCAGAATGGAGAAGTTTGCTCACAGCTTTCCACTCATCTGGATTATCCTCCAAATCAGCTGCAAGAGATCCAAATTCTTCTGGGAACAGTTCAGAGACACGGATTACATCCTCCCAGCCTTGATCAGAAAGCCAGGCACATGGCTTCTTTCGGGCACTCTTCTCCAAAGAAATATTGCCTTGAAACAGGACAGAAAAATGTGAGCACCACAATCCATGGATAAGGAGACAGGTTTTAGAAATTCACTTGTCTGAATGGCAATATTCATTAATATGTTGAAGAATAGAATTGTTCACCTTCCTGCCATCATAAAAGAGAAAAATCACCCAAAACTGAGAACCTCACATAGCTGGAAATTACATGGATTTACTGAAAGGGGCGGTCCTACAAAAGCTCATGGAAGTGCACCTTTGTCAAGTCTCACCTCTGCATTAACAAAATCTGTTTTTATAAAATGGTTTCCATCGTAATGGATAATAAGGACCAGAAATCCAAGCCAATAAATAAATAAAAAGACTGATGGAAAGTCAGGATAGACAATTGACAAAAAGTCTGGCTAGACAACAGACACTTTTGTATCCAGCAATATCTGCATTGAGTTCTGGGAAGTATTTGGCTACCTTTTAAAAAGAAATCAAGTTCTTCCTGAGGGACTCTGTGATCAGCTTGCTCAATCTTGATTGTCATGTTAAAGGAGAAGAGTAACTTGTGCTTCTCAAACAAGCCTGCGAATGAAACCCCAATAGCTTCCATTATTAAATGCAAGTCCAGATGTACTACAATTCTGATCCACAAAATGACAGCACACAGAAGGGTTGAACACAGGCATTCTGAATTCTGGGACTGAGATAACTGATGCCTTAGAATCTTATTAGGAGATCTTCCCTCAGAAGATCAGTGAGTGTGCTGAAAGATCACTTGCCCATCAGTTCACACTTGCCTCCGCAATACACAACCAGAAAGAGCACTGCTGGGTAAGTTTCACACCACACAGACTCTCTGCTGATGCAGAGACATGGTGAGGAAGCCTGAAGTTAAATGAGTCTGCATGCTAAACCATACCCCAGAGGAAATTCATGGTGGATGCCCAGGAATTCCTCAGCAGACGAAATGATATAGAAAAGCATTCTATGGAGATGGACTGTTTTGAAAACTGTAATTCTAAAGGGCTGCCAAGGACATTCTACAGAAGTGACTATGTGAGCAGGACCCCTGGTATAGCCCATTGTATCCAACCAGAGTAGATCCACTGAAATCAATGCACCCAAGTTGCAAACAATGGACCTACTCTGAGTAGGACTAACATTGGCTACAATCCTCTGCATGACTGTCAAAGAAAGGGATCTTGATTGGCCAATCATATATTGGGCCCATGTAATGGAACCTTGCCAGGACCACTTTGCAGTTGCTTTGGCTCATTGGCTGGTATTTCTCAAGCTATTGTCTACTTCTCCACAAAGTCCTTAGCCTACACCCCTGGGGAATCCCTTTCTTTATCACTTTGCTGATCTGATCATCCAACCCTGACACTACCTATTTTCAGGAAAAGCTTGATGATCACACAAATTTTCCTGGGCACTAAGGAAGGATTTTTATGCCATACCTCCCCAAGACCAGCCCACATTATTCAGGTGACAGTGCAGGGCCAAGGAATTTTCACTGCACCAGAGAAACCTGAAGGGAGGAGGAATGTATTTCATGAAAATCAAATGTTATAGAATGGACACCATTTTGCACTGCACCAAAGATGCTTCCCATAATACTTTCTGCCCATAGGGAGGTTTCAGTCACACCAACCTGTGCAACCATAGTTGTATACATTAAACGTTAACGTGTCCATGATGTTCCGCAACCTCTTTGCAACAATGGTGTCAGGTATTGATTTTCGAAGAGAGAGACCAAAAACATCCAAGAAGGCAGTCAAGGAGTACTGGTACATTGTGTTGACAAGGGCCATCTCGGACAGCACAAAGAACAAGATGGCACCTCTCTTGGCAGCTGCACGGTAACCATCTCGCAGTCTGTCAATATCTATTGCTGTTTTTTCAGCCAGCTTGAGTTTCTCAGATACCTATTTTGCACAAAGGAAGTATGAATTTGAATCTGTTGCAAAGGCTGAATTGAACCCACTAGCATGAGGAAATCTAAACAATATTGGGGGCACAAGGAATAAAATATTCTGATGTGCAGTGTAAACTGCAGTTGATCATCGTAATGAGTAAACATTTAATCCATGTACCTGGTTTGAAAAAAGATCTGCACTGTACTTCAGACATGGTGCTAAAATAGTGTTTCTTGCATGGATATGTAGGGTAACTGAAACAAGTGAAGGTGTCCTAAATCCATTCCCCACACCCCAAATATTGTTCCCTAGACTATGTAGCCTTGAATGTGAGCTGCTTTATACAGAGCCAGCTCGTTGGTCCATCTAGTCCAGTAATGACTTTCCAGGGTCTAGATTATATCTTTTCCAACTCTTTAACTGCAAATGCAAGAAATAGGACGATTGGTTTTACCTGAATAGTAGATTTATCAGGTGGACGGTGAAGTATTCAGAATGGGCTGTTCCTCTTGCACAAGACTTAGGCAGGAGCAAATAATTGTGGGAGGTAGACAGTTTCTCCTCAGTTTTTCAGACTGGCCAAGCAGCAGCATTGTGACAAAAATCTAAAACTAAATTAAACACAAGACCTACCTCCCCACCCCCCACCCCCGGCACCCAAGCCTTGCAGAGACTCTAAGGATGCCATCAACATTTAGTGGGAGGAAACTGAGCCCCTGAAGCATACTGCTGATTCAAATACAGTTATACCTCTACTTACATTTGCTGCGCATTGCATTTTTGCGGGTTGTGAACGTGGCAAACCCGAAAGTGTTTACTTCCAGGTTTTGCCACACGCACAGAAGCGCTCTGCGCAGTCTGTGCATGCACAGAAGCACAATATCACTGCTTGGGTTGTGGACTTTTCAGGGTGCAAACGGCACCCCGGAACAGATCATGTCCGCAACCCGAGGTACCACTGTATTATTGCAGGCAAAATGTGTCGCAATAGCCCTTTGCGCTGCTGAAGGAGACAGGGCAACTGACAGTTCTCCTTTACGCTGCTGAAGTGGACATGAGAAAAAGGAGTTGAAACTTATTTTCTTTCTCTTTCTTTCTTTCTTTCTTTCTTTCTTTCCAGAAGCAGCGATTCTTGAAGAAAAGCCAATGCCCTGAATAAAGGGTCACAAAGACGCTGAGGGTAAGACGCAGAGCGGCTGTTAGGGAAGCAGCATGCGAACACCGAACATAGAATAGGGAAAGATGTTTAGCAGGGGGACAAGTTTTTTTTGTTTTTGTTTTATTACCTCAGTGGAGGACACATAAAAGGACAGACACCAAACAGTAACAAAGACAGGAAAAATAGCTGACAAACAACTAAGGAAGAGGAAGATTAACAATAACAAAGAAAAAACAAAATAAAAAAATTCCTTCCAGCAGCACCTTAGAGACCAACTAAGTTTGTTCTTGGTATGAGCTTTCGTGTGCAGGTATCTGAAGAAGTGTGCATGCACACAAAAGCTCATACCAAGAACTAACTTAGTTGGTCTCTAAGGTGCCACTGGAAGGAATTTTTATTTATTTGTTTTGACTATGGCAGACCAAGACGGCTACCTACCTGTAACAACAACAAAGAAAGTAGTTCAAGAGGACTCAGCTAACAGGCAACAAAAAGTGAGAGCAGAAAGAGCCAAACTGCTCCATCCTAGACAAGGGGGGGGGGACTGAGGAGAAACGGTCTATCTCTCACAATTCTTTGCTCCTGCCTGAGTCTCGTACAAGAGGAATAGCCCAATCCGAACACTTCATCGTCCACTGTAATAAATTGAGCATGCAAAATGCATACTCTACAAGATTAGCCCCTCACCCCCTTTATGGGCATGACAGTAGGAAAGCAAACTCATAATGAGATGGAGACTATTTTCTCAAGACTTAAAAAGCATGCCTACTCATGCATGTACTTTCCATGGAATAGTTATGTTTCAACCAAGAACTTCAATCAAGTGTGAGGAATCTCAGGCCTGGGGGGGCCAAATGCAGCCAACCCCAGCCTTTTTATCTGGCCCTTGGGACTCTCTCCAGGCCATGCCCTCTATTCCTAGCCAATGCCTGTTATTGGCTCTCCTCCATGCCCTCCCTGAGTGCTTTTGCCCGGCTGGAATTTTCCCTGGAACTGTGATCATGTCTCTTGTTTGCCTGGATGGAAGATGGAGAAGTATGCATCCAAGTGTAGAAACCTGGCTGGAAAATAGTCTACTGTACACAAGTAAGTCACATCTATTGTTCCACCCATCTTGCAATTGCTATGTGCCCCCACCACCCAAAGGTTGTCCATAAGGGCTGACAAAGTTCCCTCACCCTACCTGAACTGAAGGAGACAATACTATGAAAGTGGGGCCCGGAGAAAGAAGAACAGCCCTCTGGTGGACTATGTGCATTGCCCCTACCTCAGTAGCTTTGGACTTTGTCTCCTCCAGAGTATGCACCAAGTCTACATTGTCCAACATATTCCCAGTGGAAGTTGCCAATTCACGAAGGAGGGAGTCTTCCAGATCCTTCAACAAATTCTTGTTTTCACTCGTTTCCTGGATGAGATGTTCCCTCTGCTCTTCCAGTTCACGCCTTTCAAATCCTACAATAACGCTTAGTAGCTGGTCTTCTAAACCTTTCAGAGTAACTAGAAGGAATTTAACAAGGTCACTTAACACAAGGTTAGTTTTCCAACATTACTTTCACTCAACTTTAAGATGACAGAAATCTCTTAATAAGGTCAAAGACACCACAAGTTATGTTTTGCTTGCAGACTTTCCCTGTGGTTACTGTGGGAAACAGCAGGGCTCTTCTTACATTCTCATGAGTACTGTTTAATCATCCCAGTAGCTTTGTTGGTAGTTACTGCATTGGTTCCAAAGACTGAGGTGAATAAACCTAGGGCCAACTTTTCACCAGCTCCCAGTAAACTCCATGAAGATTCCCCCGCCAAAAAGGTTGGCCCAACTGTAAAAGTTACAGAGCAAGGTTTCATATCTACTGCACAATTTGAGAGTTGAATGCCTTGGGAATGGAGGCTCTCCCAGGAATAGTCTGAAGCTGCAAGGTCTGCCCTGGGGCAGTGTCTCCATTGGGGACTCTCAGGGAAGCCCATGTTTGCCAGACTGAGTGCCATGGAAGAAGTATGAGGTGTAACTCTTGTATCTCACCTTTCCACTCATGGCTCCAAGGCAGCAAATAAACAACAGGAAAACTATGTAACTCAGAAGAGCCACCTGCAGCTTCTTCAAATGGAATGGCTGGTTGCTAAATGATCAGAAAGGCCACATCCAAGGACATGAGTTAATTTACCCTGGAATGCTTGTATCACTATCCTAGTGCTGCTTAACTTCAGCTCTTGGATTTTGAATATTCACAACTTTAGGTCAACAAAGCAGGATCTACATCCATCTAATTCTGCTATGAATTTCCCACCTGACTGCAAGGTGTCTAGATTGGTGAAGGTTATAGATCTTTGCTAAAGGAATACAACCAGGGACAACTCATAATCCGGTGGCTGGGTAGAAAAATTCTGCACTGATTGCCAGCCCGATTAATTTGCTCACCTGTAGTTGATGACCATGGCTTTGCCAAACACTGATGGTGAATATTTAGGATTGGATAGTTTGGTGTTCAGATACAGCTTGAAATTGGCATCATAGTCAACCTCCTTGTCTCCAAGAATGATGAATGTTCGGCCCTGGGCACATTTTATGTTCTTTTCTAATACATTATCAATCACAGGGTCAATGTATTCATCAACATCATGGAACAAGAAAGGATTCCCATATTTTATGGCCATTTCGAGTTGCTTAAGGAAATCAGGATCATTGAAGGAAGCCATCTGAGAAATAATGAGATATGGATATATGACCTTGGCGAGTAGTTAAATTGCTTAATGCAGCGCTTCATCTCTAAGTCCTATTTCAGCATGATCAAAACAAGCATTTTAAAACTGAAAGGTTATGCTCTCTGCAATATTTTTATTTCATTTGACAGAAAAATTAAAGGTAGGCCAAATATCTGAAGTAAACTTAAAATAGGCCCAATCATTTGACATCCTCCATTCCAACAATGCAACACAGCTTACTGAGAAACCTGAGACAGGTCCCTGTGTAACGGACAGCAGAGCCAGACCAGAGTCTGGTGATGCAATGCCTCAGAATTCCCCAGAGAGCTGGAGCCTCTCTCTAATTGGCTACCAAGACAGCTAGTCAGAGGGGGGTGGAGCAGCACTTAGAGGGGGGTGGGAGAATTAAAGGGGCAGTTTCTGAGATGGAGATGGGGATGGTTTAAGAAAGAGCTGGAGGGAGAGAGGAGAGAGAGTTGGTTCTGGATAGAAACATCCACTCTGAGGAAAATATCTAAAGCTAGAGAAAGGATTCTCTGAGATTAGATTGGAAGACAGTGTTTAAGGTTTTTGAGAGTATTCAGTTAAGTGAGGGCTGGGTTTGACGAATTAGAGTAGAAGCTATGAGGACACAGTCTCTTTGGGTCTCATTCCAGTCAGGGAAGAAGAGATCTTCTAGAAAGAGAAGACCACCAACCATTTGGAATAACTTGGGAGTGTGATTGTTAAAAGGTTGGATAACTGACAAAAAGTACCACCTTCTTTAGGAACTAAAGTGTTAAGCTGTGAAGGAAGCTGTGTACAAAGCTTGTATATGAACCAAAGTATTAAGCTGTATCACTGAAGTAATTAAACTTGAGGAATGGAAGTAAAATAACTCCATATAAGCTGAGCATTTCCCATCTAGTCTGGAAACCTGTAACAACTATCTGAAGTGTAATAACTGAACTTAAGCAACTGAAGTTTGAAAGAAGCTGTGTGTTTACTACTTTGTTTAGAAGCCTGTAACATCCATTAGATTTAGTATACTTATTAATAGGTTAACTGTTTCCTGAAAGAACTGTACTTCCTGATATGTACATCCTTTGTTTTATCCACTTTATTCTATATAATAAATCTTTCTTATTTGTTCAACTTCTGCCCGAGTCTCCACGTATCTAGGATTTCCCTCAGACAAAATCCAAAAAGATAACCTGTGGTGGTTATTTTAGTGTATGTAGTTTGGATCCACTGCAATCAGTATACAGAGGTGAGATCCACTACATCAGTAAGAGTCACCTATTACTGAGCTCCATCCATGTATTTGAACCTACCTTGAAGTTCTAAGTCAGGGGCCACCAACCTTTTTGGATTAGCAGGCACATTCTGCAAAATGCCGCAGGCACCAGTAACAAAATGGCTGCCATGGGAGCATAGTTCAGCACAAAATGGATGTCATGGGGTGGGGCCATGGCATAAAAGAAAATGAGAGTCAATGCAGTCATTGTTTACTCCCTGCCCCCTGCCCCTGCACACAACAATGCTGTTGCTGTCTAATAACAGCAGAGAACCCTCCCCAACACCAGGAAGCACACACACACCAAAAATGAAATAATCTAAAATCTGTTTTCTAAAATTAAGAATACCCTAGGCCACCCACCTGGTGCCCATGGCTGCTGGGTTGATGATCCCTCTTCTAAGTCTACTTTAACCCTCTTCTAAGTCTACTTTAAAGTGTTCTGCTGGCCTTAATTAGTCCGTCCCTTATTCTCCAGGGTGGTTTACTGGCCAATTTCCAGTAATATGGAAAGTTTTTAAGCTGTGTAATTTCCTTTTAAGTGAAAAAAATAGCCTTACCCTGAGGTTATTTCTTTCTTCTTTCCTCTTGATCCAATTTAACGCTTGTTGCTGTGGGTCAATACATAGCGGGAAACGGCTGGCCCGTGTGGTGAGAATGCCATTTTGAATCGAGAGCTCATCAGGAGGTAGACCTTGAGACCCCCACCTGAAATTAGAGCAATCAAGGGAAGCCATTTTTGTATGGCAAAGAGAACCCATCAGCTGAAAAAATAGCGTGAATGTTTGTGTGTGCTTGAGCATATGTCAGGGGCAGAGACGTACCTAGGAGTTGGTGAAACCATAGACCCTGAGGAGGCACAAAAAATCACCCAGAAATCACTGTGTGTGGTATGCCTCTGAGCTTTGGTCCCCTCGCCTTTACACAGCCCACCTTTCCTTCTCTCTCAGGAAAGTGTTTAGCATCTCTTGAGGAAGGAGCCCACAATGAACCCTCTCCCATCTGCTGCTTGGCTCCCTTTCCCACCCTCCCTGAATTGTTGTTGGGCTTCACCATTTGGCAAGCCTGCCCTTCTGCAGCCACGGCAGGCTTGGCTCCCCTCCCCGTCCATAGCTTCCATCAAGCTGAATTGTGTGCCAGGGAGCAGCAGCCCTGAGAGCTTGGGAAGACCAGTCAGCTCGGTTGAGTCTAGAAGACCCTGGACGCCTCTCCCATCTGCATCCCCCAGTCCCAGATGATGAAGAGAGAAGTGAAAGAGTGGAGAAGTGCTTATTAGAAAGTGGGGTTTCACACACACAGACGCACACTCCCTAGGTCCCCCTTCACCAAACTAAAACTGCCACAAAGGCCCAGTTTTAAACTGCCATGCTTGAAGACCCTTAGTCACCCTGTTGGGGAAACCGGTTTGTTGGGTCAGTTTAAGCAAAAAGCTTCACTGCCAACTAATTGTCTGTTTGAAACCATGGTGAGTGCACTATGGTACAAAGACATGCAATTTTTTTCCACCTTTCGTCCTCACCTCACCCTCCCTCCAGATGCTTAGAGTACTTGGGTCGTGTAAAACATAGTAATTCTTAATGTGGCTAATTGTGTAAAGTGTTTTTTTTTCTTGGGAGAGGTGCCAAGACAGCTCCTTGCCAATGGCACAAGGGACCCTAGGGCAGTGGTGGCGAACCTTTAGAGACAGAGTGCCCAAACTGCATCCAAAACCCAATGATTTATCACAAAGTGCCAATCCGGAGGTTTTAAAAAGTGGTCTTTGCTCTCGCCCTAGTGCTGAAAGGAAGGATCCTATGTTGCATTATTGGGTGTTTAGGGGGAGTGAGAAATATGGTCTTGTGGAACCACTGCTGTTTCTTGTGTGTACCAAGAAAGGAGGATTAAATGAAGGTTTACACAGTCACAACAGCAACCTGGTTAGGCGCCTTGGCTGAGCAGCAGAAAAAGGGGAGTTCAAACCCTACCAAGCCTGGAGGGGGAAAGCGCCACCGCTCACACCTGCAGGGAGTTTCGCAACAGGAACCAAAGGAAAGTTACTGCTGGGACTCAAGCCACCACCTGGCTTGTCGTTGTTGCTTTAGAGTACTTTCCGGTGGAAAGACAGGAGGGCTTATCATCTTCCTGAAGCATGGGCTGCTTAGTGCTGCCCCAGGAAAGGTTTGCTCCGGGAGGAGGTGAGCTGCGCGGAATTGAAGCGTGTGTGCGCTTCCATGCCTCGCGCAGCGCAACCCTGTGCAACTTTGTGCAGAAACATCCCCAGAGAAACGAGTGAAGAGCACAGGCCGGGCACTTCAAAGGGCGCCTTTTCCACTCTCCCTGCCCTGTTTGGCTGCTTCGTTTTCCTCTGTGGGCGAGAGAGGGGCGCAGCCACCCCACACACTCTCCCCTCAGGCTCCACCTTCTCGGAAAAGGAGGCAACTGCCCCCTTTTCTCTCGCTCTTCCCTACACAAAACTTTGTCTCCCGGCAACTGTGCGGACAGCGTCACTTCCTCTCCCTGCAGGCCAGCAACAGTGGGCGGGAAAAAGAAGCTGGTTGGCGGGCACGAAACTCTGGGGAGCGTTTCTAGCTCATAGCGGTGGGGGACACACCCAACCTCCCTCCGCCCCCGCCGGCACGCACTATAGGGAGCGTTTCCCGCCTGCTGCGGCATTTTTTTGGGGGGGAGAGGCTGTCACCTTTGCAAACCACAAAAAATGAACCTGATGGGGCGATGGCGCGCGTGCCCACAGAGAGGGCTCTGCGTTGCCCACTTGGGCACGCGTGCCATAGGTTCGCCACCACTGCCCTAGGGACTTCTATTCAGGGGGACAAAATAGCCGCTGAATGAAAGGGTGCGTAATATGCTATGGAGGGAGCAGATCATCAACTGAAAGGTAGTTTGGTCTTGTCTCTGAAGCCCATTGCAGGAAGATCCTGTGGAAACCACAGAGATGTTAAAGTGAGACATAAAGGAAGAGGCCATCCCTACCTGCTAATCTCAACTTCATCAGTCAGCAGGTTTTCTATCTGAAAGGCTTGCTGAGAGGAATATCTCGCTCATGGATATCAGATTGCCAAACATCCTTAATCATCTCGTCACGAAACTCCCAGGTAAAGGCACCTTCGTAGCTCAGGAAGGCGGCACATAGCAGACAGTCTCCCAACAGTTTCACTTGTCGTTTCTTTAATTCTTCCAAATCATTCATCCACCTGGCCAAGAATGAAGGAAAACAGAGCTCCTCTAGTAGATTAATAATTATTGAATTAATCCAACGAAGACTGCACCATACCAACATCCTTGTTGCCTTGCCCCTCGCGGTAAGCAGCAGGAACACTTACAGGGAGAGCAACGCAGCCGCACCCACCCTGCCAGCCACTATTGTATGACACTGCAACCACAATTCTGGAAGACTTCCTCCACTAGTTTCATGCTGATATTCAAAAGTGTGGGAACAGAACAGAATGTGCAGCACCAAGACCACAAGGCAAAGAAAAAAATCCCTTAGCACCAACCACTGAGTCCATTTTCCTCAGAAAAGACTCGAAGGCTAGCCCAGCCCAGCAAGACAACCCAGAAAGATACCACAGTTGATGACATCAAAAGTCACTGAGAGGTTCAGGAGAAAACTTAACAATCTCCACTGATTGACTGACATGGCTTAACTAGTTGAACAAGCGGGGGGGGGGGGGGAACAACCAATCTTCAGGATAGGTTTCTCCATGGTAGGAGACTGCTTGTGTAGCAGGGGTGAATTGGAGGCAGCTTCTACAAGCTGTGCAACTAGAAACAGCAGTCTATGTAGTCACTGGCACAGCTAAGATAAAAAACCCTATTTTGGGGTGACAAATTTGGGAAGCCATTTTGGCAATTCTGTCTGGTATAGAGATAATTTTTAGTAACATACATCAGGGTGTCATTTCTACCAATGTGTGGGAACTGTGATGGTTGTGGAGAACTGCAGGTATCATTTCCTCCATTATTAACACCATCTTCTCCTGGCTTATTGAATAAAAATTGGGCAGGGAGACATTATGGGGGAAATGGCAGCTGCCAAGTAACCAATAGGCACCGATAGGCACCACTTGTAGCAACAGCAGAACTATATTTTAAATAAACAACTACAGACAACATATTAGGATGATTGAATCTGTCAGTTTTAGTTTTCTCTCAGATTCTCCATACTTCCACAGCAGTTTGTGATTTTTTTTAAAAAGGGCCTCAGGAAAATTCATCAGCAAACCTCTCCTAATAAACACATTTTTGCACGAAATTTTGCCTGATATACACATTTACAATTTCCTCTAATGCATTTTTGTATGTTATTTTCACAAATATATGCATTTCTATGCACGCGTTACCCTACTTAAGTACTTTTGTGCAGATTGGTTGGCTGGAGAGCTGCAATGCAAAATTCAAATAAATGCAAATTTTGAAGGTGGCCGTGTTTTGTTTACATGCTTTTTTTGGAAAGGCTGATTACCGGTAGGTAGTCTCACCTTTAAAGGTAGACTTGATGAAATTCCCTCCCCCATCCCTAATAAAGATGGAGAGAGAAACTGCTTCTCTTAGTAGGATGCAATTCTACAGATTTACTAGCTATTTTCCCTCCCCCAAAATATGCAAAGAGGTGTTGCTAAACCTCCCCTCCAATTTTCACTCTAAACATTCAATAGAGACCTTCTGGTGCTGACTATAATGTACTTGGCCCCTTCAGAGAAGCCTCACTTGCCTTATATTTTCAGATCCCAGTCCCTGAATAAGTTTGTCAGCAGCATAAGACGCCGTTCCATAAGTTCAGCTTCTTCCTGAAGCTGCTGTTTTTCCCTTATGGCTGCCTCGTACTTATCTCCCAGAGCTTTCAGCTCATTCTGGATGGCTGTCAGCTCATTCTGGATCTTCTCCAGTTCACGTTTACTTAAGAAAAAATTCCGTTCCAGTCTGGCCACCTGTGTGAAGGACAATAAGCCAAATAAGGCAGCAGCTCAAACATACAGCAGCCCTCAACCATCCGCCCACTTCCAAAAGCTTTGCAAAACATTCAAAGCTCAGCTGATTTCCATGTGGACAATCTGCCCCTAACCACATCCAATAGTTTCTCCAACTTTCAGCACTTTGATGCCTGCCTCTTCCAGGTGAGCTGTCTGTACAGCTGGAAGGGCATGAAAATAGCAGGATATGGAGTTTGGGGGGAGGCCGCTTCACTAGCATAGCAAGCTCAGAAGGAATCATGGGAAGCATCTCTTTTAAAAACATCTGATCTGCCCATCACTGAAAAACTGGGGTGCGGGGCTGCTAAGACAAACTGCAGCATGCATTTCACAATAATAATAGGTTAATGTAATCCATAAAATATTGTTATGGCTTTGCAGGTCCCCTAAAATTCCTTGATGCTCCCCATAATTTCTGAAATTAGTAAATGTGGGGTTGGATCAATGGATTTAGCAAGGCCTAAAAAATAAGTCAAGACAGCTTCCTCAGGAGATTAGTTGAGAGAGGTGCTATCAAAGAACAAAACAAGTGATGGCAGAGTCATTACACTGACAAAAGTTGGGACATTCAGTCTCAGACAAGGAGGGGGGTTGGGTTCCGTCCCCCAGCTGTGTGTTACGTAGCAAAAGGCAATAGCAGAGTTGGGAGGGGGAGGTTGCCCAGGTTACATGAGGTGTGATGTCACCACAGAAAGAAAGTGTCCTTTTGTACGGGGATCAGGTTATGTTTTAGCAAAAGCTTTGGGAAAGTAGAAAGGTGGGGCCATGTGCCATGCAGAATGACAGAGAGAGAGGTTGTGTGGAGGAGGCACAAAGATGGTGTTTTGGTTGTCTTTGAATCCAATGCTGTGCTGCTATGGGGAGCAAGCCTCTCTTGAGATGTGATGCTTGGAACCTTCTCTCCATCAAGACTTTAGCTATCAATATGTGTAAGTGAACAATAAATCATAAAGACACTACAGTCTTCCTTATGCTTAATTATCCAACACAAACACAAACCCTGATTAAGTATCTAGATCTTTGGAATTTTGCATCACTCAGAAGAGATTGGGGCAGCCAGTAACAATAGGCATTACAGAGCACCATGAAAAGAAGGTCATTCTATTTGTGTGGAGTGAGGCAAGGGAAAGGAAAATTGCAATGGAAACTTTGGAGAAGTGCAAATTTCAAAGTATGGCTGTGATTTGGTTTGCATATTGTTATAGAAAATGCAAATTAGGTATGTTTGCCTTGAAGTGCAAACTGAATCAAATTCCTCCTCTATCTCTCCTCCCAAGTCACATTTAGCCTGGCCCTCATTCTGTTCACTGGCACTTCCATGTTTTCCCCTTGTACCTTTTCTCTCTTTGGCTTGACCTCCTTAGCTACATCACAGTAGCTCATAACAGCATCCACAAATTTCAGCATCCCTAAACCGGCTCTGCTGACAACTTCCATTTCTTCAAAGGTTGTGTTCAAGTTCTTTAGCAGCCCTCCAATTTAAAATGTCAGAGTTAATTTACAGTTTTAAGGCTAAAACACTTATTTCCCAGGACCAGAAGAGGATTGAAGTGGGAGGAACAGAAGGTTACATGCAGGCCTAGTCTTTGCCTGCTTGCACATAGCTCAGGTGTGGGGGATACATAAAGTGAGGTTAGGGGCAGAGCCTCTCTGTTGCATCAACTGCCACATCAGATGCACACCTAAGAGTAGCTGAGAGATGTAGGACTGATGGACATGCCTTTTCCTATCTTATACTTTTGAAAACAAAGAGTTAATTCCTCACTCACTCCTGTCAGGACTGTGACAGACTCCCATCATCCCTGCCCATTGGTTAAGCTGGCTGGGGCTGACAGGAACTGGGGTCCAACAGCATATGGAGGCTCGCCATCCCTGATTTATAGAACACAGTGGATACATTAAAGCCACACACCTAAAATAAAACCAGCATAGCTGTAGCAAGAGTAGTTTGCTCCCTCCCTATCCACATGGAAGCTGGTTTCAAATGGCTCTAGGCATGGGGGACAGTCAACTGGAGAAGAAGGGGAGGGGGAATCACCAGTACCTGTTTCTGGTGGACTGCTTTCCCCTCCCAGAGGTTCTTCCATTACCAATAACCCTGTGGGGTGCAGCTAAGTGTCAAGGCAAGTTTGCTATGACCTGGGCTGCCCCAAGAACCAGCCCTGACTTTGAGAAACAAAAGGTGCCATATACAACTATGGACCTTTTTCCTTAAATATATGAATCCCTGAAAAGAAGACTGTGTGACATTTGCAGTATCAGACTGTGGAATGCAGTTTCAAGGGTACAATTAATTCTGCCACTTAGCAATATACCTCGGACAGATTTCACTTGACTCTGATTAATCGAATCAAAATCTATTTCCATAAGGGAGCGTAGGAAGTTGGCCTCTGACATCATTCCTTTGGCTGTCTTCCAGTTGAGTTCTTTGTAGCCTCTCATGATAAGGATGCACTCGCACACAGTCTGCACCTGCTTAGGGGGCTTAGCAAAGGACCTGAAATGCAAAAATAAATATTAGGGCAAACAATACTCATATATAATAGATCACAGAACTTCAGAGTTGGAAGGAACCCCTAGGGTCATCTAATCGAGCCCCCTGCAATGCAGAAATCTTTTTGCCCAATGTGGGGCTCAAACCCACAACTCTGAGATTAAAAGCCTCATGCTTTTACCAGTGGAACTATCCAGCCAATTGCTTACAGATTTTCTCCCTCCTTGAAATATCGAGTCTCAGAAGACCTTAACTGAGCTACACTGGGCTAGGCTGGGAATGGTCAAGGGGGAGCTCAAGCCTGCCTCTGAGTAGCACAGACCAACTGGACACACTCTTTGACAGCCTGCAAAGAACTCTAGTCAAATTCTTTGTGCTTATGTTTTCATGTCTTTTGTTCCTTCATTTTCCAGAAACCCCACATGTCATGTGTGGTTTTAACAAGGCTGGCTTACCCATCAAACTGACAGGAAAGGAGGGGAAAGCTCTCTGCCTTCCTCCCACCTGCCAAAGATGAGAATCTGATAACATTCCTGCAAAAAGTAACAGGAATTAAAATATTTAAATGTGAAGGATAGAGCTTGGGTTCAGCAGCCTAGACCAAGAGTGGTTAACCTGTGGCCCTTCAGATGCTTCTTGACTATAGCTCTTATCATTCCTGGCTTATTGGTCATGCTGACTAGTGCTGGGAGTAGAGAGAGCCACAGGTTAATTCCACCCCCAACCCCTGACCTAGACACAAAAATAAATGTATTGGAAAAGAGAGTGCAGGGAGAGAAAACCCCAAGAAAACCGCATGCCCCTAGTTGCTGGTGAGTTGCAGGCAGCCGGTGAGCTGGAGGGCCGTGTGTAATCTGCCTCTCCTTTAGCTACTGAAGGCAACTAGTCCTCTGTCCCCAAGGAGAGGACATAACTCAACTGTACAGATTGTCTCCTACAATGTGATTGGAAACAGATGGTAAGCAAACTTTAAATAGGTGCAATATGGATACAAAATTGGTATTCAAGCTGGTGTGAGCACTCATGATGAGCAATGGACATTTCTGTGTAAAGTCATTTCCTATGCCAGGATGGCTGCCGTTCAAGTACCTGATCTCAGTGACATCAGATTTGTCAAGCTTCTGAAGTTCTAGTTTTGCAGCCTCCAAGATGGGCATGGCTTCTGCCAGGGCTGTCTCGGCGTCCTTCTTCTCCACTGCAATGACTTTGTTCTGCTCTTCTATTTCCATGGCTTTTTCCACAGCCAGCTTTTTCTTCTCCTCAGCTAATATGTAGGACAGGGACGATTGCAAAAATTACTCCTCAGAACGGGCACCAGCTTCTTCAACATTGCTACAATACTGATGCATTTTTACAATGCACTTTTACTACAGCAGTATTGCTGAAAGCAGTGCAAGTCCTCGGGTAGCCCAAGACAGACATCATGCTGCCTGAAGCAAAGGACTGGAAGGCGCCTCCCCACCACTCCACATACAGAAGTTAACTGGATTAGCAAATGAATCTTATTTCAACACTGGCAACAGGATGAGTTGTTCATGATAGGCCACAGGACACACACTGCTCTGATCTCAGACAGGAAGCTTGGGAAGAAAGGCTGGGGGACTGTGACCACTTCCCTCTAGCCTCTCCAGCTTCATGCCAGCACACAATAATCCTTTAACTGAGAGGAATAATGAAATACTGGATGGATTATAAACTATGCGTAAGAAGGTAGGGCTCCTTCATGGATCACTGCCTTGTCATGGTGAAGGGGCTAGAGAAGCTATGAGCTATGCTGTGCAGGGCCACCCAAGATGGACAGGTCATAGTGCAAAGTTTTGACTAAAAGTGATCCACCTGGAGCAGGAACTGGCAAGCCACTCCAGTATCCCTGCCAAGAAAACTACATGGACAAAGACAACAGGCATACAAAAGTTATGATGCTGGAAGATGAGCCCCTCAGGTCAGAAGGCATCCAACATGCTACTGAGGAAGAGCAGTGGACAAGTACAAGTAGATTCAGAGCTGATGAAGCGGCTGGGCCAAAGCTGAAAGGTCACTCAGTTGCGGATATGCCTGGAAGCGAAAGGAAAATCCAATGCTGTAAAGAAAAATATTGCATAGGTACCTGGAATGTAAGAACCATGAACCTTGGTAAGCTGGATGTGGTCAAAAATGAGATGGAAAGAATAAATATCGACATCCTGGGCATCAGTGAACTAAAATGGACGGGAATGGGCGAATTCAGTTCAGGTGACCATCATATTCACTACTGTAGGCAAGAATCCTGTATAAGAAATGGAGTGGCCCTCATAGTCAGCAAAAGAGTGGCAAAAGCTGTGCTGGGATGCAACCTCAAAAATGATAGAATGATCTAGATATGAATCCAAGGCAGACCTTTTAACATCACAGTAATCCAAGTCTATGCACCAACTACCAGTGCTGAAGAAATTGTAATTGACCAATTCTATGAAGACTTACAACACCTTCTAGAAATGACACCAAAGAATGATGTTCTTCTCATTATAGGGGACTGGAATGCTAAAGTAGGGAGTCAAGAGATAAAAGGAACAACTGGCAAGTTTGTCCTTGGGAGTTCAAAACAAAGCAGGGCAAAGGCTAATAGAGTTCTGTCAAGAGAACAAGCTGGTCATCAGAAACACTCTTTTCCAACAACACAAGAGACGACTCTACACATGGACATCACCAGATGGGCAGCATGAAATCCGATTGATTATATTCTCTGCTCTATATAGTCAGCAAAAACAAGCCCTGGAGCTGACTGTGGCTCAGATAATCAGCTTCTTATAGCAAAATTCTTGCTTAAACTGAAGAAATTAGGAAAGACACAATCTAAATAAAATCCCTTATGAATACACAGTGGAAGTGAGGAACAGGTTTAAGGATTTAGATTTGGTGGAAAGAGTGCCTGAAGAACTATGGATGGAGGCTCGTAACATTATACAGGAGGCAGCAACGAAAACCATCCCAATGAAAAGGAAATGCAAGAAAGCAAATTGGCTGTCCAACGAGGCCTTACAAATAGCGGGGAAGAGAAGGCAAGCAAAATGCGAGGGAGATAGTGAAAGATACAGGAAATTGAATGCAGATTTCCAAAAAATAGCAAGGAGAGAGAAGAGGGCCTTCTTAAATGAGCAATGCAAAGAAATAGAGGAAAACAACAGAATGGGGAAAACCAGAGATCTGTTCAAGAAAATTGGAGATATGAAAGGAACATTTCGCACGAACATTACCATAATAAAGGACAAAAGTGGAAAGGACCTAACAGAAGCAGAAGACATCAAGAAGAGGTGGCAAGAATACACAGAGGAATTATACCAGAAAGATATGGAGGTCTCGTACACCCCAGGTAGTGTGGTTGCTGACCTTGAGCCAGACATCCTGGAGAGTGAAGTCAAATGGGCCTTAGAAAGCACTGCTAATAACAAGGCCAGTGGAAGTGATTATATTACAGCTGAAGTATTTAAAATTTTAAAAGATGATGCTGTTAAGGTGCTACACTCAATATGCCAGCAAGTTTGGAAAACTCAGCAGTGGCCAGAGGATTGGAGAAGATCAGTCTACATCCCAATCCCAAAGAAGGGCAGTGCCACAGAATGCTCCAACTACCGCACAATTGCGCTCATTTCACATGCTAGCAAGATTATGCTTAAAATTCTACAAGGCAGGCTTAAGCAGTACGTGGACCGAGAACTCCCAGAAGTGCAAGCTGGATTTCGAAGGGGCAGAGGAACCAGAGACCAAATTGCAAACATGTGCTGGATTATGGAGAAAGCTAGAGAGTTCCAGAAAAACATTTACTTCTGCTTCATTGACTACGCAAAAGCTTTTGACTGGGTCCACCACAGCAAACTATGGC
This sequence comes from Lacerta agilis, assembly GCF_009819535.1. Classification (NCBI taxonomy): domain Eukaryota; kingdom Metazoa; phylum Chordata; class Lepidosauria; order Squamata; family Lacertidae; genus Lacerta; species Lacerta agilis. Next base: position 2,946,153 of record NC_046328.1, read on the forward strand.
AAGTCCTTAAAGAAATGGGAGTGTCTGATCACCTCATCTGTCTCCTGAGAAATCTCTATGTGGGACAAGAAGCTACAGTTAGAACTGGATATAGAACAACTGATTGGCTCAAAATTGGAAAAGGAGTACGACAAGGCTGTATATTGTCTCCCTGCTTATTTAACTTATATGCAGAATCCATCATGCAAAAAGCTGGACTGGAATCCCAAACCGGAATTAAGATTGCCGGAAGAAATATCTACAACCTCAGATATGCTGATGACACAACCTTGATGACAGAAAGTGAGGAATTAAAGAACCTCTTAATGAGGGTGAAAGAGGAGAGCGCAAAATATGGTCTGAAGCTCAACATCAAAAAAATTAAGATCATGGCCACTGGTCCCATCACCTCCTGGCAAACAGAAGGGGAGGAAATGGAGGCAGTGAGAGATTTTACTTTCTTGGGTTCCATGATCACCGCAGATGGTGACAGCAGTCACGAAATTAAAAGATGCCTGCTTCTTGGGAGAAAAGCAATGACAAACCTAGACAGCATCTTAAAAAGCAGAGACATCACCTTACCGACAAAGGTCCGTATAGTTAAAGCTATGGTTTTCCCAGTAGCGATGTATGGAAGTGAGAGCTGGACCATAAAGAAGTCTGATCGCCGAAGAATTGATGCTTCTGAATTCTGGTGCTGGAGGAGACTCTTGAGAGTCCCATGGACTGCAAGAAGATCAAACCTATCCATTCTTAAGGAAATCAGCCCTGAGTTCTCACTGGAAGGACAGATCCTGAAGCTGAGGCTCCAATACTTTGGCCACCTCATGAGAAGAGAAGACTCCCTGGAAAAGACCCTGATGTTGGGAAAGATTGAGAACACAAGGAGAAGGGGACAACAGAGGACGAGATGGTTGGACAGTGTTCTCAAAGCTACCAACGTGAGTCTGACCAAACTGCGGGAGGCAGTGGAAGTCAGGAGTGCCTGGCGTGCTCTGGTCCATGGTGTCACGAAGAGTCGGGCACGACTAAACGACATAAACATAAACAACAAGAAGGTAGGGAAGGAAATATTCAAAATACGTGCATGAGTGTGTGTGAGAGAGGCAGGGAGAGACGCAGGCAAGGGGAAGCTTTTGGCATTTCAGGGTTGTAGTCCAACAACATTTGAATTCCAATGCAGGGGTGAACAAAGGCGCTGTGACACCCGGCGCGGGGCGCCGCTACGTAGGGTGCATGTGTGGCGTCACTACATATGATGCATGCGGCGTATGGAGCAATGCCACACATGCGCTGTACATCGCGGTTTGCCGCCGGTGGCACTCCAGCACCGTACAGACGGTGCCGGGATCCTCTGCTCGTGGCTGCAGCTGCGAACAGAGGATCCTCCACATGTGGCTGTGGCAGCGCAATGGCTGATCACGCTGGCGCGGTGGGGCGAGCCCCTGCAGGGTGCCTTCTTGTCACCCCCCCAGACATGGCCCCCCACCCCCCACCCCTGCTGCAACGCCACTGTTCCAATTGTGGCTTTTCTAAAACCATTTCTTCAGTTGTGGGAGAGAGGAGAATCATGTAACAACACTACAGTGTGGGGTGTGTTATTCAGATGAATTTGATAGAGATTATTTCAAATAATGTCCTTGCAATGTTTTCTTCTTCATCAGTTCAGACCACAGTGTGCCATGCAAGGAAGGAAGTGTTACAGTTTCAGTTGGTTTTCTTGACTCATGAATTTAACTCCTCTAATGAAAGGTTACTGGTAAATTGAGTTAGGGTTCTTCCTAAATGTACTGGATGATTCTTCCTCTCCCCACTGTTGAAGCAGCTCAATTAAAAAGAAATGCAGTTGAAATATTATAATATTATAATTCCAGCATGAAACAACCAAAAATCAAAAGAGCAAGAAATTCTTTGGGACTTGATCCATCTTTGCAAATTTAGAAAGATGCAATAATAGAAAACACAATCCTAAATTGGCTCAGCACATGAGAATCACTAGGCTTAGCAGCCTATGATCTGCCAGGGCATAAAAATGAATAAAAAGAGAGCCACCCAAGAGAGCCCAGTTTAGTTTGTGGGGTAAGTCCTCTAAACCTGAGTGAATTATGACTGTAAGAAACACTTGCCAATTGCTGTGTTAGTTGCAATCTCCTGTAACAAGGCTTCACAGGCTGCTGATTTCTCTGCCAGCACAATCCTTTGCTCAGCAAGCTTCAGATTGAGCTCATCCAGCTGAATTGTAGCTTCTTTAAGTTTGTCTAAACCACCCTCCAGTCGTTTGCACTGAGCTTTGGGAAAGAGGAGGAGAAATGTTGTCTTAAAGATGTAAAACAATGTATTTGCTCTTAATTTACAGCACAATCCTACTGAATTCAATGAAGCTTACTCCCAAGTTAATGCAGTTATGACTGCAGCCTTAGGCCATGCACAGAACTGACATTGCACAATATTTTGTATGAGATTTGCAAAACTTCTTAAGAACACAGATGTTACCCCAAATGAACTGATTCTTTTCATCCAGCAGTTTGCAGTAGGTGTTGATGAAATCAAGATAATTTTTGGGGGTGACATAGTTGCTCCGTCTGAGTTTCTGCTGAAATCTTTTGCTGTAGAGCCCTACTGAACCGTGGACCATGACACTGTGTTCAATGACTGCCTCAGTTTTTTCAGATGGGATCAGTGGATTGCTCCCTGGGAAAGAGAGAAAAAACATGCTTACCCCCAAAGTAGCCTACAGAAGGCTAACAGAGTAGATGCTGGAGGTCAGTGTTGCAACACACAAACACAGCAGAGAGACACACAAGTTGTTATTGATCTTTCTGGCTCAAAGAAATTAAGAAATGCTAGTCTCTGTCATATCAAAGGTGCATTTCACTTAAGATGAACCCACACAATTAATCACCCTGCCAACAAAGGTCCGTATAGTTAAAGCTATGGTTTTCCCAGTAGTGATGTATGGAAGTGAGAGCTGGACCATAAAGAAGACTGATTGCCGAAGAATTGATGCTTTTGAATTCTGGTGCTGGAGGAGACTCTTGAGCAGGGGTCAGCAACCTTTTTCAGCCATGGGCCAGTCCACCATCCCTCAGACCATGTGGTGGGCTGGACTATTTTGGGGGGGGGGATGAATGAATTCCTATGCCCCACAAATAACCCAGAGATGCATTTTAAATAAAAGGACACATTCTACTCATGTAAAAATACACTGATTCCTGGACTGTCCAGGCTGGATTGAGAAGGCAATTGGGCCAGATCTGGCCCCTGGGCCTTAGGTTGCCTACCCCTGCTCTTGAAAGTCCCATGGACAGCAATAAGATCAAACCTATCCGTTCTTAAGGAAATCAGCCCTGAGTTCTCACCTTCCTGAAGCTGAGGCTCCAATACTTTGGCCACCTTGTGAAAAGAGAAGACTCCCTGGAAAAGACCCTGATGTTGGGAAAGATTGAGGGCACAAGGAGAAGGGGGCGACAGAGGACGAGATGGTTGGACAGTGTTCTCAAAGCTACCAACATGAGTTTGACCAAACTGTGGGAGGCAGTAGAAGACAGGAGTGCCTGGTGTGCTCTGGTCCATGGGGTCAGGAAGAGTCGGACACGACTAAACAACAACAACAACAAGTTCCCTCCACTTGTGTTTTCTTTTTTCTTTAATTAATGTAGCTTCTCAGGCTGCAATCTCCAATAGAAGGAGACTAGTGGGGCATGGGTGGAAGATAAGGTGTCTTAACCCTTTATTCTCTTCCAGTTTTTCAACTCCAAAATCAAGTGCCTCTCCACCCCAAGCTGCTTTTGGCCTCACAGAAAACAAAGGGAAGGGTATTTGCTTCTTTCCTCCATAGGTAACAGCAATGGGAGAAGAGGTAAGAAGAGGTTTGGCAGGTCATAAGTTAAACAAGGAATAGGAAAACAGTAAAGGAAGGGGGAAATTAAGGCACGGGGAAGAATATGTTTCCTTCAATTACATGCACATTAGTCTCTTGCTTCAAAAATGTTTACATACCCAAAAAGAACTTAGCAACGGCATCTAGAGCCTGAGGTGGCCAGGGCAAGAACCAGTCGATCCCAGTGTTATTGACAAGACCTTTGAAGAGAAATAACAAGGTTAATACTAGTGATGCAGGGCAGCAAGTCGGTCTTTTCCCTCCCCCAGTTCTTCCTCCTCTTACCTCTTTACTCTGTGTCATAGCTATACTACCATTTGCCAAAATCACTGTTGCCTCAATACCACCCTGTGTCAGTGGCAAGCCTGATGCAGGCAAATTAAATTATGCCCATTAAATGCACTGGTTTATAGGCTTGCCTCAAAAGTTTTCTGTGGAACTCAATCTTCTATACCTTGGGCTTTCAAACTTTCTACCTTCAAGGAATTCCTTTCATGTTGCCTTAGCTTCCAAAGAATTCCTGTGTTCCTGCCACATGATGACACTGTATATTGCTGAGGATCCTGGGTAATTTTCTAAGACACAGAAACTGGCCAGGCTTCTTAGGCTTCACTGTTGCCTTGTGAACCCTAAAATCACACTCTAAAGCAGCCTCTCTCCACCTTGGGTCAAGACATTGCTGAACTACAACTTCCTCAGCCCCAGCAAGCATGACTAATGGTCAAGGATGATGTGCTTTGTAATTCAACATGATCTGAGGATCAAAGTTTGGAAAAGTTTGCTCTAAAACATAGCCAACACTGTCCCATGATTGCACACTGCAGGAGAAAACGAGTAGTTGTAGTTATCTGCTTTTCAGGGATTCTTATCTACTTTCTTTAGGTGTCAGGCAAAAACATTTCTTTTTTGCCAGGCCTTTGGTCCTTAATAATCAGTGGGCTCAAGTGAGTGGAATGTTTTAATCTTGGCTTTAAAAAATCTGTTAGTTTTTTTATTTGTCCCCCTCCCCCCTTTTGTACCAGTTTCAATGCATGTGCTTGTTTTTATATTGTAAGCCACTTTGAGATACCTTGGGAAGGAAAAATGACCAATAATTTTAAAATATAGTAATAATAACCTCAAAGTTCAACAGAACAGAGATTCAAAACCATTGCTCTCCACTTATGAAAACTAAGCTAATGCACATACACCCACTTTTCAGTTTCATTTATCTGCATCCCAGGGGCAGAGAGGGGATACCTGTTAACATCCATCCATCCATCCATCCATACATACATACATACCTGGAAAATTTCGGCAACGTGTTCTCAGTGTCTCACCAACTGGGGACATCCCAAGGACAATATGGAGGTTGTTGGCACTCTTGTTTACAAAGTACTGCCAGACGCTTTCTTTGGCTGGGGCAGCTCCAGCTTTCATTGCTTCAACTGTAATCTGATTTAAAATATTGTCTCTTTCATCATCTGGGAATAGGGCTGGCACCATTCCTATTAAATGAAGATAAGGTAAAAGAAGCTACTACTTCATGGTGAACATCCCGCCCACCCTACCACCTTCAGCAATCTCCTGTCTGGGTTATCTCACCCAATAAACTTCAGATTATTATGCATAATGACTATGATTATTTTATGTGATGCAAAGCACATTCATCTTCTTCCAAGTGGGATTTCCTACCATTGGACAGAGGCAGATGGCTACAGTGCCCCCCACACCCTCAAACTCCACTCTGTAAAATATGAAAATTGTAGAGAATTAAGGCTCAGCACGTTAAAGAACATGAGAGCAGACCAAGAGCCCATCTGGTACAAACTCATGTTCTTTCAGTGGCCAGCCAGAGACCTGTGGGAAACCTGCAAGCAGGATCTGAATGCAACATCAATCTATCAATTTGTGATTGCCAGGATCATTTGGGTTTCCCTTTTCTGAACCTTTTCCAAATCTAGAATAGCTTTTTTTGAGGTTAGGTGACCAGAACTATACACATTATTCCAAGTGTGGCTGCACCATCAGGGTCAGCACAAGACATTTTGAAACATGAGGTGACCACAAAATGGCTCCTCCCCCTGGAAAGAAGAGGTGAGTAATTATCTACATCAGGAACAAGAAGGGAATAAAGATCTACCTTGGGCACAAGGGTGGGATGAGACCAGCAGTGCCTCCTATTCACCAAGAGTCTGCTGGAGAGGTGACAGTTCCAGACTCCAAGGAGCATTTGCAGCTGCCACTGCCACTGTGGCTGTGGTGGCGGCAGCAGGCAATGCCCCTACAAATCCTGCCACCCAAGGCTGTTGCCTCACATTGTCTCATGGGTGGTCCAGCCCTGTACCCCGTGTGGTCACACCATAAGTTTGTCATTACCTGATGTTAGCATGTTGTTGATGAGTTCCAAGAACCCTTCCTCTGCCACATGAGCATCAGTAAATAGGAATATCATTATTTTATTCTCAATCCCAAGTTTTACATACAAAGTTTTAAGATCTTCCCGCAAATTGTTTTCTCCATAACCACGGCTCAGAACTATTTCAAAAACCTAAAAGTAAAGTATGAAATTAGTTGTATTATTTTCACCTGAAGCGCTGATTGGTGGAGTGCAGGTAGGGACATTCCCTTGAGTTGCAATTCCTTTATTTAAGAAGTTAAACAAAACCTGATTTTGTCTCTCCCGGGGTGATATAAGGCCATTTCATTTAGGCAAGTTGGTAGCTGACGATATGCCTTTCCCCCCAGGGCTTTTAAAACTAATTACAGTACTTATATCCAACTAAGCTGTACTCAGAACAGACATACTGAAATTAATGGATCTAAGTTAGTAGTGTACATTAACTTCAGTGGGTCTATTGTGAGTAGGACTAGCATTGGGTACAACTCAAAGCCAGTATGTAACTCAAGCCTTCAAGGACAGGGAAGGGTGATCATCTAAATAAAAAAGCAAACTAATGACCCACTAACCTCGCATCCTGCTGTATAAGCCGCTAATCTTGCCAGGGACTGCTTCCCTGAGCCACCAACTCCAACAAGTAAAGCATGACCACGATCCATCCTTATGATGCGATGAACACGGATCAAATGCTCCAGGGCATCGTCAAACAGCACCAGGTTCATTTTAGTATTCAGTTCATTGTACTCTTCAAGAATCTCCTGCAAGGGAAAAGCGGAAAGAGTGAGCTTGTGGAAGGGTTTCAACACCAAAAGAGCAGGGTGTTAAACAACAGCAACACTGGGATTGCCTGAATCCTGATATCCCTGCTTAATCACAGAGATCATTTGCAGGAATGTTGCTGATTGTTCCCCGAGTTGGTGAGGCTAGTTTGACAACACTGGGAAATCGAGCATTTTGTGTGATTGGCCCAGTCCTGTGGAACCCTCTGCCACTAGAGATTTAGCAGGCACCTTATCATAGAATCATAGACTTGGAGGGTTGGAAAGGACCCCAAGGGTTATTTAGTCCAACCCCCTGCAATGCAAAAATCTCAAATATGCCGGAATTAAGATTGCTGGAAAAACATATCAACAACCTCAGATATGCTGATGATACAACCTTGATGGCAGAAAGTGAGGAGGAATTAAAGAACCTCTTAATGAGGGTGAAAGAGGAGAGCGCAAAATATGGTCTGAAGCCAGTGGCAGAGTAAGGCTCCGCGCTACCCGGGGCGGCAAAAAAACACGTCCCGGGGGCGGGGCGGCGTGACGTCACATTAGTTGCCTTTTCCCTCTGCGGCTCAAAAGGGAGCTGCGGAAGCGGTGGTCCGACGACGGAGTGTGCCTGCATGAAATGTCACGCAGGCGCACTCCGTCGTTGGGCCATGCGCTGCTGCTCCCGGGGTGACGGAGGGAGCGGCGGCGCGTGGGAGTGGTGGGAGGGGCCGCCGCTTGTCACCCCCACGTGCCGCCATTCGTTCCAGGGCGACGGAGCGAGCAGCGGCGCGTGGGGGTGACAAGCGGCGTCCCCTCCTGCCACTCCCCACGCACCGCCGGTCACCCCGGGAGCAGCAGCGCTGCAGGGACGGGGTGCTCGCTCGGCCATGCGCTGGTGCTCCCGGGGTGACGGAGGGAGCGGCTGCATGTGGGAGTGGCGGGAGGGGCCACCGCTTGTCACCCCCACCCGCCGCTTGTCACTCCCACCCTCCCCTGTCACCCGGGGCATACCGCCCCTACCGCCCCCCCAGCGACGCCCCGTCTGAAGCTCAACATCAAAAAAACTAAGACCATGGCCACTCCTGGCACCTCCTGGCAAATAGAAGGGGAAGAAATGGAGGCAGTGAGAGATTTTACTTTTCTGGGTTCCATGATCACTGCAGATGGTGACAGCAGTCATGAAATTAAAAGACGCCTGCTTCTTGGGAGAAAAGCAATGACAAACCTAGACAGCATCTTAAAAAGCAGAGACATCACCCTGCCGACAAAGGTCTGTATAGTTAAAGCTATGGTTTTCCCAGTAGCGATGTATGGAAGTGAGAGCTGGACCATAAAGAAGGCTGATTGCCAAGGAATTGATGCTTTTGAATTATGGTGCTGGAGGAGACTCTTGAGAGTCCCATGGACTGCAAGAAGATCAAACCTATCCATTCTTAAGGAAATCAGCTCTGAGTGCTCACTGGAAGGACAGATCCTGAAGCTGAGGCTCCAATACTTTGGCCACCTTGTGAAAAGAGAAGACTCCCTGGAAAAGACCCTGATGTTGGGAAAGATGGAGGGCACAAGGAGAAGGGGACGACAGAGGATGAGATGGTTGGACAGTGTTCTCAAAGCTACCAACATGAGTTTGACCAAACTGTGGGAGGCAGTAGAAGACAGGAGTGCCTGGCGTGCTCTGGTCCATGGGGTCAGGAAGAGTCGGACACGACTAAACAACAACACAAAGTGCACATAGAATTGTAGTCTTAATTTCTCACTTTGCCAAAAGAGAATGCTACTTATTTTTGGTGTGCACTAATAGTCACACCCAACAGGTGACTGTTCACATGCCAAAGGTGAATTAATACTAATGATAAGGGCATACATAACAAATATCCAGTTGTTATAACCAAGTAACATACACAAAAAATGCAGGAAGAATCCCATATATATGTCTTTTAATCTCCTTTTCTATAGTAAAATCTTCAAACCTTCTACAATGAAAATACACACACACACACACAAATTTCATCTCTATACCTGAAAGAGAGCTTTGGCAGCATCATAGTCCTGAATATCTTCATAAACACGAGGCTCACTTTCATTTAGGGCCATCCTAAAGTCTCCAAAAAGTATAGGGTCTCTCATAACATGCTCTAAGTCGTCTTTGAAATTGCTTTCCACCAGGGCTTGTATATGGCCTTCAACCTTATAATATATAAGAAAGAAAGAAATTTTCAATTCCTTATTTAGGACCAGTCCTCTTCATTCTGCCTCACAAGGACTCATGATTAATTAAAAAAAAAACCCCACAAAGGTCTGCAGAATTCATCCCAAGGAATGTTTTGTGCAAGAACCTAATCAGAACATACAGGTATGTGTATGGGAAGTTGCTTTATAATTCATCAGGCCATTCACTCAATACTGCTCTCCAAGGCTTCAAACACAGGTCTTCCCCAGTTTTGCTACCAGAAGTCCTTTGAAATGAAGGTGACAGGAACTGAAACTGGAGTCTTCCATATGAAAAGCATGCAGCTCACCACTGAGCTAAGTCTCTGAGTACTGATGCCAATGAATTGTAAATTCTTAATGGCAAGCAACATTCCACATTGTGAGTCTGTGAGAGAGGCAGAAAGAGCAGGAGTGACAGAAGGGAGAGATTCTACAACTAATGTGTGCTCTGCAGATATAGGAACTATATTCGGGGGTTTAATTTACATGGCTCTTTAACGGGGTGACAATGTTTACTTTTGTGGGATTTTGAACATCTTGGTGTTTATGGTATGAAATGTGAGGGGAACACTAGGAATGTGACTATTTTGGAGGCTCTGGATTAGCAGAGGGATTGAGAGGCTGTTTTAAGGTTTGATATGAATTTAGAAATGACTGCTATGGCTCCCAGTTCAAGCACGAAGGCAAAAACAAACAATATTCCTGTATCAGTAGAAGTAACAGTCCATGGGGCACTACCTGGCCATCTGCCAGTGTCTACTCTGTTATCGCAGCTCAGTTCTGAAAGCTAGTCTTTTGTAGGAGCAACCCTCTTACAAATTCATGGGAGGCAAGCAGTGCTATTTTTCTAGCAAAAGAGGAGCCAAAACTCACCAGGAATGCCTCCCTTGTTCTCTTAGAATGGCAATGGTTCCCACCTGAGAGGTGCCAGAACCAACCTGAGAGGTGCTAGAACTGAGATCTTGTGAGTTCCAGCTGAAAAAAAGCCCTGGATGCAAGTAAAATAACTGCATCATTCAGAGCATTGCTTGAACTGATGATTTTATTTCAGAGTGGCACACAGCTGTCTTCAAGTAGCCAAATGGGTATTAAGTCATCAGCAGTAAAAAGGATAGAACTCACCAGAGCTTTGTCAACTTCATTAATTAGCCTGTCATGGAAAACCCGCAGGCACTCATTCCGCCATACTCTCACCATTTGTGCGACTGTCTGGAACCTATAATAAAACAAAAACTGGGTCAAATCAGCAAACACAAAACATGGGACTTAGTGGGCTGCCTCTCACAAATGCAGAATTTGTAACTTATCTGATCCCACTTCTTCCAATTTGGAGTAACTTTTTATGAATTGGTATGCTTGAATTGAATGAACAATTTGAATATTGTTACAATTCCAGCGAAAAGCTAAGTGCCTGTTCACTCACCGTTCTGGTGTTGTTTGAACAAGTCCATTGTAAACTCTGGACAAGTCCCGCAGGTTAAAAATGTAATGGAATTTTGAAGGAGTTGGTGGTAAGTCACGGACTATCATTTGATAAAGTGTCAGTGTAGAGGCTGTCATCTTGTCAGCAATTGCAGATATAAATTCATTGAAAATCTGCAAACATCAAATGGGGGGAGGTGTTTTCAAGAGACAATTGTGAGAAGGGTTTTTCTTTAAAGGTTACTGTTTCTTGCAATGTTTCCCATCAAACGACAAACAAAATATGCTTTCAACTTACGTTAGGACCACCTTTCCTGCATCTCACATGCATACATGCTTGTTGATGACCTCTATATGTGACTGACAATTCATTTTCTAAAGTAATGACTTCTTGGAAAAGGCTTCTTAAAAACACAGCTTGGTAAACCCAGCATTGGCAATTGACACTGGGGTCTATTTTTTAACATGGGATTAGATTTTGCCTTGAGCAAGATTGCTGGGGAAAAGAGCATTGGCTCTGCCCACCGATTCATTTCCACATGATGCCTAAACCCCCTCATTCCAAGTGTTTGGCAGAGTCTGCCTCTTGCAATGCACCTCGCCCACAATTTAAGTAAGAGCATGCAGCTGACATATTTGATCCCTCATAGACCATTTGTTACAGTCCATTCTAGCAAGGAGGGGTTCACTGAATCCTTTACCTGTATCTCTGTATCTACTGGAGAATGCTGCTGAAGTGTCTAGTAAAGGGTTGGTGGGCTTCAGATCCAGGCTTATGCTGAAAGCCAGATGAGAAGTCCCTGAGGTCAAATGGAGGCTTCAGGCCAATATTCCTATCAGCCAAATGTGATTTTTTTTCCTCCCCCATCCCGCAGCATACTGGCTAGCTCACAAGAACTACAGAACAAGATTCAGAAGGAGCTCTGCATTTCAGTTCACTAAGCCTTCATTACTTGAAGGGTTATTACTATTTATTATTTATTAAATTTTTCTATTTAGGAATGTGGCCACATTGAAAATGCAATAAAAGATTTTCTGTTACACCACAGAAGAAAATGTGAGGATATTTTCAAAGGTTATACTAAGAGATTAAACAGCAGCAGGATGGCTGCAACTTTTGACAGTGGCCCGTTACTCTGGGGCAGGGGAGGTTCGAGGGCAATTCTTAAACATGTATTGAAATCCTGTGCAGGTCTCTCAACAATAATTTAATCAATATCTCTCTGTATAAATAATTCAGATTACCGAAGTATGGCCTTTTAAAATGGAGGCGTATATCAAGTGCAGTGACGACTCTGAAGGAAACGGCACGTTGAAAGCGCTAAAGAGCGAAATGAATCGTGGGTCAACTTCATTACGGCCGCCCCCAGCTTTGCCCATGGCAGCAATGAAGCCAAGGTCACGGAGGTACTTGCAGTTCATCTCCTTGCCACGATCATACAAGGCGCCTTTCTCTAAGAGTAACTTCAGCAGCGCAATAGGCTGCTGGGTACCATATTCATCAACCTTTGAACAACAAGAAAGTTAACATGCTTAAACAAAGGACAGAAGGGCTACCAACAAGCAGCTTGAGTTATACCCCTCTTTTCAACTACCATCAACAATATTTATAAATCTCCTGTCAATGACAGATGACTGAATCTGATGGCTTTGATGTTCACTCAAGTTTTGCAGTCTTAAATTCAGTTTGCCCCATGGCAGAATCCACAAGGATGTGCATTACAGGGAGCTGCCCTCAGGCACCAGGCCTATTGGCAGACCGACTGTGTTATAAAGATGTCTGCAAATGTGCTATGAAGGCCAGCAACTTTAACCCCAATGTGTGGGAATCTTTTGCAGACAACTGCAATGCCTGGAGACAGGTTCAGAATCCACATCAGTGATGATTGCTGGGAGGAGTGCAGAGAAAAGAAATGTCATGGTAAATGTGTAACAGTGAAACCAGATGCCTTCATCTTCCCCAGCTGCAATAAAATATGTCTCTCTCATATTGGTCTCTACAGCCATAGCAGGCACTGTAACTGTCCAGCAGTTTGACTTTACCCCCGATGGCACACTCTTTAATTACCTCCGGAGACAGACGGATGCCAACCCTGGCATGGTAAGTGAAAATGTATTTTTGTTAATGTCTCCTAATATAGAATACATTTTTGTATGCTGATTCAGTAATATACACAGGGTTATTTTGCATTCTTTGGCTTATGAACTGCTTTGCAAAATTTGGGGAAAGGAGAATTTAAAAAGAAAGGCTTGTTTCAATTTGTGCATTGGTTTGAAAAGTGCAAAATTTTGGAAATCTGCATTAAGATGCAAACTAATTATATTTTTTCCACATTGCTACTTTTCACACAGGTTCACAATAAGGAATAAATGTTCATATGTGAAAAATTCAATTTTCACATACCTAGAGAAGTAAGCATGCCTTGATCATAATCTGTTTCCAAAAAGAGACTAAGGAATAACAAATTAATTGACAGAACAAACTTAGTTGGTCTCTAAGGCAGTGTTTTTCAACCACTGTTCCGCGGCACACTAGTGTGCCGCGAGATGTTGCCTGGTGTGCCGTGGGAAAAATTGTGTTTATTTGATTCCTATTCAAGAGAATTACTTTATATATAGTCAATATAGGCACAGAGTTAAATTTTTTAACATTTTCTAATGGTGGTGTGCCTCGTGATTTTTTTCATAAAACAAGTGTGCCCTTGCCCAAAAAAGGTTGAAAAACACTGCTCTAAGGTGCTACTGGACAAAAAAAACCCTTTTTTTTCTTTTTCCTTTATTTCTAAATTAATTGATAAATTAATTGATAAATTAATTGATAAATTGCTTAGTAAACCTTGAAGAGTGATCTATTATTATTCAATATTTATTATTACTACTACTACATTTATATCTCACAGCACCTCCAAAAGCTCAGGACAACATACATGGTTTTTCCACCTGTCCTCCCTTTCTCCTATGAGAGAATGATAGACTCAATGTCACCTGGAGAACAGAACCTGGGTCGCTCAAGCTCTAGTCTGACAATCTGACCACTAAGTTGCATTGGCTCTCTTTTACAAATGTACCAGGTACATTTTCTATCAGGTGATAGAAAATAAATAATGACTGCAACAAGAAAGTACAGTACCTTCCTCTTACACCCAAGTTGTTTGCTGCAAGCTTTGATGGTTCTGTAGAAGGATTAGACCATGGGTAGGCAAACTAAGGCCCGGGGGCTGGGGAATGAACAAATTCCCATTCCGCACAAATAACTCAGAGATGTATTTTGAATAAAAGCACACATTCTACTCATGGAAAAAACACCCTGATTTCTGGACCATCCGCGGGCCAGATTTAGAAGGCGATTGGGCCGGATATTTGTTCACCCCCCCATATAGTCCGGCCCACCACAAGGTCTGAGGGACAGTGGACCAGCCCCCTGCTGAAAGAGTTTGCTGACTCCTGGATTAGACCGACCTTCCAGATGTTCTGCATTATAACTTCCATCATCTCTGACCATTGGACATGCTGGCTGAAGTTGATGGGAGCTGCAGTCCAAAACATCTGGAGAGCACCATGCAAAGGAAGGCTGAATCAGAGTAAGTAACAGAAAACATGTTGGACAATTAGTTGTAACCAGCTAAATTCTACTCAAATCAAGTCTAATGGACCTAAATTAGTCATATCCTTTAATGGGCTTACTCAGAGCATGATTTATATTGCAAGTACTCCAGTGACTATTGTCCTTTGCTAGAAGCTGGGGGCAAACCACAGGGCATTGCTATAATATCACTGTATGAACTTCCCTTGGCATATAGTTGACCCTTGGTCTGATCCAGAATAGCACCTCTTCAGAAACAAAGGATACAAAGCATTCCCTTCCCAGCATCAGCTCCACTCTTGCTCCATTAAAAATGCTCAAAAATGTCTTGAGACGCTCTTGCATACTTGCATAGTCTTACCCTGGGCATGTTCATATCATCCATAAAGACAATGAGGCGCTTTCCCATTGGGGGACCATAGGTCTCTTTGGTCCGTTTCTCCACATTTGCTTCCATATTCCTTTGAATATCCATGGAGGTAGTGCGAGAGGAAAAGTTAATGATAAGCAGCACCTGGAAGTGGAAGATTAAAAATGAGTTATTGGGAAATGAAGGCTCGTGCAAAGGACTTCCTGCTCAGCAGGCAGAGGTAAAAAGCTGAAAAGGGATTATATATGTGATAGTAAAATTAAAACAGAGTGTCTCTATCATTAAAGAGAATATATTAATTTCAGGTAGTAGACACAATCCCAGTAGTATTTCTCCATTTATTGGGGAATTGTGATTTACAGATGCATTTCAGTGTTTCTGAAACAGTTTTCAGTTTTTCAGCAAAAATGTGTTAGCACTCAGTTCTCGAAAAGAGCAGTTTTGTGGACAGGCAAGTTACAGGAGATTATGGTAATGAGAATGTCTCAAATTAGTTACTTTTATTTATTTACATGTTTATCCTATCCTTCCTCCAAGGATTTCAGGGTGGTATAAATTATCACCTTCCATTTTATAGTTGCAGCACCCTTGTGAGGTAAGTTTGCATGAGAGAGGGTGAGTAGTCCAAGGGCAATGATATCAGGTAGATTTTGGAAAAATATAAAACGGTTTAGAAAATTCACACTTCAAATAACACTACCAAAAATAACACTACAAATAAGCCAAGAATGTACAAAGCAATTTAGTTATATTAGTCATATTAGATAAATGCAATGTTTGACAACTTGGGAAACCTTCTTCTGCTGCTGCTATAGAAGAGGATTTTTTAAAAATAAGATTTAATTTGTTATATTTACAGAAGTTCTCTAAAATTTGTTCTAGATAACAAAGGACATTAATCCAAAATCTGAATCATTCTAATGTTCTTTGATTTGTGGAAGATTATCACATTTGTACCAATTTACAGAATAAATAAGTTTCAAAATTGCTTTTTATAGCATCTTATTGACTTTTATACATTCTCTCTCTTAAAATGTCAGGCCAAGTGGATATATTGTTGAATCAAATACTAAAATATACCAGTAGTCATTGCTGGAGCAGACTAAGTCTGCAAACTTACTCACATTTACCTGAGGGCAATAAACCTTACTGAACACACTAGCTGTTTGTCAGTAGACACTCATAGGACATGACTTATATAGGCAAAAAGGGATATGTAGTAAACCAGAGATTCTGGGGACCTGCGTAGCAAAGGATCTGTCCCCTATACTCATCCCTCAGCTTTTTGCTCCTTCTCTCCTTTTTGCAACAGGAGACTGAGCTTCTTTCCTTATCTGGAAGTGGAGTAAAGGTGTAGGGCTAATTACATAAAATCTGAACCCTTACATTTGTGTCTTGGTTTAGTTTCTTAAGAAAGTTCTGTGTTGTTGCCGTCTTTGAGGTTCCAGATTCTCCAACCAGAACAACGGGGTGTTTGATTTTTACCATCTTTTCTAGCAGCCAGTTTGTACGGGTTGTGTCCACTGTGGGAACTAAAGAGTGTGTGTGTTAACTTGGAATACAGAGAGCAAAAGAAAACCAAGCAGCTTTAAAATGAGGGATTTGCATAGATACTCAATGCACAACCACGCCAGTAGCAGAATTCATTTAGAGACACAAGACCCATTGTCTGATCCAGGAGTCATTTGTTCCTCTAGCAGCTTAGAGGATAAAAGAACAATGTTTCTAGACACATTGTTTTAGAATGGAGCATTGGCCCCTTACTGCCCAGTGTTAGGGAGATATCCAGAGATGGGTTGTCTCCACCCATAGCCCAGGAAAGTCAAGTCTCATGTGGTGATGTTTCATATGCCTAGACTGGCTCAGGAGGCTCCACTGCCAAGCACAGAATGGAGTACAGCACATGTAAACAAAATCTAAGGAGGGGGAGCATTAAAAGAAAATAACACAAGTCTCCTCTGAGAAGGCGAAGCAGAAGTGGATGAAAGTACATGGTGGCCAAACCATGGTCATTTGGGTAGACCAAGCTGTACCAATTTGTAGTATGCTACCTAATGAGGATAAGCTGGATAACTCTCCAAATCAGAGGAACTTTCATGGTAAGTGACCAATGTTTGTTCTGTTCAGTGGGAGGAAGACATCCAGATATGGGACATGTCCAATCATATTGAAGGGCTGAAGGTGACAGACTAAAGACAAGAAGAAGAAGAAGAAGATGATGATGACGATATGATGATGGAGGGACACCAGAACGTGAGAGGGGGCTCTAAGGAAAAACAGGTAGCAAGAAAGCTACAGATATGAAGAAACTGCTGGTGGAAACACTAAGTAAAGGAATCTGCTCTGAACTTGGGCAAGGCAAGGCAGTAACTGGGGTGGAGCCTCCTGAGCCAGCTTAGAGCTACAAGATGTTGTCGTGTGATCCTGCCTCCCAGGGATGATCAATGACGATAAGCCATGTAAAGATGCCTCTCATGTACTGGGCAAGGCATAAGTAGGTTTTTAAGCTGTAATTGATTAACTGGTGACATTAATTACTCCCACTAAATTATGCAAAGCTTTAGTCACACTTACCCAGAATATCGATAAATTTCACCTCGGGTGAGTGAATATATTCAGGGACCAATTTGCTCCAAGGCACCCACTTTTTTATCAGTCCCTCAAAGTGGAAGTCATATAAAGTTGGAAGCTGGCCTGAAGATAAATCAATTGTGATAGCTTAGACCACACTTACGGTCAGAGATTAGTCATTCATTATTACTGGAGGTATGTTGCAAATGAGACATCCAATATAGGATGCCAAGAAACAACATGCTGAACACTGAACATTGTCCAAATTATCAGAAAGCACTGGAATTGGGCCCAAAAGATTGGCAAAAAATGTATGTGTATACCTTGGCCATAGTATGAATTTTATGCTCTCAATAGTACCGCTGTAAAGCACCTGTTTCAGGCAGAATGCCATTATGGTTCAGGGACTCTACTTCTTCCCTTGGAAACTGATTGCACCTGCCCGTGGTTCCAAGGATAGGACATAACCTTAATCCACTGAGGAGAAGATATCATAGTAAGTGCAACAAATCTTTTTTATTATTATAGGGTTATCCTGAGACAGGTTCCTCTTCCTACTTGCTCCATAGACAGTGCCATGTGACTCAGTGCAGAATACGAAGTTCCCATTGAAGGAGTCTCAGTTTCAGCAAGTAATCAAGCAGAAACAGAATATGTTCTACTTTACAAAACAATTGTCTGAAAAGTCTATTAACATTTCTTATTTACTTCAAAGAACTGAAGTCCTTACTCAGCAGCCCCCCAAGTCCCATCTCTATGCTGCGTATCATAGTTCAAGGAAGGTAAAAATTACCAAGATGAAACTCCCTCAGTGCCACTGGGCTAAACAGAAAAGGCATGGGCCCTGGAAGGCTGAGCTCTTGGCTCATAGAGTAGAACTATCTGTAAGCCTTGGACAGTTGCCACCTATGCCCTCATGGGTCAGGTGGATTGATGTCATTCCTCAAATCTAATTCATCTCTCAGAGGCTGCTATTAGGCAGGCTAGGAGAAATACAGATGCCTGTATTTCCCCCTCAGTTGTGCTAATAGCAGCTTGGGAGCGGGAGCAGGAAAATTTTCATTGTGGGATACGTGCTGAACTGCAGAAGGCAGGTGAACTTGCAGTACCTAGGAATTCCTTTCAGAAACAAACCGTGTCATATGAGACTGATTATATCCTACCTGGCAACTCCCCTGGTTTAGCTAGAGTCATCTCATCATTAACGGTTGACATAGAGGAGAGACGTTTGATAAAGTCATCAAATTTTGATCTTCCAGCTTCAAGTAGGCAGGCTCCTAAAGAACAGTATAAAGCTTCAAGGAAGTAGCACTCAAGCACATCAGGGTCATCATATTCTTGCTCAACGAGAGCATCCAGCATCTTGGTCAACTGTGTCACCTGCCATATTAAATCACAAAGCAACAATTACTATATTGGTGAAAATCTTTTGGTGCCTGTCAGGGAACTACCACCTGGCCCACTGAGGGGAACGGAGGGTCCATTAGCATACAGAGAGCCCCAATGCCAATTCAGCAGCAGCCCCTCTTCCAGCGGGGAAAGCCGCCACACACCCAGTGGGGAGGAGAGGGAAGGAACCAGCCAGGCGGGGAGGGGGCATAGGGATGCCACTGAGAGCCCCAATGCCTCATCTAGCCAGGAAAGACAAGCAGGGAGCCTGGTGGAGAAAGGGCTTGTGGATGTTGCTGAGACCCTGCACTCACCTCGCCTGGCTGGTCAGGAGGGAGGCACGCCATTTCCAGCACCCCAGTTGCGCAGAAGGATGAAACGCAAGGAGGGGAGGAGGAGCCTTGGGTGCCAAAGTTCTTATGCTGGGGGAGAAGCCAGAAGGGGCCACTCCCGGATTCTGCCAGCGACTGAGACAGACATGCTGTTTGTAGCTCTGCACTGTAAATAGTTTGCACAATAAAACTGCAAAAGACTGTTTGGGTTCCTGCTCCGTTACTTGTGAGGCACCATCATGCAAACCTTACAGTGCCTCCCTCCTCCCCTGCAACACACTGCTATAAACTGTGTCTTTAAAGGGGGAACCAAGTTGAGAGCAACACTAAAAAAAACAAAAACAAAAATCTGGAACTGAAGAAGAGAGATGAGCAAGGTCCTGGAAGATGTTTCATTATTACGTTCTATGAGCAGACCAGCAAAGGATTTTCTTCAAAGTAGGAAGCAGCTTGCAAGCAAGGGCAACAGGTCCTGTTTTACTGCTTGAAACAAAATGAGAAGTGCTACTTTGCACAGCCACTCCTGCCACCAGCCACCTGCTCCTGTCACCAGTGTCTGTTTGGCTGCCACTATACATCCTGCCACATCTGACACTGGCGGAGAAGTGGTACTGCCATTGATGCCAATTTAGGGCATGATTGCACCAATTTTCTGTAAGATCTCACCCAAAATTGTGTGAGATCTCACACAAAATGGACACGATCTTGCCCAAAATTGGCACCAATGGTGGTGGTACCACCTGGGAGAATGTCTGCTGCCCAATTGCGAGGCCGGCTCTGTTTGAAAGTGTAGCATGGCAGAGAAGATAATGCAATGACCACTCTTCCAGAGTTATGATTTGGAGATCAGTGGAGAATTTGGTGGAGAAAGGCTCCTTACAAAGTCTAATGAAACTTGGCAGGTTTCAAGAATTAAATGTAACACTATTACAATGAAAGTTAGTGTGCATATGTGTGCAATGTTAAACAATTAATTGGTGTAATTTATTTAGAAATCTTTTTTAATCAACTGCAAAGGTAACCCCCAATTAATCGGCAAAATATCGCTTTTTAAAATGTAAATACTTCTCTAAAAATTTGCAAATTCTTAGAAGAGGAATTGCCCTTTCTTCTCACATAAAAGGGAATGACTCTTCTAAAATGGCAGCTGCTGCAATATGCACTACCTAAAATACAGTATATGAAATCCAACGATACAATGGAGTGGGCACACAGTACCTCCATGGGGTTTCTACCCATTCCAGCCACCTGCATGCCCTCCAAATCTGCTTCGGGAAGTTGGGGTCTTGCCAGAGCAGAAGAGGGGGCTGGAGAGTAGAAACTGGAAGTCCCATTGTGCAACTGGAGTTCCTTTTGCACAAGCAGGTGGATGTAATTCAGTAGAAATCTTGCATTGATCTTGCCAGCTGATCTTACAACTTGGGTCCAAGATACTCTAAGGACTGCCTAAACCTGATCATTGAGATTTTTGGGTATTTTTTATTTATTTTTAAATAATTTTATTTTTATTTATTGCATTTATAACCCACTTTTTTCTCTAAGGAGCTCAAAGTGGCATACATGGTTCTCCTCTTCATTAGAATGACAGTCAAAGTCACCCAGTGAGATTCATGGCTGAGCAGGGACACTCTGGCCACTATAGCACACTGGCCCATGCCCTGATCACTGAGATTATCCAGAGGAGCACTGTTGGTTGTGCCCAGTGTCACAGAGGCCACAATGGCCTCAACAAGAAATCAAGCATTTAATGATGCTGGTCCCATGCTGTAGAAAATTCTTTCAGGAGAGATTCAGCAGGTATCCTTGCTTTTGACTTTCAAGCATCTCTTGAAGACTTTTTAATGCCAATAGGCTGATACAGTTGTTTAAAATTTCATTGAGTAGCCAGTTTTTTACTGAGTGGTTTGTACTGCTTTTAAAGGTTTCCATACTGCTGTACATCACCCTGATGTTTTGCAACAGGGTGGTATGTAAACAGTCTTATAAATAAATAAATCTTACCCCTTATACATTTTTGTTCAAAAACTATTGTTTTAGTCCAATGCACAATTGTGCACATTTAATTTATTAGGTATTCAATTAAAACTCATTTGATTAGACAACTAATATTTAATTAGTCAAGAGCCCTAATATTTAAGTGCAGTAAACTGTGATGCTCAGAGCAAATGTCATAAATGGAGCTGGGCTATTTCTCATTGTTGACCAAATCCTGAAGGAGAGCTTTTCTATTTCAGACCATGTCTTGGAATCTTCCGTAAAATTTCAAATTCAGTCTATATAAATCTCTCCAAATCTTACTCTAGCCCAGAAAAGGGGTCGGGAAGGGTAGTCCTACTAAATTCTCCTTAGACATATGGCTGAAGTTTGAAAAGTTTATTGCACTGTTCACGGCTTGAAGATCATCCATTGTTAATGTTTATATTAATTTACAAAGCCAGTATTTCTTACCATATTGAGATCTGTCTGTGGAAGAATGGTCTTTAATTTCTCCCCCTGCCGTCCATCGACAATTCCTTCTACGATCATTTCAATCAGGTAGGGCACATATTTGGCATATAATCTATCTAACAGTTGTTTTTCTTGCTGAGGAACAAAATCAAAACAAAGTAATTCTAATGTATCCATTTCATTTGTATCTTCCTGTACAGAGGGATACACTCTTCCCGCTTGTGATTGTGGATCAGCCTCTTCTAAATAAAAAGCAGGGCCGTCTTAAGCATATCCGGCGCCGTGGTGCAAAGATCCCTCCGGCGTGCCCCCTCCCCATTTCCCAGAATTGTCAACCTTTTTTAGGTGGGGGGACCCCCCAAGTTGTTGACGATTTTTAGGAAAGGTTCCCCGCGGGGGTGCATAGCATGCAACGTGCATGTCCAAATGGCAAGAAGGGGTGTGTGCGGGGAGGAGGGGGAGAGGAATACTTCTGGAGCCGTTCCTCTCCTGGCCTCCCCACAACTCTCGCGCAGAACCCTAAAAGCTCCTCTCCGCCTCGCCTGATTTTGAAAGGTGCTCCAGTGAATTACTCAAGGAAGCTCTTCATGTGGGAGATTTCAACTTTTCTGTCAACCTCTCAGAAACTCTGTAGATAGGTTCTGTCAACCTATCTACATGTTCCAATAGCGTAGCTGGACAGGCAGTTTCTTCAATTCTGCTATCAGAAAGGAACATTGTTGTCCAGGAGTATCCAGCCCAATCGCCTTCTAAATCCGGCCCGCAGACGGTCTGGGAATCAGCACGTTTTTACATGAGTAAAATGCGTGCTTTTATTTAAAATGCATCTCTGGGTTGTTTGTGGGGCATAGGAATTCATTCATTTTTATTTTTTTCCAAAATCTAGTCCGGCCCCCCACAAGGTGTGAGGGCAGGGGACTGGCCCCCTGCTAAAAAAGTTTGCTGACCCCTGTTGTTGTCCAATAAAAATATATTTTAGATGGGACCAGTCTGTTAGGTAGGCCCCAACACCATCTAGTGTCCAAAAGCAAGAAATGTTCACAGAGTCAAAGAATACAATATACAACCACTCTGACCCTAGTCCCTTTTGTGATGAGACCAAAACAGAATATCATCAGAAGCACAACTGTTAGGAGCAGAGAAGAGAACAGTAGAACAGCCAAGACTTTCTCAATGCACTACCTCAAAAACGACTTCCGCATCTATTACAAGGATCATAGAATCATAGAATCATAGAGTTGGAAGAGACCATAAGGGCCATCCAGTCCAACCCCCTGCCAAGCAGGAAACACCATCAAAGCATTCCTGACAGATGGCTGTCAAGCCTCTGCTTAAAGACCTCCAAAGAAGGAGACTCCACCACACTCCTTGGCAGCAAAATCCACTGTCGAACAGCTCTTACTGTCAGGAAGTTCTTCCTAATGTTTAGGTGGAATCTTCTTTCTTGTAGTTTGAATCCATTGCCCCTTGTCTGCTTCTCTGGAGCAGCAGAAAACAACCTTTCACCCTCCTCTATATGACATCCTTTTATATATTTGAACATGGCTATCAGATCACCCCTTAACCTTCTCTTCTCCAGGCTAAACATACCCAGCTCCCTAAGCCGTTCCTCATAAGGCATCGTTTCCAGGCCTTTGACCATTTTGGTTGCCCTCCTCTGGACACGTTCCAGCTTGTCAGTATCCTTCTTGAAATGTGGTGCCCAGAACTGGACACAGTATTCCAGGTGAGGTCTGACCAGAGCAGAATATAGTGGTAATATTACTTCCCTTGATCTAGATGCTATACTCCTATTGATGCAGCCCAGAATTGCATTGGCTTTTTTAGCTGCTGCATCACACTGTTGAGTCATGTCAAGTTTATGGTCTACCCAAACTCCTAGATCCTGGATAATCAAGCGCAATAAAATTGATTAACATGAGTAAGAACAGTCTTAGCATCCTAAGGAAAAAAGCAGGCCAAAATGCCATATTTACACATATCCAGATACTAATAATGTTCCTCAATGTTATGGAGACTTAGTCATTCCTGATTTAAGGTTGCAGGGAGAGGGGAAGGAAACCTGTGAGGAAAAAGTGAGTGCTTTTGTTGTTTTTCAAAGAGAGGAAGGAGAAAGAGTGGTCAAGCGGGGAGAGAAAAATCAGTAAAAGTAATTGCAGAGTGAGAAATGCAGAGAGACAAGTACAGCTGCTGTGACCAAGGCAAGATAGGAAATGAACTGGGCTGGATCTTTCTCAAAGCTGCATCATGTGACCCTGCCTATCCTAAGTACTTATGGAGACAACCCATGTCTAGATGTCTTCCTTTCACCCAGGGGGTGCCCCCAGTTTTGCTGCTCCTGGTGGCCAAGTGGCTTCATTCACCACTGTCTGGAAGGTGGCAACATGAGAACGAACGGGCGTTTTCAGCAGTGGCTCCACACTTGTGGAATGCTCACCCCAGTGAGGCTCACCAGCACCTTCATTGCATATCTTTAAGCACCAGGCAGAAACATTCCTCTTCTCCCTGGCTAATTAAGCCATCTGTGCAGGTACTGTTTTTGTTTGTTACTATGTTATGTATGTTTGTGTTTTTATATTGCAAACCACCCTGTGATGCATTCTTATTCTTTATTTATAATTATATCTCCTTTGAGTTCTACCAACATCAGAGCACCAGCAGGGGCTAGGTCTGAGTATCAGAGGATTCAGCAGCCGCAAGGAGGGGAAATCCAACTTAGGACCTTCCTCTCCAGTGCTGGAACTCCATCTCCAGAGCTGGACAGGGGTATCTGATATATCCTGTGGCCCCTGGGTAAAGGTAAAAGGACCCCTGACCATTAGGTCCAGTCGTGTCCGACTCTGGGGTTGCGGCGCGCTCATCTCGCGTTACTGGCCGAGGGAACCGGTGTACAGCTTCCAGGTCATGTGGCCAGCATGACTAAGCCGCTTCTGGCAAACCAGAGCAGCGCACGGAAACGCCGTTTACCTTCCTGCCAGAGTGGTACCTATTTGCACTTTGACGTGCTTTCGAACTGCTAGGTGGGCAGGAGCTGGGACCGAGCAACAGGAGCTCACCCCTTCGCAGGGATTTGAACCGCCAACCTTCTGATCAGCAAGTCCTAGGCTCTGTGGTTTAACCCACAGTGCCACCCACATCCCTTGTGGCCCCTGGGACACCCTCCCAAATCCTCCACCCCAACCAGAGAACTCAGTTTGTCTGGAAAACTCGCATAAAAATTAGCTTGTCTGGATATATCGGAGAACCAGTAACCTGGTGATTTACAACAAATGCTTCCAAGTTCAGTCTAAGGAGACATTTTCTACCTTGCTTCTTTGGTTCGTCCATTTCTCCCAATAAGGTTTGTATCTCAAGTTCTTGGGGTCCACAAAGACCATCCCACAGCGTGATACTGTTGCAGGTGAAGCATACTGTAAGTCTCCAACCTAGGAAGGAAGCACATTTACTGGAAACTGGCTGGAGGAGTAGCCTGCTGCCTGGATAACCTCCACCACAAATGGAAGCACTGAAGGCTGGACTACTGCATTCTATTTCTGAAGTGAAGCAAGTTTGGCCCTAATGAACTTGGATATAAGACTGCCTAGACCCATATGTAACCCACTCTGAGCAATTCAGAAGAAAAGCTGAGTGTAAGAGTAAGAAAACAGTAAAATAAATAAATACGGTAAAAATGGAGAAACACCACCACCTCCAAAGACCAAAATGGATGGATAATGGGTCCCCTGCGCTGTTATATTTAATGAAATGTCTGGCCACCAGTATCTGTTGTTTCAAAACTTCCCAAGTGACTTCCTTACCTCAAATAAAAGGGCACAATGGGCTTGAAGTCTGATTCGTTCCCCATTTGCCAAAGTCAACAACTTGTTATCATCCATCACAGAATTCATGTTTTCTACCCAGAGGGCATCCACATCTCCATCAAATAAAATATACCTGTATACAAAGATTAAAGAAAGGCACTTATATAATGACTCATCCTCAAAGCATTTCTATTCTAATTCATTTTGATCTGTGTACTTTCACTGGATTGCAGGAAGGTTATTGGGAAAATTAAGGAAAATTACAGTAAAACAAATCTGAAACTATTAAGGACCCACAAGTGTAATGTCTAACCCAGTGGTTTGCAATCCTTTCCCCCCACTAAATAATTCCAGTAGTGGCACAATATCCTGTGAAGTCCAACTCTCCCCCCCCCAAGCATTAAACAAAACAAAACAAAACAAAAAATGGAAACAAATAATTTAACCAACATTTCATAGAACCCCTGAGGAGCCTTGGTTGAAAAATATTGGCATAGGAAAAATTATGTTTAAAGATCTTATAGTCCTACTGATGACTGCTTAATTAAATTTAACAAAATATTGGAAAGTATATGGAAAAATCTGATCAATTGCTTTGATGGGAAAATGTGCACATAAAATGAAAATGTTGAGAAAAGCGAAAGAGCCAGACAAATTTGGAGAAATATGATATCATTTCATTGCATTCATTTCTGACAAGGAAAACAATTTTATTCTACCTCAAACTCATGCTGATTTGTGAATAACTGATTTTGGCTGTGTGGGAAATTGCAGTCAAATATAGCTAGCAAGAATAGGGCTTGCATGAAGTGGTTAAGGTAATAGAATTGCATTCCTAGACTCAGCTAGGCCATGCCCCTCACCTGGAAGGAAGTTAAGTTTCCTCCTTTGATCATTCTCTTTCACCTTGTCAACTCACCAAGATAGGACGTACCTGAGCTTGCTCTCTACAAGTTGTTTGTGTGCTCAGAAATATGTTTCTGTATTTTGTAAACCCAAAATACAGAATACTACCTGTGTTATTCTTGCTGCTGTATGGAATAATGCATGAATCTTATCTTTTGAGTTAAGTAAAGTATTCGAACTTATTAATGGTGTGAGAAGCAGTGTTAAGTGGCTAGAACGGGATATTTAAAAGGTCTAACAGCCTATATTCCTCACACTTCAGGGTGTGGCATGATTCTGTGTTTTAAAACTGCTGGGGGCTCTCGCTTGCTGGAGAGTATATTTAGCTTTGCTCTTTTGATATAGGTATCCAGCCAAGTACTTTATTAATGACCCCACAATGACCCCACATTATCTATTTCCCCTCAAAAGCTGATTGTATTATCTTCATTTCTTCTTTGAATCCAATTCTCTTTAGTTTTCCCTTCTTTATTGTTGTCCTGATGATAACATTACAATGTGCTCTTGACCTTGCATTAATTTTCTTGTAATTTATCTATAATCTGTCATTTTTCTCTTATGTTTGCTTGGTTACAAAACTTAATAATGCAATTTAAACACAAATACAAATATTGGTCTAACCCTTAAGGAATTACCTTCTCTCTTTTTTATCTGTGGGTTTATTGATTTCCCTAAAGATGTTGGACAAAACTCCATCAGTCCAGTCTCGTGTGGTGGGGTCTAGGATTCCGTAAAGCTCAATAACACTCATGGCTTTGGGGTTCAGCGTGTAAAGTTTGGTCACCAATGCCAGCCTAAATGGATACCGGAGGTGCAGTTAGGAAGAAAAACAGTAACACATTGCAGTAGAATTTGCGAAAGCAACTCCTGTATATAAACACTTCACAATTCGTACCCAATAAAAACATGAAGAAGAGCCCTGCTGAATCAGATCAAAGTAAATCAAAGCTTGATCCTGTTTTCCATAGTGGCTACCAGGTATCCCTGGAAAGCTCATAAGCAGAGCTTAAATGCAGTAGCCCTCCTCACTGTTTTCCCTCAGCAACTGACACAATTGGTCAGTTCATGGAAGCCACACCTATTGCTCGATGGGGTTGCCAATTGTGTCACTAGAATGCACCACAACATCATACAAGTGACCTCAGCAAGTATTTCAGTTTCAAATATTTTGATTATTTCTACTTTCTGGTTGAGTATTTTTATTTATTTACTTGATTTAGGGAGGGCAAGCTGCCCTTCTGCCCCCTGGCTATGCCCATGAAAGTGGGGGAAGTGTATTCTCATCCTCTTGCTCTTTTGAAGAGCTAGCAACAAGTCTTACCAAATTATCTACCTGTATTCATAAGCTATACTCACTTTGTCTGAGCCTGGCACAAGGTATTGATAACCACAGACTTGCCGCCTCCTGTCGGCCCGACCACCATTGTAGTATGACGAGTCAACATAGTTTCATACATTTGGACAACTTTATCCACCTGATGAAAAACCATTACAAGGCCTCATAGAGCATATATCAGCTAAACTCACTATTAGCCTTTTTTTCTAATACAGTCGTACCTCGTGTTACGAATGCTTCAGGTTGCATTTG
Organism: Lacerta agilis; assembly: GCF_009819535.1. Taxonomy (NCBI): domain Eukaryota; kingdom Metazoa; phylum Chordata; class Lepidosauria; order Squamata; family Lacertidae; genus Lacerta; species Lacerta agilis. The sequence goes on from NC_046328.1 coordinate 2,973,767, forward strand.
TCACAGGATATGAACGCGCCAAACCCAGAAGTACCGGAACAGGTTACTTCCAGGTTTGGCAATTTGCGCAGACGTGCAAAATGATGTCATGCGCATGCGCAGAAGCGCCAAATCACATCACACACATGCACAGACGCAGTGCTTCAGGTTGCGGACCTTTCAGGTTACGAACAGGGCTCCGGAATGGATCCCGTTTGTAACCAGAGGTACAACTGTAGTATAAATCAACAAGATTCCATTTTAGGGGAATTTCAAGTCCAAAGATATAATCCAAATACCCCAAGTTGTAAGTAAAAGAAAGAAAAGAAAATCCCAAATCATCATAATCTGAATAGATGATGGAAAGAAGTGTCTTCCACCACCTAATAGGATTATTATTGCTACCTATGGACTGGATGGAAGATCTTACTGCAGCAGAGCCAGGCTTTAAGGATGCCGTTTTATATAGCCCCCCCCCCCCCAATGTGGCTTGGCATTTATGATACTTTCCATTTTTCTGAGTTTATTTTTCATACCTGAATTGGCAGGACAACATAGCCTCCTTCAGCCAACACTTGCTCAACAGCATCATTAAAATTAGGGTAGCGAACTCGAGGGCAATCAAGTCCAGGAAACAGGTCAGAGATGAGACCAAGAAAAAGAGGAACATCTTCAAAAACAAATTTTGGGAGATTCATGTCTCGCAGAGCTCTCATCAGGACCACATCCTAGGGCAATAGTGGTTGTAAAAAGCAGTTAACATGTTTAGTGAACAAAATAGGTTTTCTTGAGCACCCCGCCCCCAATTTAGTAGCCCCCTCAAATAGCTGCTGCCTTTCACCACATAACAGTTAAAGGTTTGAGGTTGAATCAAGACAGAAGTACTTTTTTGGAGGGACAGGGGGCGGGTGGGTATAGGGGGCTCCGTGGTCCTGAATGGGGTAACTGTACCCTTGAAGGACCAGTTGCACAGCCTGGGAATCATTTTGAACTCACAGCTATCCATGGAGACACTGGTCAATTCTGTGCCCAGGGCAGCTGTCTACCTGCTTCAGCTGGTATGCAGGCTGAGACCCTACCTGCCCTCAGACTGTCTCGCCAGAGTGGTGCATGCTCTAGTTATCTCCCGCTTGGACTACTGCAATGCGCTCTACATGGGGCTACCTTTGAATGTAACTCATAAACTACAACTAATCCAGAATGCGGCAACTAGACTGGTGACTGGGAGTGGCCACTGAGACCATATAAAACCAGTCCTAAAGGATCTACACTGGTTCCAGTACAAAATAAAAAAAATCCTTCCGGAAGCACCTTAGAGACCAATTAAGTTTGTTATTGGTATGAGCTTTCGTGTGCATGTACACGAAAGCTCATACCAATAACAAACTTAATTGGTCTCTAAGCTGCTACTGGAAGGATTTTTTTTTATTTTTTTTTGACTATGGCAGACCAACATGGCTACCTACCTGTAACTGGTTCCAGTACATTTCCTAGCACAATTCAAAGTTTTGGTGCTGACCTTTAAGGTCCTAATTGGCATCAGCCCTATATACCTGAAGAAAGATCTCCATCACCATTGTTCAGCCTGGGAACTAAGATCCACCTCCAAGGGCCTTCTGGTGGTTCCCTCGTTTTGAGGAGTGAGGTTACAGGGAAACAGGCAGAGGGCCTTCCCAATAGTTGCACCTGCCCTGTGGAATGTAGGGTAGTACTTCTGTCTTGTCAGGATTCAACCACAATCTGTTAGCAGCCACACATCCTCCAACCACCCTTACAAAGCCCTATACAGCTTAAGACCTTCTCCCAAGTGTATCATTCCTAGTCTTTCTGCCAAGTACTGTATTCACTGTGCCGCAACATATCAGAGGGCATTCTTGATATATGCATGTTGGATGTTGAATGTCAAATGCCCTTCCTTCACACTAGCACTGACTTTGATGGCTTTTCAGTGCCAGTTTAAAACTATTTTATTCATCCAGGCCTGTCCTGTGGCTGAATTGCTTCATTTGTGGGTTTGTGCCCTTGCCTGACATGAGAGCTATATACAGTGGGAGGTGTGTTTCTCTTTCTGAAACATGGAGTACACTCTGAGAATTTTCTTTTCTTTCATGTTTGAGGCTGTTAAATCGAATAAGGAGGAATTAAGGTTTTATGGCCATATTTGCAGGGGTTGGACAAGATGACATTTTAGGGCCCTTCCAACTCTACAATTCTATGGTTCTATGATATAGCTGCTAGAGGGCCGTGAAAATTTCTGTCCTGGGCTTTTTAGACTTGTCTACCTATGTACTACTGGGAACCAAAATGGCACATTGGTTGCCAGATGAGAATTTTTTTCCCAACACTCCCATCCCACTAATAGGGACTAGCCCACAGTCATGGGGTCACATGAATGAGCCCCCAGATTCTCTGTTTTCCAGGATGCCAGGATAATGGATTAGGATATGCTTACCTCATTTAGATCTGGTGAGCCTCTCTTCAATTCCCCTGCCATCACCAGTACTGACTTCAGAGCCCGAAGCCCAAAATCATAGTGATGCTGTTTAGAAAGTTGTTCCCTTGCTAGTTTGTAGAGCACTGTCATCTTCTTGGCCAGAGTCTTGCAGAAAAAATGCAGCATGAACACATATAAACGTGTGGGTTTTTTAAATTAAAAAAGCCCTGAAGCTCCCCATGTGCACTTTATTCATACATGTACAAAACTACATGAGTCACATGTGTGAATGAACCACTATAGGTTCAATACCTTAAGTGAAACTTGCTATATATATATATATATATATATATATATATTCCCAGTTTTGACCAGCCCTCAAAGTGGCTAACAACATCCACAAAACACTGCAGATATGTAATAAACATTATGAATGAACCAGCTCTTTGTGAAGGCAATGACCTACCTTTGCCAAAAGAAAACCTTCAGAAAACAGCATGATTTCACAGATTTGTTGGAGATCTGGAACAATTACTACTACAGGTCTGAAAAGAGCCTTAACAGATTCAGGGAGCTCAGTACGGCCTGCGTAGCCAGGATTCATGGTGATGAAAATGCCCATTCGCGGATCCAGAGAAATTTCTTGCCCTTCAAACTGAAACATAAGCCTAAGTGAAGTTCAGACAGATACGTAAGAGAAAGAAATAGACCCACTAAAGGATCGTCATTTCCAAACTTACTGTACATGCATGTACATATTGGTGCACCTGAAACCTAATCCAACCCTTTATGCACATCTTCCCTGCCTCCTCTTTACCTGAAATGTTTTCAGTTGGTTCATCAGAGCATTTCTGATGGTTTGAATCTGTGAAGAGATGACTGAAAGCACGGAGGCATCAATCCGATTAAATTCATCGAAGCAACCCCACGCGCCACATTGGGCAAGACCGGAGAAAATCTTACCCACTGCCTAGAATGCAAAAGATGAAGAAGCATTAAAACTGAATGGCAGCCATTGGTCATGAAAGTCCCTTCTGGTTGAGAGTGAAGAAGGCATCCAGATTTCTCTTACTGCTACCCAGGAGAGACACAGTCACATGACAGAGATTTGAGGTCTTAGGCACCCAGAGGAAGTTCCACCCCAGTTCCATCCCACAGCTGAGGCTTCACCTCCAGGCTTCCTTCAGTGCTACCTGCAGAGTGCAGCCAGGGGAAGCATGGCCATGCATGCTTACTCTGAAGTAAGCCCCACTGTTGCTTGGAACAGTGCTCCCTCCCTCCCTCCTGAGCCCAGCGAGCTCCAGGCAGGTGTGCATGCATCCAGACCCAGGCAGGAAAGTTGCAAGAGGGCAGCAGCACAAGCAGCTGATTTAAACTGAATTACCAATTAAGTGCAAGTTTAATAAATAAAGGGACAAAGAATGGCTTGTCCTGGAGCCTGAGGGATGCGGATCCGCTATGTGGTGGCTGAAGGCTGGGTTTGTGCTGCTGGGAAGGAGTTTGTTTATAGGAGCCCCACACATGGTAAACGGAAGAAGGGGGGAAACTTCTCTCAACTGTTTCAAGCCACCACCAGCAGCCGCCACTGCCATGATAGAAACGTGTTTAAATATTGAACTAAACTGACAATATCATCATACAAAAAGCATACATAGATATTTCCTCAGAGGCAAAGCCTATATATACTATCAAACATCAAAGTGCTAATTCAAAGTGCAATATATAATGTAAAAGATGGTTATGCAAAGTCTGTAAGACATATGGGTCTATCTTCCCAATGTTGGAGAAGGTTATACAAAGTCATTCAGACATGTGGGTATGTCTTCCCGACAGGTGGCCAGCTTCAAATCTTCCTGTTTCGCCACTGCCATGATGGCTTTTGGAGAGGGACTCACCCAGACAAGCAAGGACACAGAGCACACTTTGCCCTTAAGTGGCTGGAGGTGGAAGATGGTTGCTTTGCAGCTGCTAGGCTCAAAGCACAGGTAGCCTAAGCTGGGGAGGACTCTCTTCTCCCTCTGTAGCTGCACTGGGGAGACTTCCCTCTCCCACCCCAAGGATGTTGCCGGTTTTGTTTTTCACTGTGGACTCTGTAGACTCTTAGAGTGCATAGAAATAGAAAAGTGACCCTAGAGATATAAAAGGGTAGTCAAGTGATCCTCAAGATAGAAAAGTGTAGAGTCAAAAGCAATTCAGGACATCCAGGGTGAAGTTAGAAATCCGTGATTGCTCACGTGTTTCCATGATTATCCCAGCCAAATCATGGCAGTTGGAGGGCATGGAAGTGGTTTTCTATCATTAAAAAGAGAGCAGTAGAGGAATGCAGAGGTGATATTCCTACCTTGAAATCCATGCCTTCTCCACAATTAGTTACTACACAAAGCAAGCCCAACGCTTTGGCAAGATCTTTAGTTGTTTCAGTCTTCCCAGTTCCTGCTGGACCTGCAGGTGCTCCACCCAAATACATGGACAAGGCCTTTGGAGGAAAAGTCACAAAAAAGTGAGGCAAAGAAGGAGAAGATCTACTTTGCTGTTGTAATGAGTGCTAGATTCTCCAGTTGCTAGTAATGAATGACTGGAGAAAGACAATAGTATTTAAGAGAACTGAAAATGAGTTAAAAGATTTGCACTCTTTATGGTGTACATGCATAGTTATTTCCCCCTGCAGTACTTCAATCAAACAGGTTTGGAAGATTTTGAAAATAATACAAAAAACTGAAGAAACAGTTTATCAGAAGTGAAAGTGAGATGAGTGTACACACCATGAGCAACCAATTCCAGTTTCAAATTGCTTTCAGTAGGACACCTGTTGGCCAACATCAACAGGGTCCTCGGACCGGTCCCCGCACTGCCAACGAGGCCACTGCTGCTGCAAGCGGGCGGGGGGGGGGAGCCAGCAGCATCCAAGGCAAAAGTCTCAAGGGCTGTGCAGAGCCCCCAACTCCCTTCCCCGACAATCTCAGTCCCACCAGGACTGGGATCACCTGGCAGCAATCCAACAGAGCTCAGAGGTCTGGAGGCCTCTGGAGCTGAGCAGACAGAACAGCAGAGCTGCCCCCTCAGCCTAGCTCTCACCAGCCTCCGCCACCCCAGCCACCCCCGCTGCAGCCAGAGAGAGAGAGAGTGGTAGGAGGAGACCGGGAAAGCCAGGGAGGCAACATAGAAGCTCCCCTATTACTAATCCCATATTCTGGATTTGAATCATCCTGCATCAATGACACTTCCATCCATGCATGAAGAGATCCTTTGGTCAAAGCCAAGACACTAACTGAAGGAAAGTTGTATATAGGCAGAATATTCTTATTCTTATTATATACCGGTACTTATTTATACCCTGTCTTTTCCCCTGACAGGACTCAAGGTGGCTTACAGCTAAATGAAGAATTGTTAAAAACAGAAAAAACAATAATTAAAAAACACTTAAACATTGATAGAATTAAAACTCTCTCTCTCATCTATTAAAACCATACAAATAATTACAATAAAAACAGCATGGCTTTGAATATACATTCCAGACTTACCTTCCATTGTTTTCAACAGTACTTAATAACCTAAGCTAAATGAAAAGCCCCTTTATTGGTTTACCTGTGTGAGTGTTAGATATATCCGGTCTGTGAGTGGTGTGATGACCAGTCTCCCGTTTAAGCCCATATATTCATAGCCATAAGAAAAGGCACCAGTGCATTGGCGCACATTGAGTTCATCTGGTTCTCGGTCCCAATAAAAACGCAGCTGGCTTTCCCACTCAAATTCACGAGCTTCCATGATGCTAGAGAGGGAGAGGCAGAGGCAGAGGCAGAGGCAGAGAGAGAGAGAGAGAGAGAGAGAGAGAGAGAGAGAGAGAGAAGTTCCAGGCTTCCATGAAACATGCAACATCAAAAATCAAAAGAGGTCAGCAAATGGTATCAAGAGAAGTTAGAAAAGCAGACAGGATGAAGGAGGAAAAAGGGAAATTGAAGCACAGAAGGGACCTCAAGAATGGTTACTTTTATTAACAGAGCAATCTTACTAATCTGGACCCCGCAATTACCTGTCTCTTACAAATATATCAACTATATCCCGTGCATGGACATCAATTATGAGAACGGTATTGTATTTTTTCCTGTCATTTCTGCTTAGTGGTTTGGTGATTCGGGTTACTAGCGAGTCAATTTGGAAGTGCATTTTCTTTGCATAGTTTTTCATTGCCTGTTTTTCTCCCTTCTTCACTTTTCGGAAGACGTCTTCTACTTCCCAGGTCCACCACACCTGATTGGCAGCCAGCACCATCATACCTTGGTACATCAGCATCCAGTCAACTCTAAGGAAAAAAGCAGAATCACTTTGCCATGTGACCAGCAGTAATCAGGTAAAACAAAGATAAAAAGTATTTATCTCAAAGAATCATTATAATATTGAAAAGAAGAATGACTGCTGGTGCAGAGGAAGCCTCTTGGCCGCCCGGGACAGCAGCGCGGAGACACCCCCCTGGGGGGCTGGGGCATTGTGACGTCACGACGCACGTTGGATGCACTACGCATGCCCGGAAATTCTGGGCATGCGCAGTGCATCTGGCCCAGCGCTGCTGCTCCTGCGGTGACCGGGCAAGCCGCCAAGCGAGCGGCGGGTTGTGGGGCTGCCCCATCTGTGCTGCTTTACGGATGGGGCAGCCCCACAAGCCGCCGCTCACTTGGCGGCTCGCTTGGTGGCCGTGGGAGCAGCAGCGGCGACTCAGATGCACTGTCCCCAACGCCCCTCCCTTCCTACGCCACTGGATGACTGTACAGCATTCCGGATGTAGCAGGAGAGCTGAGATAGCAAGGCACCATCCATTAGCCTGGCTGGGCTGCCTTCTAGCTCACCTTCTCTCAGAAATGCCTCAAATAGTAGACATGGTGCCTGACTTAAGAACGTGGATAGCACATCACTCATTGGTTACAAAAACTGAATCATAGGGCTTCTGCATTGACGCAAGACATCCATGTTGAGGGTTGTGTTCTCTAATTTGACAAAGGTACATCACTTAATCTATATTGGCTATCCTCCCTCCAGTTGGACTTTCAGTTTTCAGCTCAATTAGTAGGATAGCTAACGAAAATAAATAAAACACTAAGAAGGCAGGGATACAAAGAGGAAGCATACCTAGCATGGAGATGTATAACCAAGCCTGAAGCTGTATGTGTGGTGACAGCCCATTCCAATATTAGGATATAATTGTTAATGTCTCATTATGCCAGCCCATTCACACAGTAGGTGAGCCAATGCTCCTTTCTCAGGTTGATATGTGAAACATCTACACTGAGGGATTTGCAAAAACTACATCACATGCTACAGTGAGTATTATAATGTGGAGGGCGCATAGGTGGGCAGAATAATGTTCTGTAAGACTCTTCTGTGAGACTCCACCACTGAAGTATAGAGTTCTAGTTTGTAATGTCTAGTGGACATGTTTGCTGACAACCACAGGGCAGCTTGGCAAATGTCAGTAATGCTGGTACTGCCAGAAAAGCTTGCTGAGCTTACATGTGCAGTACTGTAATGCAAAGGAAGAAGCATAAGCAAATGTTGAGTCTCATCAGCAAGGATTATACAGGCCCTGACCGGTCAGGCTATGGTGGTTACATCCCTAGGGATGTGGAATGCAATGGCACAAATGTTAGATCTGTGTGCAAAGCAACATAGCCCTTATGGCAGATGCACAGGTTCCTGTTGATCAAAAGTGCACTGATCTCTGATCTGCATCATGCTGTGATTACAGCAATCAGGAAGAGCAGGGACAACCAGAACCAGAAGGCAGCAGTTCCCAGCCGAGATGGACAAAAATTCTGGATTGAAAAAGCCTAACATGTTGGTGCAAATGAGATAAACATTTTTATACCAGAATGTTATCTTCCATGGACAGAGAATCCCATGTTCATGATTGAGCTGTACAATACTAAATTAAATTGTAGGAATTATGTATACGATTTGACATTGTGCAGACTGAACAGCCCATCCTGGCCCTTGAGGTTGCCACAACCTTCACTGCAGAAGGCATTGTCCAGACATTTTGGATTACAGCTCCCATCATCCATGATCCCTGGCTATGATGAGAATTACAATCCAAAAACATATTGATGGTGCCAGGTGGAGGAAGCCTGGCATAAAGAGATGCCATGGAAATACAATGTTACGCAACACTGTTGTTGTTAATTTATTTATACCCTGCCTTCTTCCCTGACAAGACTCATTCAACTCACCCTGCTGCCAACCAAATGTGTTGCATTAGATTACCTCACCTGCTTCTGTCCTCACAGTACCGAAAAATGGCTTCTTTAGTAAGAAGTCTGTTGGTCCTCCTCATTTCAACAAGTACAGCAGTCATCCAGTTCTCCACTCTACCCTCAGCTGGGATAGCCTTTCGAAAATCCATCACTTCACCTTCAGCAGAAATCATAGCAGTAGCTATCTTCATGCCACTGTCATCTTCATGAAACTTCAGGGCGGCTACGTTGTCATACATCTGAAACATACCAGGAGGAGATAACACTGAAGCAATGACACTACTCACATAGGAGAATGGCATCACCAGTATGACATTCGGGTATATTCTCCTGATTAAAGATTTGCTTCAGATTCAAAGATGAGTCAAGGCCTTATCCCTGGTTAGCAGATGCAAGTTTATGGCCCTAGAAATACCCATTAATAAAGTATAGGTAAAAGTAAAAGTACCCCTGGCCATTAGGTCCAGTTGCGGACGACTCTGGGGTTGTGGCGCTCATCTCGCTCTGTAGGCCAAGGGAGCTGGCGTTTGTCCACAGACAGCTTCCGGGTCATGTGGCCAGCATGACTAAGCCACTTATGGTGAACCAGAGCAGTGCACGGAAACGCCGTTTACCTTCCTGCTGGAGTGGTACCTATCTACTTGCACTTTGACGTGCTTTTGAACTGCTAGGTTGGCAGGAGCTGGGACTGAACAACAGGAGCTCACCCCGTCACGGGGTTTCGAACCTCCGACCTTCTGATCGGCCAAGCCCAAGAGGCTCTGTGGTTTAGACCACTGCGCCACCTGCGTCCTATTAAGAAAGTATAGAACTCCCAAATTTACAGAAACACATAAGACACATTTTAGTAAATAAACATTAGGAACTGGAAGTTGAATTTTCCATGAAGTTGCACTCTGATATTCAGGGCAGGAGGCCAGGCAGGAAAAGGGTTGATCCATCTTCTGGTAGAAGACAAGAACAGCAAGTTTGATTCATTCTGAGGATGCCCTCGATGTGCCAGGAGTTTCCTTACTAGAACAAGAAGATGGGTTAGCCTTTCCTACCTGCTCTTTTGCCCTCTGGCCAAGAATAATAATGACAGTTATTAAGTCATCAGATATCTAACCGTTTTGGAAATGTGAAATATACCTGTGATCTAGTTCTGTGTCTGGACAAAATATACAGTTAGTTAAAACTCTCTTAAATGAACTAAAGGAAAGCTGGCTCAAACCAAATTCCCATCTAGTTGTACATCCAGTTACCTACAGTGGCCAATCAACTGCTTTTGTATTTCTGCTTAAAAGCAAAATCAGTATTTAAATTATTTTAATGGTCACAATTTAATAATAATCAGAAGTCCACCAGAAAAACAACAACCCTTTGCTCCCCAGCAACTCGCAGTGAATAGCAAATTGCCTCTGAACATGGTGGTTCTGTCAGCTGTTACAGCTAACAACAATTGATAGGTTTCTCCTCCATATATTAGTCTAATCCCATTTTGAAGCAACCTAGCCAGTGGCCATCATTGCAATTTATGGCAAGGAACTCCATAGATTAACAATATACTGGTATCATGTGAAAAAGTACTTTCTATAAACATCCAGACAGGCCTGGAAATTCTGGATAATTTTCCTGCTCCCTTGGATACCAGTGGGAAGCATCCATATTGCCTCTGCCTTCTGCCTCATAATCCAACTGTATACACCACTTGCAGCAACAGAAAGAGAGAATGTGAAAGGGCCATTTAATTGTTTCTTGGATCAGCCCATTATCCACCTTGATCATGTGCTCCTGAACACACAGTGGGTCACTGCTGCCCAGAATGCTAAGCAGTTCGTCATCTGATATGAAGAAGAATCTGGGGAAAGCATTTCTCTTGGAATCCAAGTAATCATTCAAGCTCTTCTGACATTTCTCCAGGCCGTCACTTATATTCTGTAGGTCTGAAAGACGATTTGGAGCTTCACAACATCTCTTTATTATTGGGTCTTTGACCGTTTCTGACATTATCTGCAGGTAAGAATAAATAAAGAAGATGAGAAGCTATTGATAGCTAACACCATGGATTACAGGTGTGTTTGTGCATATAAGATGCATTCAAACCATGTATACAGTCAATATTCTGTACTTCAATGCTCCCATTAACACACAAGTCAGATACTTGCCCTTTTAAATATCCTGTCAATGTTGTCAAATTTTTTAGCTTCCTCTGGCAGTTGAGATCGTATATCTCCACCAATAAATATGCTCTCCAGATACATCCATTTTCGCTGAACTATCATCCAGACCTAGAGAAGTCAAATATTGCTTTTTTAAAAAAAGGAAAAATCTCTGTTCACTTGCCTGTGAGTTGGACAGCAGTTGTGCCACAGCAGGGCCCACCACCACCCTCCTCTTCCCTGTGCTGGGCCCCCATGGCTGTTGGGAGACACAGCTGCCTCTCCCATCAGCTGAGGGAATTTCTAATTTGCCTGCCTCAATTTGGCCAATCACAAGCAGGCCAGTGGGTGCTGCTTCGAGGGAGGGGGCACAGAGCTGACAGAGACTCAGACAGAGTCTTCACCCAGACCCGCTCCCTGGGCATATAAACGGGCCAATTGCCTTGCCCGGCACTGCAGTCACCTTCCAGATGTCCCTCCCTCCCTCCCTTGTTTTGGTATTTGCTTGACCTTGCTATGGATCACTTCAGTTGCCATATTGGGGGCCAGAGAGGAATTTTGCCCTTAGGCTAATTGGGCCTGTCTGGCTTTTTTGCCTTCCTCATAGCAATCATCACAACTTTGGCAGTTATGGCATTGGATATGGTCCTTTGTCCTTGCCAGAGGGGGAAACGCAGACTGCATCCCTACCATTCCGTGGCAGCGGGATATCACATTAAAGGGATCCTGAGGGAGGTACTTCTGTCTTTCTGCCCAGGTGGGGGCTGAGGACCAGAGCAATCCCCAGTGTGGCAAACCTGTCAGGTGGTACCTCTTTGATGTATGTTATAGGACAGCCTTTATTGGGTTTGACCACCACCCCCAGATTTCTCCAGCAGGTGGGCTAGACATAGCAGATGTGCCCAATGCTATGCCAAACACATCTGTAATCAATAAAGTTGTGGTCTAATCTGAACCCCAGGTGCTTGTCCAAGTCCTTCTGTATTTGTTACTTAAGATAAAAGGGGCAGTGGGTTTCATTGCCTGGGCACACGATAACAGGTAAATAAAAGAGACTACAAAACCACTCATGAAATAGACTTTGTTTTACTTCCCTACCTCAATCACTTCACCAATCAAGGAGAGAGTTTTTTCCCAGCTGTGAACCAGAGACAGGAAAGGTCCTACAAATCTGCTCCCTGAAATACTCTGGAGGTTGACTGCATTGTCATCCAGGATCTGAATTATGTCATCTACAGCTCCCAAAATGAAGCCCCGTTCCTGAGTGCCTTTGAAGTACCTTTGCACAGTAAATTTCATGTTCTCCCAGGTTTCTACTATTTCCTTTACACCCTATGAGAAGACAAAAAAATAATAATTCAAAGTTTCTAATTGTTTGCTGTAGATATTGCTGTAAGAGCACTAAAGAAAGAGGAATAGCAAAGGGGAACTTTACCTTCTCAATGCCAAGTTCCTTCACAGCAGAACCAACTATCTCATTGATAACATCAGTGTATTTGTGCAGCTCCATGGCAAACATATTCTCCAGAGTGAATGTTTCTGTTGCCATATCAAAAACTGTATTTGTTCGACGCATCAACTCTTTCCAGTGCCTGAAAAGTGTTAACAGATCAACAGTAAGGTGCTTTGGTTCAATATATGTTGCTTTAGGAGAAAACTGCACATCACACCCTGGGGAACACCTGGTCCCATATCCATATTTTCCACTGCGATGCAAATGCAAGGTGGTGTGTACATTTGGAGGTTGCCCCCTCAAAAAAAAGTCCACATACAGTCGTACCTTGGTCGTCAAATGCCTTGGTACATGGACCTTTTGGCTCCCAAATGCTGCAAACCCAGAAGTGAGTGTTCTGTTTTACAAACATGTTTGGAAAGCCAAACGTCCGACACAGCTTCCATGGCTTCCAAATTGAGTGCAAAAAGCTCCTGCAGCCAATCGGAAGTGCACCTTGGTTTTCAAACTGTTCTGGGAGTTGAACCAACTCCTGGAATGGATTAAGTTCAACAACCAAAGTAACACTGTAGAGGACATTTAAAACAGCAAGGAATTTTATTACAAAAGAAGAGAACTAAGGTGGAATGATATCCAAGTTATGGTATTCATTTAGTCTCAGTAGCTGCTTAGCATGGGAATTTTGCAGCAAGGATACTTCTATGCCCACATGAATTTCTAATATCATCAAATGCATTGGCCAGAACAGCAGCAGAGACAAAATTAGAAGAACTTGCCTGTTTTGACAGCTTTGCCCATGATCACCACAGAATAAGAAACAGGCATGAAATGTATCAGGTGTAGTTTCAAATCACTGAAATATTTGGCTTTAACATGCAACCGTATATGAATGAATTGAAATCAAACCTCTCTCTCAATGCTTCATTTTTCAAATCCAGCAGCAAAGGAATTGAGTCCTTAAATGCCTTCATCTTCATTTCCAGATGATATGCGACAGGCACACTTCGGACATGTTTGGGCAGTTTGCGAAGGGATTTTAGATACCCTTCAATACCATCCTGCAGCACCTGTACATTGAGGTTCACCCACAGAGTCTGAGACCATTCTTCTTTAGCAGCCTGGAAACAGGAAATAATTTATAAGAAACATTGTTATAGATGTGGGTAAAATTAATAAGTGGTAGGATTTTGGTTATTTGTGGTATGAAGGGAGAAATATAAGCTGCAAGGGAATTATTGGGTAGCCTGGCAAGCTAGGGCAGTTGAGGGTTGTTAGCAAGAAAAGATAACTTCTTGCCCCAGGTGTGACCACAGACTGGGGATTTGGAAGGTTGCAAAGGTAACTGCTCTGGGGGAGGGCAGGGGGTTTCTGGGAAGGAGGAGGAGGAAGGGCTGAGATCAATCAATCTTTGAAGTGTGCTTTGAAAATCTGTCAAGCCAAAAAGTAAAAAGGGAGAAATATTGCAAACACATTTGTTGCTCTTGGTGGTATAAATTCACAACAGTTTTACATCATTAATCATTATTATTTAACTATCAAGTCTGATGGACAGAGAAATGGTGGAGACTTCCCAGTCCTTTCCTCCTCCTCTGCCAGTTCTTGAATCCTTGAAAAGAAAAAGAGGTGGGGCAGGTCTACCTTTCAAAAACTTGACATAGCTTCCAGGCACTGAGAAGGAAGCAGAGGTCTGGCTCAGTCACAACAAACTCTGTCTAAGAAACCTATATCAGACTAGGAATGAGCTGTCTGCCTGCCTGTTCCCACTTCGTTTCCTTCCCCCTTCTGTCATCCACCTTAATTCAATAGGTCTAAAGTAAGGTCCGTGGGGTGGTTGCTTGCGAGTAATCAGGCAATACTCCAACCTGTCTTTTAACAGGTTTATTGTGCATGCTATTTACAGTGCAGAGCTACAAGCTCACGTCTGTATCAGTCACTCGCAAAATCCCGGAGTGATCCCTTCCAGCTGTGACCCCAACATAAGAGTTTCGGTATCCCAAATCTCCACCTCCCCTCCCGGCGTTTCACCCCTCTGCGCACTTGGGGCGCCAGAAATGGCGTGGCTCCCTCCTCGCCCACTGAGCAAGGGGAGTGCAGGGTCTCTCCAACATCCCCAGAGCCTTTGCTCTCCAGACCCAGTGCTGCCTGCCCCTCCCCGCTGGAGACATCGCTGCTACCTCCGCTGGAAGAGGAGGTGCTGCTGGTCAGGTGTGGCTGGGGCTCTCTGTAGCATCCCAAGAGCCCTTCCACCACCCTGCGCTGAGCCAGGGACAGTTCCCTGATATCTAATGTTTCCTGTGACATCTGAAATGGAAACTGGAATTGCCATGGTCCTACATACCAGAGTATAAAACCAGAATCAAACCAGTTTGATGTCCTGGTTAGCAAGGATTGCTCAAACTAATTTCCTGGTTCTATTGAAAATTGTACTTTAAGAAACCTTGGAAGTTTTGAATTAAGGAACACAATATAAGGGACAAGAGGGGAGAAATTGCATGGCCGCATGGCTCATTCACATGGTTTAATGGATCAATATTATTAGATCTGAACCAATTATAGAAGGTGTACACTCTCTCTCTCTCTCTCTCTCTCTCTCACACACATTGTTTAATAGGGAAGGTGAGTAGACTCTGGCCAAAAAAAAGAGAATGTACAAAGTATTGCACATAAAAACCTGGAAGTGCTGATCAGGGTAAGAACTGGGAACTGGGATAATTTTGTTTGGTCTACACTTTTAAGAGAATTGAGCTAATTTGTACCTTCTGAACTAATAAACAGACTGGAATGTAATTATCCTTCAGCTTTCACACTTTTTAAATTTGCAATACAGTTCTCAATTTTTAAAAAAAGTACAAAAATGCATAAAGAAATGTATTAGTGTAAAATATATTTATAAAACTTCACATTGAGATATGTATTTTGTGATAAAATATTTATCTTAAAAACAAATCCTTGTACAGACAGCAGAGACAAATGTGCAAATGGGATGGGACAGAATTATGAATGAAGTACAGGAAACAACTTATTAATGTACATCCAATTGATGCATGACCATGCATGCACACATTGTGGCAACCTAGGAATAGCTGAAAAGGGGGGCAAGGTGGGGCAGTGGCATAACAGAGTGGAGCAGGTTTATGTGCACTCCACCATCATGCACGATGACCTGGAACATGAGAGATTGATAAACCAGAAACAGACTGATACATCTATCTCTAAATAGAAGTCTGGATGTTGTGTATACTAGCTGTCACCAACTAGCCTCCAAGTCCACCCACTGTTGCTCCTGAACTTTCCCTCTGGAGAGAAAAACCTGGAACCTGGATTTTATTACAAACTGTCAAAGGACAGAAGTGACTACCGTGCACACACCAAGAGTTTAAATTGTTATAAGTTGCTTTGGAAGCTAATTTCTGATTAATTGAGGTATTCAAATGTAATAAAATAAATACCTACAGCTAAATAATAGTAATAATAATAATAATAATAATAATAATAATAATAATAATAATAATAATAATAATAATAATAATTTATTGTTTATACCCTGCCCATCTGGCTGAGTTTCCCCAGCCACTCTGGGCGGCTCCCAATCAAGTGTTAAAAACAATACAGCATTAAATATTAAAAAACTTCCCTAAACAGGGCTGCCTTCAGATGTTTTTTTAAAAATAGGATATCTGCTTATTTCCTTGACATCTGATAGGAGGGTGTTATACAGGGCGGGCGCCACCACTGAGAAGGCCCTCTGCCTGGTTCCCTGTAACCTCACTTCTCGCAATGAGGGAAGCACCAGAAGGCCCTCAGCACTGGACCTCAGTGTCCGGGCTGAATGATGGGGGTGGAGACGCTCCTTCAGGTATACAGGACCGAGGCTGTTTAGGGCTTTAAAGGTCAGCACCAACACTTTGAATTGTGCTTGGAAACGTACTGGGAGCCAATGTAGATCTCTCAGGACTGGTGTTATGTGGTCCCGGAAAAACTTGTCCAAACTACAGTGTAGACACACCCTAAAAAGGTAATGCTCTCCCCTACCAGACCAGAAAGCACTCTTACTTTTAAAGCTTAATGTACAGATAGTAGATAATTCCATTTGACTTTCTCTACCCAATGGACCAAGCCCCTGCTTACAGATGGTAGGACTGAAATAGACCATACACTGCAACTTGGTGCAGGGATGCCATCTATGCAGGGACATGGGGGCCAGCCCCCCATATTTTCAAGAAGGGCCCCCCCAAAATTCTGTTGCAATCCTCAAAAGGACACACCAGGACCAAGATGTTGCATCCTTTTGAGGATCCCCAGGGATGCAGCAGTGCAAAGCATCTTCCCCCTATGTGTCCCTTTGATGATCACTAGAGCACCTCCCCAGAAGGCGCGCTGGCAATCTCTGCCAAGGACATGCAGGGTGAAGCATATATGCCCCTTGTGTCCCTCTCACAAGGTAAGGCAGCTGGCGGTGGGTGGGGGATGGTGGGCTGAGTTGACCTGGCCAGGTTTGCGGGGGCATCACACATGTGATGCCATGCATGTGCAACATGACCCCCCAATGTTGGGCACAACTCGGCGCCAATGACTTGGTGTGAGATTTGAAGCACGAACCTTCTGTGATGCAGACAAAGCCCTCAGCTATGAGGACTCTCTCTCTCTACACACACACACACACACACACACACACACTTATTAAAAAACAAACACTTACTCGCTGAAACTTGTAAATATCATAGATCTGCCTCAGGCCCTTCATGTCCTTCTGGATTTTCATTAAATCAGGGTACATTGTGATTGGAAGGTCAAATAGTTTTTCAGCATTTGCCAGTTCCTGGCGATTTTTCTCATGCTTCTCGAGTTCTTTTTCAAAAACTACCATCAGCTCTAATCCTGCAGATGGCAATAGAGAATATATGGCATCAAGGGATGTGTAGTAGTCACCATATATAGCACTCTTAGACATCCCCATAGGTGGCATCTCTACAAGAACTGATCCACAACAGAAGCTCAGTTCAGATCTAACTGTGCTTTTTGCTCCTTGTACAAAACACATTCTGGCCCAGAACACTTTCCCAGGAAATCTACCAGCAGATTCTCAATGAAAAAATCAATAATGGGAAACAAGTTTCCCTATGAGAATGTTTGGTCCCCATTACTGACCTTCTCTTCCGGTGGACAGATGCAAGCAATCTCTGGGTGTTTTCTTCTACAGTGCCCTCTAAATTCACCTGAGGCTATAGTGAGTCCCAACCAGAAACTTAGGATAATTTTTATTCAGTTCACACTTAAAGACATACTTTCCAAAAGGAATATGCAAACTGAAACACAACCATCCAGGAAACTCACGTTTTCAGAATTTTGCAATGCACTTTTCCACATGGGTAATATGTACAAATAGCACATATTTAGCATAAAATGTGCATAAGCATGTATATATTAGTGAAAATAACATTCAAGAATGCATTATACTAGCTGAAATTGCTTGCAAAAATGCTTAATTAGCCAAACTTATTCTCAAATAAATGTATTAGGATAAAATTGCACTAAAATGGTGATAAATTTTAATGAAGGTAATTTTAACTAAAATTTGCAAATTGCTGTGGAAATGTCATGAACTAAATTTAAGACTAGAAAAATAAAAACTGAAATTGACAGATTCACCCATCCCTAGTTTCAACAGGACGGAACAGAGCTTTCCGCACATCCATCACTGTCACCGGTCCATTCAGGATTAACATTTTATCTTTTGGTATTTTAGATATTCCAGTATCCTCTAGATATTTTTGCATTTCATCTATAATGCCCTGTTTAGCTCAATATAATTATGTATAGAAACTCATAAATTGATCTCTTATTTCTTTAGGGTTTTCCACAAATCTACCTCCTATATTAATTTTACTTATACAGGATTTTTCTTGTATTTCCTTTATCAGATTAGCAAATTCTTTCATTATTTTTTCACTTAGTTCCACCATTGCATCCTCTGGAACACCTCTCAGACGAAGAATCAAGTCTTTTTGATTTAATTCTAAAACCACCAGCACCTGATGCACTCTCAGCAATATATTATAAGAAGCTACAAGATTACTGAATGCAGCCATTAAAGGACATTATGAATATGACTTTAAACACAGGCAAGCTGCCAGAATCTTGGAAGAATGCTTATATAACTTTGATTCCTAAACAAGATAGAGACCCTAGGCAGCTAAAAAATTATCAACCTATATCTTTGTTGAATAACAAATATAAACTTTTTGCAGATATATTAACAAATAGGCTGAAAATGGTATTAAAAGAGGTAATCCATTATGATCAGGCCAGATTTTTTTCCAAGAAGCCAGATGAAGGACAATATTAGAAATATAATTGATACATTAGAATATTTACAAGTGAGAAATGAAAAACAAGTGGCTTTAATGTTTTTTGATGTAGAAAAAGCATTTGAAAACACATAAGAAAGCACAGAGCACCTTGTCCTCCCCCTTCCTTTCCCAGATGTTGTAGAGATTTTCAAGCTTCAGAAAAATATTCAAATACCTTCAGAAAGCCAAGCCCAGTCCTTTTGGCAGCTGACTGATTGCAGCCAATTAGCATATGTCAGTCCAGGAGTGCCTCTTGATTAAAGCCAATTATCCAGATTAAGGAGAAACCCTCCACAAAGCATGCTGGTAACAGAGGCTCATCCATGGCAGGGACACACTCACAGGTCACTCTCATTCTGCCTTTCAAATTGGCAGACATGGGATTACGTGGCACTGCAGGATATAGTCAAACCCCCCCCCAGACCCCACTGGGGAGCATTGTGAGGGTTTATGCCTCATAAATCCTCTCTTTCCCCTGCTTGAACTTCTTCACAGCCCCCAGACGGCTACAAAGAACAACCACCATTGATTCGTACACGTGGCCGGAAACCTGTGGTGCTTATATTCTTGTATAAGAAGGTCTGAAGAATTCTGGGCCACTGCAACATTATCCATTGTTTATTCCAGCTGACTAATAAGAGGAGTACTAGCCCGCACACATTCTTACCTCTGTCAAGATTCTCACCAACAGAACCTGGTCCTTCAGTGATAAACCTATGGTAAAAATCATCAATTTCCTTACTGTAGTTTGCAATCTGCTCCCTTGTGATCTAGAGGGAATATGATCCAAATTAGTTTAGCTCCTCTTCTAAATGCATTCATCCGATTCTATAATATATGTTAAAGGAACAGTACCTCAGTAAATGTCTTTTTGATGCTTCCAAGGCTGTGATCAACTGTTGCTGCATCATTAAAAAGTGTATCCCACATTAGTTTTATCTTTTCCACCAACTGCCGTTCTTCTTCTGTTGTCTAAAACAAAATAATATTCACATTTTAAAAAATGTGTCTGAGCCTCCAGATCATGTCTAAATCTGCTGGCATGCAGCCCAGCATGCTATCTGGGGAGTCACTCACAATACATTTTGTTACTCTGACACTTTATACAAATTAATGTTTTTTCTATGAGAACTGCTAGCAACAACCTGCCCTCTTAGAATCATAGAAGGGGCCATGAAGGTCATCTAGTGCAACCCTCTGCTATGCAGAAAGATTTCACCCAACGTGAAAACCCACAACCCTGAGATTAAGAGTCCCATGCTCTACCAACTCACTTATCTTCAAGGTATCTGTAATAGCTCTCTAAATTTCCAACAAGCCAATCTATATTGGTATTACAGAACACACAAACCAATCTGTATTCTGCCATCCTACTTTCAACAGCTCCCTGCATTTTGATTCCTTTTGCCATGCTAGATTTCTTAGATCCACTGCAAAGTCACTTAAACAACACAGTTGGATGCCAGAGAAACCAAAACCCTTTATAACACTTTACTTAGCAAAAACAGTCTTCGTTCGAGCCTTAGTTCAGGTCTTTAACACTAAGAGAATGAATCTTTAAGTTACTAACTGAATGATCTTTGCTGTTGCACTTCTAACATGCAGTACCAGCTTTGTTTAGTGAGGTGGCTCTAGCCCTTTTCTATCAACATTCTTGTTGCCCCTTAGCCTGGAATAGCTGAGTTGGGAAAGAATCACTTGACCTAGAAACAAGTCAAGCAAATCCTAATTGAACTAGCTCATGAGTCAAAGTTGTAGACTAAACTACTAGATGTTACAAATTTGAAGGCCACAAATATGAGCAGGACATAAGTGAGGAGAACAGAAAGGGGTTGTTTAACCCTTCTCTCCCTGGCTATGTCTTCACACTCCCAAGTTATTGCACATGCAAGTGGAAAAGCAGACTATTACACATGCCTGCCCTGTAGGGTCTAGTGTGCCCCTGAAATTCATCATCTTGTCCATTTTGTTCATGTGCACCAATACTAAGTCAGACTATTTGTCCATCCTGTCCTGCACTGCCTACTATGACTAGCAGCAACTTTCCAGGAGAAAGGGGTCTTGGTCATCTCCCTCTTTAAACCAGAGATGCCAGTGACTGAATCTGCTACTTTTTGCATGCAAAGCTGGCATTTCACCACTGAGCTTATGGGCCCATTCCCATAATAATTTACTGTTATATCAGTCAGTGCAGATTCCCTAAGAATGATTCCAGATTTGCCAAACTCTGAGGTCCTTCAACAACTCCCTGATTGTCTGTGACTCATTAGGTCTGGGGGCATGAGACTTTCAGAAAAGTCCCATCCTCCCAGTCCAACAGATAAAAATTATAGAGCAAGGTTATATTGAGATTCTGTAGCACTTATCACAAATACTGCAGCATTTCACTTACAGGAATATTATACATTGCAAGGGTACGGTATCGCTCACGAATATCCAAGTATTTAAGTTCCACTTCTAGAGACATATCTTTGATCTCAGCAATTGTGCCCAAGACAAATTTGAGATCTTCCAGGGTACTGGGAGTTGTCTTAAGGTTATGCGATAATCTCTGGGGAGAATGGTTCATTAAAAAAAGAAAAAAGGAAAAAAGAAACATTTAGCTGAAAATACTTTTAATAAATCATCAGTATCATTAACTAAGCAATTATTTGTTCATGAGAAATACAATTATAGATCCTCAGGATCTTGGAGCAAACTAGATTATGCAAGAATATGCAAATGAAGTATCATGGGGCTGCAAAAATAAAATGTATTGTGGTTACAATATTTGTTTGTTATATAAGTGGCAGGCAGTGGATCGCAACAATTTATGCACCACCATGGTTGAGAAATCAAGCCAGCTTCGGACAGGGCTACATCAATCCCAGTGGAATGACCTCTGCAAAGGGTGAAACAGGGGGAGTGCAACCTTGCTCCTGTTTATTGATCTTGTCAGCTTCTGATACCATGGCATCCTCCTGGACCAGCTCCAGGGAATGGGAATTTAGGGCACTATTTTTGGGTGGTTCCAGTCCTACATTTGGGACTAAGTCCAGAGAGTAGCATTGGCAGCTACATTATCTTATTCCCAATGCTATTTAGTATCTATCTGAAGCCACTGGAAGCAGTCATCGGGAGATTCAGGGTGAGGTACCATCAGTATGGCCTCTGAATCAGGAGAGGCCATACAGTCCCTGGGGCAGTGCTTAGCTGCAGTGGTAAGGTGGTGAGCCACTTTCCCACATGTCCTCCAGCCTCCTGCTGGCCCCAGAGCTTCAATTCTAGTTGTGGATATTTTTGGATACAGTATTTTTGGTATGGGTTGAAGAGAGAGCACGTGTTGTCTTTCCTCTTCTATGGCCTTGGATTCACTATTTTTCCCTTATGTTATTTTACTGAAAGAAGGCAGTGGGGAATGTGGTGCACAGTCAGAAAATGTGTGAACACTTTTGGAGTGTCTGAGAGATGATACAAAGATGACAGAGACTAATAAAGTATGGGAACTTTTGAAGAATGAACATAAAAAAGTTTTAGGGAAACGGAAAGGGTTAACAAAAGAAGGAACTGCTTGCCTGTGAAGCCATGGTACAATTTAAAGCAAACTTTCAGAAGAACAAACTATCCCCTTCAACTACTCCCCCTTGCCCAAATGAAAGAAGAGTGGACTTAACACGCCAACAAATTATAGAAAATGATTGAAGCTTTGCTACATCCTTCTGTATCCATTCCCCCATCAATCCAAACATAGTCTGCAGACTTAACTGGGCAGTAGAGCTGATAAGGGCATTTTACAGCCTTTGGCCTTCCAGATGTGGCTCCCACCATCCCTGAGCACTGGCCATGGTGGTAGTGGCTGATGGGAAGTGGGCATCCAAGAATCTCTGGATGACCACTGCTTAACTACCCCTGATAAAAATGATTCATTGCCAGTGAAATAGTTTCTTACTTCAATATTTTCTTGGAGCTCGTAAAGTGCCTCTTTGGCTGATTCGTTGAGTAGTTTCCCGAGTGAAGCCATCCAGCCTTTAGCAGTTTCTTGCACTGTAGAAGCCAAAGGCTCGAGCTGAAGGCGAATGCACTGCTCGTCTTTAACCATGGGCTGCTGCATCACTTCTTGGGCTACCTTCAGGTAGAACTGCAACTTGTCATCAAAGACGACACAGGCTGGCTTTTTGGCAGCAAACTTATCCATAACAATGGCCTTGTCTAACTTCCATAGAGGGCGGTACCTCTTCCACCGGTTCAGGTATTTTGTGAGGGAGCCCAGAAGCTTGTGCATGTTCTGAGAAATGAGGATGGCCTGCTCAATGATCAAAGGGTTCTGGGAGATATCGCTAAAGAAACTAAAGATGATGGGTTCATCGTCACCAGTTTGCTGTGGTGGACAATCAATGCAGGTGCCATGCATCCAGCGAACAAATTGCTGCATTGAAGACAAAAGACCTTATTGGGTATCAGGTTTTGCATCAGCAAAGGAAGGGGGCTATCATGAAGATCAGTTGCATTTGCATCAGTGATGCCAGCATGGCAATATGAGAAGACAGAGGTCTTTGCCAGACTCCCATAACTCAAGGCCTTTCCTGCTCTCTCAATACATCACATTCTGTTTTCCTTACCCTTCAGGGTTTGCATGGCCACTCCTGAATTTCTACTCCTTCCTTTCCACTCTCTTGCCAACATCTCTTTTTATCAAACCACTGTCCTGTGCTCCTCTTCCCCCTCCCCCATGCTCCTTTTTCTTTTTCTTTGTCACCGTTATGGGATCATATAATTTTGTTGATCCTCCTGGTCCTTCCTTGGGATTTCTCCTCCTTCAAAGTCACTGCTGATTGTTATCTGCTTACGTAATAACTGTTCCACTTAACTCCATTTCTATCAATCCCTTGATGATGCCTTGGTCCAACGGAGCCAGCCTTAATGCAGTATTTCAAAGCATTGATTTGAACAGTGGGTCATTCATTTGCTGAACACTTATGAATGATCCTTCCCTCACCAGTTCATACCCAAACTTATTCTTGGCCTAATGAATGGAAGTGTAGCCAGGAAGATTATTTTCTCCTAAAGGGGCAGGTTGCACAAATCGACTGAGGATCCCACTACTAAAACACTTATACAGTGGTACCTCGGGTTACAGACGCTTCAGGTTACAGATGCTTCAGGTTACAGACCCCGCTAACCCAGAAACAGTACCTCGGGTTAAGAACTTTGCTTCAGGATGAGAACAGAAATCGCACAGCAGCGGTGCGGCAGCAGTGGGAGGCCCCATTAGCTAAAGTGGTACCTCAGGTTAAGAACAGTTTCAGGTTAAGAACGGATCTCCAGAATGAGTTCTTAATCCGAGGTACCATTGTATTTTTAACTAGGAGGCTGGATTATACATCATACAAAAATCAGGCTACATCATTTCACTGACTTCTTCTGATCTGTAAATCTGTATTTTGATGAAATATACCTAATTGAACCATCCATATTTAAGTTTAATGCCCCAAAATCATTGTAAGTAGCATGGTATTCTACTGTCTTGTTATATAAATCAAGGAAAAAGAAATTCACCCGGATCTCATTGCAAATTAACACAGAATACTCACTTTAGTAACTTCGACACAATCTCGAATGCATTGTACACACATTTTTTCAATTTCAAGAGCATTTGGCTGGAGGATGATTTCAGGAGCTGATAAAATTGTTTCTGCTTGAAAGAGAGGGGTATTCCCTATGACAGCAGCATTGAAAGACTGCAAATTTCTGCAAAGAGAAACAGAACATGGGCACTTATCATTGATGTTCCTTCCAGGAAATGTGCATGGTATGTTCAGTAAAGAGTGGGTTAATATCCCTCACCACCTAAGCCAGGAAGCATCTTGTGACACAAACTGCAGGAGTGTCCCTGAGTACACTTTGGAAAGAACATGCGTAAGAACTGCACAATATTCCTTTCCCAATTGGCATGCAGTAAAGAGCAGAACTTGACTCAGCTAACCAAAGGAGATGTTGAGTGAAACTAGGAAAGATAAAACAGGGAAACAGCAGGAGGTTTGACCTAGGAAAAGGAACTGGGGCAGGGATTCAGGAGTTGAGCATAGTCAGCAAAGCCATGTCATATTAACAGGCTTTGCCTAAGTGGTAGGTGATGCTAACCTACTCTTTACTGGGTATCTCCTGCACACCAACCAGGGAAAGATGAATGAAAGTTGCACTCAGAGAGCGAACAACTAGACAGAAGAGGAAGAAATATGTTCAAACAGACTTACTTGAGAATCAGGGTCGTCAAGCTCTGGTAAACTTTCTTTTCCCAAAAGGCATAATAATGAACCAGTCTTGAGGCCCTGCCAGTGTTTGTGTTCACAATAAGCCCCTCCATTTTTGTTAGCAGGGGGCCAATGGAAATGTACTTGTGTACCATGTGTTCAACATCCTTGGATCTTTCATGCTTAATGTATTCAAAGTATTCTTTCGCCCCTGCCAAGGTGGGTAGCAAAATTAAATTTGTCAGTTGCTAACAAATGTACAAGATAATATGCTGGGATTCTCCTTGAAAAATTCACTCCACATGAAGAGTTATTTGGAATTCATACAAGTTACAGCTTCAGTACCAGGGCTAACTCTTAGGTGCCTGTTTACACAATCAAAACAAAATAAAAAATTCTTTCCAGTAGCACCTTAGAGACCAACTAAGTTGCTACTGGAAAGAATTTTTTATTTTGTTTTGACTATGGCAGACCAACACGGCTACCCACCTGTAACTGTTTACACAATGTGTGGATAAAATAATATCTAGAGGAGCCATTGGAATCATTTAAATACCAGCTTTCATTTTCAAGGTTTCTTCATAACTTATCCTCAAACACATGGCTAATCAAACAATCTTAAGCAATGTTTATGAGGACAGTAACTTCACATAACTTAAAAAAGTAACAGTGTTTAAACCTGGGCTGTTCAATGTAGGAGGAAGAAAGGGGTGCACAATCTCCTTTTCAAAAACAAATAGCATTAACACCAGTACTGCTTGTGCATGCAAACACTACAAAGAGTCTGTGCCTCTCAATTCTTCCCTAGGGGGCCTTTACCTAGTGTAGAGAGAATGGCAACATGCACAATAAAAAGCAATGACAAGGAAACTCTGGGATATCCCAAAATCAATGAAGAAATGGAAACAGCAGCATATTATATATACACCTATACACACATACGAATAGCAAACTCAAGTGCAGGGTTATGGTGGGTATGTAGCCGAAATGGGACTACAGAGAAACAAGAGGGAGATATTACCGGTAGCAAACTAAGAGGGACTCCAAAGTTTGCAGAAGTAGAAAAACCCACACCTAAGGGCAACTCCCTCTGAAATAGTTCAATTAGGACTGAACATGTTCAGTGGCCACAGTATCAGTTGGTGAGGGGTGGGAGAAAGAAAGAAAGAAAGAAAGAAAGAAAGAAAGAAAGAAAGAAAGAAAGAAAGAGAAAAGGGTAGGGAGAGTAGAATGGAATGTCCTGAAGGAAAACACAACTACAGGTAGTTGGAACACTGAACCATTGTATGCTTTTATAATTTTTATGTGCACTGCTTAGAGGTTTCAGAAATTAAGTAATATATAAATAAATCTTAAATATTGTTTTTAAAAAGTATGGAACAATTTCCTGAATAACCCCTAGAGAAGCAGGTACCACTGTTTGCTTCATGTTCATGTGCTTCAAGCCATTTTCTTCACAAATAAAAGGTGTGCCCCACCTCAGAAGGAGGATGGGGAATCCCCAACATAGAAGCATACTACAATGCCAACCAAATACGTCATATAATCCCATACATACTAGAAGACGAGACAAAACAATGGATACACCTAGAAAGGGACACAATTGAAAATATCTGCACCACAGCATACCCACTCCTCCCAAACAAACTAAGAAAAATCCCCATAACACTTAACAAGTACACACAAACCATGTTCAAAGCATGGAAAGCAGAAACAGGCAAACTATCCCCAACCCCATCCCCACTAATTCCCCTGGCCTACCATCCACTATTCTACCATGCAGCACAAAACCTCCAAATCAAAACCTGGCAATCCAAAGGCCTATATCACCTAATAGACTTTTATAAAAATGGCAAACCTCTGTCAATGCAAGAAATTCAGGACAAACTAGAAGACACCCAAATGTCCTGGTTAACACAACACCAATTACATGCCCTCTTGAACAATCCAACAGTAAAATCAGCAGCAACTAGACCCCTGAAAACCTTTGAAAACCTCGTCCTAATGACAAAGGGATGCGGCAGAGGGTTGGTGTCTGCAATATACAAAATACTACTCAAAAATCCCACGAGCTCCCTAGACACAATCAAAAGACAGTGGGAGGATGACATAGGATATGAAATCAACCCCACCCAATGGTCCAAAATGTGGTCTAAACCCCCCTTTAAATCCATATCAACAAAAAGAAGAGAACTCACCCTAAAACTAACCTACAGGTGGTATCTAACGCCTAGAAAATTAGCACTAATACGCCCAGGAACCTCACCAAAATGCTGGAGAGGGTGTACCTCCATAGGCACATACTTCCACATGCAGTGGGAATGCCCCAAAATCCAAACATTCTGGACAACAACCACACGAGAAATATGTAAAATAACCAAGCAAGTGTTAGAAACCACCCCAGAATTGGTCTTACTAAACATCTTCCAAGACAATAATGCCCACTTACAACACAAAGAACTCATAATCCATCTACTCTCAGCAGCCAGAAACACCATAACCAGACACTGGAAAGACCTGTCAGGAGTAAACATGGACCAATGGTACCAAGTAATATGGGAAACAGCCCTAATAGAAAAACTAACCAGTAACCTGAAACTGACACAGGGACAAACAGAAGAAGACACCTTCACCCCGGTATGGTTCCCCTTCATCACACATACAGCCCAACAAGACAATGACAAAAATCTACCGACAGCATACAAATCAATATGGCTAACCTGATCCAAAACACCCACAAACCCCACTCACACAGACAACCAAAGATCACCGCCAACCATAAATGAACAATCACACCCTACGCCAATCCCGACCTCTCTCATCACCAAAGAAACACAAGCGAACAACAGAACCTACACAATCAACGCTGACACCAAACCCAACATATATCAAGGAAAATAGAAACATTGTCACCCCACCTCACCCATCCCACCCACCTCTTTTCCCCCTTTTCTCCCTAATGTCTCAACAACCAAATCTGATTTGTAAAAATGTTACACACTTTTGTAAATCAAGAAAATCTTCAATATTTTTTTAAAAAAATAAAATAAAAAAGGTGTGTACACGGTAGCATATAGAGTGCACTGCATACTTTTGTTTTTACTTCAAATCCAGTATAAAGCTGCAGAAACAAATCACATCAAATCACATTTCACACCTTATTACTTAAAGACTGTTCCTACATGGAGACTGAATTGATCTACCTAGAACCTAGACTTTCTGCACCACACCTCTACAAGGCCTAGAATCAGCAAAAATGGACAGACTTACCAGGAAGATAATCTTCAAATTTGGAAGCTGGGTTTTTGAACAAATTGGTGGATTCTATTAACAAAAGCTTATTAGACATGTCTTCAGCATTCTTGTGAATTTGATGGACAAGTGACTCAAACTTCCCAATGGACTGGGTACATCGCACAATGTAGTCACCAATACCTTTGAAACAAAAGGAGTCCAGATCATTATTGTGTCTTTAGTCTATACCCAGTATGCAGGTATCGGTATGTATGTGCTATTTATTAGTTTATATACTGCTTATATGCCAACATGGTTTCTAAGTTGTTTACAACGATAAAATCAATACATAATTAAAATACATGATACCATATCCATTGGGCATTAAAACAACCTTAATTAAATTATGCAATAAAACAGTTAAAAGAAAGGTTGAACAATAGAATCAGAAGTTCAGTCCAGGGGAATGCTTGCCTAAGCAAGTGTGTCTTCAGGAGCCACATGTATGCATTGCATTCAAAATATGTCTATCATGGATTTCCATTAACAAGTCCTCAAGGATGTCAACAAAAAAACAGCAGAAAAATCCAAAATATTGTATCAGTGATAGCAATCCAATACATTTGACTGAAACTAACACCAGCAAGGACTGAAAAACACGCACACAATATCACAAATGCTGGAATGAACAAAACTGTTCTGAGACCTACGCTAAGACAGAGCTTTCCAAACTTTTCATGTTGGTGACACACTTTTTAGATATGCTTCATTTCGCAGTGCAGTACTTGAGCTTTACTAGCAAACTGGAGGTTAATCTAACTCCTTTCCAGCCCCGGGAGGAGTACGGGGAGCATTCGCACGACACACCATGTTGCAATACACAGTTTGGAAAGCTCTGCTCTAAGATATAGCAAAGTTGGCACCAGTATAAATAGTTATTCGGAGGGACAGCTACAAATTACAAGAAAGGAGATTCCGACTAAACATATGGAAAAACTTTCTGACAGTAAGAGCTGTTCGACATTGAAACAGTCTCCCTCGGGAAGTTGTGGACTCTCCTTCCTTGGAGGTTTTTAAGCAGAGGTTGGATGGCCATCTGTCATGGATGCTTTAGCTGAGAGTCCTGCATTGCTGGGAGTTGTACTAGATGACCCTTGGGTCCCTTCCAACTCTACCATTCTATGATTCTATGGACTTCTACTCCCATCATCCCTGACTACTGGCCAAGATGGCTGGGACTGAGGGGAGCTGTGAGTCCAACAGCATCAGGAGGGCCACTATACCCATTCTTTTTTAAGAAGAACTAAAAAACTGTTATTGTTTCTTTAATTACTATACAACAAGGTACAGCTTATACCCATGAACCTTACTTGGATACCTATTTGGACATGCAGACAGCCTTTATTAATTTATATTAATATTAATTTATATGTTTAACTCAGGATTGATGGAATGTTTTTATTGTTAATGGCAGCTGATGGTACTTCTTTTTTCCCTCTGTTATATTTAAAAAGAAAAGAAAAAATAATAATTACTATATATCTCAGATAAAACCCAGGAGTTAGGTTGTAATGACAAAAGGAAAAAGATATCAAGTTCTAGCAAATTTTAACTGATAATTATTGCGTTAAAGTTGTTTTACAAGGGGAAATGTATTACCTAATGAGTTCCAGTTGAGCCTCTTGTAACCAGATCTGAAAACTCGCCAAAGGTCTTGTATCTGTTCATCCAGAAGCTGGGTCTCTGCTTCATTCAGTGTTCCTATTAATGTGTGATAGCGATCCAACATCTGTTTTATGCCATCAGTGTATCTAAAGAAAGAGGCACAAGGAAACTGTTAAGAACTGCTTCATTCAGGCATCACCTCATCTTAAGATACTTGACAATGACACATTTGAGTGGTTACAGGTGTGCCAATTTCACACCAGTTTGTCTCCAAAAGACAGATTTCTACATGCTTTGAGAAATCAGCATGCATCGAAGTGTCTAAAAATGTGTAACATCTGAAAGAACAGTCTTAAAGCCATCAAAATAAGCCTAATGTCAGCACCCAGTGACTCTGCTGTAGTTATTGCCTTTTTGGATATAGGGCAGTAGAAGTCTGCTTCAGGAACCCTGAACATCTTACACAATGGTCCAGTCTGAAAAAGCATCCCATGGGTCATGCAAAAAATGAGAACCTTTGTTGCTGAGACCAGAAAGACAGGAACAAAGGAAGCAGGAGAGCTCAATGGTGCAACAGAAACAATGCATTCAGGTCCAAAGCATTTTTGAACCATATGGCTCTTCTTCAGGGACAAATTTAATTCATCTCCTATCAGATAGCATGCAAGTTTGATTAAGTTGCTCCTACCAAGGATAATATAATCCAAATTTTACTGGGTCTTAAATCATTGAGGTTTGATGTGCTGCATCATCATCATCATCATCATCATCATACCATCATTCCAAAAACTTTGAGGTTTTTTCTTTTTCCCCATGCTGGTGCTTTCCCTCCTTCCTCAAGAAAAGAAACTACAGTTCCATTGCTTCTCTGGATGTCCCTTGCTCCCATTTAAGTTCCAAGCAGAGAAGGCAGAGGAGTTCAGCCAGCAATAGCAGTGTACCAGGTTCCAAGCCAGAGCTCTGTCTTTATATTCTAAGTAGCTCTCAGCAAAGGTACTTTAACAGGCCTGTGTTGCTATTTAAGTACTCAGATCAACAACATTCATCTTCCTTGGGAGTTTGCAGTGGGAGCTGTCCCAGGTCCTGCACACCCTGACCCAGTCTTAGCTTCCTAGACCTTTAATACCAGGAAAACACTGCTTGACATTCTCTTTTCCAGACTTGATTCAATACTGTGGGCTCACAGCTTCATCACACCAGGGCTCTCCCAGAATGGCACACAAAGGGTCACAGAACTGACTGGATTTACCATGAAGACTTATTCTGATCAATGAAGTGTGTTCTGGTGTTAGCTGCTCCTTCCACTTCTTCCAGTAGGCAGGTCCATGCAAATTAATAATATATCCCTTTTAATGGGAGGACAAGCCCCACCCCAAGATCTGGGACAAATGTAATAAAAAAGAAGAATCTTCAAATTGTTCACCAAACTACCAAGAAGGCCTGCCCTGTGGAACACCCTCTCATCAAATGTCCAAGAGATAAACTACTATATAACTTCCAGAAGAAATCTGAAGACAGTCCTGTATCAGGAAGTTTTTAATGTTTGGTGTTTCATTATGTTTTTTATACTCTGTTGGAATTTGTGCAGAGTGGCTGGAGCAACCCATTCATATGTGCTGCATCATCATCATCATCATCATCATCATTCCATGTGCAGTGTATGCTACCTGACCAAGTTCTACTCAGACAGTTATAAGCAGGCCTTTATTTTCATAAGTGGCCTTCGAAGCTACCTTGCCCCTTGAAAATTCTCAGCGACTCTTAAGGACATTGCATTGTGTGCAGTACTTAGCCATCTTTTCCTTTCTGGTGACAGTTGGGAGCAGCTATTATTACTTCTTCAATAGGGCAAGCCCAATATATTTTGCTGCCTGAGTTGAAGGATATGATGGTGCCCCGCACTGAGTGATGACCATATCCCTTATATATCCCATAGGTCTCTTTCCTTCCATTCGGAAAGATACCAGAAGCCTGCTCCACAGTAATTTGGAGCAGGGCTTTCACTGTGGTTGCCCCTATTCTGTAGGTTAGCGTTCCTGCCAAGTCACAATCTGCACTTTCTAGAAACAATTGAATACTTTTTTTGTTCCATGGGCTTTCTCAGCTGAATGGAAAATGTCGTGGGTGTCAACTTTGTTTTGTTTTTAAATTTGCCTTCTGGTTTTTTCTCATGCGATATTTAAACTTTTTTATCGTTTGTACATTGCCTTGGAACTTAATTGGAAGGTGATTAATAAATAAGAACAATAACAAATAATGCATACACATATCCCTCTCAGAAACAGCTCTGCCTAGTAGTAGGGCCAGTCCTGTCCTTTGAACAACAGTTGGAAGCATCAAAGAGGTGAACCTCTGCCTTTCCTGCCAAGACCAACCTGCTACTGAGTAGAGCAAGCAGCAAGCCAAAAACACAAAGATGGAGGAAATCTCCTCTCTAACCCTGTGAGCACTGAGCAGGCAGGGCCAGAACTGAAAGGGCTTTCCACCAATTGAAGCAACAAAGTCTACCGATTTGCTTGACCCTACCAGAGGAACCCAGGTGGCGCTGTGGGTTAAACCACAGAACCTAGGGCTTGCTGATCAGAAGGTCGGCGGTTCGAATCCCTGTGACGGGGTGAGCTCCCGTTGCTCGGTCCCAGCTCCTGCCCATCTAGCAGTTCGAAAGCACATCAAAGTGCAAGTAGATAAATAGGGACCGCTCCAGCGGGAAGGTAAACGGTGTTTCCGTGTGCTGCTCTGGTTCGCCAGAAGTGGCTTAGTCATGCTGGCCACATGACCTGGAAGCTGTCTGCAGACAAACGCCGGCTCCCTCGGCCTATAGAGCGAGATGAGCACCGCTACCCCAGAGTTGGACACGACTGGACCTGATGGTCAGGGGCCCCTTTACCTTTACCTTTACCAGAGGAAACAGGAGGAATGATTTGCAACAGAATGCTCTCCACCAATGAAGGAGAACCAACAGCTTCACACTTGCCATGTACTCTGACAAGAGCAGATTTACATGATATCCTTACCTAAGCAATTTGTCCTCCTGAAGGGCCACATTCCTGGCTATTTCAGGCACTGGAAATCCAAGGTGTTCCATATATTTTGTTTCATTGATTATCTCTCGAAGCTTGGGAGAAAAGTTAACTGTGAAACGAGTAGTTTTCTCTCCAGTGTCCATCTCTTCAGTACGTGGACTCTACATCCCAGAAGATCAACCACCACGAAAAGGAGGGCAATGTGTCAAAACATAAACCAAAAGGGGAAAGAAATGTTGCCAAATAGAAACAGAAATTTATTAAACTTAAAATTATTATGCAAGATCCTTATCTTCCCAAGCATATGCAAAGAGCTGGAACAAGAAAAAATTTATAGCCACCTGCTCACGGGTGTCTGGATTAGCCTGAATAATAGCTCCAGAAGGATGAACTTTAGCGAGGAGAGTTTTTTTCAATAGAATTGGGAGCTTGTCTTCTGTGTTCTCTCTCCACTGGTCATATTTCAGATCTTCATATTCTTTCATTCTCTTTGCCACTTCAAGATATTTTTGTTTCACCTAAAATACCCCAGGTCAGACAAGAGAGCTTTTACTTTCTGCAATTCATCTTTTCATTTTTATTCATTTAACATTATTCTATTTTGCTCTACATCCCAAAGCAAATCCCAGAGCAGCTTACAGAACAATATTGAAAAATGAAAGCAAAAATGTTATTCAGCAACTTCCCATTCCAAAACAATGTACTTTGAACTTCCCATTCCACTGAAATGCTAAGTTTCTGATATATACTAATGTGTATTATTATTCACTAGTAACAAAACTCCAGCCCACCTCCTTTCCACGCTCACTAGCCAGCAGCTCCTCTACTTCTTGGAATCGAACAATGGTATGCTTTATACGGTAGAAAAGAGTTCGCGCCCAGTAAATTGCTCCTGCCACTGGAGGATGGTTTTTGCATAAAGGTGGGTTGGAAAGGTTACTGACGAATATGTTGTTAACTATCTCAAGCTGTAAATAAAAAAAAGATATTTATCAACTTAATAGGCAAAATTCTTTGTTTCATCATTAGCAACATCTAAAGATGCTACATGTCAGATCTCAGTAGGGTCAGGCTTCAGGCAGCCAAGATCCAGGAAGTGAGGGAGTCACCTCATAATCCAAATGGGGTCAGAAGTAGCTGCATGTCCAAAACAGGTTGGGACAAGTCCCAGAACATCAAACAAAGATCAGGAGGGCCAAAGTCAGGTGAGTAGACAAAGCTAGGCAGGGAGCAAGATCCAAGCTAGCCGTTAGGGAAAAGGAACCAGAACATAGTGTCCTCAAACAAGAGGCTAGTTGCTCAGACTGAAGTGCAAGCACTGAGGCTTTAGACAGCCTGGTGGAAAGGGACTAGCTAGAACTGCAGTTTGGAGGGCACCCACAGAGCCTAGAGCTCACTCTGCCCAGTTTTCAGTGGTAGCTGAGCACAGGTGGGGCAGGAGTTAAGGTGCCAGAGTCTAACTACTGGATATGTTGGTTTCAGACACCTTCCCAGTACCTTACAATATATAACATAGGCCCAAGGGATTTCACAATTCTGTTAATAGAACTGACCATTTCCCATACACTATCTATATAAAACCCACATTTTTGGAGGCTTTTTAAGCTCTGAGAAAGATCTGAGGGGAATCATCATCTTCAGAAGTTTTTGTGCCATGCTGTTGCTGCAGAGGAACTGCCTTGTCCCAAAATGCAACCCCTCAATTACTCTTAGTAGAGAAAGAAGATTCCCCTCCCCCCGACAGAGTCCTGGAGCATTTTGATAGGTGTGTGGTTCCTTGAGTGTCTCAGTGCCTATTTGAATTGTGCCTATGTCATCTATGTCAACAAGAGATACCATTCACTCATAGGCTCTTATTACTAGTTTTTAAGAAGTGCTCACTTCCATGTGAGCAAAGAAATCCAGGAAAGTCATCCCTGTTGTTAATTATTATGGTAACAAGACCAGTCTCACCACTGGGGGCGTCCTTAAGATTGATGCAGCTATGGGAAAGGAGGCCTCAACATCCGTGGCTGGTGATGCGAGGCAGCTTGGGTAGGGCTCTGTTGCTTTCCCAGCTTCCCAACACAGCAGGTAGCTGGTGCTTACCCAGGGAGAGAGGTGCTACTGCTTAACATGCAAGGCGGGATAGGGAATAAGAAGGGAGTCACCAGTCTCAGCAGCTCCTGCATAAAACTTTGAGGTGAGGTGCTATCTCACAAAGGGCACCAAAATATCTAAGGAGTCATGGCTGGAAAGGAACAGCAAATACCTCTTTACAATACTGTGCCAAAATGTCATTGAATTTCATCATCATCTGCTTATTAATGGCCTCTCGAGAGCGGATGTGTTTGAAGTTTAAGAGCATGTCAAAAGCAGCTTCTGCTGAACGAAGAGTCTTAAAAGAATCATCAATGAAGCTCTTTGCTTCTTTTTCTATATCCTAAAAATTAAGAAAGGGAAGTTAACAAGGGGGGCATTCTCATTTATCAATGGCAGGCATGGCAGGCAGTCCTAACTCAATAAAAAAACAGCTCAGGCTTCCATAACACCATACTAAATGCAACCTGCTTTTCACATATCACTTCATAGAAGGACTGAAGGGGCTTGTAGGTCAAATTCTTATTGTTCAGGGGTTCTAGCAGGGAAACAAGAAGTTATAGTGAGAAGCTAGAAAAATACAAATCAAACCTGCTGCTGCTTACCAAAACTTCCAATTTAAATTCGTCCATAACTATCTTCCATTGAGTTGCACATCTGATGTTGAAAGGCTCAAAGGTCAGAACCTCCATAGGACTGACAAGACCGTCAACTCGTCGCAAGACTTCATCAATGCGCTTTGGATCCCCAGTGACAGCTTTCAGTTCAGGACCAAAGATGTTGTAAAACTCTTCCATAACCTATCAGGGTACAAAAAGAGCTGATGTGTAGGCAGATATCATTTCTAGTGGCTTTCAATTTGTGCTTTATTTTTCCCAGGAAGGAAGGGGAGGAACTGAGCTAGTCTGAGAAGCCAGAAAAGAAACCCAGAGAGTTTCTGGTTAAGGATGGGCCATGAAGCAGCTGACAAAAACTGTCTGAGTGCTGTGAAATTGTCACTTGAAGTAACTAAGAAGTTGTTTCAGCAGCAAGACATATGATCCTGAAGCACAGGCACAGGTCTAGCTAGGTCTATACACGATGCAGAAAGTGGTGACTGAATGAATTATATCATTCACCTCAGCCAACAGGTAAGGGATAGCACTCTCCCATGCAAAGAAAAAAACTTACTACAAACAGAAACTAGCCTATCCTTTTTGCCTGCTAGGCTCCTTTTCTGCTTCTATGGTTTGTGTGTGTGTGTGTGTGTGTGTACATGATTTTTTTTAAAAAAAAACATCCTTAC
This sequence comes from Lacerta agilis, assembly GCF_009819535.1. Taxonomy (NCBI): domain Eukaryota; kingdom Metazoa; phylum Chordata; class Lepidosauria; order Squamata; family Lacertidae; genus Lacerta; species Lacerta agilis. The sequence continues at coordinate 3,009,882 of NC_046328.1, forward strand.
AAACTGAATGAAATGTTTTTATCGATTAAAAAAACCCACTATGTAATGAAGAAAAGGATAAGAAGGGGATGGGATACAAGGGAAAAGAAGGTGGGAGAGGAATGCACAAGTATATTTATGACAACAAAAAGAAAGTACAGATTAGAAGCTAACAAATGCACTTCATTTAACAAAATTTATATACCTTTTGATTGTAACAAAACCTGTAAAGTGATTCACACTTTTAAAAAAAAAAAAGGTAATTAAAATGAACAGTAAGCTAAAAAGAGATTAAAACATATGTCAACACTCTACATTTCCAGGTTGGCTTGCCAGCACACAAAGCAGGCACCTAAAGGAGTATGGCAAAAGAGCCTGCCGCATGTCAACAGGCAGGTTCCAAAGTGTAGGGGCTGTCACACTAATAGATCAATTTATTGCAAGTAGAGAATGAGTATTATGTAGCACCTGTAACCGTAGCAGTTCTGCAGACCGAAGCAGTTGCATGGACATATGTTGTTGTTGTTGTTCAGTCGTTCAGTTGTGTCCGACTCTTCGTGACCCCATGGACCAGAGCACGCCAGGCACGCCAGGCATGACATATGTAGGGCAATGCAATAGAATATATTGCAGCCATACCAGAGGCCAGCAAATTTGTGGCCCAATAAAACGTGTTTCAAGAGAGAAGCCAATATTGGACAGTGAAATGAATGGAAGCCAGTGTTCAGATGTTTGGGGTGGTGTTGCAGGGAGTTTCTCATGTAGGAAAATATTAAGAAATGTGATCCTTCCCCTGCAGTCTGAAGTTATTCTATCACCTGAGCCTTACAGCACCTGAGCCTTACACCCCTCAGACTCCAGCCATCAGTTTTGGCCAATTTATTCATTTATTTTATTAAATTTATATCCCACCCGTAGGATGGCAAAACCACCAGTGATCTAATAAAGAACAAAACAAAAAACACCAGCTCTCCTTGATGCTTTGTTTAAGTGAAATTTTAAATTCTGAGTCCACACAAGGAGTAAATGAATGTCATTGCTCTTGTGCAAAAGATGTGAGGAAAGCCTGTGCATCTTTGGAGCTCTGCTTGTGCCTTGAAACTCCAGCACACATTAGGAGACCTTAGACTGGGCTCAACGAATGATGTAAAGAAAACCCTATTCTTCAATAATTCATGTATGCTCTTACCTGCAATACGTTATAGAGGTCTTGACAGATTATGGCCATATAATCTGTTTTTTCAAATAAACGCTTCCTGTCAAATTCCCATCGTGCATCTCTTCCAGAAGCTTCAATTTTGGCACGGATGTCAAAATAGGACTCCTTCCAAATTTCAAGGGTCCGTTTGGCTTCTATCATTTTGATTTTTGCAAGCTGCCTGTCTTCCCTATGAGCCCATAAAAAAGCACAGAAAAAATGATCCAAAATTCAAAAAGAAAAGGCAGCCATATTCAACACTCAAAAGACTCAATGTATTTCTTGCCAGAAATTGCCTTTCATCATAGAAACTACTAAACTTTAGACCCTGGCACTACAAAAAATGGCATGCTGTGCTATGCATATGAACACCAGTGGGTGCAACTCTAAACTATGGTCTAGAGTTGAGGCAGGTAAGTGATGAAAAACCAAATTTACACTGCAGCACACATTCCTGAGGATGGCTCCTGATCTGCCTGGAGTCGCACTCAACCTGGGTGAGCAAAGTAACTGGTGCAAGGTCCTGAGAACAAGATGAATGGCATTCACAACTTTAGCTTAGTTTACAGAAGGAAATGCCACATACTTGAACAAAGTCCGTAGATCCACAACCTTGCAGACCCTTGCTGAGATCTCCCAGGCAATCCTTTCCATTAGGGGGATCATCCTTTCATCCTTGTTGTAGTGCCGTGAAATAATCCACACCATTCTCAAGGCATTCATCAGTGAGGGAATTGTATCCAACACAATGTTGAAGCCAGTGCCGTGTGTTAAATTCTGTTGAGTCAATGGCAATTTTTTTTTTAAGTATCAGTATGAAGGAATAGGATACATGTTTTCGTAACCATAAAATGAGGTACAGCCCAAAGAAAGGAAAAGGAAAAGGGTGGGGAGTGCATAGTAGGGGCACTGAGGCACTGAGGCTCTACTGAATTAATTAAACATATCCAAGATGGTAGCTGATCAGGAACACTACTCGGGGGAAAGGAAGTCTCCTTATTTCATCTCCTAAAGGATTTGAGCAGCCTTGGGGCCGTTTGGCTGCACCATTCTGAGTCTCAAATGCTGTTGTCACTACCGGTATTTACAAACTCTGTCCAGGAAGTGACGCAGGCTATTCCAATACATAAAAGTGGGGAGGGGGGAGGTTGTTTTTTTTTTTAGAGGTGATACATGAGATGGTTTGCAAGCAGATGGTCCTAGATTCGGTTCCTGGTAGCACCAATGATTTAAGGCAAAGGCCCTTTGCTACAAGAAGCAGCTGCTATTGCTCCTTGTTAATAGAGTGTTGTTGGCTGTGTTTGTACTCTGCAATAAGCCATTAACCATAGCTTACTGTGCAGTCCCTCTTTACTCCTCCGTGAATATGCAGAGGCAGCAAACAATGAACCGTGGCTTAGCATTACATCCAAACCAGGAATTGTGGTTTGTTTTGCTTAAACAAAGCACGACTAGTAAGCCGAGAGTAAACCTTGGTGTGCCACCACAGCTTGTTTGGAGGAAGCCAAACCACAATCCCTGGTTGGCTCATAACACCAAGCTAGGGGAATGTGACTTCTTTCTTCTCTTTGCTAGTAGACAGGAGCAAAGTGGCAAAGCATGTTTTATGGCTTACTGTGATATACAAATGAGTGATCATGAGGTGTTTAAAAAAATTATGAACTCTGTATCCGAAACCTTTGGACATTGTTGCACAGTGCCCTGCTGCTACTGAATGTTACATATACAGTACAGCTGATAAAAACCTACCTTTAGGTGTCGTTCAAGAGTGGAAAGGAACCTCACATTATCAACTGCCTCCACGTGGTGCTTGCAGAGCTCATTGATGACTATCTGCAAGCTATCCACAATTGCTATGTTAGCCACCGTGAGCACTTCCAAGACCTTTTTGACTAATGGCAGTTTGAGCTGCTGAGTGAGAGCACTCAAAGTAGCATTTCTCTCTCGCCACAGGTCAATCTCGGCTAGTGGGCCATTCCCCTGAGGATAAAAGGAACCAAGATGAGACCAGGTACTTTGGAATAAAGGTAGACACATCACACAAACTCTGATCAGTAAGCCTGCAGGGTGTTTTTCCCATGGACCCATATACTGCAACATTTCTGTGTCCAGCCAGTAGAACACAGGGAAGCAAGCTGTATAGTAAAACAGCTACAACAGGGTGCTCCAACCTCTCAAACCAAATGAGTCACAAGAGTTATTTGACACAGAACCTGCGAGGCACACACTAAATTAAATTTCCATACTGTAAATTAAAATGTTTGCAATATAGTTAACATTTTTGAATATACACAATTAATGTATTTAATTAAATATAAATATTTAAATACAAAATTAATATATTGAATTAAATACACAATTAATAGATTTAATATATTTATTGATTACACAGATTTAATACACAGATGCATGCGCTTTTGTTAACAACACAGGCATCAATGAGATGTTTGAGCTAGAGAATTCTTCACAAGTTGATTGATGCCTTGAGCTTAATTGTTGACATCCACAGGCAACTCTCAAGTGAATTGTCTGCTAAATTGTTTCAAGTTTTGGACTTTATGAAGTTCATGTTTGAAAACGCTTGATCACAGTCACCCACCCAAAGCGCAAACTTCTCTGTATTGCAAAAAAAAGCAAAGTATTCCATACTCAAACATACACAGATACCCACTCCAAACTTCTTCTCTGCATTGTTTGCTCCCAGGGGGGCTCTGATGCTCTGGAGCCCTGGGGACATGCTCCAAGTGGGCTCAAGAGCACAGCCTGGTGGCTGCACAGAGCTCCTCCAGCAGCAGAGCAGCAGCAGCCTGCCGTGGGCCACCAGCCTGGCTGTGCTACCCTGAGAGAGGTAGAGTGTGGGGAGCTGGAGGGCCGCCAAAAACAGCCTCGAGGGCTACATACAACCCAATGGGCCATGTTTCTGACCACCCTGAGCTACACAATACATACATATTCACTTCTAGTCATTTCACCTCAAAAATGGAACAAATAAAACCAGAAAATGAAGGTCATAGAGCTGGAAAAGGTATAAATATGGCTCCTCAAATTTGGAATGCCCTCCTCAGAGAAGCCTGTCTGGACCACTTGATAGTATCATTTAGGTATCAGCTTTTAAGAAGTGCTAATATTAACTCGAGAGCAGTTTTTTATTTTTACTGTCTGTTTGGGCAATTACCGGTACTGCTTTGTTAGTTTATGTGTGAGTTTTTATTTTTCTATTTTTATTGTATTTTTACTTTATTTTGCTACTTTGCTAGCTGTCCTAAATTGCAAGACATAATTTGTGCAAATGAAATAGATCTGTCAATGGCCATAAATCATGAAAAGTAAACTGAACCTCTACATTTAGAAAGGAGCTTCAGGCACTTACTATGAAAGTTCTTTGTGGTTTGGGTTGAACAAGACATCCATTAGAATGTTTGTGAAAACCCTGTCAGAAGGGCGGGGTAGAAATGTTACTCCTACTCCTACTAATAGTTAACTTCCTCTATTGCCTAATATGGCAGGGAAACTGTATGATAGGTTTTTAACCAGGTGCTGGTCCTGTGAGCTCCTCCTCTAGTTCCATCTGTTACCAAGCTATAGACAGAAAAGTGCTGAGAATATGTCCCCCTTTAGATACCAGGACCATTTGTTGTTGTTGTTGTTGTTGTTGTTGTTGTTGTTGTTGTTGTTGTTGTTGTTGTTCAGTCGTGTCTGACTCTTCTTGACCCCATGGACCAGAGCACGCCAGGCATGCCTATCTTCCACTGCCTCCCGCAGTTTGGCCAAACTCATGCTAGTCGCTTCGAGAACACTGTCCAACCACCTCATCCTCTGTTGTCCCCTTCTCTTTGTGCCTTCCATCTTTCCCAACATCAGGGTCTTTTCTAGGGAGTCTTCTCTTCTCATGAGGTGGCCAAAGTACTGGAGCCTCAACTTCAGGATCTGTTCTTCCAGTGAGCACTCAGGGCTGATTTCTTTAAGGATGAATAAGTTTGATCTTTTTGCAGCCCATGGGACTCAAGAGTCTCCTCCAGCACCATAATTCAAAAGCATCAATTCTTCGGTGATCAGTCTTCTTTATGGTCCAGCTCTCACTTCCATACATCGCTACTGGGAAAACCATAGCTTTAACTATATGGACCTTTGTCAGCAAGGTGATGTCTCTGCTTTTTAAGATGCTGTCTAGGTTTGTCATTGCTTTCCTCCCAAGAAGCTGGCGTCTTTTAATTTTATGACTGCTGCCACCAACTGCAGTGATCATGGAACCCAAGAAAGTAAAATCTCTCACTGCCTCCATTTCTTCCCCTTCTATTTGCCAGGAGGTGATGGGACCAGTGGCCATGATCTTAGTTTTTTTTATGTTGAGTTGTTTGGAAGTGTTGCTGTCCTGTTTGAAAGTGGGAAAAGAGCTGGAGGAGGAACTCATGGGATTATCATCTGGTTAAAAAACAACCACATAGTTTCCCTGCCTTTCTATGTTAACCCATCCTCAGACACCTAAGACGGAGAAACAATAAACCTCAGAATATCAGATGCTAGGAACAGACCACAGGAGAAGGGTGTTACCATCTTGCCTGCTTGTGGGCTTCCCAGTAGACCTGACTGGCCACTGGGAAAACAGAATGCTGAAATAGATTACCTGGGGGACCTTTTTCAGAAGCTCTTCATCTGCTGAGGATATTAACATGAGCCAATTGCTTGCAAGTGTCTCCAGTGTATCAACCACATCCCGATCATTGGCAAGTTCTTCCACATCACCATCTAAGCTTATGGTTGGCAGTTCTAACTTAATTTCCCCTGTTGAAAGAAAACATTATTAGCTACAGTAATCATTAATGAAATAGACAAGAATATTCCCTAGCTTGTCTATTTCACCAGAAAGCAGTGAAGACATGGCTTTATAGATTATATACTGACAAGGCAGAACCATCGGAGCCCTGGAGAAATTATTTTATGCAAAAGGTGGCCAGCTGGTTCCGCCAATTAGAAAGGCTTACATTAGCAAAGTACTTCTGATTTTACTATATGGGGTCGAAATTTGGGGATGGAATCTAAAAATCCTTCAACGATTAGAGACCCTGCAAAATTTCTTTGTGAGAAAGATCTTCAGTCTTCCCAAGGGGTCTGTAGCCGCCCTGTTAAGAATGGAACTGGGCCTTCCCTCCATTGCAGCGAGAGCTCATATTAGGATCATCAGCTTCTATAAAAAAATTAGCAGATGCTCCAAATTCCTTATTAGCCAAGCAGGCTTTTTTAACTTTTTCCCGTAGTTACACATGGACCAAGGGCATGGAGGCCATCCTTATTCGTTATTCCCTTCCGGAATTTCCCAAGCTGTTATCCTGGGATCAAGATAAAATTCATGACTGGATTCTAGCTAAAGACGAAGCTATGGACTTGGCACGGTCCAAGTCAGCCTGCCTCTCAATGTGGTTCCCTAGAGTGAAGGCCATAAGATCATTCGCCGATTACTTGAGTGACCTGACGGAGACTGCATTAAGAAGAGCTTTCTCTATGGCCTGCTTCCATACCCTACCCACGGCCTTCCTCCAGGGTATACACCAGGGGTCCCCAAACTAAGGCCCGTGAGCCGGATATGGCCTGTGCAAGCCAATTTTCCAGCCCCCCAAACACCCCCACCCACCACCCACTCTTACTGGTGCAGTGCGGCGCAGCTGCCCATCTCCGGGGTCGGCGTGGCACCAGAAATAGCTTGTGTGCATGCGCAAGTGTCATTTCCGGTGCACTTCTGGCGCGGTGCAGCACCGGAAATAGCTTTTGCGCATGCGCAAGCGTCATTTCCGGTGCACTTCCGGTTCTGCAGAGGCCCGTGCACATGTGCACAAGCTATTTCCAGTCCTGCACCGTGCCAGAAAATGTGAGTGCGCATGTGTATGAGCGCACACTCCCCCGCCCTCTGGCCCGCCGCGCTATTGGCGGCGGAGGACCCGGCCCGAGGCTAGGTATGTTTGGGGACCCCTGATATACACCTTAAGATCCCTATTGATCAGCGCCTCTGCCCCTGCAATATGAAAGAGATAGAGGACCTTTTACATTTCTTTTTTCAGTGTCCCCTATACGATTCAATAAGACCCAAACTTCTTTTCCTGATCCCGTCCTCCATTATATCTAAGGATGACTGACTGAAATTCCTACTAGTAGATGCAAATCCCCAGGTCTCACGCGGAGTGGCCGTTTTCCTGCAGGCATTGAAACTTGGGGTTCCCTTAACAGGATGTGTGACCTAGCTCAGGACTATCATCACTGTCCCCATTTTCAGGTGGGTAGCCGTGTTGGTCTGCCATAGTCAAAACAAAATCGAAAATTCTTTCTAGTAGCACCTTAGAGACCAACTGAGTTTGTTCCTGGTATGAGCTTTCGTGTGCATGCACACTTCTGCACACGAAAGCTCATACCAGGAACAAACTCAGTTGGTCTCTAAGGTGCTACTAGAAAGAATTTTCGATTTTGTTTTGTCCCCATTTTGTTTTAGTTCAACCTTTAAAGCCTACCCCAGGTTTCTATTTGCTTGGTATCTATTAGTAATTTTAGATAATTGGCCTCAGGTGTTTTAGATATTAGTTTTATTTATTTTATTGTAATTTAAGTTTTATTATGCCATGCTATGTCTGCAGCTCAGTGCGACTCATGTATTCTGTTGTTCGTATTTGGCATTGTTTGTTTTTGTTTGTTCAGTTTATGCTATGGCTAAATGCTAATGCAATAAATAATTTGACTTTGATACTGACAAGTCTCTTCTTGAACCTTCTAAATTTCTCCAGAGAACAAAGAATGGAGAAAAGGTGAAGGTAATAAATTTGGGTGAATGCTAGGGTTGCCATATTTCAAACAGTGAAAATCCGGACAGAAAAGTTGTTGAGCTTACAACTGCAGTATTCCAGATATATCCGGGAAATTCCGGGCGTATGGCAACCCTAGGTGATACTAACAAGCATTTCCTCCGACACACACTTTTGTACAGAGAAGAGATTAAAATATATAAAAAGGAGAGTGAAGGACAGAGAGAATGCACCTGTGCCCATTTTTACACAAACAATGCTGGAAGATTAGAATGCAACTGAAAATCCATCTTCCTGAATGTGCAACAGCTGGTTTTGAAACTGGATACAAACTCATTTTTGCATTTCACACATTTACACCACCCAACCAGTAGTGCTTTAAGATGCCCACATAAGATCAGACTGAGACTTACCTTCTATCTGCTGTATGGTTCTCTGAATGTGGCTTAGGAATTTCTGCATATTCATCAAGAACTCATTCCTTAGGCTATGCAAGCTGTCTAATACTTCTGGTGATGTTTTTTTCTTCACAACAGGCTGAGCATCTTCACCTTCTGCCTTTTCCGGTTCTGGGTGAGGAATGGACTCATCCATATCATATTGGTTATGACACATTGAAGGCAGAAAGACCTGAAAATACAACCATGTTTTGTTTAACTGTCTTCTATTTGCTTTCATTTAAAATATAATGGCTAAATTCATTCCTAACTTTGTAACAGTTAAAAGCAAAAAGATAGAAAGCTATTGCCTCAGGCAATCCTAGTTGCCATTGGATCCAGTTATAGCTGCTGATATGTGTGAAAGTAATGACAATCCATCTTCTATGGAAGAAGAGGGTACAGCTAGCCCAACATTATTGATTTAGGTCTAATACATATCAGAAGATAGTCCCACTATGTTCAGTGGAGCTTATTCCCAGGAGAGTTTGTGCAAAAGAAGCAACTCTAGGCTGTCTTCTTAGGCTGCATGCAGTCAGTGGAAAGTCCCCCTCCCCCCAAGTGAACTCTGCTCTTCCTCTCAGGGGAGTGGCCCACCTTTTTCTCCCTCTTCTTTAAGTGCTTGACAGGTTTATTTTTAAAAAAATCACTTTAGGGTTTTACCCTGTTTGTCCCTCCACAGAGGCATAGCAAGGTGAGGTGGTATCCGGTATGGATTTTTTTATGTCACCCCCCCCCCCAATTGACGGCTCAGGGTAGGCTTGGAAGTTGCAGGCGGGGTGCCAAATGTCACCCCCCTCAGCGATGACACCCGGGTCAGTCTGCCCCCACTGCACCCCCTTCCTACGCCTCTGTCCCTCCCTCTCTGTATAAAACCATTTCTTGTTGTTGATTAAAAAGGGGAGCTTGGAAATTGAAACAGCATTTTTCTCTGCTTAAGAGAAGCTTCCTGGAATAAAATAGCTGTCAGGAGGGGGAACAGTCCATAATGGGTTTTTCCTGCTTCTTCTTGCTGTTTTATCTGAGACTCAATGTGTTTCTCTCCATCTTTTGTGATGGGTTGAACCAATAACTTTTTTCCCACAATGAAGTATGGTGAGGCCACCACTGGTCAAACACATAACACAGACCAGTTAGCATAGAAAGCTACATGCCATCATTTGGGGGACTTTTCTGCTTTAAATGCTATGTAAACTCTAGTCTGTTTTTTTTTTAATGAAGTTTAAATTATTATAAACCTTTACCTTGGAGTCACTCACCCTCAAACCTACTCATGACTGCTTGGGCTAACATCCAACTTACAAGTTTTGAATTACATCTAAAAATGGTAGTTCACTTAAATGAGTTGCTGATAAGGTAGTCACCAGAAATATATTCAAATTTTGTTGTGGTAGCAGCTGGATGAGGTTTGAAGAGAGTATCTATAGCACAGGAGCCAACTTCCAGGGGCTGAGATCCCTTCGGCCCCCCAGTAAAATATTTGAGGGGGCTAGGCCCCAAAGATGATGGGCATTGCCATTCAAATGGTGTGTGTGTGCCACATCTTGTAATCAATTATGTGTGGCAGGGTTTACCTGCCCCCCACCAACATTTTATTCATGTTGGCATCCCTGGTCTACAGCAACCATTTCCCCCATTGCTGTCACACCACACTAGTAATGTGCCATGGCTGATGAATGCAGAATGGTAATTGTTTATTCAGCTATTACTTCTCTTGAAACCACTACCTTTACCTCACAGCTCAAGCGATTTCTATTATCACATGCATTTTCTATGATTTTGTATAAAGAGTCATTAAATTCTGTAGAAAACCTGTGGATTCAAAATCACTGAGTTTGCAGCACCTCGGTCTCAGGGTGGGCGAGCTATTTTTGAAAAAGAAATTTAAAAACAAACAAACAAAAACTTTCACCAGTGCAAAAAGCTGCTTCAGCATCATGAGGGTATGGCCATTCAGTATGCCGTACTCCAGTACTTCCGGCAGGACGTCCTTCGCTTCAAGCAAGTCATTAGGTTCACTAACGGTTTCTAAGCAGCAAAAGAAGGCAAGGATTTGTTTAAAGAAATATTCTAACCCAACACTCCCAATAAGTTCAGGAAAATCATGTGCCTTCTGGGACACTACTACATCCAAAAACAGCAGATGAGCTTTCCTTTCTGCACACCGAAAACCAATTTGAAAGTAAAAGCTAACCTAGATGCTTTATGCCTGGTATGCCAACTCTCCAAGGGCAGGCATATTATTTATTTTATTTATATGAAATAATTTAAGCTGCATGTCTAGTGTTATGAACTACTCAGCATTGTCTCCAACAACTTAATGCAACTATTTATAGGAATGCACTCAAAGATCATCTACATGCCTAGGAAAGTGTGTAGCTCTTCCACTGGTGGTAATGAGAGCTTTCTACAACAAAGTAGTTCATTGGAATCCCTGATTTCTAGGAGCTGGGATGCAGATATGTATTTGTATATGAAGGTTTCTCCTAGCTGAGGCTCATGAGGAGCAGTTGTTAGGTGTCATTGCCTTGGCGCCCATCTTTCTCCCTTCTTACCCTGGCCTCTCCCTCCTTCATTCAACCTCAAAACCAGAAGCCTGTTGGAGCAGAGACCTGTATTTGTTGCTTATTTGATACACCTCCATCTCCACCAGTTATACTGTGTTAATAAAAATAAATCATTTTGTTGTTTTTATTCTTGTAACAATGATTGTATTTGATAAGGGCTGGCAGGATTGAGAAAATGGATGGATGTGTTGTACAGGAGATGAAATGCAGTTACAGGTGGGTAGCCGTGTTGGTCTGCCATAGTCAAAACAAAATCGAAAATTCTTTCTAGTAGCACCTTAGAGACCAACTGAGTTAGTTGCTGGTATGAGCTTTCGTGTGCATGCACACTTCTTCAGATGAAATGACAGAGGAGTAATCATTTATCAAGTGTGGCTGGTAAGAACTGAAATGAGACTGAACAACGGGCAGACCCAGTGGTGGAGCATATGCCCACCCTGCTCAGGGTGGGCGCACTCCCAAGGGGGGAGTGGCGTGGAGGGTGCCCTCCCAGGCACAGGAAAGCTGCTTGGGTGCCTGGAGGGTGCGCGCTGCCCATGGCGGACATTCAGTGCGCTGCCCGCCCACAACTCCCAAACCTCCCCCAAGCTGTCAAAACTAAGGGGGAAGGGGGGAATGCCACCAGCAAAGTGGCACCGCTCCCCCCTTACCCCAATGGCTTGGGGTAGGCTTGGGAATGTCATCCCCCTCAGTGAGGGCACCCGGGGCAGTCCGCCCCCACCGCCCTCTTCCTACGCCCCTGGGCAGACCATACCACATATACAATATAAAACTTACTGATACCTTTAAGCAAAGTCACACCCACTTTTCTTCTGAAATATTGTTGAAATATTGTTTGAAATCTTGAGCTCCCCAGGTTGAAAACAGCAGGTTTCGAGGGTGGATCAAGATCTCATAGGATCCATGTGGAAAGAACCTGATCTATTATTAACCATAACTTCCTTTCTTAGCCAAAACTTTCCTTCCTTACCTGCAGTGTCTCTGAGAAAATACACAGTGTCAGTCTCCACAAAGTCTTCTGGGATGTCATTCATAGCCATGTGATAATACAGGTTATAAACCTCCCGCTTTATGGTTTTCTGAAATAGAAAGGGACAAATTGACAGGAGGTAAGACTGTTTTCAGGGATCGTGCTGGTGCCTTGACAGGCATGTAAGCAGGACTGGGAAAACATGCCTGTCCATCCATTATCAACAATTGCAATCTAGATTTATCCATCAGATTTTCCAAAGATATGGCAGGAGCGAGGACAGGAGGAAAACAGAAAATGGAGCAAGAGAAAGGGGAAAGAGAGAAAAGTACAAGCTGAGAAAAGGAAGAAGGAAGAAGGGAGGCAGGGCAGGGGGCAAGTTTTAAAAAAAATTGTTAGAAGTTTATTAGAAGTTCAGCAATTTCACATCTGAGTTCTTTTTTAAAAAATTGGATGGATGCCATTCAGACCTGGGTTCTTCTTTGCTTTAATATGTCAATAAGGCCTACGATACAAAAAAACAACAACCCTCATTTTGCCTATGTGCCTGCATGACTGGTTGGTTCCTACACAGGCCTGAGAACTGCAAAGCCACTTCCAGAGTGCTACACCACACACAATTGTGTGCATTTATTCAGGAATTCAAGAAGTATGTCATGAGTGAAAATAAAAAGTGAGAAGCCATTCTTTAAAAAAAAAAAAACTTTAGTAAAAAGACCAAAGAGATGGGAATGGGGACAGAAATGGAAGAGAGGTATATTCATGCTTGCAGTCTACCATATACAAGTGGAGGGAAAGCTCACAAAATAGAAGGTCTGCAAAATAACAAGGCAGAAAAGGTAAAGGTAAAGGGACCCCTGACCATTAGGTCCAGTCGTGTCCGACTCTGGGGTTGCGGCGCTCATCTCGCATTACTGGCCGAGGGAGCCGGCGTACAGCTTCCGGGTCATATGGCCGGCATGACTAAGCTGCTTCTGGCGAACCAGAGCAGAGCAGTTTACCTTCCCACCAGAGCGGTACCTATTTATCTACTTGCACTTTGACGTGCTTTCGAACTGCTAGGTTGGCAGGAGCAAGGCAGAAAAGAGAAGGATAATTCTATAGTGACCAGTATAACATTCATAAGCTTTTTAACATAATATTTTGTGTTTTAGCTAAGATTCTTTAACCACAATTAACATTAAACTATTTGTTTGTAAACTGCCCTACAAAAATAATCAAGTATGCCACAGATAGTTTCAATGTTTATTTAAAAATTTGTTTTAAAAGATGCTCAATAATCTATCTGTAACTTTGATAATTGGTTTCTCTAAAAGTTTGAATTGCATTTTCCCCAACAGTGGCAATACAGTGGTACCTCGGGTTACAAACACCTCAGGTTACAAACACTTCAGGTTACAAACGCTTTGGGTTACAAACTCTGTTAATCCAGAAGTAGTACCTCAGGTTACAAACCCCAGGATGAGAACGGAAATCGTGCGCCCATTACCGAAAGCGCACCTCAGGTTAAGAATGGTTTGGGGAACTCTGGAACTCTGGAACGAATTAAGTTCGTAACCCGAGGTATCACTATATACACTAAGAGCTGATGTTTCATAGGAAACACACCATGTTTCCAATACCATATGTTTTGTGGGGGGTTTTGGCCAAAGTTGCTGAGCTTTTATTATTATTATTGGAAACTGTGAAAAAATGTTTTCTTACAAATCGCCTGTAGCCAGTGTAACATAGAAACATTCATTGACAGACACTCACAAATAAATGCCTCCAAAGCAAGACACTGTGCATGTTACACTTTACTAGGTATTCACGAGTTGCTAGTCAGCATCAATTCCACGTGGAAAGTTGTAATGCCCATGGTAATTTAAACTTAGCTATGGCAATGCTCTAATGATTTGTTTCCTAGTTTCAAACACAACAAAAACTAAGCTGCCAACTGACACCATATTTGCATGGCTGTTTCTGCTTCTGCACTTGGTTTCAGCCTAACCAATTTCCATAAGGACATTATACCCTGTACTCGTGGAGTTTACATGCAGCAGGCCCCACTTTACAAATGTTCACTAACTGAAAATTAGCTTATCTGAACATGAGGAATTAGTGCCCAAACCTCACTATACACACCACAGATTCAGATATCCAAACAGAGAGCATTTTTTGCTTCCTTGTTTGCCTTTTGCTGGCTGGCTGAGAAACAGAGGGAGGAGGGAAGGGGAGTGATTAGATAAATAAGATAGCATTTTTCTGGATTTTCCTGCCTTTCCTGAGGGTTTTAAGCTTTAGGGGTTAAAATCCCATGGCTGTGTACATATTAATAAATTTTCCCATGGGAATAAATGGAAATTGTTGACACATTATGCAAACACTCCCCTAATGAACAATTTACAGGGCATGCATTGTGTTTGGTAAGTGAAGCCTATGTGGGTTTTAGATTATGTTAAAATTCATTTACGTGTGTGCCTTCAACTTTTTACAGTGTTGCACTGTTTTCTAAACCAAGGCAAGAGACCTTGAGATTAATTTTGTAATTCTAGATCAGGAGTGGGAACCTCCAGCCCATGGGCCAATCTTGGCCCACCAGACTTCCATTTGGCCATGAGGCCATTTTGGGCCAGCCACACCCAACCTCCCTACATGTGACATCTTACATGTAACAGCAGGGCTTGCCAGAAAGGGTGGGGCTTGGTTGTCAGGAGCCTTTGAAGTGCTGCTCAAATGGGGATCAACACTAAACAGGATCTCTCCCCCTTCACATCACCCAGTACAAATAGGGAGTGATCCTGCTGTGTTCAGGTGCGCAAGAGAGCTTCCTGCATGAGGGAGCACCAAGCAGGATTGCTCCCCCGCCTAAAATCAGCAGAGGTGATCCATCTTAGCACTCCACTCAGGAAAGTAACTGGGCACACCAGCAAGTTCCCTGCAGGGAGTTCTAGGCTCATCCAAACTCAGTGCAAAAAGGAGGATGGGGAAAGTCTCTTCCCTTTCCTTTTAAGCCTGATCTTGCTGCAATCTTAAAGGGAAGTAGACTCATAAATTATTATTACTATTATATCTTTGTTTATATACTGCCTTTGGGAGTCTCCCCTCTCTTTTAGACTGCAGAGAGATTGAGCTTAAAGGGGACTCCCAAATTTTATTTCCTCCACTTCCCTTTTTAAACCCAATATTACTCCAATGGGAGCAGAAATCCTCATACCTATCCAGCCTAGCTAGGGAATGCCAAACAGGGTGGGCTTGCATCTCCCGGATTCATCTGAGGGGAAGTTTGTAGAAGCTTGTACATGCTTCAGGAATGGGGGTGAGGGTCTAATAGAGAAATATAAATTCTACAATTTTCTAAACCATAATAAGGTTTAGAAACAAATAAACGTTAAAAGGGTATATGATTGCTAAACATATTCACACATAATTATATTATCTTCATCCTCAAACTATTAACATATCTCCACCCCCTTGTCCGACTTGTCTCTAAGGATGCAAGCTTGTTCAGGACAGGAACCTGTCTCAGATGGTATGGTTCAAATAATAGGCTTTGGATGCAGTCCTATGGCAAGATCTGTTGGAATGATCAACTTAGGATGCAGTGGATTTCCAGTGACACTAAGTTCCTGACTCAACCAAAGATATGAGGTGTAACTTGGGTCATCCTGGCTCTGCTGGGCCATGTGACTTGACAACCCCGCATAGAACACTATTTTAAAGGTTTGTTTTCCCCTCTGCCATGTTTAGGCAGAGCAGCAACAGTCTTGCAGCTGAACAGAGTTTGGATCCAGTGTAACCTTACATCAGCGTACTCAACTTACACTGGCTTTCCTTTTCATTGGGGGGGGGGGTGCTTCTGTAACTAATGTAACATGCTGAACCAATGTAAGTTTTATTATCCTAAGCTCATACAATTTTGTTCCTAACATAACATTTATTGTCTTTCACCAAATGAGAAAGCACAAATATCCGTACAATAAAGTATTTAACCTATTCTCTATTACAGGTAGGTAGCCGTGTTGGTCTGCCATAGTAAAAATAAAATAAAATAAAATAAAATAATCCTTCCAGTAGCACCTTAAGAGGATTTTTTTATTTTTTATTTTTCTATTCTCTGTTGTCTTTGGGAGGTCTTTAACTGAACTTTGGAGGGGGGAAACAGAGAAATTCTGAGTCATCCTGAATGTCAAGCTTCTGGCTGTTTTATTCATGTGCAAAATGTGATTTTGAAAAACTCTTGCCAGATAATGAAACTTTGGGAAATTATATTTAAAATTATATAGAACATGTAAACGATGTATGAAAATGAAAAACGAGCCTGAAAGTTGACGTTTTTATTAAATTACCTGGAAATGAAATGAAGGGATTCTCAATGGAATTCATAACGAATGTGTTGCATCCAATGATAGTCCTGCTCAAGTTATATCCATTCAAAATGGACATGACTAACTTAGATGAATTAATTTCAGGGGGTCTATTTTAATTTACAACCCATCTGTGCAAGGTTTCCTAATACATTGAGCAGACCTATTTGCTTTGACTTTTCCATGGAAAGCCCATGTTTTTGGTGCACTGAAAAGCCAGCAGTGAAGACAAACACACTTACCTTATACATCCTAACTGTTCCACCGCCCATACCCAGTTCACGCTCTATTTCAGTCATGGACCCAAGGGAAGCTGCAGAAGAGCGGTCCACCATAGGTTTCTCGCCACTTTCGGGCAGAGAACTTTTGCTTTTTCTATCTCTCTCTAAGAAAGGAATATTTGGAATAAGAAGTCAGTGGCAAACATGAGTGCAAAATATCAATCATGCAACCTGAGCTATGGGAGAGGACTCACTTCAAGGGGGCCCAAGTACAGCTAAATAGAGCCTCCTTGTGCAGAAGCAGTAAACCTCTGACAAGATACTGGGAAGTCAGGAGTGTGAGGGCAAGCTCCCATTAGCCCCAGCTGGCATGGCCAATATTTATTTATTAATTCATTCATTAATTTAGGAGGATTTTCATCCCACCTACCAACCAAAGTTCTCGAGGCAGCTTACCGATATATTTAAAACACAATACAAATAAGAACGGCACAATGATTACTCATTCTCTTCCAGGCCTCATTCTCTTCTGGGCAATCTTCCAAGGGCCACATCCCAGCAGGGCCAGAAACAAAAGTAGGCAGATGGGGGCAGGACAACAAATGTTTTCCGCCCCCCTTTTGTACACTAGGTTAGTTTCTATATATACTCACACACCTCTCTCTATTCTCCATCCAGACAAGCAAGAGTTCTTATCACAGCTCCAGTCAGGCAAAAATATTAAACATCATCATCAACCTTTTATTGGCATCAAACAAACATACATACATACATACATACATACATACAAAACAGTAGCGAAATAATACTTTCGCAGTGGGGCAAACTATATTAGAAGAGAAAAGAGACAAGACTCCGCTGTCCACAATCACATCTCTGGGACTCCTGATAACTCAGACGACTGCAGAATATTATGACGAGAAAAGAGCAAATGTAGGTATTGAGCTACCAATTTGGTGAGATGCTGGTCAGTCCCCTTTAGTAGGAAGTGCAAGACTTCCCGCTCTGGTCTCCTTCTAGGGATACAGAGCTGGTCCAGGAATTGCTGGCGGAGATCGACGTAAAGTTTGCAGTGAAAAACCATATGAACAAGGCTTTCCACCTGATGGTCATCGCATGGACAAATCCTCTCGCCCTCCACCCTGCCTGAGAACCTTCCCCATAGGAGGTTCGATGGATTTGCGTTGAACCTGGCCAACGAAAAAGCCCTTCTTTCTGGGGGGTTCAGTAGAAAATCAAGATATCTTGATATTAAAGATGTGAAGCAGAGCCAGTGAGTGGTGGTGGCCTGGGAAGAGTTTCAAGGACCATATGGAAGGATCTGGAGGGCCACATATAGAAATATCTCCCCTAGTTCTCCAAGGCTACAAGTACCACTCTGCAACTGAATCTCCCAAGAACCAGATGTTGGTCCTTATAAGCCAGGGCTTCTATACTTGACAGCAATTGCTATCTCTCAACAGCAGATACAGGAGGTACTAGATCAGCAAACGTGTTAAAAGCTTTTCTCCTAGCCTTCAGATTTCTAATAGTCTGGAATGATGGGTGCTGTAGTCCAGCAAGTTAAGCCCAAATAAATATAATACAGTATTAAAACCAGAGACTGTTATCCTATATTCACTTACCTGGATACATACCATGCTCCAGAGTGCTACATACCTTCTGATCCCACAATTCATTTTTAAAAACAAAGAAACTGTGATCCTAAATCACGTCTAATTTAACTCTAACTGTTTCTGTAGTTGTTTCTAACTCCAGCTGTTAGTGAGGCTTTTCCTGAATTGTTTCCTTTACGTACTTGATTCTACTATTGAACTGCTGGACCCTGCAGTCATCTTCTCTGAATGATCATCTTCTTCCTCGTCTTCTTCATAGGGAACATCTGTTTCAGAAAGAAACAAAGAAAAGCATCACATAGAAGTTACAATAAAACGAAGCTGCATTCGTGAACCCAGTCCAGAGCGTTGCATGGACTCTGAATGCACACAGGAAGCTCCTCTGTCCACTGATATCCAAGTAAGAAGGGACTCCATAAAGGAATTCTCTCCTTTGAAATTAGCAGGTTCAGAAAGAAAAACTACTCAGAGCACACAATTTGAGCCAGGGCTTAAACCTGAGCCCTGGGATATATATAATAATGGTTACGTTGTATTATATTGTTACATTTGAACAGCTTTTCTTCAGTTGTGATTTCTGACATCCCGAAACAAAGATGCTGGGGCTGACTACCTGGGAGAAACTAAAGAAACTTTGGACCTGAAAATTATGAAGAGGGAAGGACTAGAGACTGTGTTGTTTATTTATTTATTAAATCCATACTCAGTCCTTCCTCACAAAGGCACCCAGGGCAACAAACAACAAGTGATAAAACAATAAAAACATTTTTAAAACAATTCCAGTACAGATGCAGACTGGGGAAAATCACAGTAAAGTGGTGGGAAAGCACTCTGAGACATGCAGGAGGGTGTGTGTGTGTGTGTGTGTGTGTGAGTGTGAGTGAGTGTGATAACTCTTTTACATAGTCAAGGCAGAAGATACTGATGTTGGAGGAAGGATGCAAGGAAGGATGTTGCTACTCAGCAACTGGGTCAGGGCACTCTGTATATGCTCAGAGACACTCTATCATTTCTCTACCTCTAACAGGCAGGTGTTTGTGGCAAATAAAGGAGATGGCACACAAGGCTATGGTCATTCTGTGTGCGGAGAGTTAAGGCACTCAGCAAATGCTCAAAGGCACTCTTAGAGCACACACTTTCTGAAGGAAAAGTGCAGGAGCAGTCCCGAGACCCCCTATCTAAAACCCTGCATAACTACTGCCACTGCCAGTCAGTGCAAGCAACACTAGGTTGCACTGCCCAGTTATCTGACTTGATAGGAGGCAGCTTCTTCTATGTTCCTATGAAGGGGGAGTGGTGAGAGGATTCCAGGGACAGCCAATGTGGCACCCCTCCAGATAGATATATAACTTTATTGATGTTTAATTGGTTTTTTTAATTGTTGATTCCCCCCCCCCTTGTAGCAGTTCTCTTTTATCCATAAGTCACCTTGAGTCCCTTCAGGAGGAAAGGCAGGGTATAAACAAACAGAAGAAGAAGAAGAAGAAGAAGAAGAAGAAGACGACGAAGACGACAGTTGTGGACTACAAATCCCATCAGCTCCATGGCTGTTGCAGCCTAAAATATCTGGAGGGTGATGAGCACGTGGGCTTTCCCTGGGAAGTCCGGGGGACGCTCTGTCCCTGCTCGAACCGGGGAATGGGGGTGAGGCCCTCTGTACGTGCTCAGAGGCCCTCTGCCCACGCCCGCGGGTGGGCTCCGCAGAGGCCGCGCGCGCGCACCGATCTCGACGTCGACCTCGTCGAGGCGGATCTCCTGGCGGAAGAAGAGGGCGGCGGGCTCGCCTTCCTCCGCGCTGGCGCCCAGGTTGAGGAAGTGCAGGAGGGTTTCGGCCTCCTCGCCGTCGTTGCGGTTGAGCAGCTCCTCGAAGGGCGCCCCGTCCTTGACGCCCAGCGCGCACTGCAGGCGGTCGCCCACCCACTGCACCCGCACGTCGTCCATGGCTCGGCTCGGCCCCGCAGCGCTCGCCCGGCTGGCTGGCTGGCAGGCGGTTGGGTTTGGGCTAGGTTTGGGCTAGGAGGCGAACCGACGCTCCTCTGTCGCCATGGCGACGGCGCGAGGCCAGAGGGCGCGCGGCAGGAAGAGGGTGAGGAAACACCGCGAGGGGGGGGGGGAGGCCGGCAGGTAAGTCGCGAGGGGAGTTAATGTCCATAGAAAAATGTGTGAAATTCAAGAAATAACATTTATGAAAAATAATTCATTACGGACTCTTTCCTTCTGTGTGTAAAACTCAATGTGCAGAAAGAGCATGAAACGGAACAGCAGCTACATACAACCCGTTCCTCCTTTGGAGGAACTCGGTGGCGACAGCGCGGCCGCCCCTCTCCTCTCCTGCCTGAGGAAATCAAGCAGGCGCCTATTGAAAACACCCAAGCCCGGGGTGGTTAGAAAGCGGAGGATATTTTAATATGCTTTAGCATTCTTATTTAGATTAGTTTCTTTTCCTTTATTATGAAAAGGCTTTAATAAAATCTTATTGGGGGGGGGGGGAGAAACCAATCAAGCAGTGTATAGATGTTATAAAATTATATAAACACAACACGGAAAAACAAAACAAAAAAGGGTGCATAAAGTAAATGCATTTGCTATCAAAGTCTAAAGCCACGAGGAATAAAAAGCAATAGAGAGAAAGTTGTGTCCATATGTTTTTGGCACATTAAGTGCAATTCCAGCCCTGGCCAATCTGGAATCAGAGGCGTAGGTCCCGCTCCCACGCAGCCCCAGCCGCTTCGCCCACGGGTGACCGTGACGATGATGGACGGGAGCACGGAGCCGCCCGCCCGCCATCCATCCATCCATCACCGCAAGCTCCGGACTCCACCCCTTCGCGAACTGCAACGTTCCGTCCTTCCGCGGCTGCCGTAGTCGGGCGCCGCCGCCGCCGCCGCCGCCCCTTCCCCTTCCCTTCGCTCCCACGTGGTTGCAGGGCAGGAGCAGCAAGGGCGGCGGCGGCGGCGGGCGGGCGGCTCTTTGCGGAGGGCAGGCGTGGGGAGCTAGCCAGGAGATCCGGGTGTCCTTCCTCCCTGCCTGCCTCCCTTGCTTGAGGAAGGAAGGAGAGGGAGAGAGACCTCGGCTGCGCCCAGCGGATGCCTGCGTTGCTCAGCGCCCCGCTCGTATGGCTTCCTTAGCCTGGCTGGGGTCGGTGCCGCGGCGTCTGGCCGCTCATTCCCTCGGGAGACCAGCCCGTGGCTGGCGGCTGCCTGAACGGCATGGCTAGCGTAGGTATCTCTCTGGATCTTCGTCCGTTTGACCCGGGAAAGCTTCCTTATTAATATATCACTTTTATCAGCTGGCGATTCTGAAGAAAGGAGTTAACATCTTCAGGGCGTAGGAAACTGCCTTGATGCGGAGGTAGCTCAGGACTGCCTCCTCTTGTAGGGTTTGAGAGAGGGGACCTGGACATGCCACCGGGGGCGGTCTGCAGCATCGTCAACATGGTTGTTATTAAATAAATTTCTATACCGCCCTTCATCCGAAGATCACAGGGCGGTTTACGAAGACACAAATATTCATACCGTCATAACAAACCCAACCCAGACAAGGAAAAAATTCAGTACAGCTACAAAGATAACATGCATGCCAAGCGGATGCTCTTGTCACTGGGCTACAGCCTTTCCCTATTCAGCATGGTGTTTCTGTTGGTTTATATTCAGCTCTTTTTTTTAAAAAAAAAGTGTCTTTTTAACACTTCGTCCCCTGAATTGCAGGGATTCTTCTGTTATTGGTGCATTGCTTGATCTTCAGAGATGTGGATAAATAAAAGGACAAATTCTACTCATGTAAGAACACACTGATTCCCGGAGCGTCTGTGGCCAGATTAAGAAGGCGATACGGCCCCGTCCAGCCCCCGTGCCTTAGGTTGCCTACCCCTGCTTTGGTCACTTGTAGCATTGCTGATCGGCAAAGCACATTGTTAGCTGCGTGCGGAAGTGGGGTTTATCTGGAGTGCTTGTTGTTGTTGTTCAGTCGTTCAGTCGTGTCCGACTCTTCGTGACCCCATGGACCAGAGTACGCCAGGCACGCCTATCCTTCACTGCCTCTCGCAGTTTGGCCAAACTCATGTTAGTAGCTTCAAGAACACTGTCCAACCATCTCATCCTCTGTCGTCCCCTTCTCCTTGTGCCCTCCATCTTTCCCAACATCAGGGTCTTTTCTAGGGATTCTTCTCTTCTCATGAGGTGGCCAAAGTACTGGAGCCTCAACTTCAGGATCTGTCCTTCTAGTGAGTACTCAGGGCTGATTTCTTTGAGAATGGATAGGTTTGATCTTCTTGCAGTCCACGGGACTCTCAAGAGTCTCCTCCAGCACCATAATTCAAAAGCATCAATTCTACGGCGATCAGCCTTCTTTATGGTCCAGCTCTCACTTCCGTACATTACTACTGGGAAAACCATAGCTTTAACTATACAGACCTTTGTCGGCAAGGTGATGTCTTTGCTTTTTAAGATGCTGTCTAGGTTTGTCATTGCTTTTCTCCCAAGAAGCAGGCGTCTTCTGATTTCGTGACTGCTGTCACCATCTGCAGTGATCATGGAACCCAAGAAAGTGAAATCTCTCACTGCCTCCATTTCTTCCCCTTCTATTTGCCAGGAGGTGATGGGACCAGTGGCCATGATCTTAGTTTTTTTGATGTTGAGCTTCAGACCATATTTTGCGCTCTCTTCTTTCACCCTCATTAAAAGGTTCTTCAATTCTTCCTCACTTTCTGCCATCAAGGTAGTATCATCAGCATATCTGAGGTTGTTGATATTTTTTCCGGCAATCTTAATTCCGGTTGGGGATTCATCCAGTCCAGCCTTTCGCATGATGTATTCTGCATATAAGTTAAATAAGCAGGGAGACAATATACAGCCTTGTCGTACATCTGGAGTGCAGTAGCAATCTAAAGATGCCCCGAAACCACAGTATTTTAAAATACTATTTATTAAACATTTTTAACACAAAAAAACACACACATCTACAATTACATAAAAATAAACAAAACAAACACAATAACATACATATCTATCTTATATCTAGCATTTTCCTTATTTTCAACAGGAAACAATGATAGAAGGAAGCGACAGCTGATTTTATGCAATGCTTAAACACTGAACATGGACTTTTCAAAAAACTGAGCATCATGACTCTAGTTCTGAAATATTAATACTGTAGGTAGAATGTGTGGTCCTGGTCTAATGATAGGTGGGAACAGTGAACAGACCACCTGTAGCTCTACACTTGAGGGCGTCTGCAAGCAAAACGGATTTCGAAAATCCGCACCAGGTACCGGAGGAGCTAGCCCCCGGCTGGACATTTCCTCCCACTTCTGGTGAGCCAGGGTTGTCTCCGATGGAGGCGAGCTCCTCTTTCTCCGCCATCCCTCCAGGCGATGTGAGTCTGCGTCCGGCCCTGGGATTCTCTGAAAGGCTCTCAGCTTCCCCTCAATCCATTAACGTGGCTCGTTTCCCTCCCATTCTGCATCCTGCCACGGACAAATCTGATGGGTTTGAGGATCTCTCTCTTTCTTTTTCCTGTCACCAGATCTAGCCTCACCAATGCCTCTCTGGAGAAGAGCGTTGAAAGCAAGGAGATCCATTCTGTAGTCTCTGTGATGGGTAGGTAAGCTGGATTCCAGGGTAAGAACAGGAATCTGACCTGGAAAGGATCAGGGGGAAATTGGGTCAGGCAGGACCAGGAAAGGAAGGAGTCAGGAAGGAAGGGAACCCCCCCCCCTCCCAATGGGATCAAGAGCTTCAAAGCAGACCTGCCTCCCTCAGAAAGGAAGGCTCCCGGGAATCATTCTGCATCCTTGTGGGCAGTGCTTTTTTCTTAAAAAAATGTGGAAGGGTACTCTCCTTTTCCTACTCATATTGAAACACTGCCCCTCAATGAGGCCAAACTTGGATTCACAAAATGTTTAGGGTTTTTCCCAGGGGGGAAAAACCCACTGCTTGTTGGACAATGACAGTATTCCCCTTCACTTTGTCCTGGCAAATTGGACTGAACTGAGGAGACAGGCTACCTTTTCAAAGTAAAATGAGAAATTCCTTGCTAGAGAGAAAGGGATGGGGGGGGGACCTGGTTTGCCACTTCCTTTGCCTTCTCCCACCAACCCTCTGATCACTGTGTGTGTGTGTGTGCGCACATGCGCAACCTCAATGAAGCCAGGCAGTCCCCAATCAATAAAGTGCTGACTGGCCACTGGCCACCTGCCTCCGTGGGTGTTTGGGGCTCACAGTATCACTCACTAAGCAGACCAAACTGCTACATCAGGCAAAAAAGAAAGGAACAACCCCTCTTGCACCCAGCAGGATGGAACATTAGGACCACGTGTTCTGGCTTGCTGCAGGTCAACAACTCACGGAAGATGAACATCACTGACCATGAGCTGAAAACACTCAACATTGACATTGCTGCTCTACAGGGGGCAAGACTTGCTTTGAACTACACCTTTTGTGGCAAGGAGGGCATCCTGAAGATCCACGCTGCCAGCTGAGGGCTCAGAATGCTTGCCTCTCCATCTCTCAACATATTGAGTGTTTACGCTTTGTGTGCTCTGATATACAGATCAAGAACAAGTTCTGCCAGGAACTAGACCAGGATGTCAGGAGCCTGCAAACACCTTCTCGGTAGTGGCGCCCGCCCTGTGGAACGCCCTCCCAGCCGATGTCAAGGAAATAAACAACTAACTGACTTTTAGAGGACATCTGAAGGCAGCCCTGTTTAGGGAAGTTTTTAATGTTTGAAATTTTATTCTGTTTTTAGTGTTCTGCTGGTTCCAGATGGGTGGGGTATAAATAATAAAATTGTTGTTGTTGTTGTTGTTGTTGTTATTTCTACTACTACTATTACTATTCCTGCTGGGAGAGTTCATCCCAGCTGGGATAAACACAGAGACAACAAAAGTGTCCAGATCAATAGAAGACAATAAAAACAATGAATTTCAAAACAGTAACAGTTTATTGTGCATTTATACAAAATCCATTAAAAATATTTATTTTTATTCCATTCTATTTCCATTCTTTTTCTTCTCATTCCTCTAAGCAGGCTCTGGAATTCTCCTTTGTGTTCCACGAGCTGCAGATTCAGAAGTCTCTATTAGAATTTCTCTCCCTATAATTCTTCAATGAAGATGTCATCTGGATGGAAGAGAATGAGAATGAGATTTTCCCACAGGCCTTTATTCCCCACATTTATACCCATCCTTCAGTCCCAGGTTGGAAATGTAGCTGGAGTCAGTCCAGACGCGGCCCTCCCAGGCCAGGTGGGAGCAGCTTCTGCAGGACTCCCAGCAAGAAGACCTGGGAGGTGGGTTTTGAGCAAAGAAGGGACAAGGGTGTTGGCTGTCTCCAAGGTGTGGGGCTTACCTTCTTTGGGCTTCAGGCGGAAGCAGGCCAAGTCCGGCCGAATAACCGTCATCTGCAGAGGAAAGAAAGATCGGGGTCAGATGGGAGCAAGAGAGCACAGAAGCAGCGCCAAGCCAGGAAAGCTGGGTCTCGCTCTGTCTTGGGCCCAATCCCTTGTTCCAGAGGACCTCCCTGGGCCCTGCAGCCTCCTGGGCAGAGGTGGAAGGGCAGCAGCAGCCGCAGGAAAGGGGGCAGGAAAAGCCTCTGGCCTCATCCTGGCCCCAGGGACACACACCGCCGCATCACTCGGGGATGTGCTCTTGGAGGGGTGGAAACAATCAGAGAAATGAATAGAAGAAAGCGAGGTACTTACTCTAAGGCGGGGGTATTTCCGGGCAATGTCCAGCAGCAATGAAATGCTTCTGGCTGCTAGTTCTTGAGCCTCGCCGCTTTCCCCCAGGGCGTATCCTCGGAGGTCCTGCAGGAGGAAAGAGTGCCTCAGAGTCAGGGGCCAGTCTGGCCAAAGCGGCCCCCACTGCCCCCACCACGGAGTCCCTGGCACTTCTGGACCATGAGGGTTTGCCAGCTTTGGTCTTGGACCAAACGGGGGGCCAAACAGGCTCTGTGCCCCAGAAATAGGGCAGTCCGTTGGGTAAGGGACGGGGAGGGGCAACCCTAAAACCACCCCTGATGCCATCGGGACACTTAGAGTGAGAAGTTGGAGGAGGGTGCCAAGATTAGGAGCTGCAATAAGGAGATTTCCCAGAAGGAGCCGGTAGTGCTGCTTCAGTTTCTGCGGGAAAAGAGAGGAGAGTTTGAATGCAGGGTTAGAGTCTGCAAGTGTGTGACCATGAAGAAGAAGCAAGAGGGAATTCAAGACAAAGGACATACCTCTCAGTCCTCCTCCTTTTCTGGGCCCTCAAGAACTGCCTCCAAGGTCCTATGGAGGATCGCACTGATCATATCGCAGCTGAATTTGGGGTGCATAGTACTGCAGAGATGAAAGGGAGAGGGTGCGACGCTGCCTGCCTCCTCCGAGTCTCCCCTGCCCCCTTCTCCCTCCTGCCTGCTCTTTCCCCCTGGAGTTCTCCCCCCACAACCCCACCCATGCCAAAGACCCCACTCACCTTAGCTGGAGGAGGGCCTCCAAGGCAAGGGCCAGGGTCAGGGGGCTCCGAACCCTGGAGTGCTCCAAGGGCCGCAAGATGTCCTGGAAGAGAACAGAGGAGGAAAACCAGCTCTTTCCAGGGCCTCCAGAGGACAGCTCCGACCTCAAACACCAGGCTTGGCTTTCCAGGGGAATGGCAACCCCATGTCCTAAGCCGGCAGGGTGGTCCTCTCCGCAGATGCAGAAGCCCTTCCTCCCTAAAGCCCCTCCTTCCCCCCACCTCCCTGTGGGGGTCCCTCATGCCACCTATCACTCACCAGAATGGCTTTGGCCGTCTCCTGCTTGGAGCACTTCAGGGTTCGGAGCCCCCTGAGCTCAGCTGCCTGGCAGCTCTGGATGACCCCCAGGAGTTTTAGCTGTTCATCCTCCAGCAGCTGAAATGCAAACGTCAGGCTGTCAGTTCCGAGTGGGGGGAGGGCTACTCCGCATCTGAGACTGCAGAGTGGGGGGCAAAGAGCCCAGGCAGTGGGGGGCAGGTCTGAGGGATCCAGTCCCTGCTCTTGTTTTCTGTGATACTCACCCCTGGGGAAGGGATGGGGAACCGCAGCAGAACTGCAAAAAGAAGGACGTGGGAAGAGCTGAGTACCTGGCAAGGCTATTCCAAGAGTTTTCTCCTGGATTCCAAGTCCTACTGCAGGGGTGGGACACCCCAGGCCTTGGGGGCCAATCCTGGCCTCCTTTCCCCAGAATGGGGCACTCCAGGGAAGGTGCCCCTCCCGCTGACAATTGCGCCACCCCCAGCCATGCTCTGCAGCCCTGCCCCCTGCTTCCATCATTGGACCCCACAAAACGGGTTGGCTGCTGGGGGGGGGGTTGGGTTTCCAGCCCCTGGCCCGATGGACCTTGGCTCAGATGAGGCCATCTGGATCTTTGCATCCTTTGACTAGTTGCCCCCCCCCATGCCCATTCTTGCCACTTGCTCACCTGGCGCCACGGGCTGCTCTGGGCCTTGCTGGGGGGCCACCCTGTGGCAGCATCTGAAAAGGCGCCTTAAGCACCTGATCCTAGAAGAGATGAGTGGAGAGGAGAAGAAGAAGAGTTTGGATTTGATATCCCGCTTTATCACTACCTAAGGAGTCTCAAAGCGGCTAACATTCTCCTTTCCCTTCCTCCCCCACAACAAACTCTCTGTGAGGTGAGTGGGGCTGAGAGACATCCAAGAAGTGTGACTAGCCCAAGGGCACCCAGCAACTGCATGTGGAGCATTTGCCCTAACGAAGGCTGAGCCGTTTGCTCCCAAGGCGCTCAACCAATCTGCTCAGACCAAGGAGCGCCGCCAAACAGCCCCCAGCAAAAAGCACACAGGCACTGCAACTGCCGACCAGCCGTGGCCCCTGCTCTACAAATAGGAATTCCCACTGGCAAAAGGGGAAAGTCAGAACCAACCATGAAAACCGTTCTTGGTCCATTGAAACTAGTCTTTTGCGTTTCAGTCTAGGCTCTTGTACTACCAACCCAGCTGTACGCTTGTGAACCATGAACCACTTATAAATGCCATCTCCAACTCCTTGAAAGATTCCATCAATGGTGTCTCTGAAAAATGTGACACATCACTTGGGAAGGCAGGCAAACTAATACCAGTGTCCTGGAAGAAGCAAAGATCACCAGTGTTGAAGCAATGATTCTCCAACACCAACTTCGCTGGACTGGTCATGTGGTTCGGATGCCTGATTATCGTCTTCCAAAGCAACTACTCTATTCCAAACTTAAAAATGGAAAGCTTAATGCTGGTGGGCAACAAAAGAGGTTTCAAGACTCTCTCAAGTCCAATCTAAAAACATGTTGTATAAACACCAATGGCTGGGAAACACTGGCCTGCGAGCGCTCCAATAGGAGAACAGCCTTTACCAAAGGTGTCATGGGCTTTGAAGACGCTTGAACTCAGGACACAAAGGAGAAACGAGCTAAGAGGAAGGTATGCTTGGCAAACCCTCACTGTGATCAAGTTCTGCCCAGAAAACTATGTCCCCACTGTGGAAGGACGTGTGGATCCAGAATTGGCCTCCACAGTCACTCACGGACTCACGGTTAAAACTCACTGTTCATGGAAGTCAATCTTACTCGGCTACGAGTGATAGAAGAAGAAGAAGAAGAAGAAGAAGAAGAAGAAGAAGAAGAAGAAGAAGAAGAAGAAGAAGAAGAAGAAGAAGAAGAAGAAGATATCTGGTCATAGACTCGCCTACTGTTGCAGTGGGAAAAGCTTCAATATTCATATAAAAGCAATCCAACATCAGATAGACACTGTTCTGCCCAGAAGGATGCTATAGCACCAGAGGCGGCCCTTGGGATATGGCTAGGGGCAGCCATCATCCCTGAAGCATGAGACCACATACACAGCAACCCTTCTGCCTGGGAGATCATCACTGCCCTCCTGGTCTCTGAGTGCCAGATAGGGAGCCATCTCAAGGACAAGAGTGGATCCAACCTGCATGGATTGGGGACTTGGCCAGGACAATAGGGGGTACTCAACTTGGCTGGGAAACAGGAACATATATATAGGTTTTCCTTTTGTTTTACTGAATGGGTGTAAGGTGGGGGTCAAGGGAGGGACAGGGACAAACCTGATACTCAGGTTTGCGCCAGAAAAACTTCCCCATTTGTGACACAAGTGTGATGTATGTATGATGTTTTATTAAAAGGTGTTGTGGGTAAAATGGGCTTCTTTCTGCTTCTTCCATGTGGTAGTTGGAAGTTGCAACAGTTAATTGAGTAAAGACCAGGCCTCTCCAGAGAGCCAAGGCTGTGCAGGGGACCCCACGACTAACCCCCCCCCCCCCGAAGATGAAGAGAAAGGGAAGGAATGCTACTTACAGCCTGCCCATTTCGTTCAGGAAAAGATCCCACCCTCCTGTCTAAAGTAGCTAACTATCTCAAATGCCCACCCAAGCCTAAATCTGACCCCAACCCCTGCTCTAAGCCTACACCTGACCCCCGCCCTAACCCTACGCTTAACCCTAGCTACTCTATGTACAAAATTAAAATATACAAAATATGTACAAAATATGCACAGATGTGCACAAAAATATAAAAAACAAAGAACAAAAATATTAAAACAAAAATAAAAGAAAAGCGTTAAAAGAAAATAATAAAAGAAAATCAAAATAAATCAAATCAAATCAAATCAAAGTATTAAATGAAATAAAAATCAAAATAAGAAAATGGAAAAAGGACAACAAACCAAACTCCTCTCTGAATCGCCACCAACCACCACCAACCGCCACTAACTCCTCTCTCTCTCCACGCCTCACTACAAACCCACAATGGCCGCCTGCAAGTCAGTGGCTTTTAAAGGAGAAGCAAGAGATGTCACAAAGGAGGGTGGGTCCTTGTCACCGTGGCAACCCTCCCCCCTGGACCTGGGCCAACCTGGCCCCTCCTGAGAGGTGATGCTCCTGTGTCAGAACTCGGAGGCACCTGCTGTTCCGCCTGCAGCTGGGCTGCATCTTCATTGCACATCCTTCTTCCTGCAGCCCCATTCCCAAAGGGAGACCATCCCCACATCCTTCCAGGCAGGCTAGGGGTCTCTGTAGTGCAGGACTGGGCCATCTGCTTTGCAGGCAGGTCTTCCGTCCTGGGCAGCATCTCCAGGGGGGGGGGGGCTGGGAATGGCGTCGCCCCCCAAAAGGCTAGTTGAAGAAAGATATTGAGCAGCTGGAAAGTGAGCAGAGGAGGGTGACCAGGATGATGAAGGGTCTAGAAACCAAGCCTTATGAGGAACGGTTGAGGCAGTTAGAAACCAAGCCTGATCCATATTCTAGATATGGAAGATAACATTAAGCAGAACTGTTCGTGTGGAAAAAAAGGGGAAAGGGAGGGAAACTCTATTTTGCAAAAGGTTTACGATGGAGACTTAGAGCTGACTCTTCCCCATCCTTTATTATTTATGGAGTGAATACCGGTATTGCAGTTTTTGTGTAAGGGATTGTTTTTTTGACTGGAATGTAATTGAAATTCATAAGATTTTGGAACGCAGAAATAAAATCATCAACCATCAATTCTAGCACACAGGAGGCCACTTAAATTATATAACTTTGTATTTGAACAATTGGTATTAGTAATTGTATTATAATTGGGTATTGTTATAATGAGGCTCTTATTGGATTGAAATTGAAAATTAATAAATTTGTGCTTTTTATGCAGAATGCTCTAATCCCAAACTCTAGCCCTATGCCTGGTTCTGCCACGCTATATCTGTTTGTTTCTAAGGTGCTTGGTGGCTCTCTTTTTCTCCCTTTGCTGCAGGGGGCTTAATAATATCACTACCCTTCCGCACTCTGTGAATTAAGCAGGGCATGGATTTGCAAGCATTTGGAACTTCTGCCACATCATTTTCAGGTGGAACTCCAGTTGGGAGAGAAAAGGGTAGATGCAGCCTGCTCTTTCTATGCAGGGGGCCCATTTCGTTGTGCATGCAAGTTTAAAGGAACCATCATATTCGCTCAGCAGTGAAACTGACCTCAGAAAACCTCTCTGGCATGGGAGCACATGAATTCCAGAGCCATGGGCACACGGGGCACATGAATGCTTCACAGTCTGTTGTTTTTCTGCTGAATTCACATTTGGAAATATGCCCAGTCGCAAAGAGCACATACCTGCTTGTTTCCAAAGGAGTGCTAAAATAAATTAACAAGTCCTCCAAAGACAGGGCTTTTCCAGTCCCACCCCACCTCAGATAGTCTCCAAGTGCGAGGAAGCCCGTGCAAATTTAGCAGCAATTTCAGCAGAAGTTGTGTCTAAAGAGTGCACCAGCTACCTTTTGTCCGACAAAAATACTGGCCCCTTGGCTGAGTGGAGCATGCACACAAATCCTTGACTTCCAAGGGGGAAGTAGCATTTCAAAGTCCGCAGGGCAAATGTGCTCCTGAGCACAATCCTTTTCCTCTGGCGAGGTGTGGGGAACCTTTGGCCACCCCAGCTCTTGCTAGTTTTTGCTAGACTGTAACTCTTGTCAACTGCAGCAAGCAGGAGTTCAGCAACATCTGGAGGGCCAGAAGTTCCCCACACCTGAGCTAGAGACTGTTCAGGTATCTGTGGATTCTGGAGTCCCAGAATTCGCCTTAGGTCTCCCCGGACGTTAGGTTGTCTTTATGCTTGTTGTCTTTATGAGGTGATGGCTCTAAAGTATATGTGATAAATGGGTGTCATGTCAGATAAAAAGCACCTGGTGATTTATAACTGTGGGCTATTATTAATTATTATTATTAATTTGTATACCACCTTTCATCTGAAGATCACAGGTTTACAACACAAAATACATAATAAAACAGAAACAAACCAATAACTCCTCTCTCCCACAAACACATTTTTAAGAACCATAGAATGTTATTCAGTCAAACACCTGGTCATAGAGAAATGTTTTCACCTGGTGCCTAAATATATGTAATGAAGGCGCCAGATGAGCCTCCTCAGGAAGATTTCCACA
This sequence comes from Lacerta agilis, assembly GCF_009819535.1. Lineage (NCBI taxonomy): Eukaryota > Metazoa > Chordata > Lepidosauria > Squamata > Lacertidae > Lacerta > Lacerta agilis. The sequence goes on from NC_046328.1 coordinate 3,041,919, forward strand.
AATGAGGAGCCACCACAGAAAAGGCCTGTTCTCGTGTGGCCACCCTCCAGACCTCTTGAAGGGAAGGCACACAAAGAAAGGTCTCAGAGAATGGTTACAGGGTCCAGGCCTTGAGGTGTTATGGTCCTGAGCTGCTTAGGGATTTATAGATCAAAACCAGCACTTTGAATTGGGCCAGGAAACTAATTGGCAGCCAGTGCATTCGGGCCAGGATTGGCATTAGATGCTGAAAATGTCCTGCCCGGTGAGAAACCTGGCCACTGAATTCTGCACCGGCTGGTTTCTGAACCAACTAGATTTGTTGGGATCTCTTCCAACCCTACAATCCTTGTCTAATAAACACATTATTATTATTATTATTAGTAGTAGTAGTAGTAGTAGTAGTAGTAGTAGTAGTAGTAGGGAATGGGTGGTGCTGTGGTCTAAACCACAGAGCCTTTTGAGCTTGTCAATCAGAAGGTAGGCATTTCAAATGCCCGCGACGGGGTGAGTTCCCGTTGCTCCATCCCAGCTTCTGCCAACCTAGCAGTTCCAAAGCATACCAGTGCAAGTAAATGAATAGGTGCCACTGTGGAGGGAAGGTAAACGGTGTTTCTGTGCACTCTGGCTTCCGTCAGTGTCCCGTTGCGCCAGAAGTGGTTTAGTCCTGCTGGCCACAAGACCCGGAAAGCTGCCTGCAGACAAACACCAGTTCCCTCAGCCTGAAAGCGAGATGAGTTCTGCACCCCATAACCGCCTTTGACTGGACTTAACTGCCCAGGGGTCCTTTACCCATTACCTTTTATCTATTATTATTAGCATAGCAACATAGAACTTGTCAACCTCCAGATCAAGGCAGGAGCGTAGGAAGGGGGGCAGAACGCCCTGGGTGCCACTCTGTGAGGGGTGACAAGATGGCCCCTGCCTCCCCCCAGGTGTAGAGCGGCCGAGGGTGTGGCGTCCATTCAGGCTGCTGCTCTCGCACCGCAACCTGTACGGACTGCACATGTGCGGCGTTCTGTACGGAGTGCATGGGATGCCACACATGCGCCACCCTGGGTGCCGGAGAGGTTTCCTCTGCCACTGGATCAAGGTTAGCTCCGTAACCTTTAGGTATTTGCTGGACTAGAATTCCCAACATCCCTGGCTATTGCTGGCTGGGGTTATGCTGGCTGGGATTGATAGTATATGGACAGTAACAGATCTCCAACCCCTGTGTTAGTGGCAGAGCAGAGTTCAGGCCTTTCTATTCTTTTCTATTTTATTTTAAATTCTGTGTGAGAAAGGGGTGATGAAGCATATATGCTGGAAGGCTTTAGTTAACCACTAGAGAGCTAAGACAAGTGTCTCGGAGTTTGACCTTGGGAATACAGGATTCAAATCTAATCAGGTGTGAAGTTCACTGATTGACCTTCAGCTAGCAGTTACCAATCTCTTAGCAAAGGCTTCCTCAACCTCGGCCCTCCAGATGTTTTGAGACTACAATTCACATCATCCCTGACCACTGGTCCTGCTAGCTAGGGATCATGGGAATTGTAGGCCAAAAACATTTGGAGGGCGAGGTTGAGGAAGCCTGTCTTAGCTTAACCTACCTAGTGGGTTTGTTTTGAGAGTAAAGTAAGAGCCCATGTACACTGCTTGGAGATAGAATTTAAAATGCAGTAATGAGCACTAGATTTGTGGGGAGCACAAGAAAATGCACCTCATAAAACAAGACAAATGAAAATATTCATTCACACAATACAATAATTTGTGGAGCTCCTACTGGCTCAGGTACCTTTAAAGGGTGATTAGACAAACTGATAGGGTCAGTTAAAGCTCACAAGATGGCTCTTAAAATGGCTCTTAAATGGCTCTTAAAATTCTTCACAAATGGTATGTAACACCATTACTCTGGAGAGGGTGTCATGCAGTAGGCACATACTGGCACATGTAGTGGGAATGCCCCCCAAAATTTATTTTTGTTGGGAAATATTTAAGGAAATTGGGCTGATCACAAAGCAAAGTATCCTCTCATAGTTTTGAAAGCGACAATTATGTTTGCTCCATAAAGAACTGATAATTTACTTTTTAAGGGACAGAAATAGATACAATTGCCAAGCACTGAGACTACCAGATTAATTATCTTGAGTATTGGTATCAAAAATTGTGGCAGATCATGAGCTTGCATTACTAGGAAAACTTGCTAATGAAAATTGCTAGGTACCAAACTGCACAAGTTAAGTTTGCAGCTATATGGCATTACTTTATTGAGTACAATATACAAGAGTTCCTGCACATGGTCATTTGTCACAATTTTGGGCCGTTTTATGTTTTCTTCAGTCGTAGCTCGGAAGTCAAACAGAATCAGTTCCGGAAGTCCATTTGACATCTGAAATGTTCGAAAACCAAAGCATGGCTTCTGATTGGCTGCAGGAAGCTCCTACAGCCAATCAGAAGCCCCGTCCGACGATTGGCTCCCAAAAGAACATTTGAAAACTGGAACACTCACTTCCGGGGTTGCAAAGTTCGGAAGTCAAAACGTTAGACTCGCAAGGCATTAGGTACGACTGTAATTTGTTTTGCACTGATTGAAATAGCCCATTTTCATGTTTCCACCTCAAAATTATTATTTTTAAATTAAGGGCTATGTGACTCCTCCACCTTTCTCCAAATTAAACTCTGCCTTTCCAACTTCCCCTCCTCCCTCTCCTCTCCTTAATCTTGGCTTCAAATCACTGTTGCTGTACCAGATACCTCTATCCTACACACACGTACTTTTGCCATGCATTAAAGACACCATCCACCTCTACTCACAACCAGAGTAGCCCATTCTTTTTCTTCCATTTCTTCAGTAGATTATCATGGGGGAATTTAACCTTTAAAGTGTTACACCAGAATGGTTCCAGACTACATTAATCTAAGGATGTGATATTTTTTACTGGGCAGTCTCTTGTATCCATTGTAATGATTATATTTCCTGAACATTACAACCCACTCTCATCCTGCCACCATCCCTACAATAATAGTTCTCCTCCCACCTCTTGTATTCGCCCATTCTCATCCAGTCATTTTCTCTAGGGACTCCTATCTTACCCTTGTTCTTCCTCATTTCCCCCACAGCTTAGTTCCCCAGAGGTTTAAATCATCACCATCATAATTCATTGCAAGCTACAATTTAACAGGCACAATGTTTGTATTCAAAATGAGTGATTAGCTTTTATTTAAGATGAATATGAAAGAAGGCTAGATTTATTCTGCTGGCAATTATAAAACTCAGTAAGGTGAAATACTCCCATTTCCATTTTGAAATAAAAAAAAAACTTTTAAAAGGTAGCAGTCTTCACTGAATATAAACAAGTTTCATTCAAATTCACTGCTGTGTCGAAAACAAAATGAAACTAGAACCTGATTTTGCAAGTATTAAGCTCCAGCAATGGAATGATGTGCATAAATGGAGTGTGCAATTGTTTTCTGAGAACTTGTACTAACTCTGAGCAAAAGGTATGGGGATATTCAGACTGCAATACTGAAGAAACTTACATAAGCATATACTTAATTTCAAGGAATTAATTTCAACGAAGTTAAAGTTCTACCAGGAGTTAAATTAGAATATTTAATAATTTCAGGTAGCAATATTGGAAGAGAATCACTGTGAGCCCCTATAACTTGCTCCTTGGTCAACTTAACAGGTATTTCCTTAAAAAATTCAAGGTCATAGGCTTCCAAGTTTTTTAGTGAATCCAAAAGCTGGCATGTCTTTCAAATCCTCCCTCTTCTATTCAAAATGTAGGGTGTGCAATGGCAAAAAAATAGCATAGCTCTTGCTCAAACCAGAGGCAAAAAGCTTTTAAACAATATCTTAGCCCATGTCTTAGACTCTATAACAAAGTCTTAACAGTTTCCTGTAAATACTGAAAGGTAAGCAACTTTGTTTTCAGCCGCTGCTTTTCTGAGCTATGAGTGATCATGAAGATGCAGTGGTACCGGTACTAACAGGAATGACAAGGCAGAATGACAGGGCATTTTTCAGTACTGAACTCAGATTCAATGGGGCTTACTTGCAATTAAGTGCATATCGGATGCACTGTAAGGGTTTACAAAAGAGAACAAACTGCTCTTAAAAATACCTGCAGCATTTCTAAAAGCATCAATGAGATATTTAGAATCAGTTTTAAAATCAATTTATATGTGCTCATGACTGGAAAACACAGACATTTTTATGACTATTTACCAGAAATCCATGTTTGCAAAATCCAAATGTGAGGTTATATATTACAAAATTATTTGGATGCATTGTAAGGCAATCAGTGTTGTTCTTTTCTACAATGAACTGTACAAGAATGACAAATAGGTACATGATTATTTTCAAACAACTCTAGAGATGTACTGACTACAGCAGCCAAACTATGCAATGTATCTATTACAATGTACAGAAATGTCTTGAAGGGAGAAAGGTGTGAACTTGTATCCTTCGCCTGAGTAGAACTTGTTCTGAAATTCTACCCTGTAAGAAGAAAAACACTACATTAAAATAAAGGTAATCACATGGACCCCTTTCAAAACTGCTATGCAAACATGCTCTGAATCATATGCACAATGAATAATGACTTTCAAGTGGAACATATTTAATGTCAATAAAGGATTCATTTACTTTAAAAATAAAAATTAAGCTTCACATTTTTAAATTTAAAAAATCCAAAATGTTTTGCTAGCAAGCCAGACACACACACACACACACACACACACACACACACACATTAAAAGGAACACACATACCAGTGAAGTCGTACAGCATGTAGAAAAGCAGAAAGACCTTCCATGACTAAAAGAATGAATATTGTTAGAACCATAAATAAGGCTGAAACCGGTATGAGAAGGATGATCCCATAAGTCGCATCCACATGAAGGCCCACTCTCATGATCATTGCCCAGAGGACTTCTGATAATTCTAAAAATAAAACACAATGAACTGTCGCAAATCCTGCTTTTAATACTTTACCACATGGCATGCCTAGAGGACAAGTAATTTTACCAGGGACATATTATAGGCATTTCTCATTATTAAAAGCAGTTGAAGATGTAATACCTTTATCAAGCGCTGGTTCAGACACTACAGGAAACTATGGCTTTGGACTATGTGGATGAGCTGTGGAAAGCTCTTAGGCTTGCATGATCTGCTGTCCCCACTTCATACTGGTGAGACTGGAAAATTTGCTTCCACTCTTAAGTTAAGTGTATTTCCTATGGTGTCTAAATTTAGGGAAATGCAGTTTGCTTCTTCACCCTTAACCCAATACTGCCCGTACCTACAGTGTATCATGCTGAATGTAATTGAACTGTATGATTTGAACTCTACCATTTGAACATAAGAGATAATGAATATACTTTTGTTACTCATGAAAAATATTTTAATAAAAACTTACGTAAAAAAAAGCTGAGGTCAAACCATGGTTTTGGATTCTGGCCTCTTGACTAACCATAGCTTCAATATACCACAGTTCTCCAAGTTCATACATTATAGGGAATAATGATTATAGTTTAAAACTGAAAATGGATGCTTCCAATTTCCTTGCAGTATGGAAAGAGGAGAAGGGAGGGTTGAATTCATGCAATCCATTCACATAGTAGTAAACCTATTTTTATTACGTCTGAACAGGACAATGAATATGCACATTAGAATTAAATATGTTTTATATTTGTTTTAAAATCAAAAGCGGGGGAAGACTCCTAAAGAACCAAGGCGGGAACAAGAAAACAGAGTGTTTGAGACTGCATGCAGGATACTTACGTGCATGGGCCAAACTAAGAGCCCAGAGCCTGAGGTATGAAGCAGAGTTGGAGATGCATCCTAGACAGTATTCAATGGTATGGATAGCTTGATCCATGAATACATCTGCAAAGTTAAACTAAAGAAAAATAATATGTAAACATACAGATGTACTTCAGAATTCCCAGGACACATAAAATTCATTACAGTAGGTGGTATCCAGTGCTAGTCATATTCAGAGTAGACCCACTGAGACCAACAGGCCTACAGAGTATGCCTTTGTTGGGTATCAGGAAGGACCAAGCAGAAGGTCCCAGGTTTAATCCCCAGCATCTCCAAATAGGGCTGGGAGAAAATCCTGCTTACAATCCTGGAGAGCTGCTGCCTGCCAGTGTAGATAGTAATGCGCATTGCCACATCTCAGTCAGCCTGTCTGAACTTGCTCTATGGTGTTTTTAAACGGTATTCCTTGGGCAGTTTTTACCCTTACTGTCCCCCAAAAGCGCAGAGAAGCATTAGGTTTTATCTTAGGCACATACTTCATGCATGGGAATGTAGAGGCTTCATAGTATGCTGTCAATCACACAACACTATCCTGAATCCTCTGCAATGTGCAGTAGTTCTAGAGTGATCAACTCAGCATGAAAAGGGTCTCTGGAGGCAGAACATTTGAAAGAACTACTGCTACAAGTTTTTTAGACAGCACTCTCAGAAAGCCCAGAACAACACAGTAACAAATTACAAGATGGCAGGTACCTTCCTCAAGGAGCTTACAATCTAAAATTTAACACAGGAAGAGGCAACAGAAAGAGAGGAAGGGATTTATGGGCAAGGGTAAATGCCAGGGTGCAGGACACCCTAAAAAGGGTGTTTTGAGGAGGGGTTTAAAAAAAGAGACAGCATCCTGTAGGTGGCCTGTGACAGATATGTAACATCACATTTTGCAGTCTTCCAGATCACTGATAAATGCATACAAGCCACAAAGGGGGTGTATTTCCTTCCGAAAGAAATATAACACCACAAACTGAAGGGGAAGGGGAACAAGCCCTGTTCTGCACTGAGACAATTCTTTCTACATAGGTCCAAACTACAGGCAGTGTCTGCAAAACACACACACCTACCTCTTCTTTCTCCTCATCTTTGTGCCTGTGGTCCAAAGAGCTGCTTCCTTCTTCAATATCGTGAGTTCTCAACAGAGCAATTTCTTCTTCACTTTCTTTTCGTACTAACCGGTAGCCTTTCTGGAGAATTAAAAATATATATATTTATTTGAATTGTATCACTCACCCCACCTCAGCGGCCCAAGTTGGATTACAGCAACCATGCAAGCCATGTCCCCCCCCAAACCCCCCCAAGCGCTAAAGATTTAGTTCTCAAGAAAGGTGACCAACTTTTAAAAATGCAATGAAGCCTTCTGTATTTCTATCTCAGTGCTACCCAAATTTTTGAGAGCTGAAACACACTCTACCCACAGCCCTCTACTTAATTAAGGTTGCATTTATAGTGTGTGAAGAGTAAGAATTAGCTGCACTTTAGGGAACCCTCCCAGTGGCACAACTTGGCAAGACCTCAAGGGCCAAAAACAGCCTCACAGCAAAATGACTGTTCACAAGATCAAAAACTGGTAAGGGTCATGTCAATACCTGTTAATATTGAATAATATTATTCAATATTATTGAATAATATTATTATTCAATAATAATAATAATAATAATAATACAGGTGTCTCCCCACTTTAATGCGTTTAACACACGTGTGACTGCAATTATGCACAGTGCCAGGAAATAAATAACATCAATTTAAACAGCAAAAAGCCATGAAATAGGCAAAAATGCCCCCCAAACAGTGGGAAAATGGCGCGAAAAGAGAGAGAAAATGGTTAGCAATCCTATGAGCCTTTGCACGTACATTTGAGGCTGTGAAGAGTTGGAGTTGAGAAAGGAGATTTGGAGAGAACAATTGTGGTGGAGTTGGGTGGGTTTTTAGAGTAGTTTGGCTTTTAGATGGCAATCCCCACTATACATGATTTCACATATATGCACGGTACCCAGGAACGCAACCTCCGCCTGTAGTCATAGGCTGGTCAATTGGGCTACACTGTTACAGAACTTCATTTTATTACTTTTGGCTTGGAAACATATATATGTCCTTTTCTGTAACAAAACGGTGTTTATTCTTACCCTTTTTTCCTTGCCCCTTAACCAAAAAGAACATGTGTTTACAGATCCATCAAACTAATTCAGAGAACATACATTTAACTGGAAGAAGGATTCTGCCAATCTTATAACACACATGCTATCATAGGCAGTTATTTCCAATACATACTCTGTATGCTCCGATGCTTTGGCCTCCATTGCTCAACCAGTATAAATAAAGTGGTTTTCCAAAAAGCAGCACTGGGACTGAAAGCACAGCAATAGACAGGAGAAATTTCTGTACAATCATCTGTTTTGAAAGAGAGGAGGCAAAAAAGACAAAGCTGTTTTATATGGAGGTTGATTCCTTTCTCCCTACACAAAACCACTAAAACCCTCCTAATAGGGATAGAGCTAATGGGACTTGGTTCCAACAACACCTAGAGAACCACAGGGAACTTGACCACAGCAATATACATTACTGTACAATACAAAGAATTGACCACAGCAATATACATTACTGAAAGGATTCAGACGGGTGTCAATTCTTTGCAGGAAAAGGATTTGCATGACAACTGACTTAAATGCTAGTTTGGAATTGGGGCTCTTTTTCATTTACTGTTTATACCTTATTAATTTTAATACAATAAAAAAGTAAGGCCACAACATTTATTAAGTTAGAATAATAGTTAAAAAGGACTCTTTTGATCACCTGCCAAGGTGACCATATTAATCAGGCAGATTTTTTTAAAATAAAAAAGTGAAAGTTGTGTTAAAACTGCAGCTGGCAAATACCATCCTAGAAGAGGGACGGGAAGAAATGACTTTCCTAATACGATGCCTCCTGCAACACATGTAAAAATTTATCAACTAACTAAAAACTGAGATTATGCATTGATGATTCAGTTCTATGCATGCTTATTCAGAATTCACTGTGTTCCATGTGGTTTACTTCTCAATAAGTGTATTTAGGACTGCATTTGAAGATTTTTTAAAACTGGGTTACAAGCCCTAAAATGAACACTTTTGTATGGCTGTCTGTTCAATTCCATATATTTCCCCAACTGCCTCTCTTCCTTTCAAAGCATCCACTTGCATCTCCATACACACAACAAAGACAAAAACCAAACCAGGGCAGAAAGAACAGCAAAGAGAAAAATGTGGGGAAACCACCCCTTAATATTGCCTTGTTTATACTTTGCATGCATCACTACAATATTCCCACATTTACACTTTTTCTTCCATGCTACAACTTTCATATGCCACCTTCATCCCAGGCCACTGTGCCCACAAACTAACTTCTGATCTTTTCATTTATGCAATACTGGGTTGCTAAAAAAAAGAAGTGTTGCTCTTATCAGAACGTTTTATTCCTTTCTCTAGAATGAAAAAGATTTCTCCTAATTCCCACATACACACTGCCCAGGCTTGCGCCCCGGGAGGTCACTTTGGTGCTGCTAACGCAGTGGTTTGACTTCATCCCCAGAGGCGCAGTCCATCGTCTCCTGAGACAGATGGATGCCAACAATACCAGCACAGGGAAAGACATACATTCCATACATGCCTAGAACCAAGTAATACTTTCACCTAACTCTTCCCAAAATTCAGTAACTGCTGCACATTCCCAGCACATATACCCCAAAGTGGCTCTACTCCCCACACCTTCAGCCACATTAGAAAATATACATTTAAGCAACCTAAATTATGTACTGTTAAAGACCTGTGCAATTTGCTGCCAAGGAGTGTGGTGGAGTCTCCTTCTTTGGAGGTCTTGACAGCCATCTGTCAGGAATGCTTTGATGGTGATTCCTGTTTGGCAGGGGGTTGGACTGGATGGCCCTTGTGGTCTCTTCCAACTCTATGATTCTATGATTTCAACTGGGGAAATTTAAGTACATGCCTAACTATTCCTTTGAAATCAGTTCAGCTGAAGAGTTGTGTGTTTTGCTTTCTCTTTAGGAAACCCTACTGCAAGACTGGAGACAGGCAAAGAGAAGGAACTCTGTGGCTATCTTTCATATTATAAGGCTTACCAACCTGTCCTTCGAAAAAGATGTGTGGTTCTCTCTTATTAGGAAACAGGAACATGTTAATGAACAAAATCAAAATGCTGGGAGCCGACTCAGAGTTCTTGGCGCTAAAAGCCAACCATTTATAGATGATCATAAAAACCAGGTATCCAAAGATGGACAGAATGAACAGAAGTTGAGGAATGAACACCAAATAGATATTGTACTTCTTCCTGAAATGCCTGATGGAATAAGAAAGAAGGTGGATTTCATTTCATTTTTTGTATTCAAAGTGGAAATCAGTTTTACACAGAAAGCTCATACATAAATAAATATACTGCCTATGCCAAGAAAAAAGAAGCTGCAACCTCCAGGTGTTAGACCACAATTCCCATCATCACTGACCACTGGGCCATGCTGTGGGAAGTTGGAACTCAACAACAGGGCTACAGTTACCCCACCCCTGATCTGAACAATGAATGCCAACACATTTACTGCCCAGCAACTCTCCTCTGCAATGTGGGATAAGCTGCTACTTACAGACCTAAGAGAAAACTGTTCTTTGCCATTTGTAGCCACAGGATAGATGTCTTGGAAAGAAAGGTGGTAGGAGCAGGGAAGAGAGCAGAGTATACCTGAAGGAGCATTACCACCCCTTTTGTTCAGCTCGAACACCAAGATCCAGCTCTGAGGGCTTTCTGGGGGTTCCCTCATTGCAGTAAGTGAGGTTACAAGGAACCAGGTAGGGCTTTCTCAGCAGTCATGCACGCCCTGTGGAACGCCCTCCCATCAGATGTCAAGGAAATAAACAACTACAGTGGTACCTCGACTTACGAGAGACTCGACTTGAGACCTTATTTAACAAAGAACCCAAGCACAAAAAATCTATAAAATAAAAATAAAAATATTAATAGCCCAGAAAAAACCCCACTGTACATAAAACACAACAAGCTGATACTCACCAATAGGCTTTGATCCTTGCATATAAAATTTCAGAGGAGAGCATAGCAATTCACCTCAAAACTCCACTGTACACAACTGTCCTGGATAAACTGACAGTTTTCAATAATCACCAATTAAAGCCACATAAATATATACCTTCAAAAATCCCAAACCTCAAAATTAATCTTCTCAAGACTTATCAGTTTATTATGACCCTTAGTACAAACCTTCCCAGGCCTCAGGTAACTAAGAAGGACGACAACAGAGGAGTGATATAAACTTGCTAACAGCTAAAGGAAAAAAGGCTTTGACACACCTAGCACCCAGCAAAGGCTTTGAATCTGGAGCAGCAAGATAAATTTGAAGGGAGAATGTAGGTTATATTAATTGCCATGGAAAAGTTTGCACTAATAGTCATTGATAATTTGGTAAGCTTCAGCTTGTTGTTTATGTAGAGCTGTTTTCATTTTATCTTAAGAACAGAAAATTTAAAAATACATTTATGCCTTAATTCCGCTTTTGGTTGCTGCAATTCTGCTGTGAAGACACACACTTACAAGTGGTTTAATCCTCCTAAGATGACCCCAAACGTCATGTGGGTCACTCCAATAATTATAGACATTTTCATTTTGAAGGAATTCAAGAAACTGAGGCGATTGTTTGCCAGGTTCCAAATCTGGTAAGAGAGAGAGAGGGGGGAGGCAGATAGAATCAAACTTAACCGAGGAAGAGGAATGAGATATTGACTCTAATTCTAACTACAAGCAAGGATTTAAAGAGCACAGTACGGGGTCCTTCTCCAGCATTCCTTTATGCAAGGTAAGCAAGAAACCCCATGAAGCTCTTTTACAAACACACTTAACTTCTCTTGCAAGTTAGAAAACATGGGACACCCAGGATAATGTCCTTGAAATGGAAAATCATGCTACAGTTGAGACAGCAAGGTGGGACTATTGCTGAGAATTCTTTGAGGGAGAGGTTCCAAGGGGGAAAACTGAAATGAGATCAAGGCATTACTAAGTGCTCTGCTGACAAGGGTGGGAGGTGGCCAGGTATAGGGAACTGAATGTCAGGGACTGAACCCTCCACCTTTTGCATGTACAGTTCCTTAAGAAGTGAGGAACAGCTGCCAACTCTATAGGACTATCCTAGCAAACAGAAATATTTACATAAATTAAAGCTGTAAATCTGTTGGCCTATGATTCAGCATCATAAAACTGCCAATTCTTCTTTAAAGGGTCATCGTTGCCACACAGTGAAAGCTCCAGGGAAGAACACTAACCGGATCTATGCCAAAAGGATAAGGTCCTATGAATACTCCAGTCGCATTTGGATTTAACATCAAATACTGATTCTTCAAGTCCTCCTCACTGTTAGGAAAAAAGCACACAGCAGGATTAAGACTTGAACAAAGACATTTGTATCAGTACTATTTGCTGTCAGAAGCTCCTGCAAGACCCCACAAGGATCTTGTGACATCTTGCAGGTAGGGCTGGGGAACACTCCTGTCTGAAATCCTGCCAGTCAGTCACTGTACACAATGGTTAGCTACATGGAACAATAGTCCAACTCAGCATTTACAGCCTTCCAGGGGCCTTGTGCAACCTTCCCAGAGCAAGGTGAAGGGCTTCAAAACTATTTCCATGGCAGCAACACCCAGTGCAGAAAGAGCTTTTCTTGTGCCTTGCTTACCAGGCTCTGGGAAGGTCACATGGAATCTCAGGCACTGCCTTCCAACTCTTTCTGCCCCGCTCCCCATTTATCTATTTATTTATTTTCCTGCCACCCATCCAAAGCTGCAATTGTGTAAGTAAATCATGCTTCAGTTGCTGGTTTACTGTATTAAGAGAGATCTGCTTCTCAACTAGCTTGACAGGGAGTTGTAAGGAACTCTAAAACTTGCTCCATAAAAAATAAATGTTGTAAGATGCAAAAACAGAACATACAGACTAGTTATCTTCGGACAGGGAAAGCTCTTGAGAAGAGGAAACGTTTTTGCTGTTGGCAAAAACCAGGAGCTAATGTGGCCAGAGTTCTGCACCATAGAGGACACCACCACAAAGAAAGCCCTGTTCCATTCCCCCATAAATTTCACTGTTCTCATTGTTTCCTGCTTACAGGTGAGAAGGGTAACAGCCATGAAAACTGCCAGCTCCTGCAACAAGTGTCCATTTTCTTCCAGTATAATAATAATAATAATAATAATACAATTTATATCTCATCTTTCTCCCATAAGGAGCACAGAGTGGCAAACACATCAATAATGGAACAATTTTTTAAAAAATGTATAAAAACAGTGACCTCAGGTTTGACAGGAACAGCATCTTTCAGCTGTCAAATGCCTGAGTAAACAGGGATGTCTTTTAAATTTCTCCTGGAAGTAAACAGGAATTAAAAAGAAAAAATCACCTGGAAGTCAATCATGAGGGAGAAAAACACACCTCACCAGGAAGAGCATTCCACAACCATGGGATGGCCACAAGTGTCACAGGTCAATGCCAACAGAACAGCCCCTGGTGGTGGCACCACCAAGAAGTATACAGGTAGCTAGTAAATATGTCCTTCGAGTGAAGGACATATCCCTCTCATTAAATGACTGAGAAAAGCTACCACAATATTTTAGAAGGGCAGTTACTGGCTGTTGCTTTCCAGTAAGCTATTTATTATTCTGCACACCACAAAAGATACTTCATAATTGAACTGAAAGCCTAAAAAATTAATCATGAAAATGGCAGGAATTGGAGGCACATTTCATTTACCATAGAATGAGTGAAAAGTATCCTGTGACAGGTTTAGGACACTGCACAAGTGGGGAGAGAAACCTCTGAGCTTCCTATCTCAATACAGGAGGTTGCTTTCACACAGCACTGGATTTAACAAAGGAGTCACTCACCGCCACTCCACAGCAAACATTTGTGAAACGTTCCAGTGGGAGTCAAATATATTCAAAGACTTTGAAAAACAGTCATTGTAGATCAGGCCAGTGTATACAGAAAACAGTCCCATCAGCAAGATGATGTATCGTCCTTGAAAAAACATCTTCATGATCTGCAAATGTTAAAAAGGACAAGCCCACTGACTGCCATGTGAACTTCCTTTGTTACATGTGCAGCACATAAAAGCTTTGATGCACTTCCAAACAATGTATCTGATGTGGTGCAGTGTCCAGATATGCCACAATTCAGAGTTACATGCTACTGCAATGTGTGATAGAAATTCAGCAGAAGATGCCAATCTTAGTAAGGATGCAGTGTGCTTTGTGCATAAAAATATAAGAAACTGCTCTGCTGGATGCATTCCGCTTCCAAAAGTGGCCAGCCAGATGCCCCCAGGAAGATCACAAGCGAGGCATGAGGATTTGCTGAATTACATCTCTGCTATTTAGAATTTACCATTAGTTTATGCATGCCTTTGGGTGAGTCCAGCACATGGTGCTTCTACACTAGAAGAAGCTGTCACCTTCCATACAACAATGGATGAATGATTTGCCCTCCCTTGCCCAAATCAACAAGAGAAAAAAGGAGCTAATGATGAACGTTGGCTCCATCAACCCCAGGCAGCATGGCTAATGATCAGGATGATCAGTTGTCCAAAAACAACTGGAGGGCTTTCTGCAATGTTTTTGGGCTACACTCCCATCATTCCTGACCCAGTCCTGACCACTGGCCATGCTGCCAGGGCTGATGGGAGCTGCACTGCATCAGGATTCGCGGGCCTTTTGCAAGATGCAATTCAAGTCCAGCTTCCACCATCCCTGACCATGCTGCCTAGGGCTGCCAGAAATTGGAAGTTCAGCATGATCTGCAGGGTCACAGACTGCTCAGTCCTGCCTTAAAGTATTTCCCCTTCTATGTGGCAGATACACAAGCAAAACTCCAGTGGGGGGGGGGAAGGAGGAGAACTAAGGGGCCGTTTACAGAAATAGAAATATTGAAAACAAAGGAAGAAGAAGAAGAAGAAGAAGAAGAAGAAGAAGAAGAAGAAGAAGAAGAAGAAGAAAGTTTTCATCTGTACCTCGTCTTGTGATCGCAGGAATTTGGGGTGTTTTTCATATAATACCATGAACAAAGCAAACAAGAACATTATGAAGCCATGTCCACAATCTCCAAACATCACAGCAAATAAGAAGGGAAAGGTGATGATGGTGAAGAGAGCTGCAAAATGAGAGGGACAAGATTTCAGCTTTAGAAGCAACCATACATAATGCATAGTATCCAAATTCTCCATAAGCTGCCTATGCTAGCTTACGCTAAGTCATTGTTTGAAAGTGTCAGAATTTGGCTGAATTTGGCTCATTTTAGCCCTTGAAAGAAGGGAGGAAAAGCATAATCCAGCCACTGCTCTGCTCTTTCATGTTCCTCCTCAAAACCCAGCCTTTCCATGAACACTTTTGACACACACTCTTGGGCTGTATGTCAAGCTTGTTGATTTCAGTCGGTCTTCTCTGATTTATGCCAAATGCAATCTAGTTCTCCCCTATCCCAGTCTACACTGCTCATCTGCTGCCCAAGGGGCATCTCCCCTCTGTCCACCTGTATGTGTAACCAGCTGAATTTACTTTGTGCTCTTATGCACTCTGCAGCACACAGTAAACCATTGTTGCTAACAAGTGTTAAATAGGAGACACTTTTCCATGCCTTATAAAGATTTCTTAAGAAACTCCTGCAACCATTCCTAACAAAGGAGAAAAAATAAATACTGCTTCTCAATAAGTATCTTTCAATCTGTGACCCACCTGGATTAACTTCCCTGTAGCTCCCAATCCCATAAGCATCAACAATGTCCTGGAATCCACAGGTGAATTTATTGGTACGTATCAAAGTTGGAGGTGTTTCTTTTGTTGGTATCGTGTTCATGAACGAAGGGACGGACGCTCCACTTTCACTCTGGTTACAGAATTTAAAAAAGGAGACCTGTATCATTTTTTGTGAAACTGGAAAAATAACACTGATTTCCACATTCTGTCATCCAGACAATGAGCAGAGTCAGACTTGAGCCACCCCAGCTCTGATGATGCACACATACAAAACTCTCTATGTCATTCACATGCTAGAGTACATGCTTCAGAACTAGGTTGCAAACGCCTCTTCTGCAGCCATGAGATCCAAATGTGTGTACGTCAGCCAAGGTGAGCCTGTGCAACTCCAGCCTTCCACGTCACATGATGTCCACAGAGTTCTACGGACAATCCTCTAAGCCTTGCTATTTGCTGAACTTCAGCCATAACCTGTTCATGCAAGGCACTGAGTTTCATTATCCATGCAACTCACAGCCTCCTCCCCTCTACAGTGGTACCTCGGGTTACATACGCTTCAGGTTACATACTCTGCTAACTCATAAATAATGCTTCAGGTTAAGAATTTTGGTTCAGGATAAGAACAGAAATCGTGCTCCGGCGGCACAGCGGCAGCGGGAGGTCCCATTAGCTAAAGTGGTGCTTCAGGTTAAGAACAGTTTCAGGTTAAGAACGGACCTCCAGAACGAATTAAGTACATAACCAGAGGTACCACTGTATTTATAAAGAAATGCATGCAATTTATCATTCATACTGAAAACCCTGAATGCTACATGCTGCCAGGGCAACATTCTCTCCTACCATTCAGTACATTCAGCGCAGTGCAATGGGGCCCAAGCCCACTCCCTCCCTGCTGAGATGAAGACAGACAGTCTCCTTGCTGAATGTCAGGCACATGATGCAGACCTTTTTACTCCAGCAGGCATTTTAAGAGGGTGTCTGGTTTTATGATAAATTTTATTGTCCCATTTTCTGTGCATTGTTTTTACGCATATTTACTTAGAAATGTTAATAATTAAGTGGTATAAAAACAAATAAAGCAAACCTGGAGATAAAATTTAAATCACTTACAGATCCTTCCTCGAGGGCTCGGCGCATGTTTGGCAGGTCAGACAGTGGGCACCAGACCTCAGCAATCAGGCATTTGTTGGTGACATCAAAGCTGCAGAGATTCAGCACGTGGTAAATGGCCTTCATCTTCTTCACTTGGACATCCCAGGTGTAGATAGACTCAGACGCCTTGCACAAAACTTGCCGTAAATAATCTTCAGTTTTATGCAGTACCTTTGTTGTTGTTTTTAGAAAAAAATATTTAAAACTATAGCAAGAACATTGAACTAACAAGGCAACTTTATACAAAGTTCACACAACTGCCCTCGCTATCTATACTCACATAGGTTTTTCAGTATTGATTTTATCTACTGGCAGCTCAAAAGCTATTCCATCGGGCTTCAGGTGGCCTAACTAAAAATGCTTTCGTGTTGTAAGAAATAGAGTAGGATTGTACAGTCTTTCCATCAAGGGGCACATTCCCTCAGGGAAAATCGGTTGGGGCCCACCTGTTTCTGGATTAACTACTCCAGAATAAAGGCCACCCTGCTACAGTTCCCACCATGCCTACCTCCGATCTGAACTGCCAACACACAAACATAAGACGAACCGAGTGGAGCAAGCCAATGGCCCATCTAGTCCAGGATCCTGTTATCATTGTGGCCAATCAGATGCCTGTGGGAAGCCTGCAGTCTGGTTCCATCCCAACTCAGGTGGAGCCCATCTGTTTTGCACTGGCCCGCCTTGTCCCAGAAAGCTCTCCAATATCTAACAAACCCAAACCACTCCTCCCAACACCACTGTCTCATCCACACACTGAGACTACAAAGCTGCACCTGTCTAGCTGGCCCTTTGTTAGGAACCAGCAGAATTTTCAGAGAGCCTCTGCAGATCTACCCAGAGGTGAGTCCCACTGGGTTGGATGGGTATCAAGAGAAATTCTTTTCTTAGTACAACAGACGAGTACAGCTACTGGAAAGCAAGTAATTATATTCTGGCTTGAGTTTATGTACATGTTTCACTCTCTCTTACACTTACACACACACACACACACACACACACACACACACACACACAGAGCGAGGGAGAGAGCGCAGATGGCAACCAATTTCTTTCCAGACAGGAAGTATCTTCTTTTCTCCAAGTCATACAACCAGGATTTCCCCCCCAATCAGTTTATTTTTATCAAATAAAGTATTGCCCTTTTTATTTGCTCTGAGAAACCACATAGAAAGAGAGAAAATGCACTTTTAAAGGCAAGGGGAGGGGACCAAACAGGTAGGAATGGCCTTTGATAGAATGGAAGAGTGTGGTAGCTGCAACAGGTGCCAGGTGCTGAATAGAAGAGGTCTGTCTTTTAGGTTTCTTAGGTGTACACATTTTATATGTAAAATCCTATGCCTGAGAACACATATAACAGCTCATAAACTTTAAGTTATGTATTAACCTTCTTCCATGAGACGATTTGTGCCTCCAAGGTGCACCAGTAACTTTCTACTCACCATATGAAGATCCTGAATGCGAACCTGGAGTCCTTCCATAACTGTTCGGCGCTCCTCAGGGGTGCTGGGATAGGGGTAGACATGGCAATGGTAGCTGGCAAAAAAACAAAAATAGTCTACATAAAAGAGCTCAACAGAGAAGAGAAGAGAAGAGCTGCAAAACAAAAGCAGTGGGAACTTAATCTGGTCTTGCAAAAACAAAGCCTAAAATAGTTCTGGAATATAGGAAGCTGCTTTATATTGAGTCAAGAGCACTGGTTTTTCTAGCTCAGTATTGTCTACTCTGGCTGGCAGTAGCTCTCCCAGGTTTCAGACAGCAGCTTTTCCCAGCCCTAACATGGAGACACCAGGGAATGAACTTGGGACCTTCTGCATGCAAGGCAGATGCTCTACCACTGAGCTACAGCCCTTCCCCAACTGTGGATACAGAGCTGAAGAAGTCTGTCAGGGTGATGGATCAGCACAGCAGCTGACAGACTGTGTACCAGGAAACAAAGGTGCCTTGTAAGTTTTATCAGGGGTTCCGGGTTGAGAAGTTCAACAATGGCAGACAAACTCTACTTAAAGACTGTTTGCCAAGAATAATTTGCAGGTATGCAGTAAGGATCAGGGTTATGGTCAAATAAATATTACTGTATTTACCTGAATGTAATGCTCACCATTTTTGGCCAAATGACGTCACAAAAATAGGGTGCACATTAGATTTGATGGAGCATTAGATTTGACTGCAAGCTTGAAAAACACCGCTAACATAGCAAATACTTTTTTTGGTTTCAAGGTTTCGAAAACTGAGGTGTACATTAGATTCACATAAATATGGTATGCTGCCACCTTACTAAAGCTAGGCAGGTCTGGGTCTGATCAGTGCCTGAATATGAAACCTCCAGGGAACCCTGCGCAGGTCACCTTATTGCCACTGAAGAAATGCAAGATACAAATGCAATTAATAAGCAGATTTGTAGCCACAGAAGTCATGTTTTCAGGTGCACACTCAGTTCAGGTGTGGTGACGATGAGGCTCAAGAAACCTCACCAGCACCCCATTGCTAGCAGGGTCTGCAGCCCAGAACATGCTCCTAAGGATTCCTACAATGCATGCACTCAAGTTCTGGGGCAGACATTACAAGATCCTCCGCAGACAAGCATTCTGCAATACATGCTGTAGAATATTTGGGGAAACAGCTCAGTTCAAGAAGTGACTGTGCGCATTTCTAGTGACTGTAGACCACAATTGAGAGTTGGCAAAGCGACTGTGATCTAAATCTCAGTTTGAATGCACACTGCCAGGTCACAGCACAATGCAGGGACACTTGGCAGCTGCTGCTCAGCAAAAGTTCAGAAATGGAAATCAGAAAGCTCAAATACATTGGCATTTTTTATTCCCTGTACAGCCAGTCTCCAAAGTATCTTGTGCCTCCCCTTCTCCTGTTTTTGAAAGCAGAGAACAGAAAGTTGGGGTGGGTACTTATCATGAGCAACCTTTTTGGGAGCAAGAGTCATCCAAGAAGCAGTGGGTTAACACTCTGTCCCTGACCTAGGAGAAGAACCATCGTTTCCTGGATGACTCCTACAGGTCCACCTAAGGGTCGGGTGGGTGGGTGTAGCTTCAATAAAAACATTGTTTGACTCTTCCATTCCTTCTTTCTCATCCAAATCCTCCATTCAAAATGTATTCTCTTGTGCAGGTGCTGACTAGGCTGGGTCCTGCTACCTTTCCCAATGCAGCAACAGCATGTGCCTTCAAGACCATTCTCTGAACTCATCTTAGAACACTTCTGAGGCTTCTTAGAAGAGAAGCAGCTGATAACACCACTGCTTCACTGTGTATTGTGTGACTTTCCATGGGTGGCATTAAACACTTGACTGGGAATGGCAGCTAAACCCAGCTATCATGAACATAACCGTTTCCCAATACTGATGCTGTCATTATTTTACAAAGTGGTCAAAATTTTCTAAGAGCTATGCATGGATTAAAAGATGTAAGGCAGTTCTGCTTGCAGGTTTCCCATGGCCATCTGGTTGGCCACTGTAAGAACAGGGTGCTGAACTAGTTGAGCTTTTGGTTTGAGCCAACAGTCCAGGAGTGTCCCATCCCCCCGGCATGGCCACCCAGAGAGTAGCATTAATGGAGGGGGGTGGGAGGACATTGGCAAATTGACCCTATCTCATCACCTAGGCCAGCAGGGGCATGTCAAGGCCAATGCTGGCTGTCATAGCATCCTTTCTTTTCATTTTATAAAAAAACTTTTTATAGTCTCAGTTTCAGATAATTTTATTAATTTTCTTTTAAAATATATTATCCATTTCTATAACAAAATCATGCTTATTCCCATGTAAATGTGATTACCATTAGGACAGCAGAAGCAAACCCCATTTTAATCCTATATTACATGATGGCTATGATTTAAGGTGTCATCCCAGAGGGGGGTGACAACCCCCCCCCCCGGGCAGATCGCACTGCCACACTGATCGCCTCGTGGGTGGATCGCCCCATCCCCGGGTGCACGGCATGTGTGCTGCTCCGGGTGCCCAAGCGGCTAGCTCCGCTGCTGGATACGTGTAAAAGGGATACGTGTAAAGGGGAGCTCTGCATAAGACCATTATATCCAGGGTTTATGGTTACCTAGCTGCACCACTGCCCTGCCCCAAAGGCTCACGATCTAGTAAGACACAATGCAAAAGGAAAAAGGAGTGGAGAGGGAAGAGGAAAGCAAGTACTGAAACAACTGCTCCTTTACCAGCTAAACAACAAGGTGAAGTCCGTCTCCCACTTGTCAGGTCACCTGGCTGGTGGCAGAAGTGAAATTGTGCCTCCCCTCAATCTCCACAGTCTCAGGTAACATGCCCCATGCACACATTATATCCTTTTGAGTACAGTGGTACCTCTGGTTACGAACTTAATTCGTTCCGGAGGTCCGTTCTTAACCTGAAACCGTTCTTAACCTGAGGTACCACTTTAGCTAATGAGGCCTCCTGCTGCCACCAGCGGGCGATTTCTGTTCTCATCCTGGGGCCAAGTTCTTAACCCGAGGTACTACTTCCAGGTTAGTGGAGTTTGTAACCCGAAGTGTTTGTAATCCGAGGTATAACTGTATGCACCTCATATTTTTGAAGATTATGCCTAAAAATTGAATGTTTGAATAAGTTCAGTACTAGGGCTTAGCCTTGAGAGTCTCACACAAATCCCAACAGAAAGGGGTAATTCTTATGAAGATGTGGACTAGCACTGATTGCAAAGAGAGAGAGAGAGAAATATTTAAGACCATATTCTGCAATACAAAAATCTCAGTAAGAAAAAGTAAAGCAAATTAAATTATGTTAATTCTTACCAGTCACATATTTTCTTAACTTTCTGGCCTATCTGTTCACCCCAATAAGATATTAAGAAAACAAACCATTTGGTAGGTTCTCCCTGAAAAGTAAACATAAATTGTTCAATTAAAATTTGGCCTACAGTTCCATTTTATTGGCGACCGACTAACCACTCATATTGAACCAACTGCACAATTTCTTTTAAAAATGATTTTTGATACACAAAAATTGTAGATAGGGGGTTTCTGTATTCTGTGAAGATTCCACATGCACAAAGCTCTGGTACAGGCTTAACTCTTAAAATCCCCTATGAACAGCAAAATTATGGCTAACCTTATTGAGACTGCTCCCAGTCGCCTAGTGGCTGTGTTTGAACAATATCACAAGAAACCATGTTTTGCCAAGACAGGAATGAGCTACAGCCTCAGGCTTGCATACTTCCCCCACGCTGCTCCTCTGGCACAGATGCGAGGAGGGGTTCAGAAGCTTTCATTTCCATTCTTTATTAAGTGCACCTTGTCAGTTGATCTTAAGCCTTTGATCAGTGCTTTTTAATGTTTTTTAAAGAAAAAAGTGCCAGTACTCACCATGAAGTTGTTACAGTAAGTGCCACACTTTTAACAATTGGGGGGGGGGGAGGTACTGCATGCCCTTCAGTATCCTCAGAAAAGAATACTGCTCTTAACTATGGTTTGTTTGAAACTTCAGACCGTGAGCTACAAAGCTGGCTTGTTTCAACAAGCCATCATTAAGATTAAACATACTTTAAGGTTCAAATGAAACACGTTGCATTTTAATCAAAACCAGATGTGAAAGTTTGTAATCTCCTCCTCAGAGCCACTTTTCAGCCATGGTTTACCTCTTGCAGGAGTAACTCAGTTCAAACCATGATGTCATATACTGTACTGGTTTGTAGCTGATCTTTAACCATGCTTTAGCTATTCAGACATAAAAGCTTAACCATGGTTTAGAAAAACAAGTCACAGTTAAACATTATGGTTTGGATACTGAGTAAGCAAGTCACACTTAGGTGCCATACTTTTCACATAGTAGGATAAGTTATTGTAAGCTGTCTGGAAGCCTCTTCAGCTAAAAAATCGAATACAATTACTAATAAATAATAAATACTTCATTTCTACAGGATACAAGTGTGATGAACTTGATTTGGATCCAGCCATAACACCTGAGTAGCAACATATACTTTGCGTGCAGATGTATAATTTAGATGAGGAGGTGGGCTGATCCAGCACTGACCTTCAGAAACATGCTGCGTTATATATCTATCCTGATTACTCACGGTATCTGGATCTTCTAGGCACTCGTCCACTTCTGAATAAGAAACAATTGTATATCCTTTGCAGACTCGCCACAGCATTTTTTCAAAGGCTTCAATTTTTGCTCGGTGAACTAAGCCAGATATAAATCTGCATTAAAAAATACAAAGTATACTATAGGAGCAAACTTTAAATTTTATTACATGAGCATTTGGACCAGAAAGGATACCATATTCTATCATTACATGCCAGTGAAGTTAGTTAGGAAGGGCTGGGCATTGAAAGATTATCTGTAAACTAAAATGCCTCTGCCACTGAGGTGCACATGGAAACCACTAAAATTACACAAGGTCATACCAAGTGAGATACAAGATCCCAGCACTTTTAACAATTTTTTAAATCTACTAATCTCCTCCTTACTTAAAAACACAACTGGCACTTGAAGGAAACACAACTGGCTATCAAATATCAAACCATGTAGAGCTCAATTCAGTATGACACGGATTGGTGTCAAGTGTTAATACTGTCAATCTGAAGCTCTGAAACGGGTATTAGGCTGCAAATCTGAACTCACTAGGGAATAAAATCCACTGAGGTTATTGGGATTTACTTTGGAGTAGGCAGGTTAACAACATAAAACTATGCTCATGCAAGCACTTACCCGCATGCATGACACCTAAACAAATAGGATTAATGCAGGCTCGCTTCCTCACTAGAAGGGAAAGACTAAAGAAGAGCTAAATTATTCCAAAAATCTGCCATATCTTTGGCACCATCAAAGTGGTCAGACCTTCATTTTCATCTAAATGTGAAATGACCATTAACAGTTAAGTGCCCAGCTGTCTACAGTCGTACCTTGGAAGTCGAACAGAATCTGTTCCGGAAGTCTGTTCAACTTCCAAAATGTTCAGAAACTAAGGCATGGCTTCCGATTGGCTACAGGAAGCTCCTTCAGCCAATGAGAAGCTGCGGAAGCCGCATCGGACATTTGGGTTCCAAAGAACGTTTGCAAAGTTGAACACTCACTTCCAGGTTTGCGTCATTCGGGTGCCAAAATGTTCGACTCGCAAGGCGTTCAGATCCAAGGTACGACTGTACGGACTTTTTCATCACTTACCCCAGTTTGGCACCGAGTCTATGCATGCAGTTGTAGTCCACTAAGCGGTCTGTTTCTAAAGTTGGGAATTCTTCATAATTTGTAAGTAAACAGGACTCGAACTAAAAATAAAAATAAATGAAAGTAAACATTTCTTCAAATGTGCTAGGGCTGTGCCCAAATCACAGGGGAGTGATGATCACCAAGAGAGATGGGAAACAAGGCTTAAGGTTACTGCATTTGCCCGCATTCAATGGCATTCAGGGCCTCACAGGACTGCAGCAAGACCCACTGCTGCAAGAATCCAGCAGCCATTATCAGGTACTAGGTGGACCCCGGAAACTGGCCTGTGGCTCATTTCCTCCCTTCTGTACACCCAAGTTAAGGAGCTTTGCCATGCAACAGTAACAGTACCTCAGTTCTTCTGACAAAGGACCGGGTGACGCGTAGCATGTGGGTATATTCCGTCAGCTCAAGGAGATTCTTCCTCAGCTTCTCTTTATTTTTTGTCACTTCTCTCAACTCCACCTCCAACTTCTGCAACTGCTCCTGCAATACAAGGGCAAAAGTGCATTCCCATTCTGGCTCTACACTTGTGGCCCTCCAGATGTTGTGTGGCCACAACTCCCATGACAGTCATGCAATTGTTACAGTGCTGGACTAGCACCGGGTCTCCTGTACAAAAACCTCAAGGCTCAATATTACTTTCTGAAATAAGCTTATTGTTGGCATCTGTCCGTTTCACAAGACACTGGAGTAGTACATCTTTGGGGGTGATGTCAAACCACTGGGAAGTTAGCTAGTCACTCTCAATCTCGATTGAGTCTCAGTTCCATAATGTAAAATTTGTTTGGTAGTTGCATCATGGTAGCTTCACAACAGTCTACTTCTTAAACTCATTCCTGTCTATTTCCCTTACCTAAATTATACAGCTTTTCCTTTCTTCCTCTCCGTCTTTCCCCTTCCTGCAACACTGCACTGCTCTTTCCTCTTCTCTGCCTCTGTCTTCCATCTCTGGCCTTTTGAAGTAACCAGCCCTTTGTGACTCTGCCTGCCCCCTCCAGTCAATCAGTTGCACCTCATGATGTTTGCAAGCTCTGGGCACCCGCATATATCATAAGCAGGCACCACAACTCACTGGCATTCCCAATCAGTCCCACTGCTGTGACTCAAACAGAAGAAAGCCCACCAAACCCCAATTTACCACACAAAAACGAAGAGGGTATTGAGTATTTCTTTGGCAACTACTGATTTAATTCTGCACTGGGATGAAAGATCTGTACTCTCTATTCAATGACTCTCAGCTCCCAATTGAGCTAAGCTCACTGGATGGGCCCAAAAAAGTCAGGGCCTCAGCCCAACCTGCCTCACACGGTTGTTGTTACAAGATTAAAATGCTAGTCATGAGCTTCTTGAAGGAAAGTCGGGAATTCAAGCATGCAAGCTCTCACAATCGGCCCAAAATAAAGGAAAATGAGTGGATCTATGACTACCCTTTAATTCCAGAAGATCCCCATTCCCCAAAAGTACCTGAATCTCCAGCATCTGCTTAAACGGAGGGGCAGCAGGGGTAACATCTCCTTCTGGTAGAGGAATGTCCGCTCTCTTAATTTCTTGCACAAGGTATCCTGGAGTAAAGGAGGGAAATACTTTCAAAGGAGTATTCTAACTCAAGGAATATTGTTCCATGAAAGGTTTGCTAGGGAATGAGGAACTTTTTCAACTCTCCAAGGCAGTGAGCTCTCAGGGTTATTATCCTTGGGGAACGCTTGGCCATATAGATTTGGCTGCTGCTCTGGGAATACTCTGCATTGCAGAGGGTGCTAAACATCATCCAGGACTCCCAAAGCAAAAGGAAGCCTCTCCATAAGCCTGTCAGGTCACAATGTTACATCATGTGAACTGAGATGTACAGCACAATCTTGCCTTGCAGAGGCTGCAAACTAGAGATCATCAGTAATTTATTTATTTATTTGCATTTAATAATCACTCCCTATGAAAGTTCCCAAAGGAATAAGAACATATATACAAACAATTAAAAGAATTTAAGATACAAAACAATTCCAAAACCAATACAGACTGGGACAAAAATCTCCACTTAAAAGGCTTGTTGAAAAAGGAAGGTTAAAAACAGGGTGTCTCTACCCACCATGCATTGTAGGAGGTTGAACTACATGTCTCTCAGGGTCCCTTCCAACCCTACAATTCTATGTGACATAAGATGTAGAGTAGTTGGGCAATTGGGACCAATTTGGTCCACACACCAGAGGTTCCCCACCTCTGTTTGAGAGCATCTTTTCCCAACCTAGTGCCATCCAAATAATTTTGGATTACAATTCCCATCAGTCCCAGCTAGTTTGGTCAATGGTTTGGTCCCATCAGATGTCAAGGAAATAAACAACTATCTGACTTCTAGAAGACATCTGAAGGCAGCCCTGTTTAGGGAAGTTTTTTATGTCTGATGTTTTATTGTATTTTTACTATGTTGTAGGAAGCCACCCAGAGTGGCTGGGGAGACCCAGCCAGATGGCCAGGGTATAAATAATAAATTATTATTAGGGATGGCAGTAGTTCAAAACACCTGGAGGGCACTAGATTAGAGGATGCTACTTTGGATAATTGGATCCTGGGCTTTACAGATGGTGATTCAACCAAGTTTCACTCAGACTTAGTCATGTTCATTAATTTCACTGGGTCTAATCTGAGAGCATAGCTAAATATCCCTTCAAGGTCTTTTTAGGGTTTTAAAGGCCAGATCCACCCCTTCAATTTGAGCTCAAAAAGAAACTGATTTGGATCCACAGTTTGTTGCACTTACGCCTCACTGAAATCAATGGGACTTAATTCATTGACATGTCACATTAAGTCCCACTGATTTCAATGGGAACAAAATACAATTTATTTAGTCTGGATACAATCCATTGGCTACAAGAATAAGTCTCACAGGACAGGTGTTAGTTATCTGATCACCATACTCCTATCAGCATCCCGGCAGCCGCATTTTGAACCAGTTGATGTTTCCAATTTAAGTGCAACCTCATGTAAAGAGAACTGCCATAATCCAAGCATCTAGTTACAGGTCGGTAGCCGTGTTGGTCTGCCGTAGTCTAAACAAAATAAAAAAATTCCTTCCAGTAGCACCTTAGAGACCAACTAAGTTTGTTATTGGTATGAGCTTTCGTGTGCATGCACACTTCTTCAGATACATACAGAGCATCTGAAGAAGTGTGCATGCACACGAAAGCTCATACCAATAACAAACTTAGTTGGTCTCTAAGGTGCTACTGGAAGGAATAATCCAAGCAGTACATGTATGGAGCCATTTAATACTTGACAAAGCTGTTGAAGGTGGGTCACTTACATAGTCGCCTAACAGCAAATTTCAAAATCTGAGCACTTGGTAAAACTAAAAACTGTGTTAAGCCAGCAGTTTAAAAGCATGAGAATGCAATTTGCAACACAGAGCAATGCTTTCAGCAATGCTAAAGATTTTTATAGCTTCTAATCACATTGTTTGTTAATAGGCTTATCTCATTTCCCTGAAAGGCCATCAGAGGGGGAGGGGGAATGAACGAATGAACCAACAGTTCCGATTTCTGGAAAGGGAAATAAGCATGAAAGCTGAAGCAAGGGTGGCTTCAAGTAAAAGGAACTGAGCCTGGACCTCAGCCACTATTCTTGCCTAAGTAAACTCAGTTTCAAATTGGTAGACTACAGAATACACACCTATCTCAGTGAAACATGAGCCCTCCAAAAGGAGCACAAAATAGCTATTGTTATTCTAGGCTGCATCAACAGAAGTATAGTGTCCAGATTAAGGGAAATAATAGTGCTGCTCTATTCTGCCTTGGTCAGACCCCACCTGGAATGCTGTGTCCAGTTCTGGGCACCACAGCTTAAGGATAGAGGCAAGCTGGAATGTGTGCAGGAGGGTGACCAACATGATGCAAGGGTCTGGAAACCAAGCCTTATAAGGAACGGTGGAGGGAGGAGTTGGGTATGTTTAGCCTGGAGAAGAGGAGACTAAGAGGAGATATACTACCCATCTTCAAATAAATGAGGGGCTGTCAAATGGAGGGTGTAGCAAGCTTGTTTTCTCCTGCTCTGGGGGGTAGAACCTAAACCAATGGATTCAAGTTACAAGAAAGGAGTCAGGAAGAACTTTCTGATGGTAAGCACTATTCAGTAATGTAACAGACTCCTTCGGAAGGTGATAGACTCTCCTTCACTGGAGTTATTAAAGCAGAGGTTGGAGATTCCTGCATGCATTGCGAGGGGTTGGACTAGGTGACCCTTGAAACACCTTCTAAGTCTACAATTCTATGATTCTATGACACGTGTGAAATGTGACCCTGAAATGGACCTCCCTACAGAGGAACAGCCTTTTGCCGCGGTAATCAGGTATGCCTCCCTCCCCCAGTGCCTAATGCATGATGAAGAAGCAGTCAGCCACCCTGCAGTTCCCAAGTTTACCAAGTATCCTTTCCATCTCTTCACACTTCTTAACTTCACCCACATATTTCCTTTGGAAGACACTGGTGCTTGGATTGAGCTGGAAAAAAGGAAAATGTTATTTGCCCCAAGATCCAAATTAAAAAGCCCTTTGCATCAATATTTACAGTAGGGGTGGGGAACCTGGGTCCCTCCAGATGCTGCTGAAGCACAGCGCCTATAATCCTGGACTATTAGCTATGCTGCCAGGGGATGATGGCAACTGGAGTCCATCAATGTCTGGAGGGTACCAGATTCCCATTCCCTGGTATGCAAACATCAATTCTATAGACATGTATTACAAATTTAGCTGAAACTGGGTAGCCAACAGCCATTCTATTTTCACCTCTGTTCTACCTCCACTGCTGGAGGCAGGGTGCTTCTGAATGCCAGTGGCTGGGAATCATGAGTGGAGAGAGAGTGGTGGTATACATATGCTACTTGTGGGCTTCCTGTGGGCCTGCAGCTGGCTCACATGGAAACAGGATGCTGGAGTGATGGGCATTTGGTCTGATCCCTCAGGGCTGTTCTTATGTTCACAATCAAACATCCAAGTAAGATGATCAACCCTGATCTGAGATCAACCCTCTCTCATCCCTTATCCTGCTAAAAATACTTTTATTCTTTCAGAAGAAATTCCATTCAAAAATTGAAGGGTACCCAAGCATTAGTACATTACAAGTTTATACCACTTTTCTGTGAACAGCAGGTCCCTTGCATTGCTTTTGAAATTCTCAGTCTCAAAAACCTATGTGTGCCATCATCTGGGGTATGCTACCGGTAATTAAAGGAAGAGAAACCCAAACGCTCCTTAAACACACAAAAATATTTTGTGTTGTATAAATCCTGGCCAAAAGGCTATTATAGTAAGTCAACACATCTATGTATGGAATGTATTATAGCAGGGGTCAGCAAACATTTTCAGCAGAGGGATGGTTCACTGTCCTTCAGACCTTGCGGGGGGGCGGACTATTTTTTTTTTGGGGGGGGGATGAACCGATTCCTATTCCTCACAAATAACCCAGAGATGCATTTTAAAAGCACACATTCTACTCATGTAAAAACACGCTGATTCCTGGACCGTCCATGGGTCGGATTTAGAAGGCGATTGGGCCGGATCCAGCCCCCGGGCCTTAGTTTGCCTACCCAGTAGTGTTTAAATTCTGAATTCAGCTTTTGTTTACAAAATGATGGATGGCTGCAATGTGAATAGTCATCTATAAGACTGCACTACTAATTTACAATTCTCTAATATAGAACCACACAAAAGTGTAAACCACAATCAAAATCACCAGGGGCTAAATAATTTTCTCTACAAGGAAAGGTGAATGAACCCTAACATGAGGGAAACCCACATGGATGCTCAGTTTCCAGGTCTGAAAATTGGCTTTCTGCAGTATTAGTAAACATGTGTAGAACTTTGGGCTATAAGCGTTAAATAGTACAGAATATCTATGGAACTTAATTTTTATTTATCACGATATAGTTTTTTAATGAAAAAACACCTGAAGATGCAGACTTTGGTACACCAAAGTTTATGGTGGAATAAATTTAAAGTGCAGCAAGCTAACAGAGCTACCCCTCTGGAAATAGTTTGTATGAGAAACTATGTTTAAAAGGAGACTAGTGAAGATTATCGACTCCTCCAAACAAGATTGTAAAATCAATGCACTTAATTTTAAGTTGCAGGTGAGTCCCCATTCCGTTCCGGGCCTGTGCACATATACAAAATCGCATAAAATGGGGAGCACTCTGGAGAGTCCTCCTCAAACAAGCGCGATGGTCCCTCCAGCTTGATGGTCCCTCCAGCTCATGCGAGCTAGAGAGGCAGCAGAGCTGGCCCAGCTGACATGTGTGGGGACAGCTGACACTCACAGGAGCTTGACTGATAGCAGGGCTCAGCTGGCCAGCGAGCATCATCTGGGCCAGCTCCACCGCACCTCCAGCTCCCGCAAACTGGAGGGACAGCGGGGCTTGGTTGACCAGGTGCTGCCCATTTCTGGGTACCACTTCTGGGTACCTAGCACTGTGCAGGTGCACAGGAATGAACAAATGCAATGCACGTAAATGAGGATTTGCCTGTATTTATTAATATATATTCAGCCTCAAACTGAAACTAGTTCAAGTGTGAATCTCATATTAGTGCTTCAGTGAGAAAGTGGTTTTTGTGTATCTACTGTAAAACTGCAGGAAGACAGATGTAAAACAAAGTGTCAAGCAAATGATTATTTCAACACAAGAAATTATGAACTAACATCTTAAAGACCTTTGCTCAAGAGCCAAGACATAATTCCATATTCTGTTCACCAGCTTCTAAAGGAAGGCCTAGAATGTCTGAGTCATAAAACCAAGAAGCAAATGTAATAAAGACAAGGAAATGCTGAACTTCTCACTCAAATGACTTCTGTTAATCAGTAAATGTTTTGGACCCTGGCCATTCCTATTACCAGCATGGAAGCAATGTTGTATGGTAGCATCCTAAATGTTGGAAAGTAGAAGCCAATTAAACAACAAAACCCACAATGGGTCCCCCTAACACAATGCATAACAACAATTCATTCACTATTCCCAGTTAAGCCCCTGGTTATACAAGAGCACTAAAAGTTATTTCCTAGACTGCATGGGTTAAAAAAATTGGGCTCACACATACAGAACTAGCTGGACGATACAATGGATCCTGGCCATCTTTATAAATGATTTAGATAAAGGTATTGAGGGGATGCTAATCAAATTTGTATTTTTGACCTTCTGTTGGAAGCTGCCCAGAGTGGCGGGGGAAACCCAGCCAGATGGGCAGGGTAGAAATAATACGTTGTTGTTGTTGTTGTTGTTGTTGTTGTTATTTGCAGATGACACCAAACTGGGAGGGGTAGCCAATGCTGCTGAAGACAGAATTGGGATTGAAGGTGACCTTAACAAGATTGGAAAACTGGACCAAAATTTAAATAATGAATTTCAACGGGGACAAATGTAAGTTTCTACACTTTGGCAGAAAGAACCAGCTGCACAAATATAAGATGGCTGGCCCGAAGTACAGGAATCAACAGTGTGATGCAGCAACAAACCACAACAAAAAAGCTATGGCTATTCTAGGCTGCATCAACCAAAGTCTAGTGTTCAGATCAAGGGAAGTAATAGTCCTGCTCTATTTTGCCTTGGTCAGAGCACACCTGAATTACTGTGTCCAATTCTGGGCACCACAATTTAAGAAGGATATTGACAAGTTGGAACGTGTGCAGAGGACAGCAGCCAAGATGATCAAGATGTGGGAAGAGGCTCCTGTCTGAAACCCTGGAGAGTTGCTGCCAGTCAGTGTAGACAATACTGCACAAGATGGACCAATGGTCTGAGTCAGTTTAAGGCAGCTTCCTATGTTCCTATGCTCCCCTACAATCCTGTGAGGTAAGTAAGCCTGAGAGGCGGCAATTAGCCCACATGAAGGCTGAGCTAAGAGCTAAATCCTGCCCTCCATCTCTACAGTATGTAGTCTTCTCGATATTTCTGAGCAACCCGCCGCTATCTGCAGGCATTGGCCATGCTAGTTGAGGCTGACAGGAGCTGGAGCCTCCAGCGTCATCTGTAAGGGGCACACCCCTTCTTTACTTATTCACAGTGCTGCCTGATTTCTTTTTAAGACTGCTCCACAACTGTACAAACCAAATCGTTTGCAGCCTTTCTCAAACTTGGGTTCCCAGATGTTGCTAGACTCCAAGTCCTATCATCCCTAGCTAGCAGGACCAGTAGTCAGGGATAATGGTAGTTGTAGCCCAACAACAGCTAGGGACCTAAGCTCAAGAAACATCAGTTTATAGCGTGGCAGCACCAATGCTCTGGAACTCCCTGCCTATTGATACCAGGCAGGCACCTTTCACAGAATTGGAAGGGACTACAACGGTCATCTAGTCCATCCTCCTAAAATGCAGAAATCCTATCCACAGCTGTCACTAGGTGGGCTTGAACCACTAACCACTAACCTTCTGGTTAAGAGCCAGACAAACTGCATTCTCTTCGGGGCCTGCTGGAGGAATAAGTTGTTACTCAGACAAACCTGCCCAGGTGTTTAGAAAGCCTGTACGGGCTTTTAGTCTCGATTCTATGCTGGCCTTTAACTTTCTGAACTTTCTGTATGTTTTAAAGTTATAGTTGTAAAAAGAAGAAGTGATAATTTCATTGTTTTGTTTTTTAGTAAACCGCTTTGATGGGTTCCTTCTCAGCGCCGCCGCCCCCCCCCCCCCGACAATCAAGCAGCGTATAAATTTCATGAACTAATAAATGAACGCGCGCGCCTCTTGTTTGCCGGCCCTTAACTCACGTCTCGGAAGTGGGCGAGGCCGCGCTCGCCCAGGGCGCTGAGGCACTCGTAGGCCGAGCCCGCCTGGAGGAAGAGCTGCGCCAGGCACATCGTCTCGCTGCGGAACAGGGAGCCCATGGCGGAGGGAGCCCTGGCCGGGCCTGAGGAGGCGGAGGAGGAAGCGGCAGAGGCGGCGGCGTCACCGGTCTCCTCGGCGCCGCCTCCGCTCCGCCGTCGCCGCTGCTACCGTCCCGCTGCGGAGGCGGTTCCGGGGACTGGCGGGTCCCCCGCTGCCCGGTGCCATGGAGAGGAGGGAGGCGAGGAGGACGGAGACCCGAGTCACCCCGAGTCCCGCGGCTTCCGGCTTCTCCTCACAAGTCCAGGCGCATGAGAGAGAGAAGGGGCGGGGAAAGGCTAGAGCGACTACCGCACGCTCACCTCGGGAAGTTCCGGTAAATAAGACAGCGCCATTGGCCCGGGCGCTCTGCCCCTCGGCACCTCTATGGCGGGCCCAAATTCCGAGCGAGAAGCTGTTTCGTCTCTGTGGTAGGAAGGAGCAAAGAAGGGCCAAGCCGGTCGGGCCGAACGAAAGCGAGCCCAGAGTTCTTTTCCTTCCCTGGTTGGGCCGGCCATTGCCGCTCCGTTGGGAAGAGCGAGGGAATTCCAAGGCTGGAGCCTCTCGCGTTGTTGCTCCAAACAAACTGGGTGGCGCCAAGGTTCAGGACTTGGGCACCTTGGGAGGGCCAAAGCAAGGCCTTTGAGGCAAACTATAAATTCTCAATTACAGGTAGGTAGCCGTGTTGGTCTACCATAGTCAAAACAAAATAAAAAATAAAAAAATCCAGTAGCACCTTAGAGACCAACTAAGTCTGTTCTTGGTGTGAGCTTTCGTGTGCATCTGAAGAAGTGTGCGTGCACACGGAAGCTCATACCAAGAACAAACTCAGTTGGTCTCTAAGGTGCTACTGGAAAGAATTTTTAATTTTTGGGGGGGTATAAATTCTCAACAATGTTCCAAAGAATCAAGGAATCGAAGTAGCTTATAAAACAAGAGCTGCTCCTTCCTTTATTGTTTCGTTATACTGTTCTCCCGGTGTTTTGGGGGTGATGTTTGAATTTAAAATTAAAAGATTTCCCCCCCACATGAATGTGAAATATGAAACTTGTTTCATCTTGTTATGCAGCAAATTGCCCTGTGGGTTTTTAATGCAAGACAGCACATATTTCCTAAATAAGGCCTAGTGCTGAGCTAATATCCTCTCAGACAGAAATTCAGCAGCTTCTCATGTTAGGAAGATCAAAAGGGGAATGCCTAATTTCATATATTAGTCATTACTTTTGTTGCAACTAAATGATTACTTAGAAAAATACCTTTGTAAATAAACACTCAGGCCTTGCTAGCTTCACAGCTTTCCTATGGCAACAGTTTTGCACATGTTCAGTCAAAGCGAGAGATGATGTATTTAATGACATCATGATGTCAGCTGAGCACAGTCTATGCAAAGCCATCATTCCATCTTCTGGGTGCCTGAAAGGTATTGAGCCTGCTGCTAAGCATAGCTGTCAACTTTTCCCTTTTCTTGTGAGGAATCCTATTGGGAATAAGGGAATTTCCCTTAAAAAGGGGGGAAAGTAGCCTCTGTGCTCAGGATCCAAATGTAGTGTTTTTATTTAATGGTGTACAGAGGCCGATTCCAAATTTTAAAAATACAGATCCAATTAGCTTCCTTTTAAATCTGAATTAGATGGATTGTTTGTTTATTTCACCTACAAATAGCTGAAGGGTGGAATACGTGGTTCTTTCTCCCCACTTTCTCCTCACAACAACCTTGTGAGGCAGATAAGGCCAAGAGACAGCAACTGGTTCAAGGCTACCAAGAAAACTTCAAAGCCCAGTGGGGATTCTTATTTCAGTTTCACAAAATCACAACACTGCTCTCATTTTGCAAATCCGTTATCTTTTTATTTTTTGCCCTTAGAAAAATATACATTTTTTAAAAAAGTCTCTTTCCATTCAGTACCACATATTAAAAGTATAGAAAAGCAGTAACAAAATGCTGGCTTTATTCTGGGTAATTGAAGACTCATGTCTTATTCCATACTCTGTGGATTCTCCTCAAAGGATCACTCAGGACTGCTGCAACTAGTATGAAAAATACCAGCATCAAGCCTTTGGCAAGAGTTTGAGAGTACGGTTCTCCTGAAAGACAGTTTGAAAGAGAAATCAACTGCAGCAATAACATGACATGGTAGCTGACTTGTGTCGAGTCCTGTCATTCCAAAGCCAGAACCACCACCGTAAAAGCCAGGGCTGTCTGGAGCATATCTGGCGCCATGGTGCGAAGATCCCGCCAGCGCCCCCCCCCCCAATATTTCCCAGAGTAGTCAACCTTTTTTAGGCAGGGGACCCCCAAAGTTGCTGACCATTTTTTAGGGAGCTGACACCACACTTACATATTATCTCTAACAAGCCCTTAGAACAAAATAAAATGAAAAGGCATAAGAAAATCTAATGAAGTCCTCAATTCCAAAGCAAGACTCATTCAAGATTCAGCAGTTCTTCTAATTCATCCTCATGATTCATATCGCCACATATCAAGTTAAAGCAATCGCCAGTTTGTTGTTCTTTAAATAAATTGATAAAGACACAGAGAATGAAGTTCCCGGCCATTTGTGTTTAAGTACAAAGCTGACGTTTTCAAATATTGTGTGGGGGGTGTAAAGCAGTGACATCCTGAACCTAAAAAGGTCACAAAGGCTGCAGCCCTAACTGCACTTACCTGAGAGAAAGCCCTGCTGAATCTAATAGGAACTTAAAACCCACCGCCGTCTATAAAGGACTTTTTGTTGGTGTTTGTTTGTTTTTAACCACTAACTGCATGGAGAGCACGCAGTCCATCCTTACCTTTGAACTGAGTGAGTCCTAATGGTAGTGCGCCCCCCCAGCTTTCCCCTCCCACTGCCCCAAATCCGAATGAATCCCCCCTCCACCTTTTTGCTCGAAGGAAGGGGGCGATGTTCTTGGTGGTACCCGGTGCAGACATATTTTTTTTTGCACCCCCACAGATTTCAATGTTTTGTGAAGGGTCCCCCAAAGTTGTTTCCCCAAGAAGCAACTTTATTCACTTCAGCCATTGGCCAGAGCAACAAGAGAACATTAAAATATACACAAAACAAAATAAAAGTTGATTATAAAAACACAGTTTAGAGTCCTGAGTCAGCAGTCAGAGAGTGGACCTTAGGATCCCCCAAAGTTATTAAGCTTTTTTTGGGCAGGGTCTGACCAAGCTGCTGAGCTACCTTTAGGGAGGCTTGCTGTGTGGAACAGGATTTCAGCGGAACAGGAGTGCACACACAGGCTGACGGGGGTGTGCAAG
The DNA here is from genome assembly GCF_009819535.1 of Lacerta agilis. Classification (NCBI taxonomy): domain Eukaryota; kingdom Metazoa; phylum Chordata; class Lepidosauria; order Squamata; family Lacertidae; genus Lacerta; species Lacerta agilis. The sequence goes on from NC_046328.1 coordinate 3,077,920, forward strand.
CTGCCTGGCGGGTGAGTGCCACAGCGCAGAACCGCCCGGTGGGGGTTTTGAAACCAACCCTGAGGGATGACACCAGGGCCGGCCCACCTTGCCCGTCTCTTAATACATTTACCATTGCTCAGATGAGCCATCCACCAACAACACTGCCATCCTCTTAGCGTGGAGCCTGTTTATTAGCCATCATCCATTACTGACCCTGGATGCTGCTTTAGTGCTTCCACAGCCTCCAAGGCATAGCAGAACTGAGTGTTAGCAGCATGGGCGGAATTAATTTTTTAAAAGAGAATCAGTGCTTGAGCTTCCATGCAAATAAAGCTCTCTGAAACAGAAGCTATCCCTCCAAATCCCAGCAAGGGTTTGGGGACAGGGTGGTCATGGCAGCTGGCTGGGCTTACTCATCAGGGAGGGAAAGGTCCAGTTGTACCCTTTTATTACCTGCAGGGTTGATACGGGGAGGGGAGGGGAGCAGCAACAGAGAGAAACGAAGCAGAACTCCAGGAAGGACACCCACAGAAACATTTTAACGTGCTGGGAGGCAGAGTTGGGGTTGCGCGTGCAGCGCTCTCCTGTCTTGCCCAGTGGCAGCGCTGGCGACAGCGGCGGCTGCGGGAGCTCCTGCTTCTCCGCCTCCTCTTGCTGCTGCTTCCATCGGCCGCGGCACAGCCAAAGGAGGCGGGGAGGGGAAGGGGGTGGCACGTAAGCCAGCCAGCCAAGTGCCCACCCCTCAGACAAGCCAGCTGGGCACACACACCTGGCTTGGCCCGGAAGACCGCCTCCCCTTCCCTCCGCGTTCCAACTTTACGCCCACTCTTTGCTGTGGCTGGCAGAGATGAGGCAAATGGTCTGCGCAGCCTGCCATTCAAATAGCCGGATTGGTGGGGTGGCATGACGCGCTGGGCACCTGGAGCAGGCTGCCTCAGCCACACCGCCTCGCTAGCCGCCCCGAACACGAGCAGCGCGCGGCACAGGCACAGCTGTTCCTGGACACCGCTGCTGGGCGCTGCAGAGCGGAACAGGATCCTAGCACCTCCAGACATGAGCTGGAGGTACAAAGGCACCAAGCCCCCGCTCGACTCTCCCTGGACTCTCCCCAGACTCTTCTCTTGGCACCCTCCACAGCTTGGCGCCCTGGTTCACTGCGCCACTACCCCAAAGGGTAAAGACGCCTCTGGTAAAAGCCCTACTTGATGTCGCATGATCACCTGGCTGCAACAATAACATGGACTGATATTGAGCAAGGAAGTTCCTGTAATTAGTACATATCCCCATCTAAAATACCTAAAAATTATTTAGTTGTAAGCTGTAAGGGATAAGATTCCAGCTCCCATCAGCCCCAGTCAGAGGTGAGGGATGATGGGGAATTGGGAGTCCAGCAACACCTTAACAAGGCTCAACACCCTTGTGTAAATAATCCATCTGAATGCTTTTCAAGTAACCACCAGGTTCCCTCTATCTTTTTACCAGTATAGTAGCGTGTCAAGGGATAAAGAAGTTCTGGCCAGCAAACATCATTCCTCTTGCAGTCATATTCTGTGTAGTTAATCTGAAATCTGCAAAACAGTTTAAAATAAAGTCTTACAGTCAGACAGATGTAATTTTTATTTTTTTATTCGATTTGTAAATTTTTCCTGATGCTGGGGAAGCTACCTGTTGTTAATAGACAGTGGGAAGGGGGGCAGTGTATGTGCGTGTGATAGATCCTTATTGTGTGATCACCACAATCAGGACCAGGAAGACATAGCTGACTTCCCACGGTAAGCATGGGGAGGAGCAGCAATGGCTTTTACTTGTTCCAATTTTGTGTTGTGCTATGCCCCCATGGCAGCCATATTGTGTTATGGCACAGCCCACTGCAGCTATTTTGTGACTGGTGCCCACAACACTTCCACATAATTCAAAATGTGCCCTCTGTTCCAAAAAGGTTGGTGACCCTGGTCCAATGCATACATTGTCCCAAGCTACTCAGGTACCAAAACCACTACCCCTTTTTTCTATCAAGCCAAATTCACTGTTTAATTGATGCTATTATTATTAGTAGTAGTAGTAGTACTATTACTATTATGATTTATATACCTGGGGATCTCAGGGTGGTTCACAGAATAAAATCAAGATACAGTCATACCTTGAGTTGCGTACGTTCGACTTACGGACCTCCACGACCCAGAAGTCCTCCCCGGAGCGCACGCAACGCGCGGGTGCACAGCAGCATTCTGTGCACTTTGCACAGAAGTGCAAAAACGCCCAAACTTCCGGGTTATTTTCTTTGGGGGGGGCGTTTGTGTTAAGCATGCCCATGTTATGTAGCGTGATCCGGTACGGATCGCGTGCGTAACACGGAGTACCACTGTATAAAACCACAAAATACATAATAAAAATAAAAACAACCCAGTAGAGCCCCCCAAAAAAGCACATTTTAAAAGGGCATAGGATGTAAATCAGATCAACCATAGATATTAACACATCTAATAGAATTACAGTAATATAGCACCCAAGAGGATTACCTTGTCATTGGAGCAGGGGGTTGAGCTGGTATTTTAATAAACTGCACTGCAGCAAAGATAGGAAGAGAGCTGGTTTTATCTTCACAGGCAATTGGACACTGAACTTGCCAGGTTACTGTTGAAATACTAAATGAGAAGAGAAAATCTATGTCATAAAATCTCAAACAACAACACTATATTAGGCTACATACTGTTATAGCAGCTTTGATTTTGTCAATATCCTTACATAAGGTGACCAGTTAGATCTGCTTTAAAGTCCAAAGGTCAATCTTACACTTGCATTTCACTTCAACTGACTGCAACTTCAAACGCCTACTTTCTTGTAATGATTACAAACCACATTTTGAACATTAAGTGGGAGCATTGTAATCAATTAGGTTAATATTTAAAAGATAGCAATCTTAATATCCTATCTAGATGAGCAGATAGTGAACAGCTAGACAAGGTAATGTAGTGCTTTTTAGTGGTGGATCTTCACAGCAGCCAGCATCTCTGAAACCAAATTTTCAACAGCTTCAGCAACATTTATTGAGAAAAAAGCAAGTTCTCTTGCACCAAGGTCAGACTCTCTCCACCTAGCTCTGTCTACTCTGACTGGCAGCAGCACTCCAGGATTTTGGGCAGAGAATGGTGTCTTTCATTGTAACCTGTTATCTTTGAAGCTTGAGATGCTGGGCACTGGACAAACCATGTTTTCCATAGTAGAGTTATGGTCCCTTCTCTGAAGACCAAGCCCTGCATGTGACTTGGGTGCAGAATTTAGCATCCTAAGAATCTCAGCTTTTTTTTTTTTCCTAAACTAGTTTCTAGTCCTCTTAGCTGCAAGTGTCTGGATAAAGCCTGATGGGGTCCTACAGGCAGAAGTGTGGGAGAGGCTAGGTGTTGGTACAAAGCCCTAAATGGTTCTGGACCCAAATCCTTAAAGAAGTTCCTCCTGCAATACCTACCAAACTGTGCTCTGAGATCAGTAAGGAGAGGCCCTGCTTGTGATTCTGTGAACAGGCATGGCCCACTGTACTTACCATACTTACTGGAAGCTCCACTGTGGAATTCCCTCCCTGGAGAATTACAGTTGCCCGCCCCCAGATAACCAAATGTATTTTTGTTTGCTCAATTTTGAGGTTTTCCAGGACCTAGCAGTGCTGATATTGGATTTATGATGCTATTGTTTTTAGCTTAGATGTTTAATGACTGTATGTAAATAGTCCTATTTTTATTACCGTGTTGGCCCAAATATAAGCCGCACCCGCAAATAAGCCACACCTTTAAAATTCAAGGGGGTAAGACAATACCCAAATATAAGCCGCTCCCTTAAAATTTCGCAGGCACTCACACCCGTTCCGTTTTACCATATGTCTGTTTCAGCAGCGATACTGCAAAAGCCAATTTTTGTAAGGTTGTGAATTTAAGCTGCACTTTAACTTTTCACGGTTGGAATTTTGGGGGGGGAAACTGCAGCTTATATTCTGGCCAATATGGTATATTGTGTACCACCCTGGGAGCAAGGGTGTACCATCCTTTGGGAGCGAGGGTGATAAATAAGTATATTTTCCCTGTTAGATATGCTTTCACTCAGCTCAGATTCCAAACAATACCTACTTAATACCTGGCTGGGAGATATAGTAACAAATCTGTAAAAGAGCGCCTTTGTAAATGCGGATCAGGGTCTATTGAGGAGCTGGTACATTGTATTTTATACTGCCCATTGTATGATTCACCCAGAGTTAAATTTATCTCCCCTTTTCAGATTGCCTTAGAAGGTCAACCTGATTATTTGAAAATTAAATGATTGTTGGCAGATGTTGATAAGTGCATCAGCTATAGGGTGGCACTATTCGCACTAGTGGCAAGAAAGATAAGGGCAATTTTTCTGGACAGTGCAACTGCTAAACCCTAGGGGTGCTGACTAGAAGGAATGTTCCTAAATTTTGGACACTGTAGATTTGTCCTGATCTGGTTTTGTAGCTGTGTGATTTGTGTTCATACTGTATTGTGATGGCCATTGGCTATAAATTCAATTCAATTCAATAAAATTTATTGAATTGAATAAATAACTGTAAGTTATAGTATTCCCAGTGCTCTGGTCAAAGGGCTCAAGTGTCTAGCATAACACAATGCATTGCCCCTCTTCTAGCAGAAAATGGAGAGTGGTACAATATAAATCTACTTAATTTGCATAATGTATTTTTATTGACCCAAGACTCTTCTCACCCAGTGCAGAGTATAACACAATGGATAAAACCATTGTAAATCGGTGAAAGGGAAGAAAGAGCAGTTCTGCCAAACATAGCTAGTTGTTGTTTTTTACGTACCTGACCTGTACCCCAACTATCTCCTGCTGTGGAATCCCTTCTACTGCTCCAACATCAGCAGTGATGATCTGAATATTCAAGTGGGTAGGAATATCAAGGCAAATCCCTTTCAAATCTCCATAACTTGCATTTGTATCTGCACCAAACGTATCTAAATCTGTTAATGGGGGGAAAACATTGTTGTGAGAACAATGGCAACTACCCATCCAGGTTCTGATCAGACCCAGACCTGCTTAGCTTCTGCAAGGAGGTGACCTCATGTGTCTTCAGACTTCAACCTGGGACCACATGACACCACTGCATCCTATGGCCCCTCAATCAGTATAACTATTATTCTGTAATTTCATTTGTTTTAAAATATCAAAATTCAACTGCACAACTTTGAATCTAATATGGAAAAAACAGTCATGCTTTGTGGTGTTTAAAATGTTAATATCTCAAAAAGTTTATACATGTGGTTATGCCATATGATATTAAATTAAAATTTTTTAATAGGAATGACTTACTTTAACTAAAAGAAAACTCAGCAATTGACTCAATGCTAGTAAATGTTGGTACTCACAAATAATTTCCACCCAATCATCTGGGGTGCTAGTAGAGGAGTTCCCTCTCTTTCCGACATGAGTAGCTTGCACCAACGAATTAAGTCTTTTAGTAACATTCTCCCTGCAATAATGGAACTTGGAACAATTATCCACACTTGAAAATTAATTATTCAGGGTAGCAGAAACCAATGTAGGTTTGTTGATGAAAACATTGCTCTCCTTCAATGTCCTGGGATTTTTGTTTAGCCAAAGTGTGGTTTGTTTTATCGTCCAAACCAAGCACAGCAAGCTAACCATAGTCTGTTTTCTGGCAACAAACTTCAATTTGAAACCATGATTTGTTGATGGCTTATTTTAACTACACAACAGCCCTATTTAACTATGGTTTGGTTTTCCAATGCACACTAGAGACACAAAGCAAAACCAGCAAGAAATCAAAACACACTTTAGAGAAATAAGCTGCAGCTTGGATACTCATCTGTGCGATAATTCATGGTTTGCTGAACAAAGCATGGTTAAAAGAAACAATGGCTAGGTGTTATGTTCAAATGTAACCAATGATAAAATTTCAATGTGAAGTTAAAACTCCCTCATCACTTCAGACTTGCCACAAGTAGAAAAGGGGAAGAAAACACTCCATCTCACCTCAGCTGATTGCAGTTGTCCTTAAGATCAACTTCTAAAATGCATCCAGAGATTGAATTTAGTCCGAACAAAACTGGTGTGAGACCTGCCGATGCACACACGCCCTTGCCATCTATGTAAGAGAGGTATTTGCTTGAGAAATCCTCATATCTTTTTCAGGTTTTTGCTTACAGTTTTATGTAATATAATTTTTAACAGAAATTACTAAGGTCCACAATAAAATAATAATGTTGAGATCTTATTGAGTTCACCTTTTTACATCCATTAGAAACACAGAGGTTTTAATTCAATCCAAGCTGAAGTGATTGAGCTGTCACAGAGCACTTCTACACAGGACCAAGACTATAACGCGGTTTCTGGAAAGCTTTTTAAATGGCAGGTCTCAGTATTTCCCTTCTGAAGCATTTTAAAGGAAAGTGGTATGACATCAGAAGCAAAAGCAGAAAAGCCAATTAAGGCTTTAGGTAGAAACAGTGTCCAATTTTGCAGTATATTTCAAATCAACAAAACACATCTCAACTCCAATTACACTGTTATAATAATAAACTATTATTATTATTATTATTATTATTATTATTATTATTATTATTATTTATACCCCGCCCAACTGGCTGGGTTTCCCCAACCACTCTGGGCAGCTTACCTTAACCAAACAGTATAGAAGATTGAAATTAGTGTTAGGGTGATAAATCTAATTCTGAAATGTTCATTTGTATCACAGTTCTATAGCACTCCATAGCAAAATGTAGTACCGGGCTTCCAAAGTTGCAAAATGGTAACAGCATCGGAAGAATTCAGATTTGCTGCTCTAATCGGTTTGCCAATTTGATAACCTATACAGAAAGAGATGGTTTTGTGTGAAGTTTTATAGATGTTAATCGCTGTTGACAAGCAATACTGCCAAATAACTGTGTTACAGTGCAATCTTAACCATGTCTGCTCAAAAGTAGGTCTTATTGAATTTAATGCTTAAACCCAGGTGAGGGGTTGGGATTTGAGTTAACACCCAAAGCATCAGGTTTTGACATTTTCACTCCCCACATACATCATTACAAATATGTTGCATTTTCTCTGGCGAGCATATAAACACCACGAATGAGGCTTTTCACCTGGATTCCCAGACAATTCTTCTCTGCTTGTAGTGTTTACACTCACAAAGTTGACCGTGAATTTCTGTGTCAGTATTTCTGAAAAAGTAAAAGGATACACAATAAATGCTAATGAAAAGGAGGAATACCACTTTGTTGAACCTTTAATTCAGCAATTATCATACAAATCATAACCTAGGTTTAGGGAAGTTTTTAACCTGTGACATTTTAATGTATTTTAATATTTGTTGGAAGCCACCCAGAGTGGCTGGGGAAACCCAGCCAGATGGGCAGGGTACAAATAAATTATTATTATTATTATTATTATTATTATTATTATTATTATTATTATTAAATTTTGGCAACTAATGCAATACTGCATCCTTTAAAACCCACTGATATGTCTCTGTTTATATATACGGTAGATCATTTCAAAGCTGAATAGATCTTTTCGTGATTTCTATACACCACTGCAGAGGTCAAGATGGCACTTTTCTGGATACACAGCATAAATGAAGGCTACAGGGCAACCCTTTAGTATTTGTAGCTACAGGAGAATAACCTCAGGATATGATACAACCAGCACAAAGGATGTCCTGCTCTTTTTTGATTTTATTTCAATGGGGCATATAGCAGACAATTGCAGAATCTTTTCTCATCAAAATCAGGTATACAAATATAAAATCTGGTGAACTTCTTTTGTTGCACAGAGCTGGAGGTCTGTGAAAGCCCTCCTCAAATGTCTTTTGCCTCACAGCATGCATGACTGGAGTTGACGGAGGCTCCACCTACTGAAATGGATTGAGCATGAAGTCATTTCTATTCTCCTGCCTCTGAAGCAAGGGGGAGAAGTTACCCAGACCTGGATACAGCAAGTATTTGGCACAAACAGAAAGGGTGGTGGGCTTTAGGCAACCCAAGTACAGAGGCAGCAAAAAGAAACTTTGCTCCCCTCCTCACTCTATTTGAACGGCAGACCCGCATTCAATATCACTAGTTCTCCTTGGGTTTAAAAACTATGCCATGGGGGTCAGGATTTGCTGGCCCCATCTTACCAGCCACCAAGTTGAAAATTCTCTTTCATGTCACACTCCAACAATGTTTCAAGATTATGCCACATAAACAACAAGGATTAGGAGTGGGAGATAAACTGAGCAAGGAATGCAAAATAGAAATAGGATGGTACCTTCTGGACATACTGCTCCAGAAATGACAGTGGCTTTTATTTCTATTATTCTCCTGCCTTCCCATATGATTGTATAATCTTCTCCAAAGATCACATTTCTGCATTCTGAACACAAAAAAACAATTTGTGTGAAATCCAAATTTCATTGGAATTTAAAGAAGGCTCTAGTGATCTGGTGATTTAGAGAAAGAGTGAGAGAGAGTTGAACACAGACTTACCTCTGCCAGTGCAGCCACCTACATCAGTGTCTTTCCTCTCATGCGTCACCTGTGGCTTGATGCTGTCTGGCAAGAAAACAAACAGATGATTGAGTGCAACAAGTCTGAAAAACAACCTGCAACAAAACAGATGGTAATTGCAGCAAGGAGGACCCAAATGCAGAATAAGACATACAGATGGTTTTCTAGAGCATAACTTGCACGGGGGGGGGGGGGGGGGAGAGATTATTATTTATTTATAGAAGTATTTATATATCTCCCACTCATAAAATATCAAGGTATTGCACTACATAAAATAATGCAAAATAATGCGAAATGTGACTGGCTCATCTAAAAGAGAAAATTGAACTAAACAGGCCCGTCAGCATAAAAATGATGCTGGATATGCAGCTTGCGTAGCAGGATCCCTGAACCTAGCAACCTGTTGGTTGGGGAGGAGGTACTTGCAGTTATTTCTTCTTTTCAACAGATCTTGACACTATCAGTCCCGATAGTGCCCTTTGTTGTCAGGGCATGGTCTGAAAGCAGAGAATGCAGCAATCTTGTTGAAGCTAAGCGGGTCTTGAGGTTGTGGTCAGTACCCAGACAGGAAATTATCTAGGACCTCTAGGCACACTACCTTAAGTTCGACCTGCATGTATATATATATTGTTGGTGCGGAAGAGCCAGGTCAAATTATACCTTGCATCATTTTACTTCATTTTACTCTTGAAGATAAAGAACAGTTTAAGCCTGACAGCGATGCCTGAAAACGACGGTCGCTGCTATTAGAAAATAACACTTCAATCAACCTCGTTCTGATGGAGCAAAGAGCAATCTATTATTTCTGATCCCAACATACCTCCAGTACCGCTGTTTATTGCTATGTTAAGTGGTGTGCTCCCCACTCCATCACAAGCACTGAGACATTCAGCTTCAAAATTCTGAAGGAAGGCAACAGGGGCATTTCTTGCACATTGCCCAGCTAGGAATTGCTGCATCATATAGGAAGAAAAAAGCTGAACATCAGATTCGTTTTTGTGAAATTTGTTTTTTCTCCTAAACAAGCTCAAAGCCAGCAGTAGAGAAATTTTTCATCCTGAGGGCCACTTCCCCAGTGGACAATTTTCGGGGTGGGGGCTGCATTCCAGTGGTGGGTGCAGTCAGAGGCAAAACTGAGCAGGGCTAGAAGCAAAAGCAGGAGTAGCAATGGGTGTGACTCTGATCTTTGTACAGAAAAAGAAAAGAAGAAGAGGAGGAGGGGGGAGGGGAGTTTGGATTTGATATCCCGCTTTATCACTACCCAAAGGAGTCTCAAAGCGGCTAACATTCACCTTTCCCTTCCTCCCCCACAACACTCTGTGAGGTGAGTGGGGCTGGGAGACTTCAAAGAAGTGTGACTAGCCCAAGGTCACCCAGCAGCTGCATGTGGAGGAGCAGAGACGCGAACCCAGTTCACCAGATTACGAGTCTACTGCTCTTAACCACTACACCACACTGGCTCCCTATACCGTAGTCCAGCCACACAAAAGACAGCCTCTACATCCCTTGTTTCTTCATCCAGGCAAGCAAGAGTTCAAAGATAAATTCCAGCCAGGCAAAAGCACATGAAGGGGATACACAGCAGGGGGCAGCAGGTGTTTTGGAAGGAGGGGCGTGACCTAGGGAGACTCCCAAAAGCCTGATTTAGGAGCTTGGTGGGTGCCATGTATCCCATGAGCCAGAGGTCCCTCACACCGCTCTAAGCAAACACAAAAAGAGCCAATGTGGTGGTGGGGGTGTCACTCATTCAAGCAGGTTGTCATTACCTGAGGAACTGTAAAGTACCCATTCTGCACAGTCATAACTGGATCTCCTTGTCTGTAACCAGTGGAAAGTTTTCCAGGGATGGTTTGTAATGGTACTTTAAATGAAGAAACTTGGGGTGAAGAACTGCAAAAAAAAACATTGTTTAAATAACAACAACCCACATTTGTATACTATTAAAGCCTTCAGTTTCTACAGAATCACAGCATTATGCTTGGTGTGTGGAGAAAGAGAACAGAGAGAGGAGCTTTTCTTTCTCTCTTATAATTCTCAAACTCAGGATCCCTCAATGAAACTGATCAGCAGAAGATTCAGGGCTGACAAAAAGAGGTATTCCTTCAGAAGTACATACTTCAGTCATCAAACTCATTGCCACATGATGCTATGATAGCCTCTAGCTCAGACAGCCGATTAGCTATCCAGACCAGCGGCCACTGATAGATCAAAGGTAAAATTCGTGTAAAACAGCAGAATGCCACTCAGTATCAGCTCGAGAGGAAGAACAACAGAAGAGGATGCTTCCTCCATACTCTGCTTGGCTGCCATTGGAGCCAGGATGCTGGAGAAGATGGCAAGCCTTTGGCCCAATCCAACAGCCATTGGTGGTAGGTAGCACAATCTGCTCAGCACATGAATTAAGAGAGAGCAGTGGGTAATAGCTTGAAGATCTCTGCAGCTGGTTCTCTCCCTCCTCCCAAATATGTATTATTATCCTGTCTGTGGCAACATTAAACAGAGAGTGTACAGTCTGTGCAAGAAAATTAAAACTAAAACATGGGGCCCAGTGAAAGGGAACAGCTGGGATGGAGAAACTGGAGCTCTCCAGGTGTTGTTGGACTGACTCACATCAGCGCCAGTTTGCATGGTCAGTGGTCAGGATAATGAGTTTCTGTCCAAAAAACAATCAAAGAGCTGCAGATTCCCTACTCTGTGCTACAGCATTTCTGAAACTCCATTGGTGGGGACCTGAGCAAAAACCAGGACAGGGAGGAAGAGCTCTGTACCAGCCTTTGTCAACCTGGGACCCTCCAAACGTTTTGGATTATGATTCCCATCAGCCCCAGCCAGCACAGCTGTGCTGGTTGCAACTGTTAGGTGCTGTAGACCAAAACACCTGGAAAGCACCAGATTAGCAAAGGCTGCCCTGAATGGCAGCAAATATATTAGATATGGCAGGCACCTACAGTAATGCTGGTTGTTTGAAACATAGCTATTTGCGATGGCATTCCCTCAGCACTGCTTTTCAGTAGTGGCTCTATTGGAAATTCTGGGTATCTGTGATATCTGTGCTTTTAGTAACTTACTGTTTTATTGCATTGATTTTATTCTATAAAGTGCCTTACTTATTTTACAATGAAAGGTGATATATAAATGTGTTAATAAATTTAAAAAAGTTTTATAAGAATGAAAGGTCCATAAAGTGCTCATTGTTTCTTTTAAAAATATTCTTGGATGACGGAATTAGTGGAAAGATGTAATTCCACTGCCAGAAACATACTGAAAAGAGAAAATTAACAAAACTGTGCAAGCATGAGAGGTGGGGAGAAACTGGGTCACTTGCATGCACTTAGTTAGGTTCTATCTCACAGGAATGCACACATCGCAGATAAGTCTCCATACTTACACAGTCCCATGATAGAAATAACCAAGGAAAGGTGTGTTGTTAATGGAAGACTGCACACATAGGAAGGGAAACCAGTCAGGGGCATTGTTCCCTGTCTGGACAGAGCACAGTTGGTCAAAAGGTGGACTGACATCCCCACCAAATATTCCTTTAAAACATGACCCATTGAACAGCTGCTTCATCTCTGAGGTGCAATCCTAGAAAAAGAAAAAGAGGGGGGGAAAGGTTCTACTTTTTGCCAAACTAAAAAGCACAAGCTTTGGGGAGTGATTGTAGCTCAGTGGTAGAGCACATGCCCTGCATGCAGAAGGTCCCAGATTCATCAATCCCTGCCACATCCAGTTAAAACAGGTGTGGGGAACTGCACACTGACCTACAGCTCTCAAGAATGGTGAATGGCAGGGATGATGGGAGTCATAGCTCAGCAACATCCGCAGGTCCAAAGGCTCCCCACACTTGAGTTAAACGGATCACAGAAGTGGGGCAGAAGACAACACCTAAAACCCAGAAGATCCACTCCAGTCAGAGCAGAAAATACTGGGCTAGATGGACAAAGAGGCCTGCATGAACTTATTTTACATGTACTTTTTAAGAAAGAAAAGGTAAGCAGGGCAGACACTGCAGAGATCACCCCTGCTGCTTATCAACCCCGGGAGCCATCAGCCACGTTTTTTTCATATATTTTCCTTCTTATTAAATTAGTTCAACTTCTGAAGACCAGAAGATAAAACCATTGTTGGCTTATTGCAGGGGTCCCCAAACTAAAGCCCGGGGACCGGATGCGGCCTAATCGCCTTCTAAATGCGGCCCGCGAATGGTCCAGGAATCAGCGTGTTTTTACCTGAGTAGAATGTGTCCTTTTATTTAAAATGCATCTCTGGGTTATTTGTGACCCAAACTATAGTCGGGCCCCCCACAAGGTCTGAGGGACAGTGGACCGGCCACCTGCTGAAAAAGTTTGCTGACCCCTGGCTTATTGTGTCATAGTGCTAAATATAAAGAACAACACACAGTTCTCTGGCAAATAATATTGCAGGCATTTTTGTAGATTTTCTCTAAGGATGCTTACAATGAAGAAAGTTTTCAAAATTAAATTAAATGTAGAATTAGTACCAAATCACAGCAGCAACGGATATCGCAGGCTCCTGCAGTGAGATTGCAAGGACAAGATCCCAGTGGCTGGAACACTTGATTGGGGATCACTGTTGTACTATCTATTTAAAAAAGGAGAAAAATAACTTCAGCTCTGAAACTTAAGGAGCTCCTCCCCACCCCACAGCTGTTATCTAGTGGCAGCCATTCCATCTGACTGCAGTGGGGGAAAAGATGGGTAGCAGGGCCACTCCACTGGTTCTGCTGGGAAATCAACTGCATTTGAATCTTAATAATAATTTTGATTATTTGTACCCTGCCCATCTGACTGGGTTACCCCACCCTTCCTCTCCCTGAACACACACACACACACACACAGAGAGAGAGAGAGAGAGAGAGAGAGAGGATATGGGCAGGGTGGAGGGAGTTCTTCCATTTTGTAGACAAACTTGCTTCTTCTCCATATACTTTTACAGGATTTTTGAAGTCTAATGGGACTGCTGCATCTAAAGGCTGAAGCCTCAGTGAAAATACACACAGAGTATCAGAGAGAAGCAGAAAAGTAAACTCTAAAATATAACAAAAAGCAACAGTGACTGAAATACCTTCTCCTTTCCCTGTCACATTTCCTGAGGTTGTATTAGCATATATTTCAGCTTGGATCAACAGATGGGCCACCACCACCGAGTCTCGACAAGCTGAGACCTGCAAAGCTTCAACCAAGCAGAGGGCTTCTTTGCAGCAATTGGTGAAATTGGAAGTACACAGCTGCAGACTCCTGGTCAAAGAGACCATCACTCTGGAAACATTCTGAAACACACAGTTTGATGGCAGGTAATACATTTACTAAACATCACACAAATTTCAAACATCTTGCTGAAAAAGTGACCTTCAACATGAGTCAGTGTATTTTCCTCTGTCAATTACCAGTAAATGGAGGGGTTGGAAGAGCAATAATTAACAAGCACCAAACAAAATGTGTTTAGTATTGCAATGCTAGTGGGAAAACACCCAATGATTTGACTCAGTGATTCATGTGCGAAGCAACCATAGAAAGAGATATTATTTGGGATTCTGTGTAGGATTAAGTTAACTATACAGTTCTCATTTTAACAAGCCTTTAAATTGTGACAGGCATGTATTTTTGATGGTTTTAAATTTCTTATCACCTTGTTGGTTTAAAATTGATTGTGCAATTTGTATTGCTTATAGTTCTTTATTGTTTTACATTTTTTATTGTATATTGTAATTTTAATAAATTTGCAAACCATTGAGAAGACATAATTGGCGGACAGTATGCAAGTGTAACAAACAAATAAAATAATTATTTGCTTATGTGAGAGGCAGGAGTCCCTTATGGCAGGCAGCCACAGGCTCAGTGGCAGAGGAAACCTCAGAGGCAACCCCCTGGGGGCAGCACGTCGTGGTGTCACGATGTGTTGGATGCACTACGCATGCCCGGAATTTCCGGGCATGCGTAGTGCATCCGGGCCGGCGCTGCTGCTCCCGCGGCGAGTGAGCCGCGGGTCGTGGGGCTGCCCCGGCTGTGCTGCTTTATGGCCAGGACAGCCCCACGACCCGCTGCTCATTCGCCGGCTCGCTCAGTCACCGCAGGAGCAGCAGCGCCGACTCTGATGCACTACGCATGCCCGGAAATTCCGGGCATGCATAGTGCAGCCGGGCCGGCGCTGCTGCTCCCACGGCAAGCCGGCGAGTAAGCGGCGGCTTGTGGGGCTGCCCCGGCCATGCTGCTTTACGGACTGGGCAGCCCCATGAGCTGGCAAGCGAGCGGCGGCTTGTGGCGCTGCCCCGGCCATCCATAAAGAAGCACGGGCGGGGTCCCGAGCGGCGGGGGAGTGGTGGGAGGGGCCGGGAAGTGTCACCCCCTCCCCTGGAACACGGGGCGGCCCGACCCCTACGCCCCACCCTTCCTACGCCACTGCACAGGCTAATCCCATAGTTCAAAAATGCACAAAATTAGAGTCAACTGAGTACTTAAGAAGTATGCAGTTAAGATATTTAACCACAATGGAAGGATGGATTATGGGATTTTTCTACTAACCCCTTGATACGTTACATTCAGACTCCAGTGACCAGTTTTGTTTCTTCCAGTACAATCCGCAAGTGGCAACATTCCTGGAAGAGAGCAAAGAGCAATATGAATACTTTCAGATTTACTCTTCTCTCTCACTTCATTACTGTGACAGATGATAGAAGTAAGAGAGAACATCTTATCAGCAGGAAAGTTCATGTACTCAGTCCCAAGTGATCTTTGAGACAGCAAAATGGTCCCACAATTTCTATGGTATTTAAACACATCCAATTTGAAAAAAAGCAGTGTCAATGGAATCTTACCTGTTTCATTGTCTGCCACAGCAATAGTGAAAACATCTGATGGACTGCTCACCAAAGAAGCAGTGACTACAGGCCCAGACATGTAGATAAAGGGAGGCTGAAAACCTACAAATATAAATCAACATTAGCACCTGTGGAATAAAAAAATGTTATCACTGTCTGTACTTTTGTGCATTTCAGTCCCTCTGACGTCACTTTTTAAACTCCCTGCACCCAATCCAGCATATAACCCCCTGCATTAGCTGAAGGGGACTGCAGTGTACAAAAGACTTATCCATAATAAATTTACTAAGTCTTCCAAGTGACACAATATTTTTTGTTTTTATCTAGAGACAATTTTCCCCTTTTATGGATTTTATTTCAGACCCCTCTAAGTAGAAAGCTCTTTGTGAATAAGTCTAAGAAATTTTCTTGGTCTAGTTTACAGAAATACATAATAGAACAGAGGCACCTTTTGTTTTGATGTGCTGTGTGATCACTTTGAACTATGGAGCACAAGGAAGAGAAACGTTGCCTGGCTTGCACTGAACAAGGTTTGACTTACTGGGAGGCTGGGCAGAGGCAGGGGAAGCAGTTCATAAGAGTTATGCAGGGTGACAAAAGAAAGTTGACCTCCTCTTTAGGCTGTCTTTTGTTTGCTCCCCCAACACACGCACCTGTTCAGGTGGCTCCTGTGCTTCCACAGCTGCGTGGCAGGCAGAAACAAAACAGGTGAGGCTTTTTACCCAGCGCGGCGATGTGATGAAGTGCGGTACCGACTTCACCTGCAAGATTTCTGCCTGTCACGCATATGTTATTGCTAGAATTTCTTAGTTGCTTCATTCTGCTCAGGGCAACTTACAACCAAGCGCACAAATGTACAGGAGAAGCGCCGAAACGTACGTTGCCCTTTCCTACCCACCCGGATTTCCATCCTGGGCTCCAGCCCCGAAAAAAGCCAGCAGCCCCCAAAGGAGCCGCCGGACGCACAGCCGAGCCGAGGCCTCCCCCGGCGCCATTTTGAGAACGGTTCCCACGGTTGCTGTGGAAACGGCTGGGAAGAACCACTTCACGTTGCCCGGCTCTGAAGCGGGAGAAGACCCTCACTCCTCTTGACCCCGCCCCCCCAAAAATACCAGTGTGTTTCACTACGTACATTGATTAACACAGGCTTGAGGTGGGGGAAGGCAATAAAGCAGCAAAGAGTGCAGTCAAATCTCCTTTCTTCCACCCCTCTGCGTGAATGGTATGTTCTAATATTAAGGCGTGCCTAACAACGGGTGGGGGAGGTTAAGTTAAATGCAATTTGCCCTCTGAGCTCTAAAAGTTGGCTTGCTTATTGGCTTGCTGCTGTGCCTGTTCTTAAAGCAACTCCTATCAGAGTTGTAGCGGCAAAGCACCGCCCACGCCATGCTTCATGCACCACTCTGAACAGTCGGAGTATTTTGGGAGCTATAGCTATAGCGTTGGGAACTGTAGCTCTGTAAAAGAGAGCCCCTCAAAAAACTATAGTTCCCGTGTTTTGGGGGGCGGGGGAGCCACGGCTTGCAGGGTGTGCCACGGTTCCCACTTCAGAGCCCCAGTGTGGCAGCCAGCATCCTAAGGTGCTTAAGTGGTGGTTGGTATCTACTGTATTGGAATTGGTAGCATGGAAGGCAAGAGAGACCAATATCAACTGGAGGGAGAGCCCACAAGTTCTAGGAAGGTCCCCATCCTCCTCCGTTCCACACGTGCAATGCTGAAGCTAAGGAGAAGGAAGGCTGGCTCTTCTAATTAACCACACTGGCATCTTCTTGGCCATGCTGGCACCTTTATTGATCCAAAAACCAGAGGCAACATGCCAGTGACCCACCTGCTCCAGCGTCCTGTTCTTACAATGGCCAACCAGATGCCTGTGGGAAACTAGCAAGCAAGTTCTGAGCACAAGAACACTCTCTCCTAATAGCCTCCTTAAATTTGTCTAGTCTTCATTCAAAGCCATCTGGGTTGGTGGCCATCACTGCCTCCTGTGGGAGCAAGTTCCATAGTTTTACCACACACTGCAGTAAAAAGTACTTGCTATTATCTCTCCTACATCGTCCCACAATCTGTGGGATGCATTCTAGCTGCATACCTGGGTTGCCAGGTATTAGACTCCGAACTCAGAGCCTCTGCAAGGGTGGGACCAACCAATTAAGATGGTCTGCCTCAGGAGACTGATGGATCCGAATGGATTCCTGGTGGCTCTTGAGGAGTTTCCTGTCACCTTGGCAAGTGACCATCAAAGCCCTGGTGGACTTATGGAACAGAGAAATGACCCGGACGGTGGACATGATCGCCTCTGAGTGTCCCCTGGTTCTCTGTGATGAAATGAGTCTGACCAAGCGCAGGATAGAACCTCTTTGAAGCCCTACTCTGTGGCAGTTTCTCTGCCTCCTTTGTATCAGCGAGGAGCTGTCCAGCAGAGCTGTTTCAAGTGGTCAGGGGTCTTTTACACTCTGACCCATGTGAGGAGAATTTAGACCACTCAATGGCCCGCTGTGAACTATTTGCTCAGCGCTTCCCTGACAAAATTGTTCAGATCCATTCTGACTTGGACACTATAATTGATACAAGTCTGGTGGATGTAACTTTGACTTTTGCTTGTTCGTTGTTAATGGATACTTTTCAATTTGCACAGCCCAAGGATATGAACAGGATCCTTGAAAACATGAGAGCTACCACATGTGTGCTAGATCCTTGTCCTTCCTGGCTCATCGAAAGGGCCAGCAGGGGACTGGCTGAGCGGGTGAAGGCGAGTGGTCAATGCCTCCTTACAACAAGGTACCGTTCCAGCATGCCTAAAAGAGGCAGTTATAAGGCCTCTTTTTTAAAGCCCTCCCTGGATCCCACCATATTGGATAAATATTGGCCAGTCTCTAATATCCCATTATTGAGCAAGGTACTGGAACATGTGGTGGCACCTCCAGGGTTTCTGGAGGAAAGGGATCATCTAGATCCATTTCAATATGGTTTCAGGCCTGGGTATGGGACAAAGATGACTTTGGTCGCCTTGGTAGATGTCTTACACAGGGGACTGGACTGAATGTGTGTGTCCTTGCTGGCTGCCTTGCTGGGATGGGACTTGGAAGCACAGTTTTACATGGCTCCATTCCTTTCTGGTGGGGCACACCCAGAAGGTAGTACTGAGGGGGCCCCGTTTGACACCTTGGCCGTTGGTCTGCGAGGTCCCTCAGGGTTCTGTTCTGTCTGCCATGTTATATAACATTTACATCAAACTGTTGGAAAGGTGGTCTGAAATGTTGGTGTTTGATGTCACTAGCATGCTGATAACACCCAGTGCTTTTTCGCCTTTCCATCTAAATCTAATGAAGCTGTCTTGGTTCTATACTGATGTCTGTCATCGGTAATGGAGTGGATGAGGGTGAACAAACTGCAACTTAATCCAGACAAGACAGAGATGCTCTTGGTCAGTTGGAAGGCAGAACAGGGAGCAGACATTCAGCCTGTGCTGAATGGGGTACCACTCCCCTTGAAGACACAGGTTTGCAGTTTGGGCATGCTCCTGGACTCAGGCCTGAGCCTGGATGACCAGGTCTCTGCGGTGGCCACAAGTGCATTTTCACAGTTAAAGCTAAGGTGCCAGCTGTGCCTGCTCCTTGAGACGCCTTATTTGGCCACAGTGACACACACCTTAGTTACATCCCATTTGTTTTTAGCTGTTATTATTTTTATCTGTAAGCTACCTTGAGTCCCTGTCAGGGAAAAAGGTGGGGTATAAAGAAATAAACAACAACAACAACAATAACATTATGCCTCACTGTAGCTCCTCATTCTGTAAATGAACCTGATTACTTTCCCTGAAAAGTTGAAGAAAAAGAAACCATGGATTTCTCACTTTACAGTCCTCATTTCTGTACCTGTTCAACCATGACACTGTGGTGACCCCATGCAATGCTTACGCCCTGTGAGTCCATAATATGCAGGTGTTGATTTATAAGCAGGACCCCAGGCACAGTACAAATTCCTCTGTAATGTCACCATGACAGCAATGATGCTACACACACAACTCCATACAACATATATTTACAAAAATACACGTTTTTTCTCACTGTTCTCTTTAAAGATAGGTCCACCTTCTCCTTTTCTGAGCTGAGGATGTCAATGAGGAACTGCCAGAAGTAGACTCAAACAAGCAATCCCATGACACCTTAAACACTAACAGATTAACAGTGCAACTCCATGTGTGTCTACTTGGAATTAAGCTTTCTGTGTCCAGTGGGGCTTACTAAGCATTCTTAGAACTTCTTCTTCTTCTTCTTCTTCTTCTTATTATTATTATTATTATTATTATTATTATTATTTTATATTTCTGTTTCGCATCTTAGAATATTCACTTATACAATCTTAAAATATCAATGACTTCCCTTCCTCTCTTTCCATGGTTCATTTTGCACAACATAAATACCTGCATATTTTATATAAACTAAATCATTCAGTATTCCATTATTACATCCATCAAAACTTATTTACACTGTTGAATTTCTCTTAATGCTGCCCACATTTTCAAATAAACACAATTTTCCTCTATATATTCAATAAACATTTTCCAATCTTCTTGTTCTCTTATTCTATATGTTAGGTCTGCAAGCTGCACATATTCCATCAGTTTAAGTTGCCAATCTTTAGTCAGGAGTTCACTCGTTTTCCATTTTGGGGCTAGCAAAACATGAGCCGCAGTAGTGGCATACATAAATAACATTTTCAGACACCTGGGAATTTCCATCTGAGTTATCCCCAACAAAAAGGACTCTTTTTTTGGGGGGGAGTACTTTTAAACAATTTTTTTCCGTTCGTTATTAATTATTTCCCAGTACCCTTTTACCCTTTTACAGGTCCACCACTAATAATATAACGTATCCCCAGTCTCATTACATCTCCAACACTTATCTGATTCAGTCTTATACATCTTAGCAAGTCTACTCAGAATTAGATACCATCTGAAAATCATTTTCAGGTAGTTCTCCTTCAAGGAATAACATGCTGTAAATTTCAGATCGCTCTTCCAAAGTTTCCCCCAAAGATTAAAATCTATATTGTGTCCTATATCTATTGCCCAGTGTGTCATAGAGGCTTTGACAAGCTCGTCTGTTGTTTCCCACTCTAATAACAAATTGTACATTTTAGATAAAGGTTTTTCTTTATTTTGTAGGAGTTATTTTTCAAATTGCGAGCTTTGGTCAAAAAAAACATTTTTCCTGTTTATTTTAAACATTTCATATAATTGATGATATTGTAGCCAGTCTGTAACATGGCTCCTTACACTTTCCATTGATTTCAGTTTGGGTTCCCCCTCTGTAAAATATAGCAATTCCCTGTAAGTTGCCCACTGTCTATCCATATTAACTCTTTTTATTGTAATAGTCTCAATAGGAGATAGCCATAAATGTGTTTTCCTTTCCAGCAGACTTTTATATTTCTCCCAAACTCTATACAAATTCTTCCTTAGAATATGGTTTGTAAAACTTTTGTAAATTTTCACTTTCCCATTCCATAAACATGCATGGCAGCTGAATTTTAAATCATGACCTTCTAAGTCCAGGATGTCTGCATTATCCAATGTAATCCATTATTTTAACCAACACAAACCCTAAACGAATTACAGTGCCCAGAATTATTTGAAGAAAATAATGTGTTTCAACTGTGATATAAGGCTATAGTGCTGGTTTGTCTTAAACAGTTCAGTCCCATTCAATTTTAAAAATATATTAATAGCATACCTCTCCTAACTCAATAGCAGAAGCAAAACAGCCCAAATATACTTTATGCCTGCAACTGACACAGCCCACTCAAGAAAGCACTGGAAAGTGTTTTCTGTCCATAATATCCTTTTTAAAAGCAAGGTTGGGGAAAAGAGAGATTGAAGGGAAGCTTGACATAACCAGAGCTTCGTACGGAAAGGTTAAGCTTCATTTGCCTGACCTCCCTCAAAGACCGGGTGAATGTTTAGCAGCTGGTGTTGTGCATGGCTGGTGGGGATATATCCAGCCAGCTTCAACCAGTGAACCAGGACATCCTTGTCAGCCACCTCCCACTCCATCTGAGAGCAAGGTCTCTTTTGCGCATCTGCCAAGGGCCCAGTAATTCCAGAAGAGGAGAGGGAGAGAGAGCGTGATTTGTTTCCCCACCACTTTAAGACAGAAATCAAAGAAACAGCCATGGATGCTGATCCAAGGATCTGCCTGGCATTTCTATATAAGAACGACCCTTTCTATTCACTCTGCCTTTCAGACTTGCTGACAGCACCCCAGCAGGTTAAGAATAAGTTTCTCAAGGAGCAGAAGGACCTAACAATGGTAAGGTGACCAGTTTCCTTGCCTTCCCTCACCCTCAACAGATATTATTGTTGTTGTTGTTTATTAAATTTCTATATCGCCCCTCATCTGAGGATCATTAGGGTAAGGGCCAGGTGGTAATCTGTTGAGCAGAGCATTCTGGTAGTGGAAGTCTCTCTGTTGTCCTTTTCCACCTGCACAAAATCATGGCAGATTTCTGAAGTGCAGGAGGATTCTTAGTTAATTATATGTCTCCTTTAAAGCTTTCCCCTCCCTTCATTGTTTGTTTCCAGACTATAAAGAAACTGGAACAGCAGAAGCTGAGCAGGCTGCGACAACTGGACGAGGAGAAAAAACAGTTCAGTCTGCTCATGAGGAAGAAACTGACCCCCAGGGTCATAATCAGGACAGGGTCATCAATGACCATGGAAAGAGGTTCCCAGAGGACATTCTCCAGTGTCCAGTTTTCTTCTCTGGCTTCCAGCAAGAGCAGCTGGAAGAGCCAAGGCAGCAAGCCACACACCCGATCAGGCCCTGGCTTCTTTTCAGCCATTGGACGATAGGTTCCTGCAACTCACACTCCAAAAGTTTTGCAATGTAAGCTTGACACCCAGGGAGAATTGGATCTTAAAAATGTAACGTTCCAGGCCAGGCATGGAGAACCTTGCTGGGACTGCTGGGACTTGTAGTTCAGCAACATCTGTCCTTGCTTATCCTAACTCACACCGTTATTGTCAAGATTTAAAAAGTGGCATACAACCGCAGCATGATCCCATGTATGTATACTCAGAAGTAAGTCATGTTGCATTCAGTGGGATTTTCTCCCAGGTAAGTTCAGAGACAAGGATCTGGCCTTCCATGTCAGATCCAGTTCCGCAGCCCTGCAACATAAGATCACCCTGAATTCTCTGGAAGGAAGGCAGGATTCAAAAGTGATCTGAGAGTTCTGTGCAAGCCTGAATGTCTGAACTGGTTCTTCTGTGTTTTCCACCCACAGGCACCCAATCTTTATTTCCCAGGCTCTGTGCCGGCAGCGAATATATACAAATGCCTAGACAGCAAGAAGGAATGAACAAGAAGTGGAAGTTAGCTGCCTCTTACTGGTCACATGATGCCGTCCATGAACTTTCATGGAATTATCAACAAAGTTTTTTTGTTTTTTTTTAAGTGAAAGGTAACCCTAGGTAGTCTCCACTGGCAATATAACACTCAGTCTCACTCGAGAGGCGGGCTAGGTAGCAATCCTACTGCAATCCACACTTAAGCCTGGCGTAATCTCCACTGAACTCAATGGGACTTACTTTTGTAGACAGGTACAAGATTGCAGTTCTATGTATCAATTTTTTACCTATAAAGCCCAAATAGTTTGGGACCAGGACACTTGAAGGACTACCTCCTCTCATATTGTTCTGCATCCAATGTCGAAGGCCCTGCTATGCACCCTCCTGCTTTCAAAACCTCAACTGGTTGGAACATGAGATGGCTCCTTTTCTACTGAGGCTTCTGACTTGTGGCTCCATCTCCCCCCTGTATTTTTTGCTTCAGACACTTTTTCAATGTAGGTTAAATTTGACTGTTTTGTCCTGCTCCTGATTCTGCTGTTCAGGTAATTGAACCATTCTTAATTTGAAATTTTAAAAATTGCAGGTTATGGTAAGTCATTTTATGAACTTCTTTGTAAGCTGCTTTGAGGGTTTTTGTAATTAAAGAAAAGTGGGACATGCATTTTTAACTAAATAAAGTAACTATGCAGTTTAGTGGGCCAGAAGACTGTGCACTTGCTCACCTCCTACCCGTTTCTTGCATAGGCCCCTTCTAAATGAGTCTGATTTTATGTCTGTCCACCAATGGTGGTTCCTGTAAAGGGTCTTGCCTATGGCAAAGCTCTTCAAATAAATTATAGGCTGTTACAGGGAAAACACCCGAATCCTGTTTTCTTAGAAGCAGTTTATTAAGGAAAAGTTACAAAACATTTGTAAAACAAAACAGCATTGAGATGGCAAAAATTCAGTATAATATACAGGTCTGTCAATAAATTATAGAGTCTCTAGAAAGCACTGGTTCCTGATAGACCACCAAATGTAACATAAATCTTTAAATTTGGGCTCAGGAAGCAAAGCACACACAGATAACTGTTTGTGGAAGGATGAAAGAAAGAAAGAAAGTGTATTTTGGCTGTGCTGAAACCATGTGCAACATTCAAGGAAATAAAACCGCATGGCAGAGGCCTCAGCACACTATTCAATCTTTCCTTGTGGCTGGTCAAACATGAGACAGGATAAGCTACTCGGTACTCCAGTGTGGAAGACCAAACCTTTCCCGGTTCTCAAAGCAGAGCAAACTCAGCATGAGCAGCAGCTGCCTTTGTCAGAATTCCTTAAATCTGTTAGGAAACAGGGATAATTCATGGCATGGAAGCATGTGACTCAGTTTCATTACTGAAATTGCCAAGCAGCTGTTGGTGTGCTTGTAATAGTGGCATTTAACTGTGATGGGTTAATCTGCTTGTTGCAGCTCAATTTTTGGCTGAGCTGGCTCTGTTTAGAAGCAGATGCAGTGATCACGATTAAAAAGTGCGGTGAGGGTGGACAAACACCTAAGATGCATTGTTAACCATGCTGAAAACCAAAGCTCAGAGCAGTCTAGAGTCCAAAGCTTCTGCACTCTTTAAATCAGGCAGTTCTTTCTACTAATTTGAAAGGAGCTCTACAGGACCAGCCCAGGAGCCCCAAAATTTCAGTTCCTAAAGCAAATATTAGATTTCTATTTAAATAATTGGGGCTTTTGTTTTAAAGAAAGTGTCTTGGCTTAAATTGATTTGATTTGTTCCAAATGGAGCAGCTGGTCCAACGACACTACATTAGAGAAGCATCACTCTCGGGTTTACGCATTTCTGCCTTTACAGCTGCACCAGCTGAAGCCATTGGTTCAAGGCAGTTACAGATTAACCATCCTGACTTTATAATATAGCACAAGTTTTAAGTGTCAACATGGGCCACTGAACAGAGTAGTTGCATCCAACTTAGGTGGCTGTTCCAAAACGTTTAGCCCCAGAGATTATCATACAGGTCCCTCTTTTCCAGTGTCCCATAACCATCATTGGTAGCTTAACAGCTACAATCTGAAATTCACATGGAAATCAACATACACCAACGATGCTGTTAAACAGCCAATTTCAATTTCTTTTTCTTAGCCTTCATGACAGCTGGCAGTGAAATCTTGAATGCGGTCCTGGAATGACAAAAAATAATAATCCTGGCTGGGTTGCTAGAAGCTGCACCTGTGGATGTGTTCACACATAACTTTAAGCCATTGTTTGTTTTATCTAAGAGGTGTTGAACAATCCAAGATCAGTCTTGCGATCAGGCAAAATAACAGTGGCTTGTTTCACCTGATGTTGCTTTAGTTACCTAACTGCTCCGGCCTTGCTCCAGGTGCCTATGGGAAGCCCACAAGGAAGACCTGGGTACAACAGCACTGACCTCATCCACAGTTCCCAGGGGCCTGTGTCCAGAGGCAAGCTACCTCTGACAGTGGAGGCAAAATGTGGCCATTGTGGCCAACAGCCATTGGTAGCAACATCCGCCATAATTTGTCTACTAGTTTAAAGTTGTCCCAGCTGGTGGCCATCATCACTTATTGTGGGAGCAAATTCCACATGCATTGTGTGAACAAGTACTTTTTATTTGTCCTGAATCTTTGACATGTCTAGTAGGGTCATGCAACTAAGAAGGGGAAGGGGTCAAATTCCTGTCCACAAACTACCGAAAGCTATGCCCAGTTCCAGTTTCCGTAAACATGATGAACACATGTCTGAACCCCTCACTCTGCAACAATGAGGGCCAGAAACTTTGTTGCTTTTATGCAGAGAATGCAGAACAAATGCAGCCCCACCTGGACATGTTTTATTATATATATATGTGTGTGTGTGTGTGTGTATATAAATATATATCAAGGTCACTTACTCGCAAGTGGTGCAAATTGGACTGAAGCTGCAGAATACTGTGTGGACAAAAGAACAACGACAGATACATTCAGACAGTCTGTAGACTGGTTAAGGAAGGCTGCAGAAATCAATCGGATAATAAGACTTACTTGACAAACACACAGAGCAGACATAACCGATTTCAATAAGATTTCTGTGGCAGAAGCAGGCAGCTCGGTAGTCAACATGAACAGGGGGTGGGAGAATTAGCTGGGATCTTTGTTCTTGGTCAGGCAGATATACCCACTGTAATAATAATAATAATAATAATAATAATAATAATAATAATAATAAAATAGCAGCAGCTTTCTAACTTCAGAGAACACGGCTAGATTAAAGTAGGCGTCAGGTGAAGGTAGATTAGGATGCATTAGAAAAGCACAGGGTGATCTGCAACGATTGACAGGAGTTTCCAACTCCCAATTGTCACAACACGGTAAGTTTCCCCCCCTAAACTACATTGTTAGAATCCTTGACCATAGTAACCCAGATGTGGTTTTGACCTTGCAGATCCAGGTCACTCCAGTGTGTGGTTCAAGGGGTTCATTTGGCAACTGGCGCCACCCAATGAGCCACTGTTTCACACCTGGCTCTAGTTGGGAGACATTGGGGGTTCCAGTATAAAAAAAGATGCTGATACCCAGGTAAATTCCACAAGCCTTAAGTTTGCCCACACCTGGATCAGAGGACTAAGAATGTTATGGACTTGCTTCCTGGATAAAGCCAAAGTCTGCTGAGCCCATTGCTTTGTTTCCAATGGTGGTTAGTCAGATGTCTTTGGCAGCTCAGAAGCACAGTGCATTGTCATATGTTCACAAGTACATTGTCTCTGAACTTGGAGGCTCCATCTAATCCATGGGTAGGCAAACTAAGGCCCGGGGGCTGGATCTGGCCCAATCGCCTTCTAAATCCAGCCCGCGGACAGTCCAGGAATCAGTGTGTTTTTACATGAGTAGAATGTGTCCTTATATTTAAAATGCACCTCTGGGTTATTTGTGGGGCATAGGAATTCGTTCTCCCCCCCCCCCCAAAAAAAATATAGACTGGCCCCCCACAAGGTCTGAGGGACAGTGGACTGGCCCCCTGCTGAAAAGTTTGCTGAACCCTGATTTTTTCTCATGACTGAGGGCCTCATATACAGCTATCCTCTATGGATCAAAGTCTACCTATCCAAAATGTTAGCACAAAATTTATTCATTTACCCTCCCTGGAAAGCTCTCAAAAACTGTAAATCACTGCACTGAAAATCAATCCAAGGCACAAAATATTTGGGCATCCCATATGTCAAGAAGAAAGGGGGTACTTTACAGATCATGCAGGCATGACTCTTGGCCCAACAATTTATGGAATGCTTCTGAACCAGAATACATACATAGGTGATTGGAAAAATGGAACTCACCAGCAAATACTGCAGCAGAGATGGCATATGGGGAATTTTCAAGTAAATGCCACCAGTAATATCACAAGCCTGGAAAACATGATGCTGTTACTTTAAAAACAGTGTAACACCAGGAGGAAGTAAGCAGCTTAGTGGCAGAACATATGCTTTGCATGCAGAAGGCCCCGTGTTCAATCCTCGATTATTCAGGTAAAATACTACCAGCAAAGCGAGGTGGACCAATGGCCTGACTCAGCATAAGGAATCTTCATATGTGCCTGGGGCCTGTACATATCTGTTAATTCCCTTAAAAATAAAAAATAAAAAAGCTCCTAGACCTCATGACTGTAATATCTAGATATCTTGATATTCTAAAATTTACTTCAAGGCCACGGAAGCCCCTCCCCTGCAAAATAATCCGTAGATAATAATACTTTCCATGCTCAAACAATGTGCAAATAATGCAAATGGTGTACAATGATAATAGATGCGCTGCAATAACTTGCCAGATTGTGCTATGATTTCTACTGGGGTGCTGATCAATTCCTAACACTACAATATATTTGCAGGACAGCCAAATGAAGCCAAATCATAGAATTGTAGAGTTAGAAGGGACCCCAAGGGTCACCTAGTCCAGGGGTTGGCAACCTAAGGCCCGGGGGCCGGATGCGGCCCAATTGCCTTCTAAATCTGGCCCAATTGCCTTCTAAATACAGCCCGCAGACGGTGCAGGAATCAGCGTGTTTTTGCATGAGTAGAATGTGTCCTTTTATTTAAAATGCATCTCTGGGTTATTAGAGGGGCATAGACATGTGTTCATTTTTTTATTTTTATTTTCAAAATATAGTCCGGCCCCCCACAAGGTCTGAGGGACAGTGGACTGGCCCCCTGCTAAAAAAAAGTTCTGACCCCTGACCCCTAGTCCAACCCCCTGCAGTGCAGGAATCACAACTAATGCATTCTGGTAAATAAAGTACAACAACCAGCAGCTGTGCCTCCTTTGTCTGGATGACTTCTCACTCTTCCTCCCCCCCCCCCGCCCCACCTACTCCAAATTTATGCAGGCAATGACAATTACTCAGTACTTCTTACCTGCTGCAAGAGCCCTGAATCAGAATCCAGAACGCAGGCATCAATCAAAATATTCTGAAAAACCAGGGGAAATGAGAGTTAGGTTTTACTGGAAAAGGGACTAAAGGAGAGAGGACTTTTGTCTTTTTATTTAAACCATTTATATACCACGTAACTAAAAACATATCTAGGTGGTTTACAAGGATGCAATATAAAAAGTGAAAATCAGTTATAAAATCAGACTCCAGTTGAAGTGCTAGCTGGATTTTTTTTTTAAAAAGGCAACAGTAGGCACTGGAAGTTCAACAGGGTGGTGGTCTGACTGATCTCAACTGGAAGAGTTCCATAAAATTGCAGCCACAACTGTGAATGCAGGGCTCTGGTGGATAGTGACCCCCTCTCCCCCATGCTAAGACCTCAGTGATTGGGCAGGAAGATAAAGGATCCGGCAGCCCCAAATTATTAAGGGGCTTGCACATTAATACAAGCAGGAAAGGAGAAGTAGTAATAATAACAGTAACAGTAGTAATAATAATAATTTATTTATACCCTGCCCATCTGGCTGGGTTTCCGCAGCCACTCTGAGCAGCTCCCAACAGAATATTAAAGGGAAGGATATGCAAGCTTGAGGGTTTCTGCAGCTCATTCTTGCAAGAATCAGAACTGAGCTGGGTCCATGAGTTCATGGTGAAGGCAAGTGAGCATCTGCTTTGTATGCAGGAGGCCCCAAGCTCAATCCCTGGCATCTCCAGGTAGGGCAGATCAGCTGTTTGAAACGCTGGAGAACCGCTGTCAGTCAGTGCAGAAGATAGTACTGAAGTAGACGGACCGGTGGTACGACTCTATAGAAGGCAGCTTCGCATGTTCCAAAAGCGGGAGCCACAATAAACCTATTGCTCTAACAGCAGAGAACCTGTGGCCATCCAGATGTTGCTGGACAACTCTGGCCATTCCTGACTTGGCCATCTTGGTTGGGGCTGATGGGAATCAGACCCCAACAGATTCCAATATGTCTCCAAAGGTGCTTGTGTGTGTGTGTGTGTGTCTGCATTTTTAACTATGTCCCGTCCCCCCCATGCCTTGAACACAACACAGAATGGTTAGTTTTAAAAATCAGGTCTGGGACGATAGCCAGAGGCGTAGTTAGGCTTGGTTGCACCACTGGCAAGAGCAGCGCTGGCAGTCTCCTGTCCCTGGTGACCTCTGCTGAAGCACCCAGGGGAGAAGCAGCCCAGGGAGCGGGTGGACTGATGGGCAGGCTCTGAGCCGCTCCATACCAGAGCAGAGAGGCACAATTTTTGCGCCCCCGTGGGCCTGCATCCTTGGTGGGGGCCAACCCCTGAATACACCCCTGATTTTAACATGTTAAGTAATACTACTGGTGTCATAATCAACTATTGGCATCACCTGTTTCTGGGCTGCAAAGATCACATTCATGAAGTTCATGTACTGCAACGCACTGTCTTCAGCAGCTTTTATGACCTGGGTGAAGAAATTGGCATTTCTTAGTCTACTATACTGACTAAGTGGAGTCTGCTGGGATTCAGTATTTGTAAGGAAATCTGAAAAGTCTTACCAAAATCCTAGACTTGATTTCCTGGCTGGCTGCATATTGAAGGAGGGGAGGGGGAAAGAGGAGAAATATATATATATGTAATTGCATCTAACTCCAAAGCTTTGCTGTCAATCTGTTCACAGAATCTCTATGCAGTCTCCATAGTTTGTTTTCTTTAAGCAAAGTTAAATCACCTGACTATAATCATAGCTCAGTAGCAGAGCACATGCTTGGCATGCAGTTGCAGGTTCAACACCTGACATCTCCAGTTTAAAAAAAAAGAATCCAGGAATCCGCCTTGGCAGCTCAGTCAGTAGAGCAAGGGACTCTTAATCCCAGGGTCATGGGTTTGAGGCCCATGTTGGGCAAAAGATTCCTGCATTGCAAGGGGCTGGGGGAGATGATCCCTGCGGTCCCTTCCAACTCTACAATTCTATGAAGTGATGGGAAGATCCTTCTCTGACTGAGACCCTGAAGACTGGAGGGGACCACAATGGATGGCACATACTGGAGCAAACTGGGCTAGATAGACCAACAGTCTGGCATGTTCTAAGACTGCTTCCTATATACCCCAAACATTGTTAAGGACTGGATGGAAAATAGGATATGAAACCTTCGTTTAAAGATAATTCAGAAACTCTTGTTAATATCAACCATGGTTAACTGCAAACCATCTTTTAAAACAGGGGTTTCCCTATATTTGCCTTCCAAGTCCAGAGCTTAGTTTAGCAAGCTATACTATAGTTTTGCTGTATGTTTCAGACCTTAACCAGAGCTAAGGCATGCTTGCATTAGGCCAAATTATATCTAATATCAGCACAGAAAACAACACACTCATGCAAAGATCAATTAATAAATCTTAAGAGTAATAAGATCATTTGTTGTTGTTGTCATTTAGTCGTGTCTGACTCTTTGTGACCCCATGGACCAGAGCACGCCAGGCACTCCTGTCTTCCACTGCCTCCTGTAGTTAGGAGTAAGCTCATTTCATTCAGAGTAATAAAGATGGAAAAAAGTCAACCCACATTTCTCTCTCTTAATTTGTTCCCGTTTTTTATTTTAAAAAACCCAGTAACTGTTACTGAATTAAGCATAATACTGTACCTTTTCCCTCTTTAGTCATCCTGTGAATATCTAAGACATGTAATATTCAGGAATAATTTGTTAAATATAAGAGCATCTTAATGTAGCAGGTGTTATAAAAGCCGAATTTCTGGGCTATGTCTACAAATACATCTGGCCTGATATATAAAACAGCTTTTTATGCTCCCATGGGTGAATATGTATGCACTGCCACCTCTTTTGCATCAATCAGCTCTCTCCTAGCTTTTTCCATTAAACATTTAGCATTAACTCCTTAATCCTCCTTCCTGAACTGCGACCAAGCCTAAGTATGGATAGCGTCATTCACCCCCAGTTCTCTCTTGCTATGCTTGTCCGTCTCTCTCTTCCCCCTGTCCAAATGTATACTGGGTGCTCCACTCTCAAGATGTATGTATACTGGATGCTCCTTGGGGGCAGAGACCTACCGCTCTCCCCCCTTTCTTTTTTTAGCTTATAAAACCCTGTATAAAGTATGATGCAGAATGACAGCACAACACATACATACAAAAAATCCAGGAGTGGTTGCAGAAATTATCTCCATGCTTTGGTTTTGAAAGAATAGGAAAAACTTTAAAAGTCTGGTTTCAGAAGGATACAGCAAATTGCTTTAGCAAGAGATCCTGCCAGTAATGATTCAGTCTGCTGCCCTCTTATTTCAGCTGCCACAAAAGAGAAATCACACACACAAACACAACACACAGACAAAATGAGTACATGGTTCAGTATTTCTTGGCTTTATTGTGTTAATTGCAATTGGATTTGATATCCCGCTTTATCACTACCCGAAGAACTAAAGGTAGTTCTTTATGGTGATGAAAACCTGTTAACCATTTGCTGTGGATTTCCTTTCCCCATGGGAATTAGCCTGAAAAGGCTGGTGCCTTCCTGTTCTAGGGAATAATTCAAAGGCACATGAGACCACTCCCTTGCTGAAGCTAAGCATGTCTGGGTCTGGTGGTCAGTGCCTGGATGGGAGACTGCCTGGGAAAGGAGATCTAAAATGTTAGAAACTAAAGAAAGAAATGTATAGTGCAGGGATTCTCAAAGGATGTGGCAGGGCAGAATGGCAAGTGTGGTGGAAAGATTCAAGGACAATCAAAGAAACCCTTAAACATTTCACTGCAGTATAGTATAGTATCAAAATGATTTTTTATTTGCAGAATAAGGATAGGTATCTTTTCAAAATGAGAGCAAGAGCATCAAGTGATGCTGAGGACAATCCTGGCTGAGTTCCAGAATCTCCGTTCAAACAGAGTGCTGGACAAGACTCATTTATACTTATATCTTGGGAATGATTCCTGTTCTTATAAAGCTGCATTGTTTTATACTTCCTGGATAGGCCATTATCATATTATAAAGTAGATTTGTTCTATGTCATAAATCAGGCACTGCTACGAGTTGTTTCTTTTTGTTTTCTTATTAAAAAAAAAGTAAATTTGGAAAGTTGTGGCCCAGAGAAAAAAGTTTG
This sequence comes from Lacerta agilis, assembly GCF_009819535.1. Taxonomy (NCBI): domain Eukaryota; kingdom Metazoa; phylum Chordata; class Lepidosauria; order Squamata; family Lacertidae; genus Lacerta; species Lacerta agilis. Next base: position 3,110,125 of record NC_046328.1, read on the forward strand.
AGAACCACTAGTATAGCCATTTAAATCACACATGGTATTTGTAGTGTAGGTATCTCTCAAGACTAAATAAGAGCAGGTGGCAACTGTCCATGTCGACGGGTGGAGGGAACAGCCACAGGGGAAAAAGAGGAAGTGGATGATGCAGCATCCAAGGGGTCTGCATCCAAGCCTGTAGGCCTCCAGATGTTACATCCTGACCATTGGCCACAATGACTGGGGCTGATTGGAGCTGAACAACATCTGGAGGCCCCCCCCCAAGTTCCCCATTCCTTACATAAAACAGCAAAACTGCCTTTCATATTAATGCATTCTAAGGGAAGTCACCCTATACCTGGTCATAGGGTTAAATGGTTTAGGAAAAAAGTAAGTAGGAAACACAGAGGCTGTGGAACAAAGCAAAACAAACCAGCTTCTCATCTTACTGTTGGTCATAAGGTCCTTGATCTCTTCTGCAATAGTTTCATTTATGGTTGTTAACAACTCATATTTTCCATCCTTGCTGCCAGATATATTAGATTCACCAAAGATATCAGCTGGTGCCCAATGTTTTCCAGGGTAGAGGAAACGACTATGAGAAAGTGAAGTTGTATTAACTTAATTGCCACAATATGAAGCATCAGACAACATTCAGCAATAAAGTCAAGATGAAAAGTAAGAAGAAAATGTGCATGATTTTGTTCCTACTGATTTCTATCATATACTTCAGCATATAAAATGCTTTAGAGTACAGTTCTCATTTATCTTCACAGCAACACTGTGAGGTCGGTAAGGCCCTCTTTGCCTTTTGTCATTTCCATGCTCACCAGCTACAAGCCTCTAGGATGAGCAATCAAAACTCGTGCATTGCCTTGCTGGATCATTCACACACTCACCTGGCGCAAATCGCTGCAAGCTACTAGGCGAGTATCCAAATACATGAATCATCTTTCTTGCTCAGACAAAAGATTCATCGCTGTCAGCACTGTTTCCAAAGAACAGCCAGTTTGCTATCTTTTGTGAGGCTCTAAAGATGAGTAAGTCTGAGATCCAGCCATCCCACCACTATTTAACTTCAGAATCTGATACGCTGCTATTTGAACTGCACCCACCCCTGCCTCTTCCTATTCTATCCACAGCTCTCTTCCAAAAGCTACAACCATCCAAAAAGTTACAATACCTTTCCTGTATATGACTGGCTATCACAGCCAGTTTGTTGTTGCGGTTCATAAATAAGTGCGAGTTTCCCAACACCATAGCTGCATCGAGGCATTTTGATAATGTAAGCTGTGGGTAAAAGCAGGGGAGAATTATTAAACACCACAAATATTTAAAATGGGGAATTAAATTTGTGAACATCTCATCAAACTGTACTTATGACAAGAAGTGGAAATGTAACTTAAATAATAAAATAAAACAGGGATGCGGAGCCAGGATGTTGCTGGGCTATAATACCCATCCCTGACCATTGGTCATGCTGGCTGGAGCTCATGGGAGCTGAAGTCCAACAACAGATTCCCCATCCTTCATTTAAAGAAAACTATAGGAAAATATTGGTTTACTCAGAGAATACAGGATAGTTCCCCCCCCCCAGACCATGCTAGATCTACATATGCTGCCTACTGAGAAGTGATCCCCACTAAACTAGTGTGTGGTCCATGTTTTGGGGGGCCCTTATAGCATCAACATCCAGAAAGAGAGGGCAAGGTGATAGAAGCTCCTCCTCCTCCTCCTCTTATCACTGCTCAGATGCTCAGAGAGGAGAACCAAAGGCACCAGCATCATGAAATAGCATCAAGTTCAGGGGTTCTTAAGGTGGCACAGGGCAACTTTCTGTCAGGCCTTGACAACTGCTCAACAATGCTGACCCCTGGTGCTGGCTCTGCACTAAACACACTACATTAGCACACTGAATTAGCACATTATCAGTCCAGTTCTAACTACAACTGACATAGGACCACACACTTAATTGGAAAATATTCAGACTCACAGGAACATTTATTTAGTATCAATGCTGAAGACTTCAATCTAGATTATAATAATGCATCCAAATTAGTGTTGTTGTTTTTTAAAAGGACACAAAATCAATGATTCTGACATAGGTTTCACATAACTGGGAAAGTCTTACCTCTGAGCCTCCTAATGCCTGCTTTCCCCACCAAATAGGGTTAGTGTCAACAACAATGACTAAGAGGTTCAACTCATCATCTGGAAAAAATAATGAAATATCAGCCCCCCAAATTGTGAAAATGTTAGCTGACAGTTTCCCAGCTCTGTAGGAAGACTGAAATTTACAGTCTATGTCTAGTTTGTTTGTTGTTGTCTCTTAATGATCTACAGAAAGTCCAAGGAACCATTCGCCCTCCAGATGCTGTGGGCCTACTCCTATTATTATTATTGTCCCTGTTGGCTGGGCTTGATGAAAACTGGAGTTCAACAACATCTGGAGGAACACAGCTTCCCTATCCCTTATCTACAGGCAGAAGAAAGGAGATTCCAACTAAACATCAGGAAGAAGTTTCTGACGGTAAGAGCAGTACAACAATGGAATGGTCTCCCACAGAAGGTGGTGGCCTTCTCCTTCCTTGGAGGTTTTTAAGCAGAGTGTGGATGGCCTCTAGAGTGGATGGATGCTTTAGCCGAGATTCCTCCATTGCAGGGTCTTGGATTAGATGACCTTCAGGGTCCCTTCCAACTCTACAATTCTGTGAGTCTACATCCATCCACAGAGGTGCTATAACAGCAGCCCGCTCAGTGTGGAGAGCTTCCAATGTCTTTTTAAAAAGATACAGCAGCAGCCCTTGGGAGTTACATTTCTTTCTTTCTTTCTGAATAGTGTTGATGGGAACCACATGTATGTAAACTTGAGCTCTATGATGAAAGGCAGGTGGGATATAAATGTAAGAAAATAAAAGAAAATCTTTATAATAGCTCTTTTGAGTTAAATGCTATTATTCTCATTTTACAGACAGGAAATGTAAGCATATGTGTAGGCAGTTGGCATCTGTCTGTCTCTGGAGGCAATGGAGGGATGCCAAGCAAACAACATTTTACTAGCCCTAAAAGCCAAAGAGAGTTGCCAGAAAAGGAAGAGGTGTGGGGGAGGGAAGAGTGAAAGTGGAGGAGAGAAAGCTGTAATCAATTATTTTGCTCCAGTTAGCACAAATGCTGTTAACATGCAGATGAAAGCTGATCTCTCTGTGTGTGAAGATACGTTTGTGCATTTCAGTGGGTGTTTAGCAGTCTATGTTTACACCTGAATCCCAAGGAGGAGTGAAAAGAGTGACTGCTTAGATCCCATTTTAAACTCAGTTTTCTTTTTTAAAAAAGAGAGGGAGGAGCTCTGCACATATTTAAGGACCAGGAAAAACACTCAGCACATGCTCAGATGCAGCCACACCACAGAGCCAGAACTTAAAACACACACACACACACACACAGGAACTTGACAGCCACGCGCGTGAGACTCCCTCCCTCACTCCTGGTTAACTCAACAGCAGCACAGGGAATGAGCCAGAATCGCACCGCCGATCCTTCCCCGCCCCGTTTTTGCCTGAAATCCTGGGGCAGCAGCGGGGAGGCGACACCAGACGCCGCGCACTCACCTCCACTCATATCGCCCCGCAGCAGGGACCAGCAGGCGGACTTCCGTCGCTCGAGAATGAGGGCACGCGAGCTTCAGGCGCATCATCTCGACGTCACTTTTCCCACTTTTCCTCCCGCTTCCCCTCCCCGGAAGTAACTGCAGCATGGAAAGGTTTCCGGCAAGGCCAAGCGGCGCTGCGCTGAAGGTTCCGCCCAAGGGGCAGCGTGGATCGGGAGAGCAGCTGGGAAGGTTTGGGTGACATTTTCTCCTACCATGAACGAAGCAGGTAAGGCAGTGAGTGTTGTGCGCTGCAGCTGGTAAATTGTTGTTGTTGTTGTTTCGGTTTTCTAGAGTATGTCCCCAACTCTGTCATCAAAACAGCAACAAAAGGAGGAGATTCCCTTCAGTGGCCAAATAAATTTGTATTTTATATATGTGTGTTAGGGGGAAACATAATAATATTAAATGGTTTACTGTCATATATAAGCGTATGTTGGTGTTAGCAACAACAACCGCGTGTGAGAATGGCCACTGTTGGTACTGTAATTTACTTTGTTCGTGATTTTATACATTTCATTTCCTTCTGACTCCGCTGTTATCAGTTCCACAAACACACACATGTATATACACCTGCATCTCGGGACAGCATCTGTTGAAGAGTATATAGACCACAAAAGTTCACAAGAGTCATAATGAATGTGTTAACCTTTTCGTGTCACAAGGCTCTCTACTGCATAAATGTTATGATTGTATACGATGCAAATTGCCACAGTAGTTCATGCGCTGGTTACTTCAAGACTGAATTACTCCAATGTGCTCAGTATGAGGCTTCTCTCGGGCTTGATCCGGAAGCTGCAGTTAGTGCAGAATGCTGCAGGACGATTGCTGACAGGAGTGAGGCCTTGTGCTCGGAGGTCTGCACTGGTTGCCAATTTGCTACTGGGCTAAGTTCAAGGCATTACTATTAGTAATTGGACTACCACTCCCAACACCCTTGACCACTGGTCATGTTGCCTTGCGCTGATGAGAACTGCCCACCTCTGATTACACTGTATGGCAGTGACTCTCTCAGTCTTCCAACTGGAGTCTTTCCCAGCCCAACCAGGAGATGCTGATATTGAACCTGAGATATTCAGTATGCTGTTGGGGGATACTAAGAAAAGCTGTCTTTTAATCAGATCAGAATGCTGGTCTTGCTCGCTGATTGATCCTTTTGACTGGAGATTCTGAGATTGAATCTGGAACCTTTTTCATAAGATGCAGGGGCTCTACTGCATAGCTACTTTCTTGTAAAATGGTGCGTCAATTATCATAGTTATTGGATCTCTTAAAAACAGCAACTGTGACTGTGGGGATTCCAAAGCTGACAATTTAAACGACCATTGTGATGAATTTGTACTAGCTGAAAGCACAGCTAGTTTGTGAAGTGTGAAAGCAGAACCTCAATGACTCTCCCCTTCTCCATCCTGCCCTGTATCTTCTTTTCAGAGCTGGTTGAAGCTTTTAAAACCAAGATTACGCAGGAGCCAGATGTTGCCTCTGCTGTGGCAGCCATCAATGTCTTGTTGGAGTTCTTGAAGAGGGACAAAGGCACGTAAGGCAATCAGATTGGGTGGGCTGAGTTCTGGAGCTACCAGTTTGCACCTGGTTTTCCGGGAACCTTTGATTTATAGTAAAACTTGCTGTCTCCTTGCTGAGTTCAAGTTGCTAGATTTAGCGTATAAAGCCTTATACAGCTTGTGACCAGGATACCTGAATACCCCTTATATACCCAGTCAACCATTGTGTTCTGCTGGTGAGAGCCTCTTGCAGATGCCATCTCATTAGAAGGCCTGTTCTGCACAATGTAGGAATCAGATCTTTTAGTATTGTGGTCCTTTCCCTTTGGAATTCCCTCCCTTGAATATTAGACAGGTGCTATGTCTGTTCAGACATCCTCTTTCAACAAGCTTTTTAAATGGAGTTCTTGTCCCAATGTGCATCTGTATTGGAATTGTTTTTAATATGCCTTTCATTCTTTATCACTTGTTATTTGCTGCCCTGGGAGGAAGGGCAGGATACAAACTTAATAAATAAGTAGATCCTGTAAGCTATAATTCTGCGCACCCCTGGACAATGTTGTCATTGGGCCTTTAGTAGCTTACTCTCTCCCTCTTTCTGTCAAGGTGAGACAATTCAAGGGTTGAGAGCAAACCTCAAAAATGCCATAGACATTCTCTCTGGTGTTGACTCTTCAGTTGCTGTCTCTTCTGGGGGAGAGCTCTTCTTAAGATTCATCAGCCTCACGTCTTTGGAGAATCCAGTAAGTTTCACTTAGCTTTTCATAAAGGGTGGCAACTGTTTGGTAGTAGTCCTCTTTACACCGTTGCTGGTTTTTAGATGAAGGCAATACAGAGCAGGACCACAAGAGCTGCAATGAAACACATTTGCCTTGTGTACTCAGGGACTGCCTCTCCCCATATGAACGGACTCAGACCCTGCAATAATCACCTGAGGCCCTTATTTGTGTGCCTCCTCCATGAGAGGTCCAGAGGGCAGCAACACAAGGACAGGCCTTTTCTGTGGTGACTCCACGTTTGTGGATTGCACTCCCTAGGGAGGCTTGCTTGGCACCTTGGTTACATATTTTTAGGAGCCAGGCGAAAACTTTCCTCTTTCCCAGGCCTTTGGCTAATTGAGCAATGTTTGGCCTTTTAAACGGTGGCAGGTATTGTTTTTTGTTTGTTCCTATGTTATGTGTTTTTCTGTTTTTACATTGTAAACTGCCCTGTGATCCTTGGATGAAAGGCAGTATAGAAATTAAATAAATACGTAGTTACTTCCTTACTATGATCTGGAACCAGTTTTAAATGTCAGGGAACAGCGCTGGAACAAATTATGTGCTAGTAACAGTGAAAGAGGATTCTGGAGCATTTGCAAAGTTTGTATATCACTCTGTGCACCTCAGAAGACTCAGAGGATGTATGAACTTCAGCACTTTTTCTGTCTCTCTTTTTTTAAAAAAAGCTAAGCCAGTCTTGTAAATAAGCCTATAGAAGTTACTAGCCTGCACCAAACAAAAAAACAGCAGAGAGCTGACGGGAAGAGAATAAATAAATCAAGTTAATAATAAATTTCTGTGCTGGCTGTAGAGGGAATGATGGGCTCCTTCCTTCTTCTGCTAGCTGGCTCAGTATCTTGCATGCATGCAATTCCTTACCACCTATGGCTACCAAGCAGTTGCTTATAAACAAAGTTATGCTAAGCATGACACCCAGGGCATATTCTAGTTTATTTCACTAGTTATTTTTTCTTTCTTTTTCCAACTGATATAGCTATAGAAACAGTACAAATTACATAATGCATATCTAGACATGTTAAACATTTCACTTTGAAATTATACAGAAGAAGAAACTATATTGTTGTGCTATCATACATATAACAAGAAAAGCATAGCTGTCAACTTTTCCCTTTTTTTAAGGGAAATTCCCGTATTTTGAATAGGATTCCTCGCAAGAAAAGGGAAAAGTTGACAGCTATGCAGTAAAGCGCTAATATGGATTATTTTTTACTGTTATGTATCTCTCAAAAATTAATCAGAGGACTCCACTGGATTATGACTGAAAGATACTCTTAATTCCATTTCTTGTGCTGCTTTTTCCAGGACTATTCCAAATGCAAAGATATCATGATTCAGAGAGGGATGCTTTTCCTCGCTCGAACCTCTAAGTCAAGGAGCAAAATTGCCGAACTTTGCCACACGTTTGTCAAAGATGGTGGGGTAAGTGAGCTTGGGTCACATTAGGGCAAAGAGGTAGAGTGAAATGTCTTGTGCGTATCCCACAGATGCTCCATGCGTGTGCAGAAACGGATGCTGGGCAGAAAGATTGTATCCTATGAATCTCTGAGCTAAGCCAGGCATGGAATCATAGAATGGAAAAGACCTCGGAGGTCCTCCAGCCATGCCCCCCACTCAGTGAAGCATCTGCAATGCAGGATGCAACTTTGCTATATAACGTGCCTGACTAACTAACCATCCAGCCTCTGCTTTAGAACCTCCAATGAAGGAGAGAGTCCACCACCTCCTGAGGTCCGTTCCACCGTCAAACAGCTCTTAATGTCAGAAAGTTCCTGCATTGCAGGGGGTTGGACTAGATGACCCTTGGGGTCCCTTCCAACTCTACGATAATATGATTCTGTGACAGTGGCTATTCACAGGGTGAATAGGGTGGCCAGAGGGTGTTAAGGCTGGGCATTTGCCAGGGCCCCAAGGCCAGAAGAGGGTCCACTGCCCTAGCGTAAGCTGTTTTGTCACAGAGCCCATTCCCAAGTTTTGCATCCATGGCTGATGGCCATCTGTCATGGATGCTTTAGTTGAGATTCCTGCGTTGAAGGGGGTTGGACTAGATGACCCCCAGGATCCCTTCCAACCTCATGGATGTTAATATAGCCTTGACAGAACCTCGAGTGGATTTCCATGGTACGCAATAAACTGAAGAATCCTGTGCCTTGCCTCCTCAGAGAATCTTAACTCACGCTTACTCCAAAGTGGTCCTGCGAGTGTTAGAAGCCGCCGTGGAAGCAAAGAAACGTTTCAGTGTCTACATCACTGAATCGCAGCCTGATCAAGCAGGGCAAGTAGATGGGACTTCTCTTTCCTCTATGTTAGGGGCACAAGGCTCTGTGCAAACAGAGGAAGCCATTTGCTATCTGTCTTTATCTGAAAAGGTTTAACCCCCTGCAAATTTAGGGGGCAGTCTTCTGCACACTGAACTTGGAAGTAAGTCCCATTGAACACGGTGGGACATATTTCTGAACAAGCACGCAGCAGATCAGTCTGCAGATTCGGCAGCTGGTAAATCACTTTGATTTAAGAGCAGCCCAAGAATCAATAGGTCTTGGTGAATGGATTTGCCAACTTTTTTATGTTGGGCTTTTGCCACATGTCGCATGTTTTAAATCCCCCTTTCCTCCCAGGAAATCAGAATAATATACAAGGTTTTATTTCCTCTACTCCCCGGAATTTTCTGCCCACAACAACCATGTGAGGTAAGGTGGGCTGAGAGATGGTGATTGGGTCAAAGACCTCACAGTGAGCCACATGGTGAGTGGAGATTTGAACCTGGGCCTCTGTGATTACAGTCCAACACTCCACCGTAGTCTTCCCCAACATGGTGCCCTCCAATTGGAGGCTGATGGGAGTTAGAACCCTACAACATCTAGGAGAACCACCTTGGGAAAGCCTGCTCTAACCACTGCACAGCACTGCCTCTCTTCCCCTTACTGTTCTGCATGAACCAGAGGATTGGAGGGTGGGGGTGGAGAAGAGCAACCTTGCTTCATGCCAGGGTACAGTGAAGGAAAGAACCAGCGGGAAAGCAGCCAGAGGGCTTGAGGGGGGAGTCCGGTTTCACTTTCTGGAAAGGTTTCTCTGCAAATCCCAAAAGACTTGTGGAAGGACATGTCACCATTGGTGACCAGGGGAATAAATTTGTGGAGCTCCATAGTTTTTTTAATCTCCAGTGGCACAATGTCACTTAGAAACAAATCACTCTGAGTTCATTGGGACCTGCTCTCTGGTAAATTTGTTTAGACCTGATTTCTTGAAACAACATCCCCAGTGCAAAAGGAGGCGTAGGAGTTGATGATGAGAAGAAGAAAAAAGGAATTCTATGCCGGGAGCTAATTTGCTCACGCTCGCTCTCTCTCTCTCTCTCTATATATATATATATATTTCTGTTAAATTTTTGAACACTATTTTGAACCAAAAACACCCTATTAATTAAAAAAACCTGTTCACAATTACACAGGCAGAAGATGGCAAAGGCACTCGGTAAACTTGGCATTCCTGTGACCATCATCCTGGATGCTGCCGTTGGGTAAGTCTGTGTGGTTAGTGCTGCAGCTGGGCTTTTGAAAGGCACTTGGACATAGTGACATGCTGTGAGGGCTGCAGAGGAAGAGAACCTGCAGGATCCTGGTGTTTAAAGGGCTGGTTCTTGCAATAGCAAGCCAAGGCTGCTGGCCATAGCGCAGTGCGAGAGCATTTGCCTTGGGTGCAGAAGGTCCAAGATTCAATTCCCAGAGATTCCAGGCAGGGGTTGGAGAGAGCCCTGCCTGAAACCCTGGAGAGCTGCTGCCAGTCTGTGTAGACAATACTGTGCTAGATGGACCACTGGTGTGACTCAGTATAAGGCAGATTCCTGGTTTCCTTTATCCCCCTCCTTTCTCTTTCGCTAATCTCGTGTTTCTCTTCCAAGTGTAAAACAAGTGGCAAGGGGAGGGTATAGCTGAAAGGGTGTTACTTTAAGCGTAACAGGAGTGGGCTCTGTGCATCACAATGGCCCCCACCCCAAATAACTCCTTGGATGGAACAGGAATTGAGTTGTTTTTATTCCTTCTGAACAGCTACATCATGGAGAAAGTGGACCTGGTGATAGTTGGCGCTGAAGGAGTGGTAGAAAATGGAGGAATTATTAACAAGGTAAAGTGTGCGTCTGCCCAGGTTTTTCGTGGCTCCCTAAACACAGTTTGGGAAATAGCTGTTTTTCCAGAGCTGTCCTGCTAGATCCGAACAAAAGTCCCGTCTTCTCCAACATCTTGCTTTCCTCCGTTGGTTAGCCAGATTATTTAAGGAAGAAGCTCAGGAACGGCAGAAGAAAGTGCTTGTCGTTCCCTAGATTTTTCCCTCCAACACACACACAAAAAGACTTTAAAAATCCATCCTAGTCAGCTTTCCTTTGTAAAAGCTTATTTGATTGATTCCGTTACCTCTCTTTCTTCCCAACTGTCTCCAAAAAAAGTTAGAATTCTGCAGCCTGTGGTTCAAATATTGTTCAAAATAAATAAGCAACATTGCCTATTTGCTTTTATGGGGCATAATTGTACATAATTTATTCTAATTTTGCTAGTCAAGGGGAGCGGTAGAGCAGAAGTGTTGACCACTGGAAAACTCGTTTAGCTGCTCCTCTGTCATCTGAGCAGGAACTATGTATGTTCATTCTGAGTAGAATCTGCGTTCTGTTTTTTTTAAATAAAATAGAACAGAAAGCTAGAATGTGAACCCACACACCCATGTACATAGGAATGTTCTGGCTTCTGTGGAATCCTACCATACATGCATAGCATAAGGCTTGCTTATATGTGAACATACCCTTTTCCTCAAAAGTTTTGAGACCTGAATCAAGGGAGTTGGTTATTTATTTGTTTGTTTGTTTGTTTGTTTCAGATATAATGCAAGAAGCATAAGACAGGATACAGTTAAGCACTTTGAAGTTCCACTTATTTTCAGTGAGAGACGGAAACATGTACTTTATAGTGCAAACCTAGGCATGTCGACTCAGGAGGAAATCCCTTTATTTCACAGTAGCTTAGTAGGTATAAAATTGTAGCTTACTTACGTGGGAACCTGATTAAACTCAGTGGGGTTTACTTTGAGTAGACATGCACATAGGACTGCACTGTAAATCTCTCCAACAAGACTTCACTGTGCTCGGCTCTGACAGAATCTTACCTTTGGGGTTTCTTTTGTGTCATAAAGCAAGGGGTGTTTGGTTCATCATCATAACCTGAGACTGTTCCTCCCTCCCCTCCCCATGGCCTCTTCAGATTGGCACAAATCAAATGGCTGTGTGCGCCAAAGCTCAGAACAAACCCTTCTACGTGGTGGCAGAGAGCTTCAAGTTTGTAAGACTCTTCCCTCTGAACCAACAGGATGTCCCAGATAAATTTAAGGTAAAGGAAAACTAATTTTGCTTCCTGGTTATCTGCGTTCAAAACTCTGTAGCCTGCAATTGGGTGGAAACCTCTGAGGAATTTAATGTCCGATCTTGGAAGTAAACCAGTATAAGGGGGAGCCATCCAGGGATTTGGGACACTGAGGTGCATTTGTCGCCTTCATTATCAACTTCCAGAATGAATTTGAAAATATTCATGTTTACTCAGGCATTTAGGGACTGAAGAATTCTGTTCCTGACAACCCTGAGGGTGTTGGATGAAACGTTGTTTTCAATGGTCACTGCTTTTAGATGTTTTTAATTGTCATTGTTTTTCTAATGTTTTAGCTGCTTTGTTTTAAAATTGTGGATGGGTATGCCATCCTGGACTACTTCAGGAGGGAGGGCAGGATGTGCATTCAATGGAGAAATAAGTGATGGGTGGGCGACTCCCAGTTCTTGTCTCTCCATGGCATCTGAGTTGGGTGAAGCTGTGCAAGACTTGCCTATTTTTGGCTGCCGCTAGTAATAATTTTAATTCAGTGATTGATGTTACATGTTTCTAATAGATTTATCTGTTTTATATATCTTTTTCTGTTTGCTTTGTTGTAACCTGCCCTGTAACTTGTGGAAAGGGCAATATATAAGTTGTCAACTAAGCAAAACCCCACCTTTTATTATAACCAATTCTGTAGCTCGAGCTGAGCAGAGTTCTTTCAAGCAATTTCCCCCCATTTTTCAGCCAAAATAGGCTCCCAGAGTAGCATACAAATGCTTTCAAGTAAGACAGTCCCTGCCCTCATGCTTACAATCTAAAAGAATGACATAAAAGGAAAAGGGTTTGTGGGAAGCAGGAAAAAAATCAAGCTCAGGCATTAGATCTTAGTTACCAAGTTCCTCAGGTCGCAATTCAGCAAGGGACAGAGCTGGATCCAAGCGCAGGGGAAGGGCTGCTTCATTCTTCCACTTGTGGTGTCGACAGCAGTGAGCTAGATGGGTCTGACTTGGTGTAAGGTAGCTTCCCATTGTCAGCCTGCGTTCAGACTATGCAGTCTGGGCATATGTGTGTTGAATGTTACACATGTACAGAATACTGTAGCAGGCAGGACCCAAATCAATGGGTTCAAATGACAAGGAAAAGGATTTAGGCAAAATGTCAGGAGGACCCTCTTGATGGAGCACTGTTTGACAGTGGAACAGGCTGCCTCAGTCTGAATCAGACTATTAATCCTTCTGTTTTAGTATTGTCTGCAAAACTGTAATCCAGAGTTGCAGGCAGGCAACACTCTCAGCCAGGAATTGAACCTGGGACCTTCTGCATGCGAAGGCAACGCTCTGCCCCCGAGCAACCTCCTTTCCCTGCAAGGTGCGGCACTCTTGTTCATTAGAGCTTTTCAAGCTGGGTGCCTGCCTATTGGGGACGATGTAGTAGCCAACTTTTCTGAATGGGCAGGTGATTAGACCAGATTACCTTTAGGCGCCTCTCAGCTCTGTGATCCTGTGTTCTAAGTCATGCTGCCCAACTTGGGTGAAAAAGGTGTCCTTTCACAGAAAATGAAAACTCACCACTTTTTCTTATTTCTTCCCCAGTACAAAGCTGACACGCTGAATCAGGGTAAGGCACTTGCAGAGGAGCATCCCTGGATCGATTATACTTCCCCATCTTTGATCACTCTGCTCTTTACAGACCTTGGGGTCCTGACCCCCTCTGCTGTTAGCGATGAACTGATTAAACTCTACTTGTAAAATTGTCCACATCTGGCGTGCCTAAGGGCGATTATGTTTCTCTACCAGCCTGTTAAAAAGGCAAACCCTGTAAGTAAGAAGGACGATTGCTGGTAATGAATCATGGGGTGGCTCAATTTGAAGAACCAAGTCTCTCAAACGGGTTGCATGCAGAGCCCACAATGCAGCTTGGAAAGTTAAATTGTCAGGAACAAATTCACAGAAGGTTCAGATATGTTAGATTTTATTTGTAATTCAGTTTATTACCCACCATTCACCGTAGGTCTTCTGTTCTGGGCCATTATTGAGGATTACACACACATGAAGGTGGTGGGTGGATGGAAGGACCCTGAGTGGGAGGTAGGGAAGACCACCCAGGGGGAGAGGCTGGGAGAAGAAAGGAAAGCTGGGTGGGTCCACCAATTTCTGTGTGAGAGAAAATGCTAAGAGCTACCTTTAAGAGAGGAATTTGCATTTTCTTTTCTTTCTGTTTTTATTTGGATTAGTTCTTTTATCTTATTGTATTATGAAAAACTTTAATAAATACTATTTTTTTAAAAAATACTAAAATAAAATATATCAATCAACACCTTTATTGGCATATATAAAACAAAAACATACAAACCACCTTGTATATATAATAACTCTACAACATACAAGACAAAAAGGAAAGGAGAAGAAAATAAGGAATCCTCAGCAGTTATTGTTAGATAGGCCAGATGTACTGGCTTTAATTTCATAAGTCCTATTCAAATAATGAGCCATAATTCTAGTGAGTTCAGGGGAGTCATCCCTCAGCAGAAGCTGGGCCGCGAGTTGTTTGTTGGGGAGGGCCCTGAGCCACATAAAGGATATTGATGGGCCAAAATAAAAAATGTTAGAGGGCAGTCCAGTATCATGTGGTCCATAGAGTCCGACACTTTCTGACCACAAGGGCAGATTCTGTTCTGGTAGGGGATGCCTTTGAGCCTTCCGAATAGCACGGAAGACGGAAAGGCATTTAATATATATTTTTAAATAAATCTTTTAAGAAGGCAGGCTTAAGATGATGGAGAACAGCTGGTGGATGATGATCTGAACCTCAATTCTCTTAGATAAGAGAAACCAGACTTTTCAGAAGGAATGACACAAAATGTTAAAAGCAGATAGCCAGGAAGTGACTACTTACACTCAATCCCTCAGGCCAGGTAGGCGTGGGAGGTAGAATCCCTGCCCCCTTCTTCCTACAAGGAGCTCGGAGCTGGATGCCTGATCTCCCCCTTGTTAGCCTCATCACAGTCCAACAAAGTAGGTTAGGCTGCAACACCCTGAGACCTCTGGGTATAGGGCGGTATATAAATTCAATAGAGAAATAAAAATAAATAAACACAGCAACTGGGACAAGGTTACCCAGCAAGAATGCGCCACTGCACCAGGCTGGCTTTGTAGTATACAACTTATTGCAAGACATGGGAGGGAGGAAAAATCTGGGAACCTTTGCAACACGATGCTTAAAATCTTAACAGCAAAGTGGTCCTTACTCGTAGCTTCCTGGCAAAGCCCACACTTTGCCAAGTTCAATCCTTGGCACTTCCTGTTAAAAGAATCTCCTGTAGCAGCTCATCAATAGGCAGTGGCTTCAAGTTGTCCTGATTGAAAGCTGTGCTGGCTGGGGCTCTATGAGAGCTGAAGCCCAAATCGTCTGCAGAGCTCCAGGTTGAACAATGCTGCTGTATCATAAGGCCCCAACAGCAACAATATCAAGAGTGAAATGGCACTTGGTATGTGTATATCAAGTTTTATTTGTATCAAAAAGGAGAGTTCAGCTGGACATTTCACCCTTCAGTCTGAGCCTCCCACAGCTCCTGCCTGGGCCTCCTTCCCGCCGTGCAGCAGCTTCTTCTCAAACTCCTCCTCACTGATTTTGCCCTTCTTGAGCCTTTTCAAGAGCCGGGTGTCCTGCAGGAGCTCCTCCATATCCTCGTCCTCCACATCAGAACCCTGCAAGCAAAAGGGGAGAAGACCAGATCTTAGCAGGGCACAGAAATACTTGGGCAGCAACTGCCGGCGTCATAATGACGTTCTACAAATCTATGGTGCAACTGCCTTTGGAGGGCAGTGTACAGTCCTGGTCGCTTCACCTCAAAAAGGGTATTGTAGAGTTGGGGAAAGTTCAGAAAAGGGCCACCAACACCCCACCCTCCCACCCATCCCACCCACTTCCTTCTCCCCCCTCCCTCCCTAATGTCTCAACTACTAAAATTGATCTGTAAAAATGTTTTATGGAAAAATATGAGAGACATTACACACTTTGTAAACCAAGAAAATCTTTAATAAAGAAATTACAAAAAAAAAAGAAAAAAAGAAAAGGGCCACCAAATGACCGAGGGGGTGGAGCGACTCCCCTATTAGGAAAGGTTGCAGCGTTTGGGACTTTCCAGTTTGGAGAAAAGGCAAGTAAGAGGCAACATGACAGAAGTTTATAAAACTATGCATGGCATTGAGAAAGTGGGTACCAGGGGGTGGAATTCCCCTCTCTCGGAACATTCGAACTCGTGGACACCCAGTGAAGCTGAATGTTGGAAGATTTTGGATGGATAAAAGAAAGTGCTTCGTGCAGCAGATAGTCAAATATGGAACCCTTAGATGGTTTTAAAATAGGATTAGACAAATTCATGAAGGAGGAGAGGGATCCTAGCCATGGTGGCTTGGCTCTGCCTCCACAGCTGGCAGGCAGCAATGCTTCTGAATACCAATTGCTGGAAGCCGCAGGAGGAGAGAGCTCTTGTGCTCAGGTTCTGCTTGAAGGTTTCCCAAAAGAAGCATCTGGTTGGCCTCTGTGAGAAGAGGATGTTGGACTAGGTGGGCCACTGGGCTGATCCAGCAGGCTCTCCTTATGTTCTTATGACAGACACATAGTTCCAGCTTACCCCAAACAACTGCATTAACCTCTCTGCTGCTGCTGCTCCTAGTATTTATTTATCCAACCCACCACCCTTTTCAGTCAAGACTGGCTCTCAAAAAAGCAGCTTGCAATTAAAATCCACAAGAAAAGATGCAACATGCTAGGTAGATGTGGAGGTGTTGAACTGTAGTTGAGTCAATTAAACTGCTCAGAGTAGACCCACTGAAATTAATGACTCTTTATTCTCAATAGGTCTACTAGCCCTAGATGCAATCAAAAATAAAATAAACATGGTAGAACACTCCCCTCACCTCCTCTCTTTTCCTTTTGGCTGTCATTTTCTTCTTCTTCTCCTTCTTTGATTTCTGCTTGGACCAGGCTTTGTTGCGGGTGAGTTTTCTCTGCCCCCTGTGCTCCTGCCACTCCTTCCTTCGCTGCTCCAACAGCTTTTGCCTCTGTTTTTCCCTGTTCTTGTCCTTGAAGGCAATTGTGTCCGTGTCAATATCAACAGACGTGAAGTCCGAAAAGCACTTGCCTTTCAGCTCCGGCATCCGTGGCATCTTCAGCAAACCAAAACCGCGGGCCAGGCTACTAAAGTCCAAGTCTATTGAGAGGGGGTGGGACAGAAAAGAGAGAGAGAAAAAGTATAGGGATGGATCAAGCCACATACAGAATCCATGTGACAAAGCAGAGACTACACGGGCCAGCTGGAATGTCACAATAAAATAGGGACCACCAAGCTTTTGGGGGCCAGTGAGCACATTTGGAATTTAAAGAAAGTACCATGGGGGCCAGTCACAAAATGACTGGATTACCGGTACTTGAAATGGGTGTTGCATCTAAAAGGGGAGAAAGAGAGGCAGACTCACAAAATGGTTCAAGCATGCCCCACCTGTGCCCCAATGGAAAACACCTACATCAGCCACCTCCATGCTTGCTCACAGAATATCTTCTTGCACCCACCCTCCGTGGAGAATGGAAGGGAGAGTGCTCAATTTAGGAGGGGCTCAGCCACTGCAAACAAGAAAATGTGCAGGAAAAGAGTCTTGTGGATTGTGAATTTTTGAAGGGATAATTCATAGGAGGTGCCATAGACAGGTCGGCTATTGGCACACATGGGTGCCATGTTGGCAGCCCATGGGATAAACCATGGTTCACTCTGGTTGGGAGAACCACCAGCAAGCCCTGGGCTCATGTTATGCCCCCTTCCTCTCCTCCTCAGATATGGCTGTGAGGAGATCAGAAACTTCCATTTCTGATAAACTCCAGATTAGCGTTAACATCAGAACCATACCTTGCAGTTTCATCTTAACTTACCGGGGGCCCTGCAATGTGCCCGAGCCACGCGGCTCTCCTGGGAGTAGCATGGTGGCTTGGACGCCTACAGGCTCCACGCTGCCCAAAACACCAGTGTGGTGCTTGCTTTCGCCTGCCGCTTCTCCCTCAGTCACCCTACAGCTAAAGGGGAGGTGGCAAGGCTCCGTGCAGTGCTCTCTGCCCCGACTCGGTGCCCCCCTGCTCCAGGCGCCCAAGCAGCTAGCTACAACGCTGTGAAAGAAGCTGACTTCACAAAACATAATTTGAAGTTGGCTTGTTTCTACAAACCATAATTAAAATCAACCAGTTTGCCAGGTTTGCATGAAACGACAAGCTGTGGTTAATCAAAGCCAAAAGCTTAGGCTTTAGACTTCTTCCTCATGGCCTCACCGGAGAAGAAAAGGAGAAGGCAAAGCATGTGAGAAGCTACTTCTCTAGCCAGAGACAGAGGTCAAGAAGGGGCAGCGCAGCTTAGGGGTAGAGCATTTGCTTTGAATACAGAAGGTTCCAGGTTCAATGCAGGATGAAGGGCAAGACGGAAATTTAATAAATTATAAATCTCTAGGTAAAGGGCTGGGAATGTCCCGTGTCTGAAACTTTGAGAAAGCCACTGGCAGGAAGCACTGTCTACACTGAGCTAAATGGACCAATGGTCTGGCTCAGTAAAAAGCAGCATGTGCCAGCAGGGGGCCTTCCAAATGTTTTGGACTAGAACTCCCTGATGCTGATGCTTGGGCTGATGATGGGGAGTTGTAGCACAAAACATCTGGAAGGTACCAGGTTGGTGACGGCTGCCATAGAGCATTCCTGAATCAAAACTGCCAGTAGCAATACACACACACACCCCTAGTGCAAATTACCTTTTATCCTGAAGATCAGGTTGCACTCGTGTTTGGCATAAGCCTGCACGTAAGATACAAAGGCCTTCATCCCCTTCTCATAGAAAGCTCTGTCAGCCAGACTGAGAGACTTCAGCTTCGGCAGGACATCTGCCACGTTGCTCTGCAGTTTCATTTCCTGCATGGGACACTGACAAGAGGAGTCCAGTTTCAAATTATTTGAAACAAGACACTGGAAGTGCACCCCTTAATTCAGCTACTTTTAAATATGACATCCATGTGAATAATTTTGCAAGTCAGACCTTTTTTTGCACATCATTTTTGCCAAAATAATAATAATAATATATCTTGCCAAAGACTTGTGCAGAAGGGAGAATTTCTGAAGGTGCAGATTCCCCCACTAGGAGTGCTGCATAAGCAGGAAAAGTCACAGCGGTTGAAATTTACTTACCGGTATTTATTAATTTCATTCATTACCGGTAATTGTCTCCCATAGAGCATCCCAAAGCGGTATGCAAACAATTTCAAATAGAGAGGCAGACTAGGATACAAATCGCCACATAAAAGACCCGTTGGAAAAGAAAGTCCTTCAAAAGGCACCGAGGGGAAATAGAAGACAGCTGTCTCTAAGACACCTGTCTCTAAGAGTAGGTGCCACCACGCTAAAGGCTTCATTCCTACATTGTACAGAACAGATCTAGTAAGACGGAACTGCAGGAGCCCCTCACCTGCAGAGCACAGTGCGTGGTTATGTACACAAGGAGTGAGACAATCTTTTAGGTCTCCTGGTCCCTAAAAGATGTAGAGGACTTTGCAGAACAGTCAATATTCCTTCCCCATCACAGATTATTCAGGAACTGCATTCTCAGTGGAACCTGGAAGCATTCTCCCTTTCCACGCACCTTTTGGTTAATGGCTAGAAAACTGATGTAGGCTTCTTCCATGGGAAGCAAGAAGACAAGTGCGCTGCCCAAGCGCCCGATTCGTGCAGTGCGGCCACAGCGATGAACGAAGGCACTGGAACAGTGGGGGAAAGTGGATCAACACGAGGAAAGGGCACACCTCCTTCGAAGCCAGCACAGGTCCCCACATCTGTATGCTATCACTGTAGAGCTCAGCAGGCCCTTTACATCCCGCTTTTTTGCAGCCATAAACCAGAGTGGCCATTAAAGATTGGTTGCATTCTTAAAGAGAAGGGAAGAAAGGGGAGAAACACTCGGTACCTTGCATTGCTTGGAGGGTCACACTGCAAAACCCAGTTCACCTCTGGAATGTCTATGCCTCGGGCCATCACATCGGTGCAAACCAGAATGCCACTAAGAAATCATGGGGAAATGCAAAGTTTTAGGGGGGGGGGACAGAAATAAAACTGAAATAACCTAGTGATTCTCCCAACTTAATTGGCTCTTATATGCAGAACAAGTTGGTCCTGCAACAAAAAGGTGCAGCGTGGAGTAGTGCTGATCAGGAATCCAGCCACTCTATTTCCACCTCCCACCTAAAAATATATATATCAGCATTCTGTAGCCACAGAGCATGCTCAGTCCCCACTGGGGTGCTTTTGAGCCCTCCCTGCCTGCCTGCCCTGCCACCACTTTTAGGGTTTGTTTTCTAAAGATGCTTGGGACTTCTGCAAACCGTTGAGTTCTGCCACGTCTGCTGTTATCTCCCTGTTTTACATGGATGGTACTATTTTGGCTACAGAAGAATTGACAGTTGCAGCCTGAACATTAGAAATATAGAGGAAATGACCCTGAAGCAAACCATCCTGAAGTCTTAGCAGTTTTTCCAATAGTCTTACACCTGAACCATATATATGTGTTGGTTGGTGTGTGTGTGTGTGTGTTTGTGTGTGGGAGAGAGAGAGAGAGAGAGATGCACACATATTTCTAGCAGTTGGCTAAATCAGTCCTTGTGAAAATGCATCTCACCTTGGAAGTTTCCGGAACTCCGTGAAGATCCTATTCCGTTTGTGTTTCATTTTCCCATGAATGCACATTATTTTCACGTTCTTAATCAAGGATTCCAAAGTCTTCCCAAAATACTCCACACAAGCGCAGGTACTGGAAGTATAAACAAAATGCCACAAAATGGGTCAGCTTTGCGATTCTTCATTTTTGACGGCCTAAAGGCCAAGATCCGCAGAGTGGTGAAACTACTTTGACCAGAGCTCAAGGCAGGAGAGTATGATTACCTCAGTGTATTACAGATCAAGGAGCTGAAGCTGGAAAAGAGCAGCTTCCTTGAGGCCATGCTCCACCAGAGAACAGTTTAAAATCTAAATGAATCAGTCCCTCTGTCCTACCACGTCCACAAGCAGGGCCTTCCCCCTTCAAGCTTGCTCACTAGGCTCCAGGTAGGGATTCCCAGCAGTGCCCCGTGCCACTGAGGCAATATGGAACCTTGACTTGTTACAACAGGAATTGTGAACCTCCGATGTTGCTGGACATCCCAACTCTCACCAGCACCAACCAGGATGGCCGATGGTTGGGAATGATGGGAGCTGGAGTCCAGAAGGTACCGTATTGGCCTGAATATAAGCCTCACTTTTTCCCTAAATTCTGACTGTGAAAATTAAAGTGCAGCTTAAATTCGCGACCTTACAAAAATTGGCTTTTATGATATCGCTGCTGAGACAGACATATGGTAAAACGGAACGGGTGTTGAGTGCATGCGGAATTTTAAGGAAGCGGGTTATATCTGGATATTGTCTTATTTTCTTTCCCCCCTTGAATTTTTAAAGGTGCAGCTTATATTCAGGGCAATACGGTACTTCTGAGGAACTTCTGAGGACATCCCTTTAGCTACTGAGCCAACAAATTAAGTGTGCTTAGGGTGGTAGATAGTTCTATTTTTAAAACAAAACAAAACCAAAAACATATCTGTATGTGTTTCAATTTAATTTCCATTTCTCAATGCTGAATGAGACATTGATCACGCCATGGGCATTTCTTTCCTGGTTGAAGATATATCTGAACAGCTAAGGATGGGGAACCTGTCCCCCCCCCCCAACGTTGCTGGACCCCCAACTCCCATCAGCCCCAGCCATTATGTTCAATGGTCTGGAATGACAGGGCTTAGGGGCCCAGCAACATCTGGGTGGTCACAGATTGCCCCAGCCCTGTGTTAAAGGACCTCCCTGCCCTTAGCATCACCTGAAAAAGACAAGGTGTTTTTCTGCCTTGTGTTGGCGAAGGAAGTGGACCAGCTGGTTAAATTTTTCTTCTGCTTTGCAGATCTAAAAAGAGAACAGAAACATAAAGAGGCAGGGATAAATAAATGGCAGCGGGGAGCAACAAAACACAACTAACACCAGAGCCGATCAACCCCCTCCTTAAAACCCTTTTCAAAATCAGTCTGAAAGCTTCCCTTTAGACTGCAACTGTTAACAAACAAACAAAAACCAACCCATCTCAATTACAGTCGTATCTTGGTTCTCGAACGGAATCCACTCCGAAAGTCCATTTGGCTTCCGAAAATGTTCGAAAACCAAGGCGCTGCTTCCGATTGGCTGCAGAAGCTATAGGGTTGTAGCCAACAAAGCTGTCCTAGTCAGGCAAAGACAATGGACTTGCACAATGGACTTTCTCCTTCCTCTCCTCTTCTCACCTCCCAAAGAAACCTCTGCTTGAGAGAGTTGGGGGAGACGCCCAAGAACCTGACATGGCTGAATTCCTGGGTTACTACAGAGCCATCCTCACCATGTAGTAGTTTTGGAGGCGGGTGGGGGTCTTCTGAGTATTGCTGGCTGCCATTCCCTTCTCCTTCACCGAGATGCGGACAGGGTTCCGGAGACCAGCCCTCACCAGGTTCTCGACTTCTTGAGTTTGAGTTGCTGAAAAGAGCCCCGTTCGTCTCTGCTTGGGCAACAAGTCCAGAATGGTATTTAAACTGCAAGCGAACACAGTTAGAAAGGTCAGAAGAGCTCTTCTTGGTCAAGGCCAAAGATACACAAGGGGAGAACTTTATTCAGTCCTCCTTTTAAAGGAAACCAAGCTAACGCTAATGATATGGATTAACATGTAGATAAAAACAGTTATCATTTGGATTGTGCACTTCTCAAATTTTTCAATGCAGTTTTGGTTCAAAAATGCATATATTCTGTTTTAGAAGGGGAATGTGTACAAAATATATGTTTCAGGGACAAGTCCATGCACAATGTTTGTTTTAGGGGGAAATGCATACAATTTAAGCAAAATTTTGGGTAGTATTTTTAAAAGCCACAGAAAGCAAGATGGAATGAACTCAACACCAGCAAAACTGTCACAGAATGGCAATAAACTGATCCATCTATCCTTCTTAGTCCCAAAGTGCTCAGTCAGATGTCTTGCAATTTAACTATTATGAAATTTATAATCCAGCTCAAGAGCAGGCAACAATCAAAGGTGCTGGTGGAAGGTCCCCCTACTCCCAAAGCAAATACCTTGCTTCAAAGCCCATATCCAGAAGCCGGTCTGCTTCATCCAAGACCAAAACATCCAGAGATTTCACAGAGCTGGCCAAATCCAGCCCATCCGATTTTCTCCTGAACATGTCCTCCAAACGGCCTGGAGTAGCTACCAGGATGTGTCCGCTGTTGGGTATAGGGGGGGAAACCTCATTTTTATGGTTGGTTTGGGGGGAAAGTTCATAACTGCAGGGAAAGTCACAGGAGAGTCCAATCTTTTTGGAACTGTGATCAATACAATCAAGAAAGAAATCAAGAAGGAAAAGGAGATGTTCTCTGTCTGTGCACCAGCATATATCACAAACACAGTTGCCACCTCTTCCTCCCCCTTGCACCAAAACCTTTTACTCCACTGCCACCAGGCTCTTGCTGAATGCTTGAGAAGCCTAAAATACAAATAATGAGAACCAAAGTGACATTTTCACATCTTATGACTTCTAAAGCTCCTGTTGGGGCTACAGCATTAATAGGACAGAACGAAATATGAAAGCGTGTCAAAAACTGCTTTTGTGAAATTCCACTGAAATTAAGCTAGTCAACCACGTGCTTAGAATCCTAGAATTGTAGAGTTGAAAGGGAATGCAGAAATCTTTTTTGCCCAACATGGGGCTCAAACCCACAACTCTGATGTCTCATGCTCTACTGGCTGAGCTATCAGAGATCAAATTATTAGTGTGTGGAACTGGCAAAGGTCAAAGAGAGACAGTGCAGGCAGTAAGACCCACAAGGATCAAATGGCACAGCATTGTCCATACCCAAAGGACAGATAGAGGCTGGGGAGTTGCTTTAATAAATTTCAATAATATCTAAAAATAAAGATACAAAAAAAGTATTAATAACCACCCAAAAAAAATACCCCCAAAAAATCTAAACAAGAGTCTGTTCAGCAGCCTCAGCTTTTGCAGCTGGAGTCAGTCAGGGCCCTGCCCTCCCAGGTAAGGTGGGAAAAGGCCAGCAAGGCAGGGACCAAGTCTCCCAAGGCACACAGCCAAAAGATGGTCCAATGATAACACGGTATCATTGCTTTTCTCCTATATTTACACTGGGACAAACTGGTTGAATAATCCCAAATGCAGATCCTTGGAAGTGCTACCAACCTAGGAAAATGCAGGACACATGGTAATTTGAAACTCCAAGGAGTTCAGAAAATCTGATGCCCAAGTAGTAACATTTCAGCAGCACTGGCCAGTCAGCAACTCACCCTCGTTCTTTGAATCTTTCTACATCTTCCATGGGATTATTTCCACCGATTAGAAGGCACTGACTGAAACAAAGCACACAAATGCTATTCAAAAAAGCCACCAGAGTGAGCCATCATGCCCAGCTTCTTAGCAATCAGAATCATTTACGTAAGAATCATTTACATTATTACCTAAACTGTGGGAAATACTTTGTGAAATGGGATATCACTTCGTCTATTTGAATGGCAAGCTCTCGTGTGGGCGTGATGACAACAGCGCCAACCTGAAACATCAGAAAGAAAATGGGAGGGAAATATTCAGGCCAACTATTTTCTTCAATGCGATCCGCTCCTCCATCCTTAACAAATGCAACTGGTAGCACTTCCTGCGGATTTCAACTGAATTTATGAGACGGTGATGGCAGAGTGGCTGAGGATCAAGAGAAATGCAGATGACAAGGGGCTCAACACACTTTGAGCTCCTTATGTATGGCTGTCTAATAGGGGTGAATCAAAAGCTGCTACACCAGGGGTCCCCAAACTAAGGCCCGGGGGCCAGATGCAGCCCAATCGCCTTCTAAATGCGGCCCACGGATGGTTCAGGAATCATCGTGTTTTTACATGAGTAGAATGTGTCCTTTTATTTAAAATGCATCTCTGGGTTATTTGTGGGGCACAGGAATTTGTTCATTTCCCCCCCCCCCAAAATATAGTCCAGTCCCCCACAAGGTCTGAGGGAGAGTGGACCGGCCCCCTGCTGAAAAAGTTTGCTGACCCCTGTGTTACACCATAGCTGTTTGGCTGCATGCTCCACTACTGCTGCCTCTCTGCTTCTGGAGAACGAAGCAGCCTGTGGCTACCTGCCAGAGACAGGAGAGGTTTGCAGCTGTGGAGCACTTTTTTTAGACAAGGAGGTGGTGTTAGAAAACAAGCTTGCTCCATCTTCCATGCAACAGCCCATTAGATATCTGAAGGCGGCTATCATATCTCCTCTCAGTCTCCTTTTTACCATGCTAAACATATGATGTTAAGAAGCTGCTTCATACTGATCAGACCCTTAGTCCATCCAACTCAGTATGGTCCACACCACAGGTAGCCAATCTCATGGGAGACTACAACTCCCATCACACCTCTGACTATTGGCCATGCTGGCTGGGGCTAATGGGAATTAAAGTGTAACAACATCTGGAGGCCAGCAGATTGGCTACTCTTGATCTATACTGACTACACTGACTTTCAGTGGCTCTCCAGGGTTTGAGGATTTGAACCCGGATCCTTTTGCATACAAAGCCGATGCCCTACCACTGAGCTATGACTCCTCCCTCAAGGAATTGCACAAGGTGACTTGCTTACCTGCTCCTGCCAGAAATTAAAGCACTCCACAGCCACAGCCTCCTTTCATTTCAGACAAATGGCTTCAACACACCTTGATTCCCAAGAAGAAATGGCAGTGATGGAATAGCCAGTCAAGTGACTCTAACATTGCAGCTTTTGAACTGCTGCTATGCTACAGTCACATGTTCACTGAAGAGAAACCTCAGAGATCACAGCACTTTCTTTATTTCAGTCTTCCTCTGCCCTAAGAGTACAAATTATGGTTCACAGAGGAATGCACTAGGTAAGAAAGCCACTCTTAGGTCAGCTGTAGGTAAACCACCTACAGCTGTGAACCACCTTGAGACCTCCAGGTATAGGGTGGTATATAAATTAAAGAAAGAAAGAAAGAAAGAAAGAAAGAAAGAAAGAAAGCCCCTAGAACACTGGAAATAAGCTATGTAAGTGACGTCTTTTTCACTAGCCCTCTGCAGAAAACGGAAATGAAATGTCCATGTTCTTAGGCACCAGCATAAAAGACCTTTGGCTCATGGGAACCAATTGTTCAAAACTACTCTCCCAATCTTCCTATTTTTTAAAAGCAGGGCAGAAAAAAGAGTGACATTTTACCTGCATTTTCTTGAGCTTTTCTTCCCGTCGGAGAAGAATTTCTATGATTGGAATAACAAAAGCTAAAGTTTTGCCACTGCCAGTTACCTGTAGACATGAAAACAAGAGACATCAAAAATAGTTCTTTCAGCAAAAGGCCAAAAGTCACAGTGAAGTTGAACAGCAGGCCACTTACCGCCTCAGCTGCCACATCCTTATTCGTCATAAACAAAGGAATAGTTGCAGACTAGAAGAGAGGCAGAAGTGTAAAAAAAGTATTATTATTTCATTTTTAAAACTTAGTCCCTATGTAATTTTCAAAAGGAACTCAAGATGGCTAACTAATCCAAGTATTCCAACAGTATTAAAATATGTAACAATCCACATTCCAATGCCCGTCAAGAAATCAAAACCACATAAAAACCTATAACAAATTTCCAAAAAAAGTCAACATAACTAAAATATCAAACAAAAACCAGAAAAAGAAATTATGGGGCAATGCTAAGTGACTGGATAGGGAACCTGTGACCTGCCAATGTTGGACACCAATTCCTGTCAGCCTTAGCTAGCCTTGACAATGGTGCTGGCATTGGCAGCTAGAGAGCCCTGTTGGTGCTGGTGGTCCCTATTTCTAAACTCACACTTTGCCACAACCATCTTCAAGCAACATAATTAATATTCCATCCAAGAGCCACGATTAAAAAGGGGGACCAGTAACAAGAGCAATACATGTCAAAGAAGATTAAAACCCCAGAGTGGGTTTGGTGGAAAAATCCACGCTCATTTGGGTTGGAGGCTTTGCATTACACATATACATCTACGTATATACATATATAAACACACATATGCATCTATACAGCGCTCACAAGCATGCTGGCTATCATCTCTTTTAAGGAAAGAGTAACCAAGAGCGAATCTGGGGAAAGAATCACAGAAGTGTAGAGCTGGAAGGGACCTGGGGACAGAGCCATCAGAGCCAGGCCAGCTGCCTACCTGCACGGGCGTCATGTGAGTGAAGCCCAGCTCCCGCAAGGCCCGTCCGACGCCAGGGCTCAGCTGGACGGGCAGGGAGTCCCACGCTCCCTCGGTCACCGTCTCCATCCTCGCGTCCCAAGCGCGGCGGCGAATCCGCGTCCGCCCCTTCCTGCGGCCCCCCACGGGGCAGGCGTCCGCTGCCTAAAGCGGCCGTTCCGGGAAACAGAGCTGCGGAGCTTGAGTTCCGCGTGAGCGCCGAGGGGCGCGGGTTACAGGGAGCAGGCGAGAACGGGATCACAGTCTGTTTCCGGGCACAATGCAAAGTGCTGGTTGTGACCTGCACAACTGTGGGGCAGGCTATAAGAAAGACCTGCTGCCCGGGCTCTTCCGGGGAGACCCTTTTCCCAGTCCCCCCCCCCCAGCTCACAGCACCCCTGGGTGGGGACCCAGGAGAGGGCCTTCTCGCGGGCAACTTTGGAACTCCCTCCTGCGAGAAGCCAGGCGCGCTCCTGCCTGGTTGTCCTTCCGCTGACAGGTGAAGACCTTCTTGTTGCAGCAGACTTTGGGGAACTGGCTGCTTTTCATGAGGAGGCTGGTGCCGTGCGGCTTTTATTGTAATTATTTGTATGGCTTTAATAGGTTTTTTTTAAAATGTATTTGTAATTCTGTAAGTGTAAGGACGGGTGTCGTGCTGCTTTTGTTGTGATTTATATTTATATTTGGTTTTAATTCTTCCAATGTTTATTTTTTATGATCCACTATCCATTGTTTTGAGCCGCTCTTTTATCTGTAAGCTGCTTTGAGTCCCTGTCAGGGAAAAGGTCGGGGCACAAATAAATATATAATAAAATAACAGCAACAGCATCCCGAGCCTCTCACAACAAGGAGTCTAGCCAGAACTGGGGAATGCTTAACCATATGGGTTTCTTTGAGACAGGGGTGGGAGACCTGTGGTCGTCCAGAAATGGTTGGGCAGCAACTCCCCGCAGCCCCTGCCCCCCACCCCACCCCACCCCCGGAGCCAGCCATGGGAGCCATCAAATCTGAAGGTACCACAGTTTTCCCAGACTTGGGCTAGATCTACACAGCTATTTAAAATGCTCTGGAAATGCTCCGCAAAAAAGTTGTAAAGTTCACAATTGAAAATATCATTGAGATTTCAGCTCAACAGTGCCATATTGTGTCAGAGTGTTATAACACATTTATCATGCTGTATTTTGACTAACGGAACGAAGTCCCTGCTGTAGACCAAAGCAGGTGACCTGTGACCCTCTAGCTCTTATGAACTGCACTCCCAACATCCCAGATTATTGGCCATGCTGGCTGAAGGGAGTTGCAAGTCCTGCAACATCTAGAGAGCCACTGGCTCTCCCATCCCTGCTGTAGATCCTCTTCCTCTCAAGCTAAGCCATTTAACAGAGGGTGACAGTGGAGCCTCTGTGCCCAGACTTCCTTGGAGTCCCAGAGCCTTGACACTTATCTTGGTAACTTCCTGGGCTGACCATCCACACACACTCATCCTACTTCTCAGGCTTATTGTGAGGATGCAAAGGTTAAGGAGAGAAAAATTATGCATTATGTCTCTCCTCTGCCCCCTTTAATCCTCCTTTGAGCTCCTGGAGCAAACAAAAAAACCACACACAACACATATACCCTTGCAGTATATAGCTCAGTTAACATAGACCACATTTTACTCAGCTATCTGAGCTTGTTTTTCAAGCAGTGGTGATGCTTCTGGGATCCTTCATCAGTTGTAGGGCACACCAGGAAGCCCCAGCAGTTTTTTGGGGTACTTTTATTAATTGGGGGCTGAGGGCGGGAAGACGTGTTGTGCATCAGCTTCGCATGCAGACGTTCTCAGGTTCAATCCCTGGTATCTCTAGGTTGGACTTCTAAAGACTTGTGAATGAAAACCTGGAGAGCCAATACAAGTCAGTGTGGATGATTTTATGCTGGGTGGGCCAATGGTCTGGCTTGGTATGACACAGAGAACCAGGGCCTCACTGATGCAAAGGACTTAGATTCTTTTTTTTGTGGTGCCTTAATTGCTCAAACTCCTTCATGGAGGCAGTGAGAGATTTTACTTTCTTGGGTTCCATGATCACTGCAGATGGTGACAGCAGTCATGAAATTAAGAGACAGCTGCTTCTTGGGAGAAAAGCAATGACAAACCTAGACAGCATCTTAAAAAGCAGAGACATCACCTTGCCAACAAGGGTTCGTATAGTTAAAGCTATGGTTTTCCCAGTAGTGATGTATGGAAGTGAGAGCTGGACCATAAAGAAGGCTGATCGCCGAAGAATTGATGCTTTTGAATTATGGTGCTGGAGGAGACTCTTGAGAGTCCCATGGACTGCAAGACGATCAAACCTATCCATTCTTAAGGAAATCAGGCCTGAGTGCTCACTGGAAGGACAGATCCTGGAGCTGAGGCTCCAATACTTTGGCCACCTCATGAGAAGAGAAGGCTCCCTGGAAAAGACCCTGATGTTGGGAAAGATGGAGGGCACAAGGAGAAGGGAATGACAGAGGAAGAGATGGTTGGACAGTGTTTGCGAAGCTACCAACATGAGTCTGACCAAACTGTGGGAGGCAGTGGAAGACAGGAGTGCCTGGTGTGCTCTGGTCCATGGGGTCACGAAGAGTCAGACATGACTAAATGACTAAACAACAACAACATTTGCTCAAAGCATAGTGGGGACTCACTGTTAATGATTTTCAAAGAGGGCCCTCTTCATATTGTTGATCTTGGTTTCATCATTTGTTCCTTTGGTCTGAAGCACTACATTTACTGTGAGTGCCCTTCTATAACTCCTCACTGCACTTTACAGATCTGTTCCCAATCTCTGCTGCTTCCTGCCGTATCTCATTGGCTGCCTACCTAAAGGCACTATCTTAAGATAGTTCTAGACTGCAAGTGGAGGGGAGACAGAAGATACATTTTTCTGTGTTATCTGTCCCGTATATTGCATAACCAGCCTAACAGTGTTTTGGTTTTTCACAAGCATGGGACATTTTTCTAATGGATGAGCATGGTTACTTAGTTTTTGCACACTGAAACCTTATTTAATCAATTTCTCATATTGATTTTCTTGCTCATCTTCCTTTTATTTTCCAGCCTCTGCTTTCCCCACAATCCTTATTTTGCTTGTACATTCCTTTGTACTATTACCTGTTTGCAATATAAACTTCCTGGACTTTTCAGTATTTCCACGGCATTTTACTCCTTTTTTCTCTATGCCATTCCCAATACCCTTCTCTTTAGTAAACAAGTAACTATCATATTAGTGGCAGGTGGCGCTGTGGTCTAAACCACAGAGCCTAGGGCTTGCTGATCAGAAGGTCAGCGGTTCAAATCCCCGCGACGGGGTGAGCTCAAGTTGCTCGTTCCCAGCTCCTGCCAACCTAGCAGTTCGAAAGCACGTCAAGTGCAAGTAGATAAATAGGTACTGCTCCGGCGGGAAGGTAAACAGTGTTTCCGTGAGCTGCTCTGGTTCACCAGAAGCGGCTTAGTCATGCTGGCCACATGACCCGGAAGCTGTACGCCCGCTCCCTCGGCCAGTAAAGCGAGAGGAGCGCTGCAACCCGTCTTCCCCACAACTAGACCTAACGGTCAGGGGTCCCTTTACGTTTTAACTATCATATTGTTCAGCCCTTTGTTACTGTCCCCGCTGTCCCATTTGCCTTTCCTCTGGAAAAGCCTTTCCATCCAACATCCAACCCTTACAGTTTTTGGATTCAGGTGGCGCTGTGAAACAAATCTACCCTGACCTATTGCCTTGCTTTCTTACTCCTCTCTCCCTTGTGCAAGGGTTGCCAATGTGGCACTGACTGTCACAGCTGACACCCTTCAAGTTTTTCTCTAGCTCCAACAAAACTTGTGGTTCCCCCTGCACCCTCATTCACTGTTCCCTTGGTAATGGAGGTGCTTATCCTTTTCACCCCTCAAAAGTGCATGCAGCTGGAGGAAGAATTTGGCAAGAGTGAGAATATCACTTCTATGTGCTTTTCAAGGTTCAGACTATAAGATGCTATTTTCACCCATAATTCTTTTTTTTTTTTTTTGTAAAGTGTGCATGTGTACACACTGTGTTTCAGGTGCGGAGTCTGGTTCAGGGAGGTGGGAAAGAAATGAACAGAGGGTGACACCCACCCACATTGCTTGCTCAAAAATCCAAATTTGCTCCCAGGCCTAATGAAGATTGGTGGTCTTAGTCTTCCTTACTGGATTGTAAGCCTGCAATCAAGGATCTCTGCTGCTTTACTTTTACTTTGTCATGACATTTTACCTACTTAACAAAATACAGTGGTGCCCCGCTAGACGAATGCCTCGCTAGACGAAGGCATTCGTCTAGCGGAAGGCTGCCCCGCAAGACGAAAAAAATTTTATTATTATTTTTTTGTCCAGCGAAAACCGCGGTTTGCATTGCCGCTTCGCTAGACGAAAAAACCGCTAGACGAAAAGATTCGCAGGACGAATTATTTTTGTCTAGCGGGGCACCACTGTAACTCTGTATAATATCCTCTCTAAATGTCTGATAGGGCTGACTTCACAGCTTGCCAATTCTCATGCAATCTACTTGGGCAACCAAGTTCGTACACATCAGGTTAGGTTAAATTCTCTGGGAATGGAAATACTTTAAAGGAGATGTTATTGGGTAAGCTTTTTATCATAATCCCAGAAAGCTCTTAACATGCAGCTGCTAACAAACAGTAAAACAAAGAAATAAAGAGTAGAATTGCTCTTTAAAGACGCAAAGCAAGCATCAGGCTGTAGGATTGTTTTTTTTAAAGAAGGTGTTTTATTTATCGAATCTGGCCATATGTCAAGAACTTTTAAATGTACATCTTCTCATTAGAATTCAACTTGTCTCACACAAGGGTTGGCATACAACAGCTGCACTGAGGTGGGGAGAGCCACCCCTTTGAAGGACAGCTGCTAAGTGTCTAGCTGAGGCTGAAAAGATTTACTTGAACCATGAAAACTTGTAACAAATTTTAATTAAATTAAATTTGGTACAAAACTCTTATGCATTACTGATAGAATGCTTCCCCCACTCTTGAAAAGAACCCAACCCCACCCACCCCCAAAATTACAACCAATATACATCAGTTCAATATACATCAGCCACAACATAATCTTGGATCAGCACCCCGCTCCCAGAGACAGACATGGTGATTTTTAAACCCATCATCCAGACAGCAAGAAGTAAACTAGGTGGTACAAAAACTGAAGTTGATGTGTGTTTAAAAGAGAGGAAAATGAACAAAATTATTTCAATACAGCCTAATTGGGAGTGCCAACTCCTTTCCTGAGTGAGGCTCCTGTTCCTTTAACAGCAGTGCAAAAAAGGAAAACCTCAACAGGTACACTTTATCATGGAGCTGCAGTAACAGGAGCTGCACCTGCTGAATTTCTATGTGCTGCTATTAAATGTGCAAAAGCCTCTTGGGAAGATGCACTGACAGCAGGGAAACAGCACCCATTTCATTTCTCCCCGCTACATAAAAGGCACAGGAGTCTTCATTATAGGAAAGGTGGTTGCAATCCTAGTGGTGTTATGACCACACAGCAGCAGAGCTGCTCCTTCTCTGATATATTGGATGCGTAGCACAGTAATAGCCTCCCTTCCACCGCCTCCCAGACCGCCCATCACCATTGTTAAAACCCTTTGGCATCAGGAACCAACATCCTGAATACTAGTTCTACAACAGTGCCAAACACAGGAGCAGCTTTGGATTGTAAGCAAAAAGGAAAAGATGTAGCTAAGTCCCCCCTAAATGGCTGCCTGTTCATAAATTTGCACACAAGAACACATGGTTAACTGGCAAGAACTGTGTTGTATTTTCATATCTTTAATTAAGAGCCTCAGGACCAAGCCAGTGTAATTACAGCAGGAGTACAGGAGACTTTACAGAAGCCACCTATGCACCCCTTAGTAGAGCAATCCGCTGGTTTCAGTATGTTTGAACACCAACATGCCCATTTCTTTCTTGGCATGCTTTCTTGACAGTACTATCAGGCTTGTCTGCATGCCACAATTCCACTCCTGGGTAAAGCGGAGAGGAAATCCTCTGATCAAATTAAAAAGTGTCTCCCCCACAGGCATTTAAAAGGTGTTTTAGGACCTTGTGCCATTTCCCTTACACAAAAACAGTATTCTATTACCAAAAAAAGGGAGACAGAAAACAATCAAGGAAAAGTTTCACTTGATCAATAGCGCTGGTTTAAAAACAAACTTTTGCAATTTCGTTGAACTCACTTTGGCTTGTGAGAAACAAAGTTTGCCAATTTCAAAGTACAACTCTCAGCTCATGTTTCCCTAGAGAGGGTATCTATAGATACATAGATATATAAAATTAAGCTAAGAAGAAAACTGAAAACACAAGTTTTATAGTTCAGAACATAGGGATAAAGAAAAGTAAGTGAATTTTGTGACCAAGTTGTTTTGTAGAAGTGAATGGAGAATCTGGGATCACTGGAGAGAGAGGCAAGGGGGGAAAGTTTGATTAAACAACTCTCCGGACTTCAAAAAACCTCTTCAGATAGTAGATTTGTCCCAGTGTCATGGCAACTAGTACAAGAGCTTCAAAGAATGACCAGAGGACCACTCTGCTATTTGTGTTGTCGTTAACTAGTGAAAAAGGAGGAAAAAATACACTTGATTAATATACAGGAATGAAAAGAAGCTAAACACACTGAAGACTAGAGAAATGAAGCATCACCTCCTCCCATACAAACCCACCCTGCATGCGCAGATCATCAGCTGAAACCCTGTTCTGTGTTTCCAACCTGCCAGCTGAGGTACAGCAGGCAGGTACATAAGGTTAGGGTCTTTGCTTCTGTTGATTAGTGTTGCAACCTTCTCCAATATGGCTGGCTACTTTATTTTGAATGTATAGTTCTTGGTAAATACGTTGTCATTTTCTGAAGTGCTGCTTTGAGAATGATACTCGCCCTTATATTGGAAAAATAGTGTTAAGTGATGCAAAACAGGGGGAAATAATTATTGATGCAAAGGAAGTAGTAACACCCAAATATGCCCTGGGAGTACAACCATGTTTTATGCACTTTGTTTTACAGGATTCTCAAAAAAAGTTTCAAGTTTTCTCTTTTCTAAAAACATGCCAGCATTTAAGAAGCAGCATGAAGAAAGTTAGTGTCAAGCAGTGTCTAAGAGACTACTAAGGTACAATTAATAAATTTATTTGATTTAAATATCTCTCTGCCATGAACTTTTAAAATTGATTTTTATTAGTTTTACAACATAAACTAATTTTAACACATTTAATATTAACACATTAATATTCAGAAATTAAACAAGATTCTTCTGAATCTTAGGACTTCCCTTCTCCCCTCTGTGGGTCCTTAGTATATCTAAGTCAACTGCATATGATAATTTCTCCACATTAAAGTCCTCCAAAGTATCCAAAGTCTCTGTCGCATTGAAGGAGTTGTTAAAAGTCTGCTAAAGAACTCAAGTCTTTAAATATAGTCTTGATTTTCCCTATTTCTGATTTCTGTGGTGGGGAGCAGGGAGACAACTCTCTTTCTTGGCCTTCCCAAATTTATTCAATATGGGGAAAGACAGAAAGTCAGGGCTTATTAAGAGATAATGAGCATGAAGCACTTTGATGCACTATATAAATCAGCTGTGTAGAGAGGAAGCTAGTAACTCTTATAGCCTGCTGTTCTATTGTAGATGTGGAGGGGAAGCTGCCTCCTTCAGGACATGCATAGACGCATAGGCTGCTAAAGCCCCTTGGATAATTTTCTAGAAACCAGCCTTCTACCAGGTGCAGATTGACAAAGGAGAGGCAGCAATCTGCTGCCCTTCCACTAGCC
This sequence comes from Lacerta agilis, assembly GCF_009819535.1. Classification (NCBI taxonomy): domain Eukaryota; kingdom Metazoa; phylum Chordata; class Lepidosauria; order Squamata; family Lacertidae; genus Lacerta; species Lacerta agilis. Next base: position 3,144,517 of record NC_046328.1, read on the forward strand.
CACTAAATTCCCATACCACAAGGAATGGAATGCTTTGCTGGGTGGCGATGCAGGAAACCTGCACATGCCAACCAAAACCACTTACTTGCTCGGTGTATCCTTTCACGGACTTCCATGTATTCCTGTTCATGCTTGACAGCGGTCATGGCCACCGCTAATTCATTAATCATCTCTTCTAGCTTGTTCTGATGAGCTGCAGATGGATCACAAGACATCAGATTTGTGATGTAAGCAACAAAACCCAGCAACAGTGGCATATAAGGCTGAAGTCTTCACAGCCAACAACTGTACATCTTGGGGAAGGGTTGACTTTTTTTTACCAGGCACAAAAAATTCCATTTACCTGAGTATTCATTCCAACTTCCAGTTACCTTGGGCAAGTTAGATGAACAAGTATTGCTTTCATAGCATTACAATTAAGATGCTTTAAATAACCAAGGCAAATAACTTTGATATACATACAGAGCTCTGTTCTATAAGTCACACATATGACTGCACTTACTTATATTCTGTGGTTGGTTGGTTGGCATCTGTCTGTCTCTCTCAAGAGATAGATAATGGAGTGCACCTTCAGGGGTGAAATGAAACCGCTGCGTTAGCAGCACTGAAGTGATTCCTCCAGGGCAGAAGCCTGCATGGTATACATGGAGGACCTGGGCTGCCCAGATTACAAGACCCTCTCTCAGCCTGGCTGATGTGGTCCAAAGGAAAGCAGAACAAAATGTTTGGCGCCAGCTTGGCTGCAGGAGCTGCCATAAAGAGGCATACAAGGTGCCATCCAACCATCCACCAGAGTGGCTGGGGAAACTCAGCCAGATGGGTGGGGTACAAATAATAAATTATTATTATTATTATTATTATTATTATTATTATTATTATTATTATCATCATCATCATCATCTTAGGGACTCCACTCCAGATTTCTGTAGGGTTTACTGCTTAGTGTTTTCTTCCTAGTCAAAAGTCCCCTTCCACTATTCTACTGAATTGGCTGTCTTAGGCTGCAATCCTAGGTAAAGGTAAAGGGACCCCTGACCGTTAGGTCCAGTTGCGAACGACTCTGGGGTTGCGGTGCTCATCTCACTCTATAGGCCGAGAGAGCCGGCGTTTGTCCGCAGAGTTTTTCCAGGTCATGTGGCCAGCATAACTAAGCCGCTTCTGCGAACCAGAGCAGCGCACGGAAACACCGTTTCCTAGGTATAAGACCCATTACGTTCAATAGGACTTACTTCTGAATAGACATGGTTAGGATTGCCCTTTTAATTGCTGTGTTTTTAGGGTGATGATTTTTGTTTTACTAACTGGTTTTATTTAACAGTCATGTGTTTTACATTTGATGCAATGCTCTTAGCAGCATATAAATTCAAAACATATATTTGTAGTCTACTCTCTTCAGAGCACTTATCAGAAAGCTGGTCTTCGATTTTTCTGTTTGCTGATTCAAGGACCTAGGATGTGTGTGTATAGGGAGTCTATTCCCAGTAACCCCTGTACCCCCCCCCCAAATGCAGCCTGTCCCTTTGAAGAGCAGCTCTGCTGCATTACCACTGTTCCAGCGGTGCCTGTTATCTCTCAGCCTTAAAGCAATTCCCTTCATCTACGGCTGGGTCCCTTTATGGCCAGGGAGATGGGGCCATGTCATGTGACCACCACCCCTCCTGGCAAACTGGAGAAGAGGCATCTTGATTCAATGACCTAAGCATTTATTTGATCACTGAAAGAACCATTTACCAAGCAGACATTGCCTGATGAAGTGTGATAAGGGAATGAAAAGCAGTTTCTACTTGAAACCTACTACATTTATATCCTGTTCTTTTCCCAACAAGAGAAGTCAAGGAAACTCACAAAAGGGTTCCCAAGCAACCTCCCATCCTGCCACTGACCAGAACCAGATCTCCTTAGCTTCAGCAAGGTGGGGGTCTCATGTGCCTGCAAACTATGCCTGGAAAGCAAACTTACAAAACTATTTCACAGAAACTTAATGCTGGGATTGAGAACAGGACAGGTGCAGAGATTTCAATGAGCAAGCCAACAACCTTGAACAGAAATACAGTACCTGGTGACTTTGTAGTTTTGTAGAATCACATTCAAACAGAATCTCTGTTAGGGAGTGAAAAACTTTTACAGAGAGACCTTCCCTCCCTCTCATTCACACACACAGAAACACACTCTTCTCACACCCACTTAGTTGACCCACTTTGAGAAATACTGGCATGAATTACTTTGCTTTCACGGTGTTTAGTTAGCACAAAAAGGCAGAATTCTTTCTAGAGGGATAAACTGGTATACAGTGGTACCTCGCAAGACGAATGCCTCACTAGACGAAAGGCATTCGCTAATGAAAGGGTGATTCGCAAGACGAATTTCCCTATGGCCGTGACTCGCAAAACGAAAACGTTTTGCGATTTTCCCCCGTCAAACCACGCTTCCTCCGACCGTGCTTCGCAAGACGAAATTTCCGCTATATGACAGCACTTGCAGAACGAATTAATTTCGTCTTGCAAGGCACCACTGTAAAGTGAGAGAAGAAGAATGGGAAATACAAAGGAAGACCTCAAACTTTACATCAAGACCTTCAGGTCCAAGACAAATCACACAAGTAATGCAATATGGGTGCCCTATTAGTAAGACAACTCTTATGCACACTTTTAAACATGCCAACACCCACACATGTGTGTTAAGTGGTGGTCTTCAGACAACGATCTCTCTCTCAAAATGATTTCAATCTGTCAAATGGTTTGTGTGTGGGTACTCAGGCTACTGGTAGTAATTGCTGGAACAGCACAAAAGGACCAGAAAACTGGAAAGGGTCTTTAGGTCATTTAGTCCAACATCCTGCTTGATCTGGGTGGATACTTACGATGACGAGAGGCCTAGCTAATATCCATCCTTGCAGTTTTTGTCCTGAACACTGGCAGGAGGAGACCAGTAATGGCATGAAGGGCAAGGAGGAAACTATGAATTTTTAAAGCTGGGGTAAAGGGTCAATGGCCTCCTCAAGAGACATACAAAATAACAGGATATGAGGGCAGAAGAGAGAAAAGGTATAGGAGTGTGCACCTTTCCTGACAATTAGCCACACCTCTTTAGGCCAGCCTCCCTCACAGCTGAGAACCACAGTCATGATCCAAACATGATCCAAACCATGCAAGTTGGTCTGAGTGTTTATACTTGCATTTCTCAAACAGAATCCTCCACAACTGAATGAGAAACCAGTTTTAAAAGCAGTTCCAGATTTGGTATTAGGTTCAGACAGGGAAAGGGGATAGGAAAGAGAAAAGAAGCCTACAGTAGCAATTTGGATCTTAATGGTTTAAGGACTTCAAAGTGGCAGGAGCTGTTCACACTCAGACCTGAGTGCAATACCGTTGTGGTAATCATTGCATATTAGCAGGAAGTCACACAAAGAGTGGCCCCAATAGGCATTAGCAGATTATGTAGCAAATTATGAGAAGCGAGGCAGGAGGACTAGCAAGCTTCTTAAAAGCATTGCACATACCATCCCAGTTATCTCCACCACCTAAAAAAAAGCATGAGAAATGAACAAATATACAGGAAGATGATGAGCAAGCCTAGTAAGCAAAGGTAAATATATCAAAAGACATGATGGGCGAAATGAGGGATGAGGGTAAGGCTGCAAATGACACAGGGGCAGAGGTATGAAGAAACCACAGTGAGAGGTGGGAGAAAAGCTACCAGCTACCTGACTCAAATGTTCTGGCACCAACCAGTCTTTAGAACGCTACTCTGCAGAAAGCTGAAGAATTATGTACAATTCTAAAACATCCCCTTTTAGGCACAAGATTACCCGTATTTCTTTTTCAAACTGATGGGGGGGGGAGAGATAATTTAATTAAATATCCCTTATATTTCCCTGATCCATGTCCATCACATAGCAAAGAGAGCTAATAAGTTATATTATGAAGCATTTAAATCCAGGAGAGAATGTGTTTGGAATTATGAAGCCCATAGTACAATATTTGGAAAACAGAGATGCAGGGGAAGGACAATAACATATAGGAGGAGAACGTGGGTGAAAGGTGCCATTTTGTTTCCTGGATTTGCCCTCACCTTCTGTCTCCATATCTTGCCCCTTTGGAGCTTCACCAATGTCAATAGTGAACATCACTATCTTTGGAGTCATGGTGGACATTTTGTTGCTGAAGCAAAACTTGTATGTTCCATCCATGTGAGCAGCAAAGGTGTATTTCCCATTGGACTCTCTGTCTCCTTTGTAGATGACTTTGTTATCAGGCCCCATTATCTGGAAACAAGAAGGAAAACCTTTACTTTTCACCACCTTATGCATCATTCACATCAATAAATTACATGTGCCTTGGGGAGTAATTGGCTGACACATTGTACAAATGAAGTGACAAACCACAAGGCCAAATCGAGCATTTGTTGCTGCCTCAGCTGACATCTTCCAATTTTAACTTCCAACCAATGTTTAAATTTGTATTTATTTGCTCTACATCTCATTGTGCAACCTGTAGCACTGAACACAAGGATCTTACCTGTGCTTGATGAAGCATCCTGCGGTAGGCACCAGAGAAGCATTTCTCTCCAGGCCTTTCTTACCCAGAGCATTGCATCATGTCCCCTCTATCCTCCGACTCTGAGCTTGCTTCACCACATGAGCAACAGATCTTATCTACTCATGTAGCAGAAGAAAAAGGAGGTAGAACAAACTATGCCACTTCTGGCTGTGGGTGAGTGATGCCATTTTTAAATGTTACTCCACATTAAAACACACACAAACACCCTCCTCTATTGTTTGGCTTACCACAAACTGTACTCGGGGCAGCAGGGGGGTGAGGGTTCATTTTCGTTTTATATATGAAAACAATAAATCTTTTTATTAAAAAAAAACACCTCCCAGCAAATTAAAACTAACACAACAGGAATTAAACCTTAGCCCAACCTACTCACTACTGTGCTAATTTCCTTTAAACCATACTAAACAAAAAGATAGGGAAGCTTGCAAACATGAAAACCCCAACTGCAGCAACCTTGTCCATTCTACTGATTCACACAGCTACATGAGTTTATCAGTGCACTTATTTCTCCAACAATGTGGAATTTTTTTAAGAATGCAAAGGTGGGGGAGCAAACTGTGTTTAGAATGATGGGGAGGGTTTCAAAAACAAGGCATCTGAGGGCCAGTGTCCCTGTCTGAACTGCTTTCTGCAACTACACCAGCACAAACAAAAGTCGGGGAGCATTGTGTAATTTGACCTGATGGAATATAGTACTTCAAGTCTAGCTTGGCACACTGTGGTTGCTCCAATGCCTTCAACAGCAGTTAGTGTTTAATTTCCATTTGACCCCAGACACATTTTGTCAAATCAACTACCTGTGGAAAGGAATGGCAACAAGCCCATGTAAAGATTTTATTTAACATTTTCAAAAGGTACGAGCGCCTAATACAGGGTTACAAACGTAACTACAACTACACATCCAATGCCAACAGACACTGCTCCATGCCCTACCCTCAATATGCTCCTACTGACTAACCATCACATTCTGTCCTTCCACGGTTCCACTTCACACACAGGCAACAAAACCTTTTCTCCCACCCCCATGTAGTAACCTAGTACAGTGTGCATGAGCAAACATTTATGTCCTGGTGACATGCACAGCATAGTAAGTTAGGAGTTGGCAGAAGTTCTCCTCGCTCACCCACACTTCACAACCATTTTCTCATCCAGCCCCACTCCATCCCACCTTCTCTGATTAACTAAGGCTCCCTCACACTGTAAATTATGAAAGAGAAGTTCAATGCAGGAATGACTGCAGTGGTCACAGGGGGGAAAGACTCAACTTTTGGGAAACTCATTTGATCACCTGGGCCAATCTCAGAAAAAAATATTAAAATAAATCCTGTGTTACATGTTGTCTTTTGTACTGAAGTAAACTGACACTAATTTCATAGCCAAGTGTTTCCACACAAACCAGCTAAGTTAGAGTTAGTAAACTTTAAGTGCCATCTTCTAACTGCTCTGCTGTACTTAATAATCAAAGAGAACACATAAAAAACTCTGGTCTTCCTTTGCCCACAACTTTTTGTTTAACTTCATTCACACAGTACTCTAAAATCCTCCATTGTTCTTCCTCAATCTCTCCCTCAGCAGTGTCCTCTAGCTGAAAACCCCTCCCATTCCAAATACAGCAAGGCATTTTGCTGATTTCCATCAAGCCTCTATGACTAGAGGGATTCAACTCTGGATTTTCAGCCTTTTACATTTTCTGTGTCCAATTCTAAGTTGGAAAAGCACTTCAAGAGTATAATAAACAAAACAATAACATTAAGAGAAAGACACCCAGGCCCTCCCTTTCCAAGCTGTCCACTACCCCCTCCCTCCATTGATCAGAGCCAACCTCCACATTTGATGGTTAAACCCCTGGAGTGAGAGAGAGAAAAGGTACACAGAAACAGGCACACTTAAGGCTCAAGGCTGTCTCAGACCCTCTGATCTAAAACAGTCCTTCCCTAGCTGTGCACACCCCTTGGGGGTTGAACTAGATGACCCTAAGGGTCCCTTCCAACTCTACAATTCTATGAGTCTCTCTCTCTCTCTCTCTGGGTGCTCTTTCTACTGGGCTTTCCAAAAATACTCTGTTGATTGGGGGGGGGAGAGATGAGGCAGTGGTGGTGGGTTGGTGCCCCCTTTGGCCTGAACCTGCAGGCCTTCTCTTTTAGCATATGCTGCACTTTACGAACAATTCAAGGACTGACAATCCTCTGCTCCAAAGCCATCGACACTCTTCTGGTGAGAAGAATTCACTCTACAGTCTGCACATGATTAAAGGACACATATATATACTCTCGTATCAACTTTCTCCAAGCTGTTGACCTCTAGATGTTTCAAACTAAAACTCCTGTCAGCCTCAGCCAGCACAACCAATATTTGGGAAGACGGGGAGCTATAGTACAGATCATGTGGAGAGCATCATTTAGGGGAAGCTGCTCCCTATATTGGCCAGCAAGAATAAACCCTGACACAAGCCAAGGCCAGACCCTTCCAACCCCCACGAAGGGAGCTTTCATAAGCCCTCTTCTGCACCTTCTCACGTCCCACACCGCCCAAGGCAGCCGACTGCAACTTACCTCCATGTACAGGTCCTCTTCTAACAGCAAGAAAGAGGAACCTGTACCCCACTGCAATACCTTCACACTACGATTTTCATAATCCCTAAATGTTGTCTAAACAGGAATGATCTTAGCAGGCGCCCAAAAGAGAACAGTGAAGTTGCCTGCTTGATCTCAATAGGCAGGGAGTTCCAACGATCAGGTAATTACGAATGCGGAACGAGTATTATGTGGCACCTGTAGAAAAGCCTACTCTAGCGTAAACCCCTAGTGTTAATGCGTGCGGGGCGGGAGAGAATGCCAGCGAGGCTAAGCCCTGGCACAAACCGAGCCCAAGCCACCGGGGGGGGGGGGCCGCCACCACAGGGTTCTTCTTCGTCGCGCCCTGCACGGCCGAGACCCTCCCACCACTCCCCCTCCAGTCCCTCCCGGTCGCCCGCCAGCTGCCCCGCCGAGACTCGCCTCCACGTCGATGTCGAGGAAGCCTCCCTCGGCCACTTCGAAGATGAGGCCCATCTTGGTGCCGGACGGGACCCGCTCGAGGAAACACTCCTCGGCGTGCGCGTCGATGCTGACGAAGTAGCCGGCCGCCGGGGCCGAGAGCGCAGCCAGCAGCGCCAGCACCGCCCGCACCGGCGACATGGCGGCGGCGTCGAGGGGAGGCTGGAAGAGAGCGAGGCCAGGCGAGGCGAGGCGGGCCGCGCCGAGGGGAGGGGGAAGAGGGCTAACGGGCTCGCGCGCTGCGCTCCGAAGCCTGCCAAGCCCGCAGAGCAAATGGGCTTCGGCGGAGGGGCAGCTTCCGGCCCACGCCCCGCCCCCTTCCGGCGCACGGGGCCCTCGCTCATAGGTCAGAGACGCGGCCCGATGCCACGTACGGCCTGCGAGGTGCGGGTGGGGGTGATGGCGGCCGTCGAGGTGGGGGGAGCGATGGGGCGGCGCCTGGCTGCGAGGCGTGCGTTGATTGGGCGGGGAGGAGAGGAAAGGAAAGCGGACGGCGGCCCCGCGAGGCCAATCCCCGTGCTTGGCGCGGCTTATGGGCGAAGCGACGGGGTCCCAAGGAGGACATTCCTCGCTGTTCCTAGATAAAACAAAATAAAATAAAAAATTCCTTCCAGTAGCGCCTTAGAGACCAACTAAGTTTGTTCTTGGTATGAGCTTTCGTGTGCATGCACACTTCTTCAGATACCTAGATAGTCTGGCCAAGGGAGGGCGCCAGGTATAACTTCCACCTTCTTGTTGTTTATACGTATTACAGAATCGCAGACTTGGAAGGGACCACGAGGGTCATCTAGCCCAACCCCCTGCAATGCAATATATTACATATTCATTTATTATTCAAATTACAGTAACAACATTGAAATAGCAAATTATCCAACAACAAACAGCCTGACCTGGTATATGTACAGACTTGTACTGGTAATTGCACATTATGATAGTTGCATTCACCCTCCAATTGCTGCTTTAATCTAAATTAGAAAGTGCACTAACGGGAAGACATAACACCCTGCAAGCAATTTAGGGTTATTGTAGGATTAATCAAAACAAAAAATAAATAAAAATTCCTTCCAGTAGCACCTTAGAGACCAACTAAGTTTGTTCTTGGTATGAGCTTTTGTGTGCATGCACACTTCTTCAGATACATATCCTCTTCAAAGACAAATCAGAATTCATGCTGAATAAAGAGCTGATCTAATCTAACCTCTGCATAAGCTTTGTGCAAGCAAATCAGGATGGACACTTAATGAATAGGTTGCCTGGAGAAGCCTGAAGGCTTCTTCCACCATGGGCTGTTAACTGGGGTTGGTGAGAGCTGATACTTGGTAGAGCTGCTGAAAAGGCTGCCTGAATAATATTGGATCCATTTCGACACACTGTAATTTCTGTTAGTGTATGTAATAAAAATTAGGTTCGGCCCCAGAAGGGAGTCCAGAACCCGAGGGAGAGCCTCAGCAGGGCTCCCCTCCTGTCAAGAGCACCTAAGAACAAATAGAGACGATACAGACTCTCCCAAAGCAAAGTGATAGTCCTTTATTAGAAAACTGCTGCAGCAGGGTGTTTTGCAAGCAAAAGACCTCCAACAAAGGCGCACAAGCTCCTATATAGACTTTTGAAATTGCCCCCCTCCAGCTCAAGACCACCCCTCCATACATTAGAATTACATCACAAATTGGGAGGGACTGGTAGCAGTGATCTGAGCATCTTGGACCCTGCCCCCTGCCTCCTCTTGCCCTCCACCAAAAACCCATCAAGTGAAGCAAAAGATATTTACATTTCCCTATTTCCCAGCCCCTTCATGGATCACTGCCTTGTCGTGGCGAAGGGGCTTGAATTACTCAGAGAAGCTATGGACAGGTCAAGATGGACAGGTCTTAGTGGAGAGTTTGGACCAAACGTGATCCACCTGGAGAAGGAACTGGCAAGCCGCTCCAGTATCCCTGCCAAGAAAACTCCATGGACAAAGACAACAGGCATATAAAAGATATGACGCTGGAAGATGAGCCCCTCAGGTCGGAAGGCGTCCAACATGCTACTGGGGAAGAGCGGAGGACAAGTACAAGTAGATCCAGAGCTGATGAAGCGGCTGGGCCAAAGCCGAAAGGACGCTCAGTTGCGGATATGCCTGGAAGCGAAAGGAAAGTCCAATGCTGTAAAGAAAAGTATTGCATAGGAACCTGGAATGTAAGAACCATGAACCTTGGTAAGCTGGATGTAGTAAAAAATGAGATGGCAAGAATAAACATTGACATCCTAGGCATCAGTGAACTAAAATGGACAGGAATGGGCGAATTCAGTTCGGATGACTATCATATCTACTACTGTGGACAGGAATCCCGTAAAAGAAATGGAGTGGCCCTCATAGTCAACAAAAGAGTGGCGAAAGCTGTACTGGGATGCAATTTCAAAAATGATAGAATGATCTCGATACGAATCCAAGGCAGACCTTTTAACATCACAGTAATCCAAGTTTATGCACCAACTACCAGTGCTGAAGAAACCGAAATTGACCAATTCTATGAAGACTTACAACACCTTATAGAAATGACACCATGTTCTTCTCATTATAGGGGATTGGAATGCTAAAGTAGGGAGTCAAGAGATAAAAGGAACAACTGGCAAGTTTGGCCTTGGAGATCAAAATGAAGCAGGGCAAAGGCTAATAGAGTTCTGTCAAGAGAACAAGCTGGTCATCACAAACACTCTTTTCCAACAACACAAGAGACGACTCTACACATGGACATCACCAGATGGGCAACATCGAAATCAGATTGATTATATTCTCTGCAGCCAAAGATGGAGAAGCTCTATACACTCAGCAAAAACAAGACCTGGAGCTGACTGTGGCTCAGATCATCAGCTTCTTATAGCAAAATTCCAGCTTAAACTGAAGAAAGTAGGAAAGACCACTGGGCCAGTAAGATTCAATCTAAATCAAATTCCTTATGAATACACAGTTGAAGTGAAGAACAGGTTCAAGGATTTAGATTTGGTGGATAGAGTACCTGAAGAACTGTGGATGGAGGCTCGTAACATTATACAGGAGACAGCAACAAAAACCATCCCAATGAAAAAGAAATGCAAGAAAGCAAAGTGGCTGTCCAATGAGGCCTTACAGATAGCGGGGGAGAGAAGACAAGCAAAATGCGAAGGAGATCGTGAAAGATACAGGAAATTGAATGCAGATTTCCAAAGAATAGCAAGGAGAGACAAGAGGGCCTTTCTAAACGAGCAATGCAAAGAAATAGAGGAAAATAACAGAATGGGAAAAACCAGAGATTTATTCAAGAAAATTGGAGATATGAAAGGAACATTTCGTACAAAGATTACCACAATTAAGGACAAAAGTGGAAAGGACCTAACAGAAGCAGAAGACATTAAGAAGAGGTGGCAAGAATACACAGAGGAATTATACCAGAAAGATATGGAGGTCTCATACACCCCAGGTAATGTGGTTGCTGACCTTGAGCCAGACATCCTAGAGAGTGAAGTCAAATGGGCCTTAGAAAGCCTTGCTAACAACAAGGCCAGTGGAAGTGATGATATTCCAGCTGAACTATTTAAAATTTTAAAAGAGGATGCTGTTAAGGTGCTACACTCAATATGCCAGCAAGTTTGGAAAACTCAGCAGTGGCCAGAGGATTGGAGAAGATCAGTCTACATCCCAATCCCAAAGAAGGGCAGTGCCAAAGAATGCTCCAACTACCGCACAATTGCACTCATTTCACACGCTAGTAAGGTTATGCTTAAAATTCTACAAGGCAGGCTTAAGCAGTATGTGGACCGAGAACTCCCAGAAGTGCAAGCTGGATTTCGAAGGGGCAGAGGAACCAGAGACCAAATTGCAAACATGCGCTGGATTATGGAGAAAGCCAGAGAGTTCCAGAAAAACATCTACTTCTGCTTCATTGACTATGCAAAAGCATTTGACTGTGTCAACCACAGCAAACTATGGCAAGTTCTTAAAGAAATGGGAGTGCCGGATCACCTCATTTGTCTCCTGAGAAATCTCTATGTGGGACAAGAAGCTACAGTTAGAACTGGATATGGAACAACTGATTGGTTCAAAATTGGGAAAGGAGTACGACAAGGCTGTATATTGTCTCCCTGCTTATTTAACTTATATGCAGAATTCATCATGCGAAAGGCTGGACTGGATGAATCCCCAACCGGAATTAAGATTGCCGGAAAAAATATCAACAACCTCAGATATGCTGATGATACTACCTTGATGGCAGAAAGTGAGGAAGAATTGAAGAACCTTTTAATGAGGGTGAAAGAAGAGAGCGCAAAATATGGTCTGAAGCTCAACATCAAAAAAACTAAGATCATGGCCACTGGTCCCATCACCTCCTGGCAAATAGAAGGGGAAGAAATGGAGGCAGTGAGAGATTTCACTTTCTTGGGTTCCATGATCACTGCAGATGGTGACAGCAGTCACGAAATTAGAAGACGCCTGCTTCTTGGGAGAAAAGCAATGACAAACCTAGACAGCATCTTAAAAAGCAAAGACATCACCTTGCCGACAAAGGTCCGTATAGTTAAAGCTATGGTTTTCCCAGTAGTAATGTACGGAAGTGAGAGCTGGACCATAAAGAAGGCTGATCGCCGTAGAATTGATGCTTTTGAATTATGGTGCTGGAGGAGACTCTTGAGAGTCCCATGGACTGCAAGAAGATCAAACCTATCCATCCTTAAAGAAATCAGCCCTGAGTACTCACTAGAAGGACAGATCCTGAAGTTGAGGCTCCAGTACTTTGGCCACCTCATGAGAAGAGAAGAATCCCTAGAAAAGACCCTGATGTTGGGAAAGATGGAGGGCACAAGGAGAAGGGGACGACAGAGGATGAGATGGTTGGACAGTGTTCTTGAAGCTACTAACATGAGTTTGGCCAAACTGCGGGAGGCAGTGAAGGATAGGCGTGCCTGGCGTGCTCTGGTCCATGGGGTCACGAAGAGTCGGACTGAACAACAACAACATTTCCCAGCCAAGTTAATCACACCCTTTTGTCTGGCACTCAGATATCAGGATGCCAGAGATTATGACTCAGGCAGAGGGCTGCTGAGTAGGTGGAGGGGCAACCCCCCCCCCCTTTGTTCCTGAGACAAAGAAAGACTTGGTCTGTTGGGAGTCAAAAAGGAGTGAGGCCTTTCTTCCTGTGCTGTTTTTCAGACATGTGGCCTTATTTGTTTTGGTACATTAATAGCAATTATTATATATAAATAAAATACCTTAAAATTCTTACAACATGTACTATATTTGAGGGCAATTTTATTTTGAGAATCTTTTAGAAACCACTCTTGAGAGCCTCTCAGGGCTATAAAAGCGAAATCATTCTTCATGGATTGGATTCCACTTAACCTGCACCCTTATTACTAACAGTTTGAGCCTATACATGTTTACACTGAAGCAAGTCCCACTTTTAGCAAATGGTAAATAAAGCCTTAATGATACTGTTACTTGCAGCAGCTGGAGCAGAAGTGCCCCAGTCACAGTGTATTAAGTCCTGTCCTTGGGCAGATAAATGAAGCATAGGAAAAAGGTAATATGTTCAGCTGTGTAAAGCAGATCACCACCACCCTCTACCCCCTTTAAGAGTGAAACAAACCATACATGGGTCTGTACAGGATTTAATATAATTAATATATCCTCTTACTAATTCCATCATAAGGTTATGGGCCCAGTTTAGGAATAATTTCCAGATATATTAAATAGTTTTTCAGCTTTTGAATGGATTTTGAGGCTTGAGTTTTAAACTGCTAAAGAGAGATTTTTTTTTCTTAGCCTCAAAGCACCAGAGAAAAACCCTTCCTATGCAACCCAGCAAATAGACTATTTATTTTTGTTTTTTTTTGATTTTGTGATGGTTTTACCATTTTTTGTAGTTTTTTGTGAAAAATATTTCTTTTTAGGACTTCTGGCATTTTTTATTTTAAGATGGATAGCAAGGGTTCCATTGCAGAGGAAAGCCCCAATTTACCTAAGCTTACTGAAAACAATTTCAACCAATGGAAAAGGTGCTTAGAAGCCAGATTTTTAGTTAGGGGAATTATGGAAAGTACCATCCAGTTTGTGTTAAGTATATTTCTAGCTTTTCAATAATGGATAGGAAGTCTGTCACGTGACTGCTACAGTGCTTTTTGGATTCAAGCTTTAATCTAAATAAATCTCTCACCCAGGCACAGTGAGAGCACTTGCTTGTGAATCCAAATGCCTTTTTCAACTTTTCAAGCATTTGAGCAGCTGTTTCACCTCTCTTAGTGTGAACCATTTGAGTATCTAAATATTGTCCAGAGTGATGGACACTGCTAGATTTTTCTGCTGCTGGCATTTCTTTATTAAGGTTTCATTTTCACTGGGTATCTGTCTCCTGTGGAACCCGTTCTGTATGCCCTGCAGTTGACTTGCAACATGATTAGTATGTCCATTTTGGACAGAATAGCTTTCTCTGTACAATTTGAAAATGTAAAATGCCAGGTGACCAGAGATGGTGAATTATATGCTGAAGCATGTTTGATTAATGGTGTATATGATACTAATCTTTCAGAACCCCAGTCTACAAATGGGGCACATTCATGGCAGAAACATGAAGCAGATCCAGAACTTTGGCACAGAAGATTTGGCAACAGAGAGATCAAAGCCATTGTGGAATTGTAACACCAGGAACTTGCAAGAAGGATGAAGGTAGCCCACAATAAAGTTTCTAAGTTGCATCACTGAATAAAGTGTTAAGCATTATTTTCCTCCATGTACAGAAAAGCACCAGAGTGCTTGATGTAGTCTACAGTGGTGTATGGGATCCAGGGAGTGCCCTCCAGCAGCATAATGTGGTTTGCTGGAGCCTGGGGAGCACACATGCTGGACATGCCTGCACCTGTTGGGCCAGCCCAGCCCTTGTCGCCCTTCACAGGCAAATCCCCCCAACACCCAGGGAGAGAAGCACCAGCCTACACTGGGGTCACCCCTTGCCCAGCTCCCTCCATTCAGCGATGGAGCTGGGGACATGGCAGCGAGGCAAGGTTGGGACCAGGGCCCAGAGACCCCCGGCAGCAACAAGGGAAGGATAGGGAGCTGGGGATGGGGGCCCACCAGGACGTGCCTGGGCAGGATGGGTAGCCACACAGAAGCCAGCACCTGCGTGGGGGCACCTGATTCGTGCCCCCTCAAAATTGTGCGCCCGGGGCCACAGCCCTGCTGCTCCCCAATGCTATGCCACTGGTTCCCTCCCTAAATAAAATAAGTATATTCTAATCTTACTATTTGATTTCTCAAGATACTGTGTTGTGTATTTTCTCAATGAGAAAAGTGAAACAGTGGAGATGTTCAGAAAATATCTTGCCATGGGGAGCAACAAGTTTCAGAGGAAACCCACAACTTTCGTCAGCCACCACAGGGATGAGTTTAATTAATACCACATTCGAACCCTCCTGGAAAAGGAAGGGATTACATGTGTAAAGAGTGTTAGTGACACTCCATAACAGAACTCAGCTGCTGAGAGAAAGTTCAGTTCTCTTATGGAGATGACTAGGTGCATGCTGAGAGATGCTGGCCTTCCCAAATACACTGCAGTGGCTACTGCTTGTCCCCACATGCATTTGAGACCAACACAAAAAACACACACACAAAAGGAAGTAGGTATTCAAGGTAAAGCAGGAGGCAGAAGGTGAAGTTGAGTGCTACAAAGCAAGACATGTCATGAAAGGTTACTCGCAAAAGTACGGAGAGGACTATGGTTAGACTTTTGCACCTGTAGTGAGATACACCCCCAGTAGTCGGATCGTTAGAACACCCTTATTCCCCCAACAGAGCTACAGTTCCCAGAGTGGTTAACAATAAATCCTTCTTCCAAGGGAACTCTGGGAATTGCTGAGCTTAGGGACTTACAACTCTCAGCACCCTTAACAAACTCCAGTTCCCAGGATTCTTTGGGGGTGGGGAAGCCGTGACAGTTTACTGGTAAGTGGTAGAATAGTGCTTTAAATATATGGTGTGGTTCCAGATTATTTTTGCAATCTGTAAAATGGGTGTAATAATGTCTAGTCTCGCCAAGTTATTGTATGGACATTTCATTGTCATCTTTGTAAGGGTCTGATATTTTAAGAGAATGCCTGAGTTTTTGAAACAGGTTAGTCTGTCAAGAGATAGATTATCCTGTGTTGTGTGAAGGAAGTTGCCTGGGGAAAGCTAAATTAATAAAAGGCACAAAGGCTGGGTAATCTCTAAGATGTGAGATATATCTATCTATCTATCTAGATATAGATATATAGATAATGGGATCTATCGGAAACACACTGGCGTATTTGTGTTGCCTTCTCAGCCATGTAATTCGTTGATTTTAGAATAGCTCAGGGGAAGCTGGCTCATTTCACTTACCATGACTGACTGGGTTGTGATACACTGTGACTGTTTCCACAAGTGATGTTTGAGTCAATGATTGCATTTCCAACTTCCATAAAATGAATTAAAAGGCCTCATGTGATTTAGGAATAGCTCTCTTCCATTTTGTGCCTGATAATAATAACATTCAAGTGTTGCATTTCAGATGTGTATTCTCCATCCTAGCCATCTTGATAGAAGGCAGCATGGTAGAAGTTTATAAAATTATGCACATCATGGAGAAGGTGGATGATGTTTGTTTTATCGTCATTATTATCACAGCTTCAACTATTGCTGGATGTCCCAACTCTTTACCTGGGAGTAAACCCCATTGAACTGAATAGGACTTATTTTTGATTAAACATTATTAATAATGTTGCTAAACACTGGAGGAACACAGCTGAAGCTACTATTTCATGCTGGTACCACAAAGTATGCTATATCCCATTTATGGAGAAACTAACCCCCCAAACGAGAGTTTTATGTGGCACTTCAAAGACAGACACATTTATTTGGAGCTCTTTTATTATGTTAATAAGGAAGACAATTCACAGCATCCTCTCTCATACTGTGTAAGAATTTGGAATGCTTAACATCTGTATTTATAACAAAATAAAATTAAAAATTCCTTCCAGTAGCACCTTAGAGACCAACTAAGTTTGTTCTTGGTATGAGCTTTCGTGTGCATGCACACTTCTTCAGATACACGTGACCAGAAGTCACGGCTACCCACCTGTAACTGTACCTGAAGAAGTGTGCATGCACACGAAAGCTCATACCAAGAACAAACTTAGTTGGTCTCTAAGGTGCTACTGGAAGGAATTTTTTTATTTTATTTTGTTTTGACTATGGCAGACCAACATGGCTACCTACCTGTATCTGTATTTATGTTTTAGTACCACATTCCCACTATGTTCATTGTGCTTGTTTAATATGATCTTATCCTTTTATATTTTGTGATGTAAACAGTTTTCCTGACCTGAGTTTTGCTGAAGTGTTATTATGTAGGAGCCACTGTGTATAGATTGCTAACAAAAAACAAAAAATATTTTTTAATTGTTTTCGTGGGGTTGTAACATGGGGAGAAATAGTTATTTGCTCAATTGTTGCTTGGTGCATTGCAATCCTCTTCCTTTGCAATAACTGTTACTGACTAAAAATGACAAATATATGTACTGATGTTATTATATTGTTTGTTATTATTCTGAACCTAGATATTATTCTTGAAAGTACATAAAAGAAAAAAAAAAACCAACTCCACATACTGGTAATTAGTACTGCACTGGAATTGTTTTAATAGCTGCTTTGTATTGTGTGTGTGTGTACATTCCAGCTGAACTATTTAAAATTTTAAAAGAGGATGCTGTTAAGGTGCTGCACTCAATATGCCAGCAAGTTTGGAAAACTCAGCAGTGGCCAGAGGATTGGAGAAGATCAGTCTACATCCCAATCCCAAAGAAGGGCAGTGCCAAAGAATGCTCCAACTACCGCACAATTGCACTCATTTCACACGCTAGCAAGGTTATGCTTAAAATTCTACAAGGCAGGCTTAAGCAGTATGTGGACCGAGAACTCCCAGAAGTGCAAGCTGGATTTCGAAGAGGCAGAGGAACCAGAGACCAAATTGCAAACATGCGCTGGATTATGGAGAAAGCCAGAGAGTTCCAGAAAAACATCTACTTCTGCTTCATTGATTATGCAAAAGCATTTGACTGTGTCGACCACAGCAAACTATGGCAAGTTCTTAAAGAAATGGGAGTGCCGGATCACCTCATTTGCCTCCTGAGAAATCTCTATGTGGGACAAGAAGCTACAGTTAGAACTGGATATGGAACAACTGATTGGTTCAAAATTGGGAAAGGAGTACGACAAGGCTGTATATTGTCTCCCTGCTTATTTAACTTATATGCAGAATACATCATGCGAAAGGCTGGACTGGATGAATCCCCAACTGGAATTAAGATTGCCGGAAAAAATATCAACAACCTCAGATATGCTGATGATACTACCTTGATGGCAGAAAGTGAGGAAGAATTGAAGAACCTTTTAATGAGGGTGAAAGAAGAGAGCGCAAAATATGGTCTGAAGCTCAACATCAAAAAAACTAAGATCATGGCCACTGGTCCCATCACCTCCTGGCAAATAGAAGGGGAAGAAATGGAGGCAGTGAGAGATTTCACTTTCTTGGGTTCCATGATCACTGCAGATGGTGACAGCAGTCACGAAATCAGAAGACGCCTGCTTCTTGGGAGAAAAGCAATGACAAACCTAGACAGCATCTTAAAAAGCAAAGACATCACCTTGCCGACAAAAGTCCGTATAGTTAAAGCTATGGTTTTCCCAGTAGTAATGTACGGAAGTGAGAGCTGGACCATAAAGAAGGCTAATCGCCGTAGAATTGATGCTTTTGAATTATGGTGCTGGAGGAGACTCTTGAGAGTCCCGTGGACTGCAAGAAGATCAAACCTATCCATTCTCAAAGAAATCAGCCCTGAGTACTCACTAGAAGGACAGATCCTGAAGTTGAGGCTCCAGTACTTTGGCCACCTCATGAGAAGAGAAGACTCCCTAGAAAAGACCCTGATGTTGGGAAAGATGGAGGGCACAAGGAGAAGGGGACGACAGAGGATGAGATGGTTGGACAGTGTTCTTGAAGCTACTAACATGAGTTTGGCCAAACTGCGAGAGGCAGTGAAGGATAGGCGTGCCTGGCGTGCTCTGGTCCATGGGGTCACGAAGAGTCGGACACGACTGAACGACTGAACAACAACAACATTGTGTGTGTGTGTGTGTAGCCTACTGCTTTTCATAGTTTTGTCACTTGTGTTTTTTAAGCATTGTTAACTTACTGGTTACAGTTTCCAGAAGGTTAGTGGGTTGTGTCGGTCCCACTGCAGCAAAGTCAACAGGGTCCTTGGGGTACATTAACAAATGTATGAGGGCCAAAGCTTTCTTGGATCAGAGTCCACTTCATCAGTGTGACCTTCATGAATCTGTTGAAGTTGATTCTAGCTCATGAAAGCTTATTCCGCTATAAAAGTGCCTTTCTTGAAAATTAATGCTTAAAAAAATCTTGCTAACAATGAAGTTCAATGAAGTCCAAGTCCAATGAAGTGGGCTTCACACCATAATAAATTTGTCAGACTTTAAGGTGCCCAAATGTTTAATGCCTGGTTTTGCTTCATTTTATAACTAAGAGTCTTAAAGACAAACGTCACTCACACCATACACTGAAAGCACTCTTGTATGACTTTTAACAGGCATGGCTTTCCCCAAAGAACCCTGGAAACTGTAGTTCCTTAAGGGCGTCCTAACAACTCTCAGCATCCTTAAGAAATTACAGTTCCCAGGATTGGTGGTGGTGGGGAGCCATGACTGTTAAAGTGGTGTCAGAGTGTTCGTGTGACAACAATCTGACACAACCAAACTTTCTTGGATTGCCTTCTGCTTCATCAGAAGCATTACATGTTGTTATTAGCTTCCTTGAGCTTTTTAAAGCAGGCTGCAGATGTTTTAAATCAAGGACAGCCAACACAGTGTCCACCAAATGTTGGAAGCTAGACTGCTGGTCCATGTAACTCAGTTCTGTCTACATCAGAGGATGAAAGGACCCTGTGTCCCTCCAGATCAACCTTACCCAGCCTGGTGCCTTCCATATATTTTGGAAAACAACTCTCATCAGCAAGTATAGGTAGTCACCAATTAGGAATAGGGATGGAAGCCATTTGGTTCTTCCAGCCTGACTCTATTTTCAGGCAGGATGCAGATCACAACCAGTCAAATTCAGGTCAGGCAATCATAGTTGGAAGCTCTTGTCCAACAAACTCGCTTTCCCAAAAGACCAGACTTTTCGCGATAAAGAAAGTGAAGGGGAAATGCAATGGGAAGTGTGGGGTGATGCTTCCTTTGGCACAATTGTTATCTACCTTCCCCACAAATGAATCAGGGCGGGTGCTCAGTAAAAATCTGGGATTGTCTGATCTCCATGCAAACAACCCAGGATGAAACAGACCACCGTGAAGTGCGTGTAGTCCAAAATTTATTCAGGGCGTCATGTCGGTGAAGCCCATTCCAGATGTTGTGGGGCCCCAGCTATTTTCTTTCCCACCCAGCCAAGGACAATGGGAATTAAGAACACAACAGCTGGATGGATCAGCCCAACGGCCCACCGAGCCCAGCATCCTTTTCTCTCAGCAGCCAGTGGTGGGAAGCCGGGAAGCTGGACCCGAGCGCAACAGCCCTTGGTCTCCCTTCCCTGGGATTCAGAGGCAAACTGTCTCCGACCTGGAGGCAGAGCCCCGCCATCGCGGCTGGCAGCCGCTGATAGCCTTGTCCTGCGTGAATCCGTCCGATCCTCTTGTAAAGCCGTCCAGGATGGCGCCCGCCGCCGGCTCCTGGGTGAAGAGCCGCTTTCTTTCACCTGCCCGGGATCTTCCCACGTTCAGCTTCCTTGGAACATCCGGGAGGATTCCCCAGGCAACATCTGGTGGGCTGGCCAACTTCAGACAAAACAAGGAGCCGGCCAAAGCCATCCTCGGGAGCTGGGCTTGCACATCCTTCGACGCTACCATTCCCGATCCCATCGCAGAACTGCTCCAGAATCCATCCCAGCTGTTCTTCCCTACTTGGATGGGGCGGGGGGCGGGCATGCGTCCTGGGCAGCCCTCGTTCCCTCCTCCTCGCTCGCTCCCTCCCTCTCTGCCTGATCACAAGCTCAAGTTTATATTGGAAGTGAGCGGAGGGAGGAGGAAGGGAGGAGGAGGAGGGGTCTGGGGCTCGGTGGGGAGAAGGCGACCGAGATTTGCTTCTCGCCCTCTCCGTCTTCTTCCCAGGATGCCCACCGGATCGCCGGAGGGGCCGGGGTCGGGCCGGGGGTGGCCAGCGCGGAGCTGCTGCCACTAGCTAAGTTTTGCGGCGGCGCGAAGCAAGAGCCAAGCCGCGGCGCGCCAGAGAAGTTTGCAAGTTGCGCAGCCCGCGGGCTCGGCTCTCTGGTCCCCCCGCTGCCCCGCTTGGGAAAGGCCGCTCTCGCGCCCCGAGAGGCTGGCTGGCTGCCGCCGCCTCGGAGGGAGCCTTGGCCGGGCTCCTCGGCGGGATCGGGGAAGCGGGCGGCTGCAGCAGGCGCAGCCATGGACGGCGTCTCCGGCCTGGGCTCGCCGGCCCTGGAGAAGAACGTGGCCGAGCTGACCGTGATGGACGTGTACGACATCGCGTCGGCGGTGGGCCAGGAGTTCGAGCGGCTCATCGACCAGCACGGCTGCGAGGCCATCGGGCGCCTCATGCCCAAAGTGGTGCGCGTCCTGGAGATCCTGGAGCTGCTGGTCAGCCGCAACCACATCAACCCGGAGATGGAGGAGCTGCGCCTGGAGCTCGACCGCCTCCGCCTGGAGAGGGTGGATCGCATCGAGAAGGAGAGGAAGCACCAGAAGGTCGGCCACGAGCGGGGATTGGGCCCGCAGGGGGTGGGGCGCGGGCTGGGAAGCCTGGCGCGCGCGGCTTCTCTCGGGTGGGGAGGAGGGGGCTCTTTCTCGTCCCAGGAGGCGCCCGGGCGCAAGGCGAAGCGGGCTCGGTTTCAGGGCGCCCCCTCTTTCCCGTGGCCCTTCTTTCCCGTGGATGTGCGAGGCTGTGTACGGTCCTCGAGGCAGAGACCCGGCTGGTTACGAAACTCTGGCCGGCTGCGCGGAGGCTGCGAGGCGCGCTGGTGCCAGAGGACTTCGCGGCATCCGCATGCGTGTGCCCGTGCTTACTTTTGCTTTCTGCTCTTCAGTACTCAGAATTTAAGTCCTGCTGGGATCGGTGGGGTTTACTCGCGGGAAAAGGGTGAGGTAGGATTGAGGATCCTCTACGCGGAAGTGGGTGGAATCCGTGCAGAGCATTTGCTTGATCCCAAAGCAAAAGGGGGAACTGAGGAAGCCCTTTGAGCCCCTCCCTTCCCTGTAACTCTTTCCAAGGATGGGGTTTACTCCTAAACAAGGATGGGAGGGTGAAGTGTCTCCTCGGGTCTTTCTGTCAGGCCCCCAGAACTCTCTTTACTCTCACCCCAGGACCCTATTTTGCCTTCAAAATACTTTTGCCTAGATGGAAAGTGTCCTTTAACGCAGACAATGGCTTTTGCTTACCGGGATGGTGGATAGAGAGGAGTGTGTGTAGAAACTAGTTTTCAGTACTATACAAAGGCAACATATGTGGCCCTCAAAAAGGTTGTCCAGAAGCAAATATGGACCTCAGGCTGAAAAAAGGTCTCCCTCTCCTGCTGTGGAATAATATGTCTGATATGAGACTAGTCTCTGAACATGGGCAGAAGGCCGTTCAATCACCGTTGACTAGCCACCCTGTTCATACAGTTGAGCATCATTCAACTGAAAGGTGGGATATAAATCTTTAAAACAACCAACCAAACATATCTGGATATCATTCAGGTTAAAAGCTTCCAGATAAACTTCTGCCTCAGAACCACTTAGCACATCATTGATTAGGTATTCATCAATAAATATTGCCTGGGTCGCTTACAAACAAAAATATGAAACACACAAGTATTATTTAAAACCAGCAATGAACAATAAAAATATATTGGAAATCCCTATTTGCATAGAGGCAGCATAAAACAATTTGCAGCCCAGATTTAAAATAAAAAGGGATTCACTTTGCCCAAATTTACTAGTCGGAGCCTAAGCATGTTTACTCTAAAGCAGGCATAGGCAAACCCCGGCCCTCCAGATGTTTGGAACTACAATTCCCATCATCCCTAGCTAACAGGACCAGTGGTCAGGGATGATGGGAATTGTAGTCCCAAAACATCTGGAGGGCCGAGTTTGCCTATGCCTGCTCTAAAGTACCCAGTGAGATTAACCCTTGCAATTAAGTGGGGATATAGTTGCAGCCTTAGAAATTAAGGTGCTCCTGGCATTCACTGAGGCAGAATTCCTATCCTACTTGATTCTAACCAGAAAAGTGGTTATTTGGTGATGAAACAGATTCCTGTTATTTTTATTAATTACATTTATGTCCCACCTTTCTCTCAAGGAACTCTAGGCACATATATGTTTCTCCTCATTTTATCCTCCCAATGAGCTTGTCAGGAAGGACAGACTGAAAAATAGTGATGGGCTGAAGGTGAGCCTCATGGCTGAGTGGAGATTTAAACCTGGGTCTCCCCAGGCTTAGTTTAGCATTCTAAGCATCCGTCAACCTAGCTTTGTACTCTGCACTTGCCTAGAGGCACTCAAGTTGTTTTTCTTATGAGTCCTACTTTTTACATGCTCTAGATTTGATCCCTGGCTTCAAATACAAGTTCTGGGACTTTGAGGTTCTGCAAGCTGAGCTTGGGCTATATTAGGAAAAAAAGATGGAAGAGATAAGAAAGGATACGGGATGGGAACTAGGGAGTATTAATTTATCCACTGTACCCATTCCGTTCTCCTAGAATTATGCTCTGAGCTGACATCAACCTCCGATTTGGTTGTGCATTAAAGTGGTAAACGAGAGGCTAAAAGAGAGTCACCAGCCACTAAAAAGATCACAGTCCTTTGACTCACTTCTCCCTCTCTCTGCCCAGAATAAATTGTGCAACAATAGCTGGGCTGTCAGCTGTGGTGGATGGAGGTAACTGTTGCGGAGAGGCACTGCGTAATTGTAATTCGCTGGAATTCATTGATTCCAAATATTGGGGTGTATAGCTTTGGATAACAACTGCAGGCCCAAGATAATCTCAGAGCTGCCACCCTTCCAGGGAAATTTCTCATCCAGATCACTTTCCATTCAATGAAAGAGCAAAGAATGAGAGGATGGGGAACCCTAAGTCTTCTGGGTAATTATATCAAGCCAGCCCTGGAGAATTTATGGCCCTCCAGATGTTTTGGGGACTACAGCACCAAACATTGCTGATTATTGGCTGTGCTGGATGATGGGAGTTAGAGACCAACAGCATCTGGAAGAGGCACAGGTTCCCCACATCTGTTTTAAGCAAAGTTTTGCCTGTAGTTAACATGTGCCATGTCTATGGCCATATTGCATTGGAGCAATTACACCAGGTTGTCCTTTATCCTCACAACAGACATGTAAGGTAGGTTAGGCTGAGAGTTGGTGCCTGGCCCAAGGCAGGGAGTGAGTGAAAACATCAATGAGTTAAGTAAGTTTTAAATGTAAAACTACACACGCTCAGTTATTTTTGTTTATCAAGGTTGGCAAAATGTGTTTGTGTTTTGCTGAGAGTTTTGAAACTGCACATGATCAGAGTACTGTATTTTTTCATAGCCCAGCAAAGCTTATGCCATGATCCATTTGTAAGTCTTTAAGAACCCACATGACTTAATTTCATGGTACCTTATTTAATGCATTTGCTGGGGTGTGTGTCCTATTTTGGGAATTGCACCAGGCACCCCTCCCTCCTTAATCCAGCCTCTCAGACAATTCCTCCCTTGTGCGTTGCTTTCAATCTCAGAATGGAGAAGCGGGTGGGGAGGAGAGAAAGATGGCTCTCCCCAATCCACTGCCTGCTGGTGTGTTTCCTCTCTCATGGGGTTCGTTTGCTACTGGCACTGCAAAAAGTGCTTTAAAATTCCTTCCTGCTCAGCAAGTTTTAAAGCAATAACGGAAGAGAGAGGGGTGGGAAGGGAACGGAGCATGGCTAGAGGAGCAATAACTAAGACCTCCTCCTGCGATAAAAGCTGGGGAGGGGGGTTATTGGTTTGTTCTTGTTTTTAGTATGCATTTTGTGTTTTTGTCTTGTATTTTTATGCTGCAAACTGCCTTCATCTACAGATGAAGGGTGGTGTACAAATTTAATAAATATTATTATTATTATTATTATTATTATTATTATTAAATAAAATGGAATGGGTTAAGGAAGGTGACAGTAATACAAATGTACGCCTGTAGCAAACCAACATTCTCTGATCATATTGCATTGTGGGCAAGCGGCTATATTAGGCTTGCCAAGTGTGATTGCCAGCTGACCAGAAGATGGCATGTCTCTGTGCCTTAAAGAGTAGTGGAGATCTACCAACAAAGCGTTTTCATAGCATAGAGGTAAACATCAACATCCGCTGATGTCTGCTGGTATAGCTTGCGGCCCTCAATATGTTGCTGGCCTGCTACTCTCATAATTCCTGAGCATTGGCCATTCTGGCTGGGGTTGATGCGAGTTGGAGCCGGGCAACATCTGGAGAGCCAGAGGTTCTCCACGCTGCGTTCAGCCACAGGAACAAGAGCTGATAAGAAAGCTAGCAAACATACGTTCCTCCCAAACCTTTCCTGAGGCGGCACCAAGCATCTATCTCTGGTTTTCTCCTTAACAAAGCACTCCATGCCTCCCTCTGGAGCTGGAATCTCAGCCTTGGTTGCCAGTTTACTCTGCAGGTGCAGACCAGCGTCTTCAGGAAATTGCAATAGCTCCATAGCTCAGCAGCAAAGAAGCTGCCTTGCAGGGAGAAGTTGCAAGTCCAGTTCCTGGCATCTCCATGTGGAAGTGCAAAAGACTCCTGTTGTTGGTCTACAGTTGGTCTATCACCTCTGGCCATTGGTCATGCTGGCTGGGGCTGATGGAGTCCAACAAGATCTGGAGCAGGTTACCCCAACCTGCTACCCTCCAGACACTTTGGACTACAACTTCCATCATTCCTGACTGCTAGTCATACTGACTGTGGCTGATGGGAGCTGTAGTCCAAAACATCTGGAGGGCACTAGGTCATGGGAGGCTGATCTGGAAGGACACAGCCTTCACCAGTTTAGTGAGCTAGATGGACCAGCGATCTGATTTGGCATAAGGCAGGTGTCAGCAAACTTTTTCAGCAGGGGGCCGCTCCACTGTCCTTCAGACCTTGTGGGGGGGGGCGGAGTATACTTTTTTTGGGGGGTGAACGAATTCCTATGCCCCACAAATAACCCAGAGATGCATTTTAAATAAAAACACACACTCTACTCGTGTAAAAACACCAGGAAGGCCCCACAAATAACCCAGAGATGCATTTTTAATAAAAGGACACATTCTAATGTAAAAACACGCTGATTCCCGGACGATCAGTGGGCCGGATTTAGAAGGCAATTGGGCCAAATCTGGCCCCGGGGCCTTAGTTTGCCTACCCATGGCATAAGGCATCTAAGTTCCTACTGTGTTCCTTAAACTTTCATATTTATTTATTGCATTTATGGCCTATCTTTATTCTGTCATGGAACTAAAGGCAATGTACAGCAGAGCTTGGAGGTGGTGTCTTCAGCCATTGACCAAGGCCAGATCTGCTGAGCATTAGGAAAATTTGCTGTTTCACGTGCCTCCAAGATCCTCCGTACGAAAATAGGAATGTAGGAAGTGGCCTTATACCATTGGTCCATCAAGCTTAGTATTGTCTACACCAAGGTGGAGAACCTGTGACCCTCCAGAGGATCTTGGTCTATAGCTTCCAACATTCCTCACTTTCAGCCCTGAAAACTGAGGCTGATGGGAGTTGTAATCCAATAATATGGTGTGTGTGGGTGTGTGCGGCTACACTGTCTGGAAGCATTTATCCAGAGTTTTAGACGGAGTCTTTGCCAGTCCTACCTGAACATGCAGGGCTTTGAACCTGGAACCTTCTGCATGGAAAGATGCTATAACCAGCCAGATGTGGCCCTTCCATTGAATGGGAGATATTTGACCATCCAGGACCTGAAAGTGATGGTATGCAATCTCACCCTCTAGGAGCTAGAGCTGGTGGAAGACGTCTGGAGAGGGGAAGCTCAAGATCTCCTCACCCAAATCGCCCAGCTCCAGGAAGAGAATAAACAGCTGATGACCAACCTCTCCCACAAGGACGTCAACTTCTCGGAAGAAGAGTTCCAGAAGCAGGAAGGCAAGTGGGGTAGGCAGAGATTCTCAAGGACAACATTGGGTTCATTTGACCCGAAACTCAGTAAGAAACTGTTTGGGAAAGTATAGGAGATGGCAGCAGTCAGGCAAAAAGTACTGACATAAGTCTGTATGGAGGTTCCCCACCTCTGGTTTATAACAATTGCCTTTGTTGTCTAGAAATTTGGGTGCTGTTGAGGAGGGAGAGTTTTAAAAGAGCCTGCTGGATCAGACCAAAGGTCCATCAAGGTTCAACATCCTGCTCCCCACAGTGGCCAATCAAATTATTAATTCAGAGAAGCCCACAAGCAGGACATGGAAGCAACAGCCCTCCTCTTCCTGGTGTGCCTCAGCAAGCACTATTCACTATTCACCGACCACAGAGGTTCCATTGCGATGCTAAGAATTGATAGACAGATTTGAGGAGGAGCGGCCTAAGTCCTTTTTTATTTGTTTGTTTACATTTCTATGCCACCTTTCCCCCAACTGGTGCTCTTGAAGCCATGAAGGCAAGTGGCGCCACCAGCCTTTGTGAAAGCATATTCCGTAAATCAGGGCTGAGGAACCTGAAGCCTAGGAACATCCAAAGGGCCACGACTCCCATCTGCCCCTTAGTAAGCAGGGCCAATAGTTGGAAGTTGTAGTCCAACAACATTACAGGGCTGCACAGTTCCCAGTGCAGCCATAAATTAACTCTGTTGTGTAAAGTATGGCTTGTTTTTGCTGCGTGCTGCATCTACTGCCAGCCAAATTCACTGGGTGAAAATTATTATTTTTAAATCATTAATAGCTTTGAAAAATAAAAGTTTCCAGGATGATTCCAATATTAAATACTAGCAGCCTGCTAGCCAGTGTTGCTCAGGAATTTTAAGAAACAGCCACCCCCCCCCTGCAGTTTTGAAATAAGTTGTTAAAGTCAGTGAAGTTTTGGAAGGTTCAGACTGCCCTCTTGATTCAAAGCAACGTCCAATCATATCCAAATATAAATGAAAACTTGCTTGTTCAGGAACCATCATGCAAAATTTGGTTACGATAAATTAAGGGTGTCTAAACACACATCAAGAGACAAAACAAATTTCCAAAATATATAGTAGATGTATGGGCTGAAACATGAAATGAGGGAGATGGCTATCTTACCTCCATGACATCCCCTTGGTAAACAAATCCCAGACAAACCTGCAGAATCCTGTGCAGCATGGCCTGGTGGAGTTAGTCGTGCATCATCAGATCTTTTGCACAGCACCCGCAGAACTGAGCTGCCAGCGTCATGTTTCACATAAAACTATTTTTATATGAAAGAATCTTCTTGGGAAGCAGTGGGTGCAGCTCCTGCTTTGTCAGGATCTGGGTCGGCAGAGGAGCAGAGCAGAACTTCCACAGTGGCCACAGGTTGTCACCTTACTTGCTCCCCTTGTTGTTGCAGCTCTCCTAGAGAACAGCCACTTTGCCCCCGGTGGGGCGGAACCTGTACTCCCCTCCCCCCCCCCCGGTGCTGCATTTGGGGTACTGCATTTGGGTCACCTCGCCTCACAAAGGGCATTGTTGGGAAAGGGTCAGAGAACAACCACCAAAATGATCAAGGGGATGGAGAGACTCCCTCCGGGGAAAAGTCGCAGCATTTGGGATTTAGAGAAAAGGCGATAGAAGAGTATTAAATGATGCATGGCACGGAGAAAGTAGACAGGGGGAAGTTTTTCTCCCTCTCTCGAAACGCAAGAACTCATGAACATTCGGTGAAGCTGCATGTTGGAAGATTCAGGATGGAGAAAAGGAAGTCACACAGTGCATAGTTAGACTATGGAACTCCCTCCCACAGGAGGCAGTGATGGCCACCAGTGTGGACAGCTCTAAAAGAAATCAGGCAAATTTATGGATGGCAAGGCTATCCATGGCTGCTAGCCTTGACGACAGTGCTCTGCCGCCAAGGTCAGAGGAAGTAATATTTCTGAACACCAGTTGCTGGGAAACCCTGGAGAGGGAGAGGGCTGTTGCACTCAGGTCCTGCTTGGGGGTTCCCATAGGCATCTGGTTGAGAACATGATGCTGGACTAGTGGGGCCATTGGCCTGATGAAGCAAGCTCTCATAAGAGCACAACGTCCCATCAGTTCTGATCCACCAGGCATGCTAGCTGGGGTTGATGGAGCCATGAACCTCTGTAAGTCACAGGTTCTCAATCTTTGAGGCAAGCTGCAAGCCTATCCCCACTTACCTGAGAGTAAGACCCATTGAATTCAATAGGACATATTTGTAAGTAGCCATGCTGAGAATTGTGTCATCAGGACATGAAATGTCTCGTTACATTTAAGCTGCAATCCTATACATTGTTGTTTATTAAACTATGCCTTGGCTCTACATTATGCATAAACCCAGCCCACCAGTTTATGTTGTGTTTGCCGCCAACAAACCACAATCCAACACTATGGTTTGTTGGTGGCTTACAAACCTTGGTTTGCTTTTAAGTATGCTAACAACAATAGCCATGGTTTGTTTGGTGAATGCCTGGGGTGGGGTGGCCAAACCGCAAAGGTACAAAGCAAGGGCATCTGGAAAACAAAACAAACTTTGAAGGAACAAGCCAAGGTTTATTTGATTCTCTGTGGGACAACTCATAGAAAAGGATCATGTGTGAACCAGGCTCTACCTACAGTGACTGACAGCAGCTTTCCAGGAAATCAGGCCAGCGGTCTTTCTCAGCCTTGCCTAGAAATGCTGGGGGATGAACCTGGGACCGTCTGCATGCAAATGTTGTACTCCACCACTAAAATACGGCTTTTCTCCATCTTTGATTATTTTAAAAGAACTTGCAACTGATGCCTGAGTTTGCTTATTTCCTCTTTCCTCCCCACCCATTTCCTTTTGTGTCATGTCTTGTTAGATTAGGAAGCCTGAGGGCATGGAATGTCTTGTTTCTTATTGATCTGTAAGCTGCTCTGGACATATTTTTTGTATGAAAAGGTGAAAATTCAATCCATCGGTTACCAACCATGATTAGGAAAGGGAGTGAAAAGAAAGGCTACCGTTCTGAAGAGTTCACCTCACTCAACTCAATGGGACTGGCTTCTGAGTAAAAATCATAGAAGCAGGCCCCTGAGCTATAAGCGGTCCTACAGCACACCCTTCCTAGGAAATATGTAAAGGGGCCCCTGACCATTAGGTCCAGTCGGACACGACTGGACCTAATGGTCAGGGGCCCCTTTACATATGAATAGTATTTATTAGTTGCTTTAAATAAGTGTTTTAAAATGGCTTACAAATAATTGTGCGTAAGCAAAGCACTATTGGAAGCAATCAGACCATGAAAGCAATCTCTCCATCCCCTAACTACCACATATAGCCCCAAAAGGGATGTGTATACACAAAACATACCTACATACACACAATAATAACTATTGCAAATAAAAAATTAATGCTCAGATGTGTGGGAGAAAAACATTTTAATCTAGTGCCAAGAATAAATGAGTAAATCTGATCAAAGCAAGTAGGTTTCTGATCTTTTCCTAGGCAGCAAAATATGCAGCCTTAGCAGAATGTAGCAGGAGCCACACCAGAAGCTTAGCAAGTATTGCAGCTTCCAGAATTGGAGAGGCTTACTTGCCTTGAGGGCTCTGCATTACCACAGGTGCTTTCTGAGCATCCTTTTGATGTGGGGGTGGAGTCACCTGCTTAGAGAGTCCTTAAGGCCCACCACAGACTTCACAGAGTAGGGCTGCAGAGAGGAAGAAACAATCTCAGTGGTGAGACTTATTTTTTTGTAGAGGCATCCCTAGTTTGGGTTCAGGATATGATTTAGCACATTGCTTGGAAATTTTAGGAAGGTATTGGGGGTCTGTTTATGCATATGCCCCCCCAACAGAAATGGGAATGAAGGAACAAAATTAAGATAATCTTGCAATGCAGAGGAAAATACAGATTGATTCTTAATGGTTGGAAGAATTAGGGGGGGCACACTTAAATTATGCCCTTAGGGTTATTTTTCTAAGCTTTAACACTTTTTAAAAACTAGGTAGTCAGCTTGGAAGGCATCTACAAATCCCTGTTGTAGTTAATATTGGCTGAGAAGCAAATAAGCTTAGAAATGGAAGAGAGGTACTGCTACACATGGGACCTGCAAGCAGATGTTCAGGGTACCAACAGATAGGATAGTTTTCTACTCCATGCCATTCCCCCTTAAGAACATGAGAAAAGGCTGCTGCACCAGACCAATGGCCCATCTGGCATTATATCCTGTTCTCACCATGGCCAACCAGATGCTTATGGGAAACTAGCAAGCAGGATTCAGGCACAAGAGCCCTCTCCCCTCCTGTGGTTTCCAGCAACTGCTATTCAGAAGCATCTTCCACCTCTATGGAGGCAGAGTAGCCATGACCAGTAGCCAAGATTTTTAAAGTCAAATCTAAAACTACTTAATTTTACTTAATGGTGGCTACTGAGTTGTTTATACTTTTTATGTGTTTAATATATTGAGATTGCCAATGTTTGATGGTTTTTCTCTCTCATGATTTTGTTGTCTAAATTATGGAAACAAAGGCTGAATGAATAGTAGGCATGATGGGACTACAACTCCCATCATTCCTGACCTCCACGCTGCGTGAGGCTGATGGGAGTTGTAATCAATATCATCCGGAGGGCACCACATTGGCTATCCTCCAGATGCTGCTTGGCTCACATCATCTCTTACCATTGACCAAACTAGCTGGAGCTGATGAGAGTTAGTGTTCGTCAACATCTGGAGGGCCACAGGTTTCCCATCCCTGCCCTATTGGATGGCCTTAACCTGATGAATTTCTGCCTGTCATGTAGTTGATAAAAAGTGCAGGAGCCCTGCCAGAAAAAAAAAGATGTTTACCTTAGTTATGTATTTTCAACAACCAATTATGTTTACTTAACAGGAGCAGTATTGCAATTGGAGCTTCCTTTCACTCTTTCTCTTTTCCCCCCCAGGAATGTCTGAAAGGGAAAGACAAGTGATGAAGAAACTGAAGGAAGTAGTAGATAAACAAAGGGATGAAATCAGAGCAAAGGACCGTGAACTTGGTCTTAAAAACGAGGATGTAGAAGCCGTAAGTCTGTTTCATCCCTTTAGGGAGAAATGCCAAAGTACTGCCAAGTTAATTTTTTAAAGGCCCCAATATCTAAATCCATTTATTTTGATATGTAGCAAATCCACAGAGGCCAGCTTATCCCTGGTTATTGGTGGATAATGGTGCTCCTGTGTTCAAAAGGGATGGAGAACCTCGGCCCCAGGGGCAGAATGCGACCCTCCAGGCCTCTTTGTCTGACCCTTGAAACCCATACATCTTCTTCCCCAACCCACCCCCTTTATCAGCTCTGCATTGCACCCTCCTTGGCTAGAATGTGTCTGCTCATGTATCTTGCTTTCCTGAACAGAGGACAGGGAGGGATGTGGGAGTAAATTAAAGTAAAGCTAAACTTCTCAGTTTCCTGGCAAGAGGGATTGTTACACCACTCTGGAAAGTGTAGCTCTGTGAAAGGAATAGGGGTCTCCTAACAACTCTCAGCACTTAACAAATGACACTTCCCAAGGATTATTTGGGCGAAGCAACAACTGCTTGAAAGAAATGATACTGCTCTATATTGTATGGTGCAGATGGGGCCATAATTGCAGCGGCTTATTAGCTTCCTCCCTCCCTTCCTCCTTCCTTTCTTTTCTCTCACAGCTTCAGCAACAGCAAAACAGGTTAATGAAAATCAACCACGACCTTCGCCACAGAATCACGGTTGTGGAGGCTCAGGGGAAAGCTCTGATTGAGCAGAAAGTAGAGTTGGAGGCCTACCTCCAGACCAAGGAGCAAGAGATGGGAGCACTGAGGGCTGAGCTTGGAAAGCTCCGAGAAAAACTGCAGGGAGAGCCCAGTCAAAATGGAGAAGAAATCATCCAGGTAAGCCCTGCTTTTGTCTCCATGAAAAATATATAATATTGTATATATAAACATAAGTATGATGTATTTGTGTGTGTGTGTGTGTGTGTGTGTGTGTGTGTGTGTATTTCATACCACTTCAATCGTCATGGTTTCCCTAATTGTTGGCATCTGTCTGTCTTGGGAGACAGTGGAGGAGGGCGCCTTTGGGGGTGAAGTTAAACTGTTGGAAGGTGGCAGCGCCTGCTGTGGCTGTAGAAACCAATACAGAAGACACCTGTTTTGTTGCAGCTGGGGCAGGTGAAGGCGTCTGGTTGTGCTGCTGCAGATGTACCACAATGTTTCTTCTCTCCTTCATATAATGCGTAATTAAGTCTGTAATTACCTGGAGTAAATCCCTTTGAACTCGGGGGGGGGGGGAGGCTCAGCTCTGAGTAGGCAAGTAGGTGTGGCAAACCCACGGTGGGTAGATGTATCACAGCTAAATGGATCCCCAAAATCATACACTGCATATTTCCTACTGTCTGTTCTTGGGGCTGGGTGGGTGACAGTGGCAAGGGCTATTGTCTGTATGCCCTCCTGGTGGGCTTCCCGGGGGCATCTTTTTTGCCTCAGTGAGAGGCTGGCAGCTGGGTGGTAGACCTTTTTATCTGATCCTGGAGGGCAGGCGTGGAGAACCTGTGGCTCTCCAGATGATGTTGGATTGCAACTCCCATCAGCCCCGAGCAGCATGGCCAGTGGTCAGGTATGATGGGATTTGTAGTCCAGCAACATCTGGAAAACTGCAGGTTCCCCAGGCCTTCAGTAGGGCTGTATTGGAAATAGTTTGAATTCTTAACATTTCACTTGTACGGCTAATTGATTTTTATTTTGGAGGGGTGGGTGAAATGCAGAAGCGACGCTAGGATCTATTTTAAGATTATGTTTGGCTGCACTTCAGTGGGTAAATGGGAGCCAAAATCATACCCAATGTTCCCTTTCTCCACCACCATTGCAGTGCAGTTTTAGTTTCTTTAATGCATGAGCTCATCTGAAACATTTGCCCTTCTACACTGCTATGGAGATTGAGGACTATTGTCTGCCTCTCATGTTTATGGCCGAGGCTCAGAAGCTGACAGTGAACTCATGGCTGTGAAGCACAAGTAAACACCATGAAGGGCTCCCAGTACCAATTCCTCAATGGATATCCAAATTCTCGGTGCAGAACAAATTTAAATATTAATGCATAATTCTGTTTGTGTTTTCATGTGTTTTTATGCAATGTGTTTGTGTTTTCATTTGTTTTTATGCAAATGTTTCTATTTAATTTCCTAACAAGGAAGTAGGTGATGTGTAAGAATGTGTGCAAGGGAAGTTGTCAGCATAATAGTGAGGACTAGGAGCTTGGTATTTTAAAAGAAACAGTGCACATACATCTTTTTAAAAACAAAAAACAAGACTTCTTTAGGTATCATATGTAACACCAAGCACTGGATTCTGTGATACCTGAAGCATTCCTTGCTTAGACACAGCCTGTGTTCCCCTGTTGTTGCTGCCTACTCCCCATAATAACTCAGGGGATTCATTATTTTATACCTGAGGGGAGCTTAGAATGTGAAACCTTTTCCCAAATAAAGTGGCTTTACAGAAAAAGTGACTTTGGAAGGAAATATTACATTGCTAACAGAGCTGAAGTGGTTGGTTACATGATTCTTTGACTATAACCATATAGTGTAAGCAAAACTTTCCAAACTTTTTATGTTGGTGACACACTTTTTAGACATGCATCATTTTGAGACACAGTAATTCAGTTTTACTAGCTAAACTAACCCCTTATAAGAGCATTCACATGACACACCTACACACTGTGGCCGACACACGAATGTGTCTTGACACACACATCAGAAAGCTCTGCTGTACAGTATTTAAAATCTGGTACTAGGCATTAACTGCAACATGCTTTCTCTTTGTTATATTTTAAAAAGTTTTTAACTCTCCAAGTTCCCAAGGTGAGTTTTAAAAATGTAACCATAGTGCCAACCAAATACGCCGGGTTTTTAAAAAACAATTTTTTAAAAGAAAAATGTAAATCAATACATTTTGTCAGTATTACAACCAATTACATTTTACCCCCCTTCCCCCCCTGGCTCCCCCCCCCTCCTTGGACTTCCCTCAACTCCCTTTTCTGATTTATTTATTCATGTTGTTTCTGCATGTTATAAAAATTGTACATATCATTTCCCTGTTATTCATATTCTACTAATAAAAAGTTTGTGTATGTTTATTCAAACCCTGCCAAGGAATTTAAGTCTCTTTGTTACTTTTTCAAATACTAGTTTGTAAAAAGTTCCCATTCTTAAAGTCCCGGTTGTCCTTCTCTCGTAGTTTATTTGTTAGTTTTGCCAGTTCCACGTAGTTCGTCAGCTTTCCTTGCCATTCTTCCTTCGTTGGAGTTTCTTCTTTCTTCTGTCCTTGTGCTAGCAAAACTCTTGCCACAGTTGTAGCATTTTAAATATTTTTTGGCAAATATTGACCTAAAATCCCGAATAGAAATGCTTCCGGCTTTAAAAAAAATGTCATTTTAAACATTTTTTAAAAATTCATTATATATCATTTCCCAGTATTTGTTGACTTCTCTATATTCCCACCAAATACGCCATATAATCCCATATATACTAGAAGATGAGACAAAACAATGGATACACCTAGAGAGAGACACAATTGAAAATACCTGCACCACAGCATAGGCTACCCACTCCTCCCAAACAAACTAAGGAAAATTCCCACAACAGGTACACACAGACCATGCTCAAAGCATGGAAAACAGAAATAGGCCAACTATCCCCAACCCCATCCCCACTAATTCCCCTGGCCTACCACCTAGCACAAAACCTCCAGATAAAAACCTGGCAAACAAAAGGCTTATATCGCCTAATAGACTTCTATAAAAATAACAAACCTTTGTCAACACAAGAAATACAAGACAAACTAGAAGACACCCAAATGCCCTGGTTAACACACCACCAATTACATGCCCTCTTAAACAATCCAGTAGTAAAATCAGCAGTAACTAGGCCACTGACAACCGGGAGGTAAAATGAGATGTGTGGTCTTTGATGTCCACTGGAAGGCGCTATATTTTTTTGCACAAAATCACATTTTTACCTGTGAAAGGTGTGCCATCTGTACAATGTAAGCACGTACAAACACTCCCATATGGCCATGGAACATTGTTTCCAAATTTCAACAGAATCAGTCAAGCAGTTACAAAGAAAATCGACCGGTCACAAACATCCACCTTTTACGTTTTTATATATATAGATTATATATTATATATTTACAAGGGGCGCGGGTGGTGCTATGGGTTAAACCACAGAGCCTGGGGCTTGCTGATCAGAAGGTCAGCAGTTTGAATCCTCGCGACAGGGTGAGCTCCCGTTGTTCGGTGTCTGCTCCTGCCCACCTAGCAGTTTGAAAGCACGTCAAAGTGCAAGTAGATAAACAGGTACCGCTCTGGTGGGAAGGTAAACAGCATTTCTGTGCGCTGCTCTGGTTTGCCAGAAGCGGCTTAGTCATGCTGGCCACATGACCTGGAAGTTGTACACTGGCTCCCTCGGCCAGTAACGCGAGATGAGCGCCGCAACCCCAGAGTCATCCGCGACTGGACCTAACGGTCAGGGGTCCCAATACACAGGCAGATGAATGCGCTTTTGTTAACGATGCATGACACAAATAAAATTTTAAGGCTTTAAGATGGTTCATGAATATTGCTGATCTAGGTCAATGTTGTTTAGCTTGCCAGCAGTTCTTCAGCACTTCAGGCAGGGCTCTCCCAAGATACCTGGATATCTTGGGGGTTGAAGCTAGGAGTTTCTTCATGCAAATCAGATGCTTGAGCTGCTGAGCTGTGCCTCTTTCCTGCAAATTAAGCAAAAAACCTAGCATTAACACAAACTCTCTGTACAGCTTGAGGGTTGCCAGCTTTACAAGTGGGCAATGAACTGTTTGTACTGTTCGTATTTGTTTCAGCAGTTGAGAGAAGAGTAGCTAAATAAATAAACAAACTCTCAGACACTAGTGTACGGCTCTCCAGAGACTGATGCCTCCGGCAGTTGGTGTCTGGGTTGTCTGCTTCTAAATCTGGCTCTGTATAAAGCTTTTAAAATAAAATACTTTACACTGTGCTCCAAGGAAGAGGATATGGAAAGAAATGTGAGATTTGTTTCCCCAGAGAGAATGTGAACATGCAAGTGATGTAAAAATGGGGGTTTGGCTTTTGCTGCACAACTCCCCATGGGACTCTGAGTCCCCTAAGTCCATGATCAGTCAGAGAAGAATGGATGGTGGCAGAATCCAGTGGGAAAGCAAGGCAGACATTGATTTTTCTGTTGCAACAGAGTTCCCTCCCCTCCTTCCAAGGAGGGAGAGACCCTGAACAAAAGTGTGCAGGAACCTTTAAAGACTTTTGACATTGCCCAACCCCTTCAGCCAAAGACCACTCCTATACATCACAGGAGGCAGTGTACAGCTGAAATCCTGTCTGCCAGGATATCTGATCATAGTTGCTGATTGCATTGCCTGGGCAGCCTGGCCATTCTTTTGTGATGGTTAATACTTTAGTTCCTGAACCCAAGTCGCAGGCTCACCCTAGTCATACACAAATATGCCCTTAAGACAGGATTTGAAGAATTAGTAAGCAAAAAGGCAACGGGGAAAGCTTTCCTCATTTGCCTCCCCTACTGCAGAGGAATATTTGAGGTCATTGGGAGATTTAAAATGGCTTCAGGATTGCTCTCCTATACTATTTCAGACACATGGTTTATATATTTAGATATGTGTTTGCATTTATAATTATTTTATTCTATATTTGAGACCTTAGAATTCTTATAACACAAGTACTTCAGGAAATAATTTGAATCTCTCCCAAGCTGGTGAGTAGGGTGGGCATCCTTTTCTGTTTTCCTTGACAGATTGCAGGTTTTGGTTTCTGGTTTGGTGCTATAGATTGGTTTTTGTGTGCTGTCTTTTAGTATTTTAGGATTGTTGTGAAATGGATATTTTAAATGTCTTGTGACTGCTATTCTGGGCTGGGATAGTTCAGTTGGTGGAGTATAAGACTTTTAATCTCAGAGTTGTGGGTTCGAGCCCCACGTTGGGCAAAATGATTCCTGCCTTGCAGGCGTTTGAACTCTTGTGGTCCCTTCCAACACTATAATTCTATGATTCTATGAAAAACGGATTAATTAACTAATATATAAATATTGTTAAATAAACAAATATGACATTTATTATGAATAATAAATATTAATAAATGCATCAACAAGTCATAAATACCAGTAGTCAGTAATTAAGAATTTAAATTATCATTATCATCTGACTGGCTTTTTGTTTATTCAGATGGTGTGGAAGATTTGGCTTCTGTACCCAGTTTTCCACAGCCAGGCACCAGGCCTCAGTTTTTCCGCAGACCCATGGAAGGAATGGTTGCTTTCTTCTGCTGTTCTATAGTCTGTTGGTTTATGGTGATGACACCTCTTTTCTCTCTTTGGCTACCTCCGTTTCAGCCTTGGCTGTTTCTTTTTAAAATTAAATGCTTGCCCTGGGTTACTTATAAAAAAAATATGATGCAGTCGAAGCGACTTGTAAGTAAGACCCAAGCCATGTATTGATGTAGGATTTTTTGTTTGTTCCTCCCAGGCCGAAGAACCAAACAACGATGAATACATCTCAGAATCTGAGAAGATAGCCATGGATTTGAAGGATCCCAACCGCCCGAGGTTTACTTTGCAAGAGCTGCGGGATGTTTTGCATGAGAGAAATGAACTGAAATCTAAAGTTTTTCTGCTGCAAGAGGAGCTTCTGTATTATAAGAGGTGTGCTGTTGCTTTCAGCTTCTTTCTAGTCTGATTCTATGTGGAGGCAGTTGGACTGAAGCCAGTTTGCTTTTCAGTGGGATCAGTTCTGTTGAGGCTTCAGTTGTCTGCTCAATTCCTCTGTTTGTGTGTGTGTTAGCCCTGAACATCAGTTGCAAGCCCACACTAGTTGGAAATGGAGTGGAGCCAGAATGGGGAGCTCTCTTGGGTGAGGCCACTTGTGGGTAACCTACAGCTCTCCACATGTTGCAGGACTGCAACTCCCCTTGTCCCTGACCATTAGCCATGCTGTCTGGAGCTGATAGAAGTTCAACCACATCTAGAGGACCACAAGTTTCACATTCTTTAGAGGCCACTAGGTACACTTTTAAATGCACTGCTAGTCACAAGGGCCGATAATATTTCAGGCTATTTCCTCCAATTTCTAGTTCTTGGATTCTTCTTCTTCTTCTTCTTCTTCTTCTTCTTCTTCTTCTTCTTCTTCTTCTTCTTCTTCTCCTCCTCCTCCTCCTCCTCCTCCTCCTCCTCCTCCTCCTCCTCTCTGCCCCTTTTTCTTAGCAAGATAAAGAAGAATGTTCAGGCAGTAATCAATGTAAACCTACATTATACCAGGTCAGGCTGTTTGTTTCTTTAGCCCAGATGAGTCTACTCAAGAGCTTTCCAAACATTTCGTGTTGGTGACATACTTTTTAGACATGCATTGTCAGGTCCTTACGGTGCTTATAAGTAACGAGGCAGAAACTCATCAGATTTATTGTGCAAACTATTTACAGTGCAGAGCAAACAAGTTCATGACCATCTCAGTCACTTGCAGAATCCGGGAGTGGCCCCTTCCGGCTACGTCCCCAATATAAGAATTTCGGGACCCCAAGTCTCCCCCTCCCCTCCTTGCGTTTCACCCCTCTGCGCAATTGGGGCTCCGGAAATGTCGTACCTCCCTCCTGGTCAGCCAGACAAGATGAGGCACTGGGGTTCTCCACAGCATCTCCAAGCCCTTTCCCCACCAGGCTGCCCATTTCCCTCTCCTCCCCACTAGAGGCGTTGCTGCTTCCCGCGCTGGAATAGGTACTGCTGTCCGGGTGGTGTATGCTGACTGAGCCTCATCCCCCCCCCCCCCACTGCCCAATGGCAGTTCCCTGACATGCATAATTTTGAGACACAGTAATTCAGTTTTACTAGCAAACCAGAGGCTAAACAACCCCCTATAAGAGCATTCATATGACACACCTATACACTGCAGCCGACACACTAACATGTCGCAAAACAGTTTAGAAAGTTCTGGTCTACTCTGACTGGGAGTGGCTCTGTGGTGCAGCCTCTGAAAATGTGGTACCCTCCATGTGTTTTGAAATAAAGCTTGTATTGGCCCATCCAGCATTCCCACAATTTGGGAACCCCTTCTCTACACTGCACGGGCCCCCCTTTCCTCACACTTTTTCTCCACCTTTGCTGGAGGTACCTAAGCAGAGACTGGGCAATGAGCAGGCAGTTGGACAAGAGGACTAAGGCCCCTTTATTTATATACACAATTATATACACTGACAGGTATGCTTTCTCTCTCCATTCTGTCTGTAGAGTGAGTGATAATTTTTTCCTAGGTGTAATGAGAGTATTTGGTATCTAACATAATAATAATAATAAACTTTATTACGGTCATAGACCAGCAAAAGAGAAAATAAAACGATAGTACATAAAATAAATATTTCTTAAATATCGTCTTTTAACAATACTATTTCAGATCCCATGTTAGATTAAAATTAAGCTAAAATTTAATGGGAGATAATTCCATTTAAGTATTATCTGCTATGGCTTGGTGGACGGCTTTATCGCTGTTGTCAGTTGATGTCATGACGCGTCTCAGTCTTGCCGCATGATAGCAAAATTTAGCTACAGTCATAGTTCGCTCTGGGGTTGGTGTCCTCAATTAAGTATCTAGTCAGCATTTCAATTGAATCTAACATACACGTTTCATATATTTCCCTGTTCTCTTTTTTTAAAAAAGTGATGAGGCTGATGAAGAAATGAGGTCTCCTCAACCCACAACCATTATTCATTCAAAACCATCCACTCAGCAGGAATCTGGAATCAAACGACTGTAAGTACACTCCTCTTCCCAAGGCTGCTTTAAACCAGGTATGGGGGGGGGGTGGAGAGAGAAACTTGCTTTCCTATGCTTCTTGGGGTCCCTGGGCTTTTTTAAATGCTCTAAGAAAGAATGGTGCTCAGTGTCCTTTGAATAATGCCACAAATCACCTCTTTTTGTTTATCTGTTTGATTCATTTTGACACAGTTTAAATACTGTTGCATGCCTCCCGAATCTTGTGAGTACTGCGAGATTCCAGGGCTTCCAGGTGCTTACCCAGGGTTCGTGTTTCCTTTGGGAATGAGACACAACCGAGACTCTGGTGTCCTGTCTGATGTATGGTTTATTTACACATATATAAGGGTCTTGCTTCCTCCATAAGCGCATTAGATTCAAGAAAAAAATCAAAATTGCTCTCAAACTTTGCTCTGACTCTCCAGCTTGCTGCTTTACTTCTAGGTCACAGCACTGCCCCTTTCAGCTCTAAGCTTAGGCTTTGTCCTTCAAACTATCTCTGCGTTGAGGGAGTAGCCCCACCCACTTGTCTTAGCACACTGAGCCCCCTTTCCTTTGTTCTCTTAATGGCCCATCACCCAGGCGTTCACCTCAAGACAGGAAACCAGTCTGGCCTATGCTTGGTGGGGCCAGGGGTGAGAAGGATCTCGCATTCTGCCTACTTCCTCCCCCATACCAAACTCATAGCAATACATTTCCCCCTGGGGTCAGTAGTAACAAATTGCTACCTTGGCTATTCCTAGCATGAAGCGTTCTCTGCATATTTTCTCATGAGACCAAACTACAGCTTTTTCTCACTGGTGATCTACTTTTTAATATGCAGGAATTTGTTTTTTAATGTGTGGCGGGCAGAGCAAGGAAGCATGTGATTTGCCCACCTGCCCAGTCACCACACTGGTGTGTGAGCCTCATTTAGGTGGCCCTAAACACTTGTTAGGGGTTTATTCTTGTTTTAAATGTATTCATTGTTTGTGTTTTTAAACGTTTTAAATTATTTTATATGTAAATTGCCTTGAGACTGTGGTTTAGAAGGCAAATAATAAAGTATAGGAAATAATAATAATAATAATAATGACCCTTCTGCAGCAAAGTCTGTAACCAAGCCTAAATGTGTACTTGAAACAACTGCATATTACCACCTGCTTACCTCTTGACTCCCCTTCTACCTGCTTCCTCTTTTTGTTTCCCCTGCATTGAATTTTAGACTTTAAGCTCCTTAAGGCAAGAGACCTGTCCTCTTGGACTCCGAGAAGCGCTATGTGTGAGCAGCACACATTTTCTTAATGTGTGTGTCATCCCCTACGACGAGGGTCGCCAACCTTTTTGGACCAGGGTGGGGGCACATTTTGAATTTTGAGAGAGTGCTGGGGCGCCAGTCACAAAATGGCTGCCTTGTGATGGCAGGGCAATAACACAAAATTAGAGAGAGAACAATCATGGTGAAGCTTTCCCTGTAATTGTATTTTCATACAAGAAAAGGTATGACCTGTTGGATTTCTGCCTGGAAGATTATAGAGAAACAATAAAAGTGCATTAAAAGAGGGTGGCCAGCAGCTCTTTAGGACCTCAGAGATTCTTATTGCCTCATGTATAAACAGTGCACTTATCAGTCACAATTCCAACTTCACTCATTGGCTAAAAACACTGACAGCCTTGTTCATTTCACAGAAATTACTCGGAAGGGTGACTTCTTCATACCTTTCTTTCTAGGAGGTCTAGAGATGTTCTTTAAAAAGGAAGCCCAGAGTCCAGGGCCCTTGCCTTGGTGTGCCAGTGAAGCTCATGGCAGGCACCAGGTTGGCAACCCCTACAGGGAGAGCTGTAGCCCTCCAGAATAGGGTTTGATTCCAGCTTTTGACTGCCAGCCTGGCTGGAGGGCCACAGCTTCCTCATTCCTGCCCTGCTGCTTCATGTGCCAGTAGAAGACAATGCCAGGATGCACTGGCACCAAATCTGTTGGTACTTTAGTGCAAAAAGAGTGAGTGCCGGGCAGTGCATACAGTTAGATGCTTGCCAAGCTCTCTTGGAAATCTCCAGACCCGGGTGTGGGCTTGTTGGAAAACACTGGTGCTGCTACCTCAGAAAATGGCAAGCACCAAACTGGATTAAGCATGCAGCGCTTCACTATGCCCTTAGCATAAATTCCCTTGAAGTTCTGTTTTCTTTTGTTTTTCCCTCTTCTTGAGACTGTGGAGAGAGGATTAAGCTGCAATGTGGGTGGGTCCAAAGTGGCAAACTGCATTTTGAATCTATATATGAGAGAGAGCTTTGTCCCAAATATTTAGATGTGCCAAAAAGAACCCCCTTTTTCCACATTAGCACTTGCATCCTAAACCATATTTCCTCCCAAGTATGTCCAATTGATTCTCATGGTATTAAACTTTTTTTAAAAAAAGTGTGCTTAATTTCCAGTTTGTGATTCATTATTCATTTGTATGTGAAAAGTACCTTTCCTTCAATTAGCATCAGAGTTTCAGCAGTGCAGAGCACTGGCAAAGAGGTGTTTTGGGGAGGGACGTCCCTCTCCGCTCCCCAAACTATGTGAGATGCTAACACAGGATGGTGACTGTGTCGCTGTCATGGACAAAAAAAAATTAATGGAGGCAAAAACCAATTAGGAAATTTTAAAATGTAAATCTTTGAACAGGGATTTTTGTTTACATGTTTGTTTGTTTTTAAGAAGCCAGAACTGCCTCATTTTGTACACTGAGCAAAAAGGGCCCTTTGTTTCAAAGGTTGTGTCACTTCTTTGTTGCTGACATGATGATCAGTGCTGCCTTTAAAAAGAAGACAGACAAAAGCCTCTCTCTCTCTCTCTCTCTCTCTCTCTCTCTCTCTCTCTCTCTCTCTCTCTCTCTCTGTGTGTGTGTGTGTGTGTGTGTGTGTGTGTGTACTCTCTCTCTCTCTCTCTCTCTCTGTGTGTGTGTGTGTGTGTGTGTGTGTGTGTGTAAGTGTAATGACGTGGTGGGGAGGCTTGATGCAACCCAGCCAGCCAAGCTATGTAACTGTAGAAAACCCGTTCAGAATAATAACAACTCTGTGAGTTGTTTTTGATTCTAATAATAGCAACTCCCAGAAGCAGCTCTGTTGGGAATGTCTCGGAGCTGTGTTTAGCTCAGAAGCAAAAAAGTGCTCTGGTGATCTCAGCTGTGTCCTTAATCAACAGCAACAAGTGGCATCTGCAGCAAACGGTTGCAGTGGGATTTTGCTCCCCTTCCGGGTCCCAACATGATGTCCCGTTCCACTCCAGCAATCAGCCAGCATTCATGCATATAGAACATGCTCAGTCCTCACTGGGCTATTTCTGTGCCCCCCCCTTACGTTTTATTCTCCCACAGGTGTTTGTTTGTACTTCTACAAACCTTTGGGTTCCCCCAAACCTGTTGGCATTTCCTGTCTTGTGCATGGATGGTGCCATTTTGGCTACATAAAGACAGGCGCTCAGCAAATGAATTTGCTATTAATATATGGGTTGTGTGCAACGCGGCACTAAGTTAAAGCCAGTGGTATACTTCATTATTTATTGCACTTACATGCCACATTTTTTCTCCAAGGAGCTGAAGGTGACCTATACGGTTCTCCCCCTCCTTATTTAATCCCCGAAACAATCCTGTGAGAGGCAGTGACTGTCCCAAGGTCACCCAGGGAGCTTCATGGCCAAGTGTGGATTTGAACTCTCTCTCTCCGACACTCCTGCGGCTACACT
Organism: Lacerta agilis; assembly: GCF_009819535.1. NCBI lineage: Eukaryota > Metazoa > Chordata > Lepidosauria > Squamata > Lacertidae > Lacerta > Lacerta agilis. Next base: position 3,188,837 of record NC_046328.1, read on the forward strand.
AGACTGGTGAAATGTTTCGTGCCTGTGAGACACCGTTGCCTAAGAATAGATAAGCAACTTTTTAAGAAAGACCCCAAAATTGTTGAGCTGCAGTTTTTCGATTGAGTTGCCTAAAATCCAGGACAAAACTCCACATTTTGGATACCCCCCACCCCCCGGAAAATCTGGATGTATGGCAGCCCTAGGCACAATAGACGGTGCAATGAGTTTCCGCTAGTGCAGCTGTTGCAGTGGATTCCTCTTTTGCACAAAACTTACCCATCCGCTAGTGCAAGAGCCCTCAAATGCCTTTGGGAACTCACAAGCAGGACATGGTGGAGTTAGACTTCGTGTCTTAAGCTCTAAGGTCACATCCACAGTAAACATGTCAAGCCCTCTTGCACTACTTTAACATTCAAGGGCAAGGGGTGCCAACTCCAATAAAATAATGGAGGTGCAGGTAAGCCCTGCCCCACATAATCGCATTACACGGTGCATGCACACCATTTGAATGGCAATGCCCATCAACTTGGGGGGAGGGGCTGGACCCTTCCAGTATTTTATTGGGTGGGCTGAAGTGACCTCAGCCCCTACGAGTTGGCTCCTATGTTCATACTCTCTAACATTCCTCAGATGAAAATAAGGACATTTCTCACTCTCCCACAACTGACACTGTTGGTTTGATTCAAAAGGACTCTCCTTGAGATCAGAGGCTCTCTGGGACAATACAGACCCTTCCCCACCTTGTAAAACAAGACAGCACCCAGGTCTGTCTTTTCCTCTGGCTTCCTTTATTTGCTTCCTCCTCTCCTGTCCTTGTGTGTACTTGAATACCTTTTAATTTCTTACTTAAGCCTCTTTTCTCTTTTGTGTCTGTGCTTTCCCAACCAGGATGTTTACAGCTATAATGCCTATGGTAGCTGCCGGATTGATCCCCGATGATCCCACATTGCAGCCAATAAGAAGACTTATGTCCCTTGTAGGAACTCTCTTTTTAATTGGTTACTGTGGAGTTTTTGTTCTCCTATTTGTGCATGATGTGTGGCTGTTCCTCACCTTAACCTTGGCTGTATTCTCCTTGGCTGACTGTGGGATCATATAACTTTTTTTTGAAGATGGCCAATCAGAATGCTCCTCTGCTGCATGATGTAACCGCTTATTTACCAAGCAGCCTGTGCCCCTTTGCCTCACCAATGTTGCTGGACTCTTAACTCCCACCAGCCCTAGCCAGAATGCCCAGTGGCCAGGAATGATGGGAGTTGTAGTCCAGCAATATTTGGCGAGGCACAGGTTACCCACCCTTGGTTTAACAATTGGCTTAATAGACAAGGAATTTTAACTGAGAGTTTTTCAAGCAAATATCTGGATAGTTGGTTAAAAATTATATATGACACTCAGGTCGGTCCTTCCTACCATCTTGCTGGCTCATTGGCCCCCAGCGCCCAGTCCTCTACCTGAAATTCCCTTGCTTGTAGGCTACAACTTACCATATAAGCCTACTTTGTTCAGCTGGCATTGTGCTGCCTTTGTAGAATTGTCACTTTGTCAACATTCTGATAGTGAGCCATTCCCATTCAGCAGCTAGAATGTGTTTAGGCATCCATGACATGTACTTTGCCAGTGATGGAGCGGGTGTGTACGTTCATCTCAGACAAACAAGAACCTATTGTTGACCCATTAGCAGCATATTAATCACTAACTTCGTTTAATCTTGCTTTTGAAACCTGCCTACTGACAGATCACAGCAATTTTTGTTTTTATTTTTAAATTTAATCGCAACAGGTGAAAATACAATATGCAATATTGATTTAACTGACAAAGCCCCAAATGTTAGCATAGCATAGCCTGTCATCTTACATGTCAGCTTGTAATGAGACTCAAATTGGTATCAAACCTCGAAACAGCAGTGAACAAGCATTGTCAAGTTGGCAACCTAGGTTTATGACCTGGTTGTAATGCCTACAGACCATCCCAAATTGGAGTAAAGGATATATTTGCTAACATGGATGCCCAAACACAGGTCCTCACCTTTGTACAGCATGTCATGGCTGGAGACCTATCTCAAGTTTGGAAGTGCCAGCATCAACTTTGTAGGTGTTTGGGCTACCAGGACACCTGGGGTGTCCCCCCTCTATCCTGCTTCTAAATTCAATGTATAATTTAATTGTGGCCATCTCAAAGAAGATGGTTGGCTTCTTCTGCTTCTGTTGGACTGTGCTGTGCCAATAGAAGATCACATTGTAATTCAGGTTATATTCCTAAATTCATGTACCTGAGACCCAAGCCCCATTGAACGGAAGGGTCTTGGTTCTGAGTAGATGTCATAGGATTGTGCTGAAATGCTACTAACTGTGAAGTGTGCACTGCCCAATTCTGACTGACTGCTGAATTTGTGCTCTTAAAGTCTGGGTTTTGGACTTGCACCTGTCAAATAGCTACCCCAACTTCTTCCCAGTTTGTATAACAAACTGTTTTTGGAACTGAGGGGATTTGTGCTGAATTTGCACATAGGCACACAAATACTGGAACTGTATATTGGGAGACCCCTTTGCTTAGTCTCTGCATTGATCCCCACAATCCATGTTACTAATTGGAAACTGAGACTGAGAGAGAAATAGCGCCCAAGACTGAATCAAATAAAATTTTAACGTAAGTCTCTTTGATGGAAGGATAATTGCCAACAGCTTTCAGTTAGTTGGCTGGAATTAGATCTGTGCTTGTCACAAAAACCTGTTCAAAACCTGGCCTTATTTCTAAGTGGGCAGAATTTGGCTTGAGTGGATGGAAGGGGGCAAGTTACAGTTTCATTGAGTGTTCATAATAGATAATTCAAAAAATGCACAGAAATCCCTTTCCCTTCACACAGACTAAGGTAATAATAATAATTAGAACATTGAAATATTGTTCTCCCTGGTTGTTCACTTATTTATTTCCTTCACTTGGTGTAAAAACAGAAAGCAATGCCACTTGAGGTAATTGGTACAAAATCATAAGCCCCCCCCCCCCGATAGTCTGCCCCATGTGCCCATAATCACATGGCATGCAGGAGATGGGAGTGTGCATGTTGGTCCTGCCCCCGCTGCCCCCTCTCAGCTGTCCTTGTGTTTGCAGGGAGATCATTTGAGGAAGAGGCCTGGCCCATGAGGCAAAGTGAGGCGGCCGCCTCAGATACAGAATGTGTGGGGTGAGGAGTGAACAGCACTGGGTGTGTCATACGGCCTGCCCTGTGGTGCCCCCCACCCAGCTATCCTGCCCTCAGGTGCAGTGGAACACTGTTCCACTGCCATTGTCAAAGGAAAATTCAGCTGCCAATATGGTCAGCTTTTATACATGGGAGACAGGTGCCATATTGGCCTTTGCCTCAGGTGGCAAAATACCTTGGACCCGGGACCCGGGGGCAACTGCTCTGTGCACATAAACTGCCCCCTGTGACTTGGAATCCAGAATATTATGATGGCATGGAGAAATACCTAAAGAAGGCTTACACCTTTCCACTAATGGTACTTATGTGGTTCTTGCCCCAGTTAAGAGGTTGTTTCTAAACCTGTCTCCCCCAAAACAGGATATTTCTCTCCCCTGTTAGAATTTGGCCTGGTTTCTTGCATTGCTTTGCCATGTTTGTTATATCACTTAGCACTGAAAGATGTTTTCAAATCCTCCCTCTAAGTTTCAACGCCTTAACTTGTGTGTTATTCCCACCCTTTTTCTCTCTCCTCCACACCCCACTTCTTTTGGAAGGTTTAGTTTCTTTTCCCGTGATAAGAAACGGATGCCAGCGATGCAGAGGAATTCCCCCTTCCAGAGTTCCTTTGGCGAGTGGGCCAGCTCCAACAAAGACGATGCCTACACCGAACAAGGCCTGGAGGCCCTACAGCACCTGTGACTGGAGCCCAGGGATTTTGGTTGCTATGGTAACAGCACAAGAAAATATGAAGGAACTTGTCTAGTGGATTGTGGCACCTGTTCTCCCCATTCCCAACCCCTTACCCAGTTGGAATGAGGGGTTTCTTTTTCCACACAGAATCCCTTGATGTTTACTTGGTGACTGCACTCCAAAAGCAAGGTCTTAGGGCCTCTGTAGAAGCAATGGCATTGCATACTCTGCTGCAGCCACCCTGCAGGGTCATTGCTGTGTGCTAATTTAACAAGCCTGCGGGTTGTTTTTGAAAGCTTGCATTCACTTCACTTAACAAAAGTTCACTTTAAACCAAAAAGAGAGATCTATGTTGTTGCTGAAGAGTTGCATTCAAGGTCCTGCTAACGTCTGAAGACTCCCCTTGCCCAATTTATTGGGGATGGGAACTTTGTCATGATCATTCAGCCGTCGTCTTCCTCTAACGATTGTTCTAGAGAAGTGGCGTCTAGTCATAGCTGTCATGCTCAAATGCAGGTCCTGTTTGCAGCTGAAGCAGCACCTTCCTTTTGCAGGAATGAATCCATGGTGGAAAATGACTAATGCAACATACTGGAATTGGATCGCCTTCCAAATGGATCAGGACTATGTATTATTATTTTTGGTTTGTTATTTATAGTGCCTAAAGCATGGTGTACAAGGTGATGGTGCCTTGCATTTTTGCTATGAATTTTCTGATGTATTAATGGAAACTAAACATCTGAAATTTATGCTAACCCTTTTAAAAATTCCTCCTTGTATCCTAACCTCTTCCCCCTCTGTCATTGCGAGGGCAGTCTCTTCTACAGAAAACACAGGTGTTGTCTCTTCAATAGCTTTGGGAACAAAAGTCACTTTTGAAACAAATTTTGCCTATATGGAGCCCGCTGCACACTCAATGTTTCAAGTGGTACCCCCCCCTCAAGAATTCTGGGAACTAATTGGCTACGGGTGCTGAGAGTTGCTAGGAGACCCCTGCCCCCTTCACAGAGCTATAATTTTCAAACTTCCTGGGAAGAAGGATTTATTGCTAAACCATTCTGGGAATTGTAGCTCCGTGTCAGGAATAGACATTTCATAACAACTCTCTTGTAACAACTCGCAGTACCCTAGAGTTCTTATGGAGAAGCCACGACTGTTTAAAGGGGGTGTGATACGGCTTTAAATGTGCCCCTTGAGTGATCAGCGCTGGGGATCTTGCTCACAGTAGGGCTATGCCTGAGGTGGATTTGCTACATGGTTCGTGATCTATCGATATGATGACAGGGCCATCAAACTGCCACACTGTGCTTGTGTCTGAGTTTTTTCACCTATGTGGGTAACACACATACTTGCCTACCTCCAAGGTTTTTTGTGCCATTTGGCAAGGTCAGGAAATATATTTTCAAAGTTGGCGTAAGGAGTCTGCATGCACTCTCCTGCCTACCCCATGCTTAAAATAAGTGTGTGATGGAGCAGTCAGCTCATACCTATGGGGTCCCATGGATGCTGATGTGGCCAATGGCTGTGCCCCCCAACCCTGGCAACCACCCATTTGGCATTATAGTGAGAACAAATGAAACCGGAAACAAAATGTTGCAGCGTACCCCCCCCCCCCTCCCAGCAGGAGTGTTCCTGATCAAGGTTCCCGCCAGCCATTTCCTCCAAGAAGATCCTTCCTCTTCCTACCATTTTCCTTATTATTTTTCCAACTGGCATTCAACATTCCGAGGGTGGAAGCATGCTCCATCCTCACTGGGCTTTATTTAATAGGCAGGCAGGAGTTGCCCCCTTAAGCTTTTCAAAAAAAGAGGGGGAGGGCGTTTTCTTGTACTTTTGCAAACCTCTGGGTTTCCCAGAGTGTATTGTTACCTCCCACTCAGCAATCTCATTTTGGCTTTGTGCGAAGACCCTTCTCCTCCACACAGTACAGTGGTACCTCAGGTTACATACGCTTCAGGTCACAGACTCCGCTAACCCAGAAATAACACTTCAGGTTAAGAACAGAAATTGTGCTCTGGCGGCGCAGCAGCAGCGGGAGGTCCCATTAGCAAAAGTGGTGCTTCAGGTTAAGAACAGTTTCAGGTTAAGAACGGACCTCCGTACGTAACCAGAGGTACCACTGTATATTAGCTAAGACTTTGAGCTGGATTGTCCCCTGTTCAGACCTCCCCTTCACAATGAACCTACTTAGTGGCCTTAACCAAGCTGCTGGTCCCTCAGCCTCACATCTACAATACAGGGATAAAAAATTCTGGACCACGAATCCATTGTGGACTGTTGTAAAGGTTATCAAAATTTATCAAGCATTTTTGTGAGTTAAACATAAATGTAATTGTTATATAGCATTTATGGTTCTCAGCACTGGGCTAATAGCATATGTAGAATACTAATAGCATAGTGAATCTTCTCTAAATAGCAGGACCAGTGTATAACATACTTAAAAAAAAGCTTGCCATTCCAGAACATGGAAACAGACTAGCATAGGGTTGTCTCTGGGGTTGACCATATGCAGAAAATAATGAACGTGACTAACTTGGGCCCATAAATGTCAGTGGGCCTTCCCTCAGCAGAACTTAGCCAGATGCAACCCTGAAGTTCCACTGACCTTTGAGCTAAAAATCACTTTGATAATTCCTGTCTTAATTTGGTTGTGGAAAAAGCAAGCCAAGATTTCTTTCTGGTGGCTCTGATTATCATAGTACTCTTTTGTTGTTCAGTCGTGTCCGACTCTTCGTGACCCCATGGACCAGAGCACGCCAGGCACGCCTATCTTTCACTGCCTTCTGCAGTTTGGCCAAACTCATGCTAGTCACTTCGACTAGTACTCTATATATAAAGGAAGGCTGGTAGCATTGGCAAGAATCCATGGGCACTGTTTTTATGTGGTGTGGGCACTCCAAGTATCTCTTGAGCTGCCACTCTCAATAACAGCCCTACAATTCAGCCGTAAGCGTTTTTACTTGCAATGTTTTTTCCAACTGGAAGAGTTCCTATCTCATGTGAGAGACCCTCTTCTTGGAACAGGGCCTGGTGTTACCTGGCGGCTGCCTGGACCCACCTGATCCTTAAGGAAGCCATAACTTGTCAACATGTGACCAAAACAAGTCTCTGTCTGTTTAAGGCAAGCGTTCGTAAACTTAAGGAGGGACACTTGTTCCAGTAATTTCAGCACACAGGGCAGCCTGTGCTGACCTGATGCCCTGCAGATTCTGTTGGACTACAGATCCCATCAGCCTCCAGCCAGTAGATGGGAGTTGCAGTCGAACAACATCTGCACCAGGTCAATGAAGGCTGAATTAAGGCAATGCCTTCATTAAACCAGCCAAAATGGGTGGTATTCAACTGAATTGAACTCAAGATTGGGCCCATTTAAATTTGTGTGCTTTTTCCCAGTGGGTCCATTCTTAGCTGTGTCACAAAATAGCACGCAAAGCTTTTGAATCCTCCAGTTGCATCTAGTCTGATGCAGAGTTCTAGGGAATTCAGAAGCTTGTGAGCACAGTATTTTGTCCACATTTTGGTTGGGTATAATAAATGTATTGCTTTGCTCTAATGTATATTTTGGAATTACTAAAGTGCCCCTTAAAAGACCTGGGTTCTCTACTATAAAAGAACTCAAGGCTGGGAGAATCTTCAGCTCACAGAGCTTATGTCATGACTTGGCACAGGGCAGCTTTTAATACTGAATTTTAAAAATGGGGTTGGGGGATGGCTGAGATTTCTTTAATGTAAGCAAACCCAACTGATCTCAAACACCTGTAAGCAAAGGATTCTCAAACTGACTTGCTTCTCAGTTAAACTACGGTAAAATCCTACATGCACAGTATTGAAATCCCATTTAACCTCTTAGGAAAGTTGCTTGAGTAAACAGGCTTAGGTCCAGGCTGCAGGCAAGCTAAGAACTGAGCTGCTTGATAGCAGTTTTGCAGCTAAATGTGCAATGACTTCATGTCAAGCCATGCAGCTAAAGTTCTTCCAAAATTCAGAAGCAATGATTGGGGCAGGGTCATTGCCTCCTAAATTTAAGTCTCTTGTGCAGCTGCAAAAGGTGGAGAAGCCTGGCAAGAACTAACCACTGACAACCATTGCTTCACCGCGTCTGGTTGCCATCACTTGACATTGTTATAGCGAAACATTGTGGGTAGTTGTGCTGATCTACTAAAAATACTACTCCAATAAGCAGAATCCCTTTATTGCATGGATGGGGAATGGGTCGCTCTTCAGATATAGTGAGACTCTAGCTCTCATCAGTCTCTTCTAGTGACCAGGGATAATGGAAGTTGTAGACGGACAGTCCCAGGAGAGCCACAGGATCCCCAGGCCTGTTTTATCAGAACCAGTGGAAATGTTGTGCTCATGAGCCTGCTTTTGAGTTCCCCAGAGTTCTTCCATGAGCTAGATGCTAAACAAAGCAGGGCAGCGGGAGAGATAAAATACTACACAATGCTAAAGCCCGAGAGCAACCCTGTATTATTTACAAACTTGCTTTGTAGCCATATGACACAAGACATTGCGAGCAAGTTAGTGGGCTGGAGGAGGACAAGGGACGGACCATGGTTCGTCAACCACTAGCCCATTGGATTTCCATGGTAGCCATAACAGAATAAAAGCTTCTTTCATGGTAAGCCAGAAACGAAAGTGGGGATGGATCATTCAACCCACCCATCCCACAAGCCTGGGTATTTCGGAAGAGCTTGCTAAGATGCTAGCCTGTGTTTCCAAGCTTGATACAGAGGACTGGTCAACAGAACATATTAACCCTTTAGGAGCCTAAAAAAATTATGTGCAGGTTAGTAAATTTTGTGAATTTATTTACAGGGCTGCCCTACAAGCCTGCAGTTTTCAACAGTCATGTGTACAATTCCTCCAGGGTGCCACAAGCTGTGGATTTCAGGACTTTAACATCATGCCAGTCAGTAGAGCATGAGACTCTTAATCTCAGGGTTGTGGGTTCAAGACCCATGTTGGGCAAAAGATTCCTGCATTACAGGGGGTTGGACTAGATGACCTTTGTGGTCACTTCGAACTCTTACAATTCTTTGATTTTTCTTCCCTCCCCATTTCTTCTTAAATTATAAGTATTTTGGGAAACTGGAACACATTTTTTGTTGCTCCTAATGCAGATTAGGTTTTGGATTGTGTTTAAAAGCTCTTGGCATGTAACTCTTTTAAAAAACTCTATATGCTATTCCTTGTTCTCCGACTGCTTGTGAAGAAGTGGAGAGAGCTGCCCCAAATATGCAGTTCGTCCGTCCATTTTTCATGGCTCTGTGAACAGAGGCAGTCCAGTCCCAAGAACTCGGACCTGTACAGCAACATCAGCAGCAGCAGCTGCCTTCTGTCTGTGAGGTCATCACTGGAACTGTGTGTACAGTGGAGGCTTGTCTGTTAGGGCAAATGGGGCATTGCCCCGCCAATCTCTGCCCTCAGCAGTTGCCAGCTGCCTGCCTTCTTAAAACCAGTCCACCTCCTGGTGGCCTCCTGCTTTGCAGCCTACCTGTCCTAATGGACACCAGCCACTTGGGACTATAGTATGAATGCAACAGTGGAAATCCTTGTTAATATTTTACATGCTTACGTCTTGCTGAAATTGAGTTTCCCCATAGTTCTGTAATTTTAAAAGAGGTTTTGTTTTTATTTTTGCTCTTTATCACATGCACACAGATGCAACAACCTGAATAAACACTGCAATGATGCTTGTTTTGCATAATTTATTGCACTACAGGAGGGCTTGGGAAACACTTTGAACCCAGAGGCTGGATTCAAACCCAACCATGCTTCCAAGGGTGCATTTCAAAGGTGTGCAGGGCAAATAAAAAACCCCAGAAGAACCACCACCAAAACAAATCACAATTCTCCATGCCATATCAACCCCATATTACAGGGGTTGCCAGTGTGCTTTCAGTTCCTAGCAAGGCGTTAACATCTCTCCAACTGTCACAGACTTGAGCATTCCCTTAATGCAATTGTCTGATAAGGCTTAGCACACAACTGTGTGATATGCAAAAGGAGTGAATGTGTATCTTTAATAAAGATTCAGGGTACTGTAAGGTAAAAAAAGGCAATAAACAGCATGTTTGGAGGGAATGGGTGGGTATAGGGCTATGTTAACACTTGATCTTTTTAATATTCTAAATAAACTATTTCTGGATTAACAAGAGGTTGTCTGTTTTTGCATCTTCTATAAGCCACAGGCCTCAGCCAAAGGTTTGGTTCCTTAATCCAAACTGATACAAGAAATCCAGTCCTATGTCCTAGGCCCAGGTTAGTGGAACCTCGTGCCTCTCCTGACACCATTTGACTCCAACTCCCATCAGCCCCAGCTAGCACGGTCAGTGGTCAGGAATGATGGGAGCTGTAGTCCAGCAACATCTGGAGGGTCCCAGGTTCCCTATCCCAGTCCACAGTTTTGCTGCTCTTATTTCATTCCCACCTCAAAGGCCTACAGGAGAGCCCTCCCAGCCTGCCCTTGTTTCTCCTTCAGGTCTCCTTTTCTCAGCCCACTGAACCACATGCTCCTCAACCCACTGGCTATCTCAGGTGTGGGGAACCGGCGGGTCACCAGGTGTTGCTGCAACTAACTGTTGGCCAAGCTGTCTGGGGATGATGGGAACTGCAGTCCAGCAGCATCTCAAAGGACACGAGTTAAGCACCTCTGGCCTGCTCTTTGTCTCCTTTTGTTTAACAACCTTCTATCTGGCCCCTTTTCTTGCTTCTCTAAGATTCCTCTCCTCACCCACCCACCCTCCCTGCCTATACACGGCAGACCCTCCTTTCCCCCTGCCCTGTGAATTATTACATTCCCCCTAGTCAAATTGAGCTTTCCTTTCTCTGCTCTGTTTGTTAGCATTCCAAGAATGGTGTGCATCACTGGTCATATGCACCCAAAAGCTTGGACAGGGTGGTGTAGAAGAGTAAGATGACTAAACAATTTCATCAAAACCTGCAACACCATACAGGATAACCCATTAAGTGTGCAGTGGAGTGCGGTGATGAAAACACCCCACTATTTTGAAGCTTACGAGCCAGTTATCCAGGCTTTGTCTCAGTTTGCTTTTGAAGATGGGCCCACAATTTCCCATAATCCACTGGTGTTCTGTGGCTGCGTAGCACTGGAAGGGAGCGGCCCATCAGTGCCTGTCTTCATCTCTTTGCTTCTTTGAGCTGCGGTCCCGACTTCGATCTCTCCTCTCTCTGCCTCGGTTCCGTTCCTCTCTGGAGTGCCGCACTCCATCTCTCTCTCCCCATCCTCGCGACCACTCCCGTTCGGAGCACCTTTGGTCTCTGTTCCTCGTTTTCCAGTCCCTGGACCAAGCTCTCTCTCTCTTTTCCGCCTGTCCTTCCCCGTAAAACTCACTTTTCATGGCGGGCAAATTTATGGGCTTCCGGAAGGGCCTGTCCCTGCCACCAAACCGCAACTGCCCCGACTCCTTCTTGCCACCAAAGCCACCCCCAAGCCTCCGAGGGATCCACCCTTTGAGGGTCCTCTCCAGCTCAAAGTCCACAAATACCTCACTCTGGTCAATAACCAGCTTATTGGCATCTCGGTAAGCTTTCACAAGGGCACGCTCCTCTTTGAACTCAATGAACGCGTAGCCCTTGGAGAAGCCAGTGACCAGGTCTCGAACCAAGCGGATCTTCCAGATGTCTCCGTACCGAGAAAATACTTCCCTTAACTTCTCTTCTGTGGTTTGCAAGTTGAGCCTGGCCACAAACAGCGTGAGGTGAGGGTCCCCTGAAACGCCTCGGTTGGGGACATACCGTGCCGTCATGGCCCTCCACACAGCCCGGTCGTGGGGCTCTTCATCTGTACCATCAATGCTCCCAGCTTTGAGGGGGTCATACTCTTTTGCAATGGGCGTCCACTCGTTCATTGTCTGCAGGGGGCGAGCCTTTAGTGCATTCCAGATTTCAGGGTTCCTGTTTCCGTTTGTGCCTCTTCTTTTTTTAAAAAATTAAATTTTCAAAATCTATTTATTATATTTAGCACACCTCTTACCTGTAATGTAAAACAAGTTAGTGTTGGTTTGCTACAGGACTATATTTGTATTACTGTCACATTCCTCATTCCATTTTTAAAAATTTAATTCGGGGAGGTGAGAGATCTGACTTATTGCCCTCCTCCACAACCATACTTCTTTTCCCGTTCTTGATTTCATGTATGTATTTATTTGTTGCTTTTTTTAAAATCTCACCTTTTTCTCCAAAAGGCTGAGAGGCAGTGACTGGTCCAAGGTCACCCAGTGAGGAGAGATATAATATAATATAAAATAAATAAATAACCCACCCATCTGAGTGGATTTTCCCAGCCATTCTGGGCAGCTTTGAACCCTTGTCTCTCTTGGGACCTAGTGTGAACCTCTGACCACTACACCACACTGGGCTCTCATGCATCCCACCTCCCTCTCCCTTCCTTGCAGATGATTCAACACTGCTCAGCTGAAAGGAATCAAAGGACCTTGTGCTGCTACAGCAGCAAAGAAACCCCTGTGAAAACTCCCATAGTGAAGGAGGGTGGGAGTCGGAGCTGGGCAGCAGGAGATGGGACGGACCTCTGCCTCAGATCCTGGAGAACTGATGTGGGTCAGAGCTGAGATGTAGAGACCAATGGACTTGGGTTGTATGCACACTACACAGCAAAAGCACACCCCCCCAAGTAACCCTGGGACCCCCTCACAGAGCTACAACTCTCAGCACCCTTGACAAACTTGTTCTCGGGATTCTTTGGTGGGAAAGTCGTGCGTTTTAAATGCATGCTGCGCATCCAGTGCAGGTTTATCATATTCCTGAATTGGCAAGAATATTCTGCTTGAACAATCCGTAGATTTAGCACCACGTGGAAGTCACGTTATTTCTGCCTAGCCTTTCGTGTGCGTGTGTATGTCACAGCGCAGTCTGCCTTGCAAAGCCCCAGAAGGTAGGAAGCAGTAGGCCAGTCTCCTAATCGAAAACTTGCAAAAGCAAAGCAAACTGCTTCTCTCTGATCCGCTGGCAACCCAGGATCTCCTCCTCTTCCCCGCCAGTTCAAAAGCCCCCCCCCCACCTCCACCACCACCTGCAGCCCGGAGAAGGGCATGCACGGGCGGTCACCAGCCAACGCCTCCCTGCGCCCAATTATTTCTTTTTGCCAAGGGGGAAAATACTCACCTACCATAGGAAACAAGGAGGAGCCCACGAGGCAGGCAGTTAGCAAGGCGGTTTCTCATTGGCAGCGGCTCATTCGCCACCAGTAGATTCCTTGGACCTGGCAAGAAGAGTGATTAATCTTAATATTTGTTTGTTTGTTAATTTTCAAAGGCAGTATCCGCTCCGCGGCCCGGACTCGCCAAAAGAATTTCCCCAATAGCCCAGCGCGAATCTGCAGGGCAGGAACCGGAAACGCGTTTGGCCTTCCACAGTATCCGCGGCCGCCCCCTGGCGGCAGAGGTCGCGCATTACACGTGATTTAAAAAATGCTCGATTACATAGGCACCCTCCTATTGTGCCTTGAAAGTTATGTATTATTATTATTATTATTATTATTATTATTATTATTATTAAATTTATTTATTAATTTATTTATTAATTACTAGGCAGGCATCTTCATTGTACTGTACCCAGTGCCTGCTAAACACTTTTTTGTTTAGGCAACCCAACTTAGAAATGTAATTTTATTATATACGTGTGTGTGTGTTTTAAAAATTCAGCAGATTTTAAAATCTACTTTTATTTTATTTTATTTTATTTTATTTTATTTGTATACTGCCCTTCATAGGAAGAACTCAGGGCAGTTCGCAGCAATTTTGTACCATTTTACGTAAAATGCTTAGATTTTTTTTTTAAGCTGTATAAAGAAGCAGGTTTTTCTAAGCCCAACACATTACAAAACCTTGTTTTAGCCCAAAGGTTTCTAGGGTGTCGAATAGTTCTTTTTATTGGGTAATACGGAGCAAGTGTCTCAGGTGACTGATTTGGCCTGCCTTTCCATTGGTGGTGCCTTGCCATCTTCCTTCGTGGCCGCTCAAAAAAAGAAGCAGCAGAAATCAGCAAAAAACATTTTGAATCCAGTCAGCAAGAAAGTACAATTCATTTTTTTCTGGGTAAAGAAAAAAAATGGTTATATTTAAAAGCAGCTGTACAATACATGTCCTATCCATTAAACAATACATAGCAGTCCAGTCAATATTCTTTCTGTTGTTTACAGTCATAACAATGAGGAGGAGGCAGTTTTTTAAACCACATTCAGCTCTGGAAATGGTTTCCGAATCCCAGTATCCTGTATCATGCAATTGAATTGCAGAGTTGAAAGAGACCCTGAGGGTCATCGAGTCCAACCCCCCAGGAGATTGGCATAAGTCAAGTGTGGTTGCACACACACTGCAGGCAGCCCTCTGTTTACATGGGGGGGGGGGTGTTGGTACGTTCCGAGGCACCACACGCATTGATGAAATCAAGTATAATGGGAACGCATTAAAAAAGCCTGCAGACCCCCTGTTCTGCCCACACCCCACCCTTTCAGTGATGTTTCAGTCATGTATTTATGGCGTTTCCAGGTCACTTCTCAGATCAGTGTGATGCGCCTATATACTCGGTCATGCACATATTGAACGCACGTGCTGCCTGTATATCTTTCAGACACATTTAAACGACATCCTCCCAGCCCACTCAAAGAATTATGGGCACTGTAGTTTTCATAGGGTTGCTAGGAAGTGTAACTCTGTGAGTGGTAAACTACACTGCCCAAAATTCTTTGAGGGAAAGAATGTGCTTCAAATGTGATTTAAAAGTGCAGCGTGTAAGAACTGGTTGTTCTCAGGAATATGCTGGGCCAGTTACTTTCCCTGCCCTTCAATTTCCCTTCAACTTCCAGTATTTTCTTTTGAGGGGAGGTAGAAGCCATGACTATTAAAAGTACTGTACCGTAGTACTGTATAAGAGTGCCATAAATGTGTAGTATGGATGTGACCCTTGTGCTTTGTATGTGATCTTAGCTCTTTGCAGGTGGATCTGCACTCTTTGTTAAGTAAGTAATACTGTGGTTATATTTATTTCTATGTGTAATATTTTATTTCTCTAACACTAAAAAGCTTTGTTATTTTCAGAAAAGCTTTAAATTGAATGCTTTAAATATGGGTGTTTGGGATTTTTGATATGTATTTTTTTAATAAGAATTTTATTGGCTTTTTTGATATGTAATGTGTACACATTGTATGAAATCATGAAGTTAGTTTTTTTAATGCTATAGAGTTCTATAAATGTGCATGCAATGCAACTGCTTCGCACGTGCGTGTATTTGTATGAGAAGCTCTAGGCAAATGTGGATGGTTATGTAGAATGCCTACGAATGAAATCATTAAGTTTATTTTTTTTATGATATGGGTCATAAACGCACTGTGGTGTGTGTGTGGTTTTGAGAAACAAGCACGTGCACGTAACTCTTGGCCAATTGGAAACTGAGCAAACTTCTTGCCGAGGGAGCCCCTGCGTCATGGGAACGCACTGCTTGCGCGAATCCCTGTGGCAACCGTCCTCCCTCCTCCCTTAGCTCCACCTCTCCCGCTGATCTTTGATTGGGTCCTCGGGAGCTTCGCCCTCGAGGCGGACTGGATTTGGCCTCTGCTCGAAACTTTCAAAGGAGGAAGGAAGTGGCTGGAGTTTGCAACAGGCAACTTCTTGCGATCCGGAGCCGCCTCCCTCCCTCCGCGCAGTTGGATCTCCCAGGTGCATCCCGTTAGTTTGGCATGCAAGCTGAGCAGCACCAGAAGGAGGAGGAGGAGGAGGAGGAGGAAGAGGAAGATGAGGAGCAGGAAGGCAGCGGGGGCCCTGACAGCGCTTTCGAGAAAAGCCCCTTCCAGCTGACTGCTGAGGATGTCTATGACATCTCTTACGTCCTGGGCAGGGAGCTGCACAAGCTCAGCAGCGAGCCGCGCGTGGCCGTGCCCTCCAAGGTGGCCCAACTGCAGTTCAAGATCGTCAGCATCCTGGAGATGCTGGAGGCGCTGGTGAATGAGACCAACCTGACGGTGGAAGCCCTGAAGATGGAGAGAGACAGCTTGAGAAGAGAGGTGGAGGGGCTCCGGGAGCAGG
Organism: Lacerta agilis; assembly: GCF_009819535.1. Taxonomy (NCBI): domain Eukaryota; kingdom Metazoa; phylum Chordata; class Lepidosauria; order Squamata; family Lacertidae; genus Lacerta; species Lacerta agilis. The sequence continues at coordinate 3,204,756 of NC_046328.1, forward strand.
CAGCCAGCGGAAGCACAAAAGAGGTCTGTCCAAAGCTGGGACTGAGGTGTTGTTGTTGTTGTTGTTGTTGTTGTTGTTGTTGTTGTTGTTGTTGTTGTTGTTGTAATTTATTGGATTTATATCCCACCTTTTTTCTCCAAGGACCTTGATTTGGTCACACAGTTCTTCCCCTTCTTCATTTCATCCCCACAACAACCCTGAGAGGTAGTTTAGGCAAGAGAGTGCAGCTGGCCCAAGGTCACCCGGTGAGCTTCATAGCTGACCGTCTCCCACAATCCGACGACCCAGTCAGACGCTCTCACCACCACATTGTGAGATGTACAGGGCCATAGCTCAGGGAAGGGGCTTTTCTCGAAAGCGCTGTCAGGGCCCCCGCTGCCTTCCTGCTCCTCATCTTCCTCTTCCTCCTCCTCCTCCTCCTCCTCCTCCTCCTCCTCCTCCTCCTCCTCCTTCTGGAGCACCTGTTTTGCAGGGAGAAGGGCTCGGGTTCATTCCCTAGAATCTCCAGGCAGGCTGGGAGAGTCTTCAGCAGTGAGCTGCTGTCAGTCAGTACAAAGACATTGCTGAGCTAGAGGGACCCAGGGTGTAGCTTGGTATAAGGGAACTCCTTAGGTTCACATCACATTTCTTATTACTGTTATATATTTATTTATACTCTGCCTTTTCCCTTGATGGGGCTCATTATCACCATCATCACCATCAGTTTGGAGATGCAAGAGATGCCTCTGTCATATCAGTCATGCAAGTGCTGGAATGAGTTACTCACAGGGGGAAAAGGAAGGAGCGTCATCCCTGCACAGAGGCAGGCAGTTCTTTCCAGTGTCCCACAGCTGAGTGGAGAAAAGAGAACTGACCAGCTAAGCCAGCATTCTGCACCTAGCCAGATATGCCTGGTAAAGGACCCCTGGACGGCTAAGTCCAGTCAAAGGCGACTATGGGATTGTGACATTCATCTCACTATCAGGCCGAGGGAGCCGGCGTTTGCCTGCAGACAGCTTTCCGGGTCGTGTGGCCAGCAGTACTAAACTGCTTCTGGTGCAATGGAACACCGTGACAGAAACCAGAGCATACGGAAACACCGTTTACCTTCCTGCCACAGCAGTACTTATTTATCTACTTGCACTGGCATGCTTTCGAACTGCTAGCTTGGCAGGAGCTGGGACAGAGCAACGGGAGCTCACTCCATTGCGGGGATTCGAACCGCCAACTTTCCGATCAACAAGCCCAAGAGGCTCAGTGGTTTAGACCACAGCGCCACCCGCATCCTGCACCTAGCCAGATATGCCTCTGGGAAGATCGCAATGTGGCAGCCCTCTCCCCTGTTTGCAGTGTCATAGCTCCATGGCAGATCACATGCAAGAGCAGAAGTGAAAATTATGCACATGGTTGAACTTTATTACATTTTTATCCCACCCTTCCTCTAAGCTCAGGGTGATGTCCACTGAGGAGTGGGAATCTGTGACACACACACCTTCCAGACAGGGCCGATGAGAGGGAGCCAGACTATCTTGCATATGTTTTATGTGATTCTCAAAAAAATTATGTTTTGTGTGCAGTGCACACAAAATTCTGAATTACAGCTTGCAAACTTGTGCCGTGAACTGAGCATTTCCGACTCTGTGCGATTGTTTGCGCCTGTGCTTTGATGGTATAACGCTGCAGTCTCATCTTTTGAAGTGCAGCTGCAATTGTGCATTTTTGTAAGAGAACACTGTGTGAATGCAACAAACTCATTGCATGATGCACATTGTGCTGTGTCACACATGCAAATTTAATGTTTAGAGTGTGTGGTTAGTTCGGTAGCAATCGTGTGGGTGTTTGCATAATTGATATTATTCATTAGGATCTTAATATTCTCATCAGGTATGAATGTTAACATATTTATCATTACCACTAAAATGAGACCACACATTTATTTTATATGCTATGCATAGATTTTTAGCCAGTCTGCCCTTGCTGGTGCCCTGCTTTCAAATGCTCCTGGCCTACAACGCCCAGCCTCCCCAACCATTGACTATGCTGGCTGAAGCTGATGGGAGTTGGAGGCCAACATTCAGAAGACCACAGGTTCCCCATCTCTGGCATACATCAGATCTCTTGCACTTTTTCTTCACAACAGCCTTGTGATGTTGACTAGGCTGAGAGGGAGTGCTTGACCAGAGGAAAGTGCTTTATACCAAATCAGATTCTTGATCTACCTAGTTGTTTACAATGACTGCCAGTGACTATCCAACATCCCAGAGGGTTTTTCTAAACCTGCCTGGAGATGCCAGGGATTGAACTGGGAATCTTCTGTACGCAAAGCAGATGCTCTGTCACTGAGCACAGGCATTGAACTCCAATCTGCTATTCCTGGTCCTACTCTGAAACTACGTGTTTGTGAATTTTTTTGAAGTCCCGCAATAGAAAGTGATTCACACAAATTTTACACTTTGCAATCAGTCCTAAAAGGAAAATTATTATTATTATTATTATTATTATTATTATTATTCCTATTTTACAAAAATTCAGGGATGGAGAAAGGGGAAATAAAAACAGGAAAATATATATGGAAAAAACGGAGTGTTGGACTGGAACCTGGGACACCAAGGCTCAAATCCCTACTCAGCCTTAAAGCTCACTGGGTGAACTTGGGTGTCTCCATCTAGTCTACTTCACAGGGTTATTCTGAAGGTAAAATGAGAATTTAAGCTCCTTGGAGTGATGGAAAGGTGGGATATAAATGTAATAACATAGCAGCACAGAAGTCAGAAGATAAGTGACTTTCCAAAGGCCACCCAGGGGTGCATGGCAAAGCTGGAATTTGAACTCAGTTCTCTCCTAGCTTTCAAATTCAAACAGCTGACCTGTGTGTTTATATGCTGCAGTGTGTACATCATTCTTTATTATAAGCATCCTGGCCCTTGCCAAGCTATAGGAATGGAGCATTAAATACCTGATTTTTTTTCTTTAAGTTTCGTATAGGATCTGCAACAGAATGTTGAAGTGTATCCTCCTGGAAGAAGCTCAAAGGGACCATAGGGTTAAGGTTGCAGCGTTTCCGACTTTTTAGTTTAGAGACAAGGCGACCAAGAGGCAAAAGGATAGAAGTTCATAAAATTATGCATGGCATTGAGAAGGTGGATGGGGGAAAGTTTTCCTGGAATTCGTGGGCATCCCATGAAACCGCATGTTGGAAGATTTAGGGCAGATAAAAGAAAGTACCTCTTCACTCCCCCAGGAGACAGTGATGGCACCAACCTGGATGGCTTCAAGAGAGGATTAGACAAATTCATGGAGGCTACTAGCCACAGTGCCTCTGCTGTGCCTCTGTGGTTGGAGGCAGCATGCTTCTGAATACTAGTTGGAGGAGAGAGGGCTCACGGGAATCTGGTTAGTTGCCGTGAGAACAGGATGCTGGGCTAGCTGGGCCATTGGCCTGATCCAGCAGACTCTTCTTATGTTCAGATTCCCTCCCATTTCAATCAATCAATTTATTTATTGCATTAGCCGTATGGCCATAGCACATTGTGAGAGACCAGGGAGTGACCTGTCGCGATTATACATAGAATACTATGAATACAATTAGAACATTGAGTGTAAAACCCTCCCATTTCCATTTTTTATTTTACAACTGGCATTCCCACACTACTGAGTGTGCACAGATCTGGGTGGGTGTGTGTGTGTGTGTGTGTGTGAAGATTATCTTGTGCACCTAAATGTCAGGGATCTCCTCGACCCTGTCGATGCCTTGCTCTTGTTTCTCCATGGGCCTCTTTTTTCATTTTGTAAAATTTATATACCACTTGATTGTAGGGGTGGAACCATCAAAGCAGTTTACAAAAAAGATAAACCAATAAAAATGATCACTAAGAAAATTACAACCATAAATTATAGAAAGTTCAAACCACAATTAAATAGACTAACACAGATTAAAACTCTGTGTTAAATTTTCTAAACATCTGGGTTAGCTTGTCTAGATCAGTGTTTTTCAACCACTGTTCCGCGGCACACTAGTGTGCCGCGAGATGTTGCCTGGTGTGCCGTGGGAAAAATTACTTTATATATAGTCAATATAGGCACAGAGTTAAATTTTTTAACATTTTCTAATGGTGGTGTGCCTCGTGATTTTTTTCATGAAACAAGTGTGCCTTTGCCCAAAAAAGGTTGAAAAACACTGGTCTAGATAAGTGGCTGCTGTAAAGAATAAAGTCACCTGCCTGATGTCAATAGGCAGGGAGTTCCAAAGTGTCATTGCTGTCACACTAAATGATTGAGTTCCTGCTTATGTGGTGCCTGTAAAAGTGCCAATTCTGCTGATCGAAATGGTCAAGCAGGCACAGGTGCTGCCATTTTGTTTGGCTGCACTTCTCTTGGCATGCCCCACTTGAGTTTTGCTGTTGTGCTGCCTTGTAGGTAAACCTTGGCCCCAACCAGGTGATCATAGACCTCACGGATGCGAACCGCCCACGATTCACGCTGCAGGAGCTGAGGGAGGTGCTTCAGGAACGCAACCAGCTGAAGGCCCAGCTGCTGGTGGCCCAGGAGGAGCTGCAGTGCTACAAGAGGTAAGCTGCCAGGTTATGGCTTTTTAAAGGCAGTCCTTTGGAACATCAAACAAATTGTCTTTTGCCTGCTGGAATGCAGACTTACCGTACTGGACTGTGCAATTATTTGCAGTTTGTGAGCAGCTGAGGAATTAAGCTGTATAGCTCTGATTTAGACACCAGGTAACACTCATCCATGTGCTATTGCTTGACTGATAGTGGCCCTCTAATTTCACAGGGTTGGGGCTGGCTGGAAAGGAAAAATAGGGGAAAACCTAAACGGAGAAGTGGAAGACAGGGCGGCAGGGGGAAGCAGAAATGGACAGAGGAATAGAGGGAGCCTTCAGGATTCTAGTAAGCGTGATCTGTCCCTCTTCCAGCAGCCTACTGGGCTGGGTTGCAGCGATGTAGAGAGTGATAAGGATGAGTGGGAGAGGTTCTATGTGAATGTGTGTATGAGAGAGAGAGAGAGTGTGTGTGTTGTGTCAGAAAGAGATAATATCTTGGTGGTAATAATAATAATAATAATAATAATAATAATAATAATAATAAATATATTATTGATACCCTGCCTATCTGGTTCAAACAGAAATGGAAGTAGTGAGTGGGCTTCCAATATCAATGTTCCATTCTTTGAAACAAAAAATTAGAACCGGTCAGATCAATGGACTAGACTGTGGATGAAGCCGGCTTCCGGTTTGGTGCCGGATAATGGCGGAGTGGAGCTGAATCAGCTCCAGTCCCCGGGGGGTTTTAGGGGTCTCCTTGTCTGCGCCAAGGGCCCCTTAAAGCCACGGGAAGAGCGTCCCGTGGACCGCGGCCTCGTGGGTCCCAGACGTGCCGTCTCTGCTCTTGATTGACCCTCGTAAGGGGGGGAATTCAAGCGAGCGGAGCTACCGACACGGGACTGAAGAGGCGGATGCACCCCCCCGGGAGATCAAAGCAGCAATTCTGCCAGACCTGAGCACCAAGCTTTTCCTGCTAACTTCAAAGAAAAAAGAAGAACCCCGGCTGCTGTAAGTACGGGACTAATTGGATTTACATTTGAATAATTGGCAACCGGGAGGGATGATAAAAGGAAGCCCGTCCCTCTCCTTTGTTGTGCAGAGGAGGTAATTAAGCTTCAAGCGGCTGCAGCTGCATCACTAGACACAATGTTGCTACGAAGCATTTTGACAGAGAAGATGGATTAAATCCCAATTTGAGGGATTGAAGATTTTGGAAATATCTCTTCTGTGGCTTTTGGAATTATTTTTGGCACCCTGTCTCAGGGAAAATGGCGTTGGAAAACTAATACGCAAGATGGAAAATTACTGACATTTGACACCCTTTGTTTTCTCCAACCATGCTTGCTTTCGCTTTTAAACTGATTCTAGATCCGGGTATTACCCAGGAACAAAGAACAATCCTTCTGCAATTGGAGTTTGTGAATCGGAAAATGGACTGGTTAGGACGTAATTTCAAAGAAATCTGTTGTGGAGCAGGAGAGACCAGCCAGATCTGGGAGAATTTTGATAATTTGGAAGCAGATTTCTCCAGGGAACTGGGGGAGGTGCTGGTGAAATGGGACGAATTGATTCAGCAACCCCAGGTAAATGGACGGCCCTGGTGTAGTGAGAAACACAGGGCTGATGTTTTGACTGGAGCTACGAGATTCAGTCTCTGGAGTGGGAGTCCAGAGATGAAGTTGAGAAGATTTTTGAAGACACAAGTGGAAGGAAACCAAAATTGCGAAATGGAGTTGCTGGGAGAGGAGAGCTGGTGCCTCTTGAGGCGCCCAAGGAGGAGATTTATAAATTTTAAGATGATACTGAACAAGGACAACAGAGGGGAATGTAAAGATGAATGGTGGGGGGGCATGGGAGAGAGCAGAAAAATGGTGAGAAGGGGAATAGGGTGAAAATGATAAAAATTGAATTAGGATGGATTTATGGTACCCTGAAGATAGTGTGTTAAGATTTTAGGATTTTGATGTTAAGTTTTAAGATTTTGATGCTACGATTTTGGGAATTTTGAATTAGTGAAGAGATATGTAACCAATTAATAGCAGCAGCTCAAGTGAAAAGAAGTATAAGATTGATTTAAGAATTATTTCATGATACTATAAGATGTTAAGTTTTTATGATATTACAAAAGGTTGGATAATGAATTGCAATGTTAAAAATGGATGTTACCAAAGTATATTAGTATTGAAGGCAGAGGAGGGAAAGCGGGGGAGGTCCCTATAGAAGGTCAGAAACTAGATTTTGTTAAGTAGTAAGAGATAGATTGGTGTTCCAGTTTAGGTATGTATTGGTTTTGGTTTTGTTTTAATTGTTTTCTTTGTTGATTGTGTTTATGTAATGTGTTTTTTTATTGTGTTAATGTTGGTGTTTATGTTATGTTATGTTTTTCTCTTGTTTTATTGGAAAATAATAAAAATCTTATAAAAAAAAAAAGACTGTGGATGAAGCCTCCTTACAGATCAGTTTCAGTGAGGAACTTGAAATTGATTTTGAAATTAATACATAGGTGGTGCTTGACCCCTAGAAACTTAGTGTTTCACCCATGATCATCACTGAATTGTTAATGAGGCTGCTGTTCATGGGTGTTTATTTCCACGTATGGTGGGACTGCACTGAGGTAAAAGTATTTTGGTTATTATTTTTTGCTGAAATTAATATAACAACACAGAAATAAATTGAGGTAGCACCAGTGTTTCGTAAACTGAATATTTTTACAGAAGATAACAAACCTAAACAGTAATGAACTTATTGGACATATGTTACAAGCTGCAAAGATTGTTATGATTGTTAGTTAGGTATTGGAAAGATCTTTCCAGTGCTGTGCTGTCAAAATTGATATTGAGTGGTACAGAGACAGCATTCACATGTCACGTCAAAGTTTAAAGTTACTGAGCTAAGTTGCCAAGATTCTTTAAGGTGGGTGGGGGGGAAGTCATGTACCGTATTGGCCCGAATATAAACCGCACCCAAATATAAGCCACACCTTTAAAATTGGGGGGGGGGGAGGAAAAAAAAAGAAAAAATACCCGAATATAAGCTGCTTCATTCCTCGCTGCTCCTGGCTGCATACGCGTTGCCGGCGGCCCTTCCCCTTCCTTGCTGTCTCCCTTCCCGGCCTTGGAGGAGAGGACGGGGGACTACGCACAGGGCGGGCGCTGCTTTGCCGCATGCTCCTGGCTACATAACGTAAGGTCATGAATATAAGCCGCATTTTAATTTTTCATGGTCAGAATTTGGGGGAAAAGTGAGACTTATATTCAGGCCAATACGGTAGTTTAAAATATGCTTTAAATCTATGGTGTGCCTGTGACCAGTTTCATTCTTAATGATTACAAAAGGGTACATGGCGTCCACAAGGGGCATAACCCCCTATCTTTTTCTCTCTCGTCAGTGGCCTTGTTCCCGAGAAGCAAGACTGGGGTGATCCCTTGCAGAAGGCTCCGGCTGTGGGAACCACTTCAGATTTGTGTCAAAGGAGGGAAGAAAAGACCACCATCAAGCGATTGTGAGTTCTTCTGCTGTAGTTGTGGGCCAAGGGCAGGAAAGAAAGCCTAGGCGGTCCTGTTGGTCTGTTTATTACCAGGGGAACCTGAATCTACCTTCAAGGTAACACCATTATTAGAATCAACTAAAACAGGCATGGAGAACCAGTTGTTGTTGCACTACAATTCCCATCATCACTGACTCCTGGCCTTGCTGGCTGGGGCTGATGGGAGCTGGAGTCAGTCCAACATTCATCTGAAGGGTCTCAGCTCCCTCAGCCTCACTTTGGCTGCGCACGTCTGTTCCCAGCAGTGAAATGGGCCTGTGCAGCCAGCACAGAATCGAACCCACCTCCCACTCATCAGCTGGCGCCACTCCATCAGAGAGATGTCAGCTGATTGACAGGTGACTCTGCTTCTTGGGGGGAAAAATGGACTTGTGGGCTAAATATGTCCTCCCTGGTGGGCCACGTTTGGCCTATCGCCCTCCTGCAGTAATTCACCTACCACTGCACAGTCCGGGCTGTAGCTCTGTGTGGCAAAGCAAGCAAAAGGTCCCAGGTTCAATCCCAGCATCTCTAGGTCAGACTGGGGGGTGGGGTGAAGAGCCCCTGTCAGTAGACAATACTAATCTAGATAAGCCAATGATTGGCCTCGGTAGTCTCTACTACAATCATAGGGTTACATGTCTATACTCCCCCCACGGAATGGGATGACAGTGGATCACTGGCCTTGGCATGTGCCCCACTGTACCTCCCTTTTATGGTGGCCCTGGCCCTAGTTGTTGCCTCACTGCACTTGGGTACCTCATCCTCACTCACCATCTTCTCCCCCTTCCAAATGCAGGTTTGCTTTTAAAAAGCCTCGATGAGGAGCCTCCTTTGTTGAGCTTTGAAGGCCCCGGGCTGTAAGGGAAGCAAAATCTGGAGCAAAAACTCAAGGACTGCACTAGTTGAAGGCTGTGCTGGTTGTTTACTGCAACGGCAGGAAGGTTGGAGCACTGTGTTCCTGTGCAAAGTTAGCATCCCTTTCCCTGTCCCAAGTTCCTTGTTGGTACGAAATGTTTCTCACCCTTATTATGAGTGCGGCCGTCCTACTGGAAAGGCTTGTACGCAAAGAGTGGAATAAATTGGTACACACCTTCGTTTCTTTAATCATTCTGAGGTTTGCCTATTGATTTGTTGCTTTTCACAGGGTTTACTTCACAGCAGGAAAAAGAACTATTTGTCTGGACTGTGCACGCCTATTAGATCATTTCTGTATTTCTGTATTTATTGTGAAGGTTTACAATCTGGCTTTCAATTGAATGATACTCATCAGAGCAGCTTGCAAGGGACAGGGGCGGTGGTGGTGGCGGTGGTAGGAAACTCCCTGCAGCTGTTCCTTCTTTCCCACAAGCCCAAATGCTCGCACATGGCAAAAAAAAAAATGACCTCACAGACAACACTCAAAAGCAGCTATCCCATTCTGCTACCCTCTAGGTGTTGAGGACTTCAACTCCCATTAGGCTCATCCAGCCAGCCAATGGCCAGGGATGATGGGAGTTGTAGTCCAATGACACCCAGTGAGAACATGGTCAGAGACAGCTGGGAAAGGGTGAAGGCAGAACCGCAATGCTGGCTAAAGCAATCAATTCATCATTAATAAATACATCGCTTTATTTATTTTCTTATACAGAGAAATATTATTTTATTCAAGGTGTCTTTTTTTAAGATTTTAAAAATACATTACCAAGTCAGGTCCCATCTCCCTTTGCCCCACCCCACCCCACTTGCTGCTCAAGCACACAACCAGGATGTCACAGTATTCGTGGACAGACACACTCCAACTGTCTCCCAGAGCCTTGGATGCAGCCAAGGTCCAAGAGCACTCGGTGCCAGCTTGAGGAGCACACCCAAAATCAGGAGTGGGAAACCTGATGTGCCCCAAATGTTGCTGGACTTTGCCTCCCAACAGTGGCACCAAACAGGGCAAGTGATCTGGAGTGATGAGAACTAGATCCCAGCAACATCTGGGGGCCACAGGGCCACCACCCTTGCCCTAAGAGATATACTGCAAGTACCTATTTAATCCCACTACATCTGATCAGAGGTGTGCCAAAGGTGCCTGTATGTGTGTGCACATACATGCATGCATGCGTGCTTGTGTACACACACACACACACACAGAAGAGGAAGTCCAAGTTTGGGGACATGGTTCCCAAAGAGCAGTCAAGAGTAAATAAATAATCTCATGTTTGCACCAGAACTGATTGATGCTTCCCAGCAGCCAGATTGTTGAAAAAGAGCTTTGTCCCAAGAAGCTTTCATTTAAAAAAAAAAAAAATCCCCTTAAGCAAAAGTCGGCCATTGATTCTATAAAAAGCATCGAGTTTTCTCCATGTTATTCTTCTCCCTCTTTTCTATTAGAGAGAGAGAGAGAAAGTGCAGTTAATTATTAACATTTTGGCTTCACAGTTCTACGTGGATCAAACACCCTTTATTTAAAATAAATTTAAAATAATAATCCAGCAACCTCAGGAGTGGAGTTCACAGCTCTTTTAAAAAAGAAAGAAACAGAGGCTGGGTCCCTAAATCCTACGGACCCCTGGCAGCACTGGAGGACTTTGTGGCAGGAAGCCCAACAAGGACAGCTGTGTGGCCATGCCAAGGTGGCAAGAGGCCACTCAGTGCTCACTGGGGCCTAAAACGCAGGAAAAGCTTTTCCCTTCTCTGACTACTTATCCGTGCTGGGTTTAAGACAGGAGGGGAGACCAGCGGCCCCCTCGGGACGTTAGTGGACTACAACTCCCATCTTCCCTGAACATTGGTCATTGCTTGGGTTGGGCTGATGGGAGTTGTAGTCCACCAATGGACCACAGGCTCCCCATCCCAGGCTTCAGAGAAAGGTGGCAAACCATATAGTCAATGGTTGTCCAAAGCAGGTGATGACAGACCAACTTGCTCCAGTTTACTTCCTTTAGCCAGGAAGATACATCTAGAAGCATAATCAGTGCCAGAAGAGTTGCATGGACAGTCACTGTGGAAAGGAGAAAGCTTTGCTCACCTTTAGCAGAGCATCACACAACCCCTTTGCCCATCTAGTTGCCAACCTAACAGGACAGTATCCAATGCAGTTGTTCTGCTTGTGCAACAAAACTTCTCCTTCCTCTCCTCCCCATTTGCAGCCCCCAAGGTTACTGGGACAAGTACACCTCTGCCTAGATTAGACCCTCTGTTTGCAGGGATCTGATTTCTGTTAATAGCACCAGCACCCACCTGTGAATTGTGAGAATCCCAGATGAAGTTCAGAAGTGTCTGATGTGCCCCGGATCAGGCATTCACTGAAACAGTGACCAAAGAGGAAGCGGAAGTGGGTATCTCCTCTTCCCCTGACCTTCACCTGAGATGGTCAACACTCCTCAGGTGTTTACTTTCCTAATATTATCCTTTCCCCGCCCTCCCTCCCTCGCACGAGCAAAACTGCGACTACAAAACGAACAAACCTTAGTAAAAGCTGCTTTCTCATCAGTAAAAATTCAGTCCCAAAAATCCCAAGTCAGGAATCACTGATCATTTCTTCTGTTCGTATGCAGATGAGTAGAGGAGGTGAGGATTAGGCAATCCAGATGAGCATAATGTATTAAAATCACCAGGAATTCAGGTTCAAGTCTGCTTGGGGTAGGGCTGGAAGACCTCCACCCTGCAGCGGCCAACTCAAATCACCGTTACAGAGCAGACTTAGGAAGGGGGTCTACCACAAGAGCTGTAAACAAGGGTCCTCTTGGTAAGTCCGTTCAGGAAGCTGCGCTAATGTTTCAGCCATGGGTGAGCTTCAAGGGAAGCTTTGCTCCTGTCTCCGTAATCGTACAAGAGTTCTTCGCCGGCTTTAATGTCACGGGAGGCGACCAGAATGAGGTGGGGGGTGCCGTCAATGTCATGAAGTTTTGTCTGACAGTTGCCGCATTTGCTGTGATTGATCAGCCTTCCAAGACGGTGGGTCTCTCTTGTGGCATCAACGCTAGAGGCAGAGAAGAGAAGGAAAGCTAAATAAGAAAGGCACAATTTCTCTCGCGAAGCCTTGGGGGTCCCTAGATGTGCTTGGACTACAATTCCCATCATCCCTGAGCACTGGCCCTGCTAGCTAGGAATGAGGGGAGTTGTAGCCCAACAACCTCTGATGGTCCAAGGTTGGGAACAGCTGCTCTAGGCCAAATTTGTTTCTCTGGGCCACACTTTCAGAATAAAAAAAATGTTCATGCCACACTGATTTTTTTTTTATTGATAAGAAATGCACTGGAAAAGAAAAAGAAAAAATCCTAGCAGTGCTAGATTTATGACATAGAACACAACTGCTTTATACTGTGATCTTGGGAAATCCAGAAAGTACAGAACAATGCAGCTACATAAGAACATGAAACATTCCCAAAAAATGATGATAAACGAGCCTCTTAAATATGTACCTTAAGTATGTACACAAACACAATGAGAGGTGTAAGCTTGCTTTTTCCAGGTAATCTCATCTATATTAGGTCATAATTTGAGACAAACAGACTCTCATCTCATCAACACAAAGAAGCCTCTCTCTTTTCTGATCTTCCATATTTGTCAGAGTTGAAAATCCCTGTTCACAATAATATGTCATGGAGAACTGTAGGGTAGCCAATGCTCTTGAAGAAAAGCGTGAATACTGTTCCTGGTTGTGTATCCAAAAGAAATTATGACCATACTATACTATACTATACTATACTATACTATACTATACTATACTATACTATGGTGAAATGTTTAAATTGTCCTTGAATCTTTCCACCACATTTGCCTCACCCTTTGAGAACCAGTGCTCTAGCACACTGGTGGGGAAGTCTGCAGCCTTCTGTATGACATGGGAACACAACACCCATCAGCCCTGGCTACTGACAAGGCCCTTTGGGGCTGAAGGGAACTGGAGTCCCACAACGTCAGGTGCACCACCTGTCTCCCATCCTGGCTCAGTGTCATGGGAGTCATAGGCAGGAAAAGCTCCCAAACTACTCTCAGTAAGTATTTTGCCAGGATAAGAGGGAAATATGCCCCTTCCATTTTCATTCAGGACCCGCCCCCCATATCTCCAAGCCAAGGAAAACCCCAAGCGTGAAGCTGTCTGAAGCAACATTACCTCACCCTCCAAATTAGGGGTAGGGACTCTGTGGCCTTCCCAATGTTGTTGGACTACAACTCTCATCATCCAGGACCACTGACCTACTGGCTGGGGCTGATGGGAGTTGAAGTCCATAGGCTCCCCAGCCCTGATGTAAGATGCATCTTCGCAGAAGGAGTGGAGCTCACCAGTATGTTTTTCTCAAGTACTGGAAGTAGTACATATAGCAGCCAGTGGATGGGTCTTGGGCATACACAGCTTCTCGTTTCTTGGCATCCGTGATCTCAATGAGGTCCCCGTGATATTCGACCACAAATTCCCCTCGTTTAAAATGCTTGGTTGCAATGACCCCTCGCCCTTTACCATCAATGAAGTCAATCTGCAGAGAAGAAGAAGACATGTTAACCTACCCCTGGGCAGGGATGACTGCAGCTGTAGCTATGGACTTGTGGGTCTCCGCTGGGATCTCCCCCGTTCTATCTTTGAGGAGCCGATCCCTGGTAACATATTACGCACTGCTTCTGAGACTTCCCTAATTTCTAAAATAGATTACTGTGTAAGACATCAAACACCCCAAAGCTCTGTGGGGAACCGACTGTCCTCCAGTTGTTGCTGGACTACAACTCCCATCATTCCCAACCATTGGCTGTGCTAGCTAAGCCTGATGGGAACTGGAGTCCAGTGACATCTGAAGGGCACCAAGTTGGCTACCTTGGGGTCAGATTTCCCTTTCTCTTGTAGAATAGGTCCAGGGAATCTGGCCCTAACAGCACCATATATTTAAAGCACAATGATGCCATTTTACATAGTCATGGCTTACCCAAAGACTCCTGGGAGCTGTAGTTTGTTAAGGGTGCTGAGCGTTATTAGGAGACACACACCCCGTTTGCCCTCACAGAGCTAAAATTCTCAATCTTTCTTCCTAGGGAATTCTGGGAACTGCAACTCTGTGAGGGGAATGAGGGTCTCCTAATGATTCTCAGCACCAGGGCTGACCCACCCATGAGGTATGGTGAGGCAACTGTCTTGGGCAGCAGGGGCAGCAGTTCCGGCCTCCAAGGAACCCATTGCCCATTGCTGCTGCCACAGTGGCAGCAATGGCTGTGGTGCCCTCCTTGGAGGCTGGAACTTCCACCTCCTTGGCAGGACACCCCCCCCCACAGGCAAACGGGCGAATAGAAGGTGCTGCCAGTCTCCTCCCACCTTCCTTCCCAATGTAGATTTTCCTCAGCCCCTCTTCCCTGGCAGGGTGTGTTGCCATTTTGTGGTTTGCCTCAGGTGCCAAAATGTCTTGGCCCAGCCTTGTTCAACCACCATTCCCCGGATTCTCTCTAAGGGAAGTTTAAGGGGTGGAACACTGCTTTAAATACGCACTGCTGGTGGGGCCTCTGAATCAGAAGCAGAACTGCACACGGGGAAGGCCCCAGAAGCCAGTGGGTCCTCTGACCCCAGGACATCGCCCTGCTGTCCTCACCACAGAGCCCTTGGCGCAACCAGAGCTTCCCCTGCCCTGTCAGAGTAAAAGGCTGCCAGAGCAGGCTGGGCCCCTTTAACAGAAAGCAGAGTTTGCAGCTGGGACAGAACTGCTGCCTCTGTGTGGGGCTCAGTCCAAGGCTGACCGTCGCTGCAGCAACACCCGATTTCTGCTCTCTTGCCGCAGTCGGCCTGAACACAGCACAGAGCAGCTGCTACCTCACTGGAGGTCAGAGGAGGAGAGTATTATGATTATTTCTATTTATTAAATTTGTTAGTTGCTTTAATTTGGTCAAGGCAACCAAAAAAACCAAAAAAAAACCTTTACATTACAATATTACAATAATCTGTTGTAATACTACAAACAACTGAAAATAAATACCTCCCACTTGGGGTGGGGTTACAGTAAAAATATCCTACCCAGTACCCCTGCTGTATACGAATAGCAAACTCACACTCCACAAGGGAATCCCAATGGCACCTGGTGGACTGGGAGGAACTCCTGGGATTGCAACTGTGCTGCTTGGCCCTGATGGGAGTTGTCATCCAAACGGGTTGGGGGAGGCTGCCCCAAGGCAGGAATGGGGAACCTGTAGCTTTTTAGTAGCTGCTGGGCTACAGCCTCATCACTCCTGCTCATTGGTCATGCTAGCCGGGGCTGATGGGAACCATAGTTCACCTGGAGGTTCACTGGCTGCCCACGCCTGCCCTTGGAGGACAACCACTGCCAGCTGCAGTGCTGTGATGCTGTTGCCGTTACCTGCATGCCATCTTCTTTGCCGCTTTCTATTAAGTCATCTATCCGTTTTTTCTCCTCTATCTGAAAAGAGATCAAGAAACATAGCAATGCTACTTGGAAATACAGTACTACCTTTAGAAGAATGAGCCTAGGGCTGTGATCCCATGCACACTTTCTAGGGGGGAAGCACTGCTGGGCTCCATGGGGCTTACTGCCGAGTAGACATGCAAAGTGTGCACAGGATCGCTGCCTAAGTGCTATTATTTAGGCAGCGATCCTGTGCTAAGTGCTATTATTTAGGCAGCGATCCTATTATTTAGAAGCGAGACTTGCTTCCATGTAAATGCACATAGGATTGCTACTGCACAACAATAAAAACCTCCCATTTCATGTAAGCATTCCACAGACCTTCTTTTGTGTAAGTTCAGGAATATAAGTACAATACACACACTGAAGCAAAAGTCTCGGCCTAGTTATATGCATGAAGTGGCAAAAGGCTTCTCAAAGCCTCATATCATGTCTGTGGTGGAGAACCTATGATGTCCCAAGGTTGCTGGACAACAACTTCCTCCGACTTGGGCCACTGGCCATGCTGCCTGGGCTGACGGCTGTTGAAGTCCAATGACCTCTGGAGGGCCACAGGGTCCCTAGCCCTGTGTTAAGGGGCGGGGGAGAAAGAGGGAGGGAGGGGAGCTACATTCCCAATTCATTAGCTTGTGCTTTGATCTCTGCAGCCAAAATGTCACATAGAAACAGCAGTATTGGGGGCAGCAAATAGCTCAATAGACTTCCTCTTGATGCCACCCTTCCAGAAAGGCCACAGAAACCTTTAAAAATAACCCCCAAACCTCAAAACCCTCATGTAACAGACACACAATGTAATGTAACACAATTGCTTCAGTTACATGTGCAGTAGAGGAGTGGGGAACCTTGAGCCAGATCCTGATTCTCCCCCAGCAGGCCAAACTGAGACTTCAAAGCACTGACATTTCAAAGCGGAGCACTGCTCTTTAAATCCTCAGCACACATGGCCAAACTGAGTGGGATTAAACCCCCAAGGGTCTCCTCTGCCAATGAATTTCCCGCCTGACAGGGCTGGCAAAGCAGACCCCAGCAGGATTAGTGAGCAAAGGGTGTAATCCTGTTGACTGCTAGGGGCTGCTTGGCCAGCAAGTTGCCCACAGGGAACGCCCTGGTGAAGCAGAACCCGGCTCTCCTGCCTGTCAACAGATGTCACCCAGTGGCACCAGCTGAGGGACAGGTGGGTGTGATTTGGGGGAAATCTCCTCATGGGCTAACCTGGACACCCAGGCAGGCCAAGACTGGTCTGCAGGCCAAAGGTTCCAACCCTTGCATTAGGGCTCAGAAACCTGGACCTAGTGAAAAAGGCTTCATGAAAAAATAAACCCAATGCAGCTTACGAACAAAACTTAAAATCAAAAGTCTGAGACCACTAAAATTTGTAATGCAGAATCAGTAATCTCGGTCCTGATCATGCGCCCACTGGGTGAAACTGATGGCACTAAAAAAAATTTTTAATGACTGCACTGGTGAGCACACGAGACGGGGCTTTCCCAGTGGTGGCCCTTAAGTTGTAGACCTCTCTTCCTGTTATCATTTGTTTGGCCCTGTCAGGTTCTGGCATTCAAAGGAGGCCTAAAACCACACAATTTTCTACTATTGACTTTAAGAGAACACTGATGATCTAACTCAGCACCTCCCGTGCATCTGTATGTCTGTATACCAAGAAAAGACCCTGATGTTGGGAAAGATGGAGGGCACAAGGAGAAGGGGATGACAGAGGATGAGATGGTTGGACAGCGTTCTCGAAGCGACTGGCATGAGTTTGGCCAAACTGCGAGAGGCAGTGAAGGATAGGCGTGCCTGGCGTGCTCTGGTCCATGGGGTCACGAAGAGTCGGACACGACTGAACGACTGAACAACAGCAACAACAAATACCTTAAGCTTCTCTCTGTGTGTTGCTTTGCTAGGCTCCCAAAAGTGACTAGTAAGCAAGTGGAATTAAAAGAAAACAAAAGTAGAGAACTGGGCTGTCAGATGGGGCAGTCATTCCCATGGTACCCTTTGTAGGAGTTTTCACAGTTCCTTGGTGGAGTATCTGTCCCCAAGGGGTGTTTGGGGTTTGGCAAAGTTGTTTTAAGATGCACTAAAAGAGAAGACAGTACCTGTAATTCTTTTTTGCTCTTCCGGGAGCTTCTTCTAACAGGATAATAATCTGTGACCTTTCGGTTCTGCTGCGTTTTCCCTTGGGCTCTGAGAGAGATGGAGAAAGCCACATGAAGCCCACTCTCCTCTTAAATCAGCCTCATATCTCTCATCACGGAGGCACCTCTGTTCTTAGGACGCCTATGAGGTTGCCACACCCCCATTCTGCTTGGGAAAGAGTTCAGTGTCCCCTCAAAGCTCTGCATCCTTTTGGCTTGGAGGTGGGGGAGAGGGGCTGTGGCTTTTCAGAGGTTGCTGGAAGTCCCAACACCCCTGACCTTTGGCCATGCCAGCTGGGGCTGATGGGAGTTGGGCGTCCAGCAAGCCACAGATCCCCAAGCCCTACTTTATACCATAACAACACCCAAAATCACCTTACATTGAAATCACCGCTTATAGAATCAGTTTATGTGATCAGTTTTAAATGTCCTACCTCTTTCCTGTGATTTAGCTGTGGTTCCTACATTGCAGGAGATGACCCTTGGGGCCCCATCCAACTCTACAGTTCTGTGATTCCCCTCTTCCTCTTGTGTGTCCTTTTTATCCTCTTCATCTTAATGTTATGATAATTGGTTATTCCCACTAGGTGTCATTATTGCTATGCTTAGGAGTACAGGCAACCCTCGTTTTGCACAAGGGTTACATTCCGGGTCATCATGTGCGTTGGCAAAGCATGCATAAACCCACCCCACCCCCTTTTTCTGCCACTTCTAGGTTTGTGGTGATGCACATGAGCACAGTTGCCTGTTCTCTGAATGCATGCAAAACAGGAGTTGCATGTACAGTATTATTTTTTTACTGTGTACAGACTGCACTCTAGTGGCACCTATTGACAATAAGCAGGCATTAAAAGGTAAAGGTAAAAGGACCCCTGACCATTAGGTCCAGTTGCGGACAACTCTGGGGTTGTGGTGCTCATCTCGCTTTACTGGCCAAGGGAGCCGGCATACAGCTTCCGGGTCATGTGGCCAGGATGACTATGCCGCTTCTGGCGAACCAGAGCAGTGCACGGAAACGCCATTTACCTTCCCGCCGGAGCGGTACCTATTTATCTACTTGCACTGGCGTGCTTTCAAACTGCTAGGTTGGCAGCAGCAGGGACCGAGCAACGGGAGCTCATCCCGTCGCGGGGATTCGAACCGCCGACCTTCTGATCGGCAAGCCCTAGGCTCTGTGGTTTAGACCACAGTGCCACCCACGTCCCTAAGCAGGCATTAGCCCCATTTTAAAAGTGACAGCTTTATTAAGCCAAGAAAAGCCATTCTATCAGGCTACAAGAAAGGGGGGGGGGAAACGGGACGGCAGGGTCTTGCAATCAGCCCTGCTGAGAGACCAGCAACATGTGGTCCTCCTCCTCTCTTCAAATTATTTTCCATTCCAGCTGGATAGTACAAGAACTCCAAAACTAAGGAACAGTGCTCGCTTTCCCCCACTCCTCCCTCAACCTCTGCTCTTCCTTTTGTGTCATGACTTTCAGACTGTAAGCCTGGAAGCAGGTGCTGCCTTATCAGTTGTATTCCACAGCCACTCTTCCAAAGCCACTCTTGGAGCCACACTTACTTTCTCTTGGAGCCAGGTTTGGTCTTGATCCCTTTCTTCTGGGCTTCCTTTCTGTTTGTTGCATCAGCGGGCTCTGGAGGCAGGGCTTTTGGTGGCTGTGGGGCTTCGGGTTTGAGACTAGAGAAGGAGACTGGAGATTCACACCCACATTCTTTGCTGTTCTGGTCCTCAGATTTCATAGTGCTGTCGGCTGCATTGCCAATATTTAGTCTGTCTGCAAATGATGGCCGGGGGTGGGGTGCAAATTAACATGAAAGGAGAGGAGGCTGACATCTGCTTTGCTCCATGTCAAAACAGTGCTCCAGTTTAAACATTATTCTAACCCGCAGGAGGCGAAAACGGCCGTGGAGATGTGTTTGAACAATTGAACGGACATGGGAATGCTGTAGTAAGTGAGCTCTGCTTCCCACCCAAGCCTTGGTTCCTCTACCGCACGTCTCAGAAACCTTCTCTCTCTTTTTGCCTCAAGGGCTGCAATGCCATCTGGGCAGCATTCCTCAGGCCACATGCCATTAATAGAGGAGACCGGAGGCAAAGGTGTGCAGAGCAACGAATCTGAATGTTTCCTCTGTGCAGTAGGCAAGGGCTGTATCCAGTGCTAGTGGGCAGGTGGGATTTAACACTGCGCAAGCGAGAAATCCAGCGCAACAATTTTGTGCAAGCGGAAGCCCATTGTGCAAGAGATTGCGCAGTCTGTTATGTCACAGATACTGCCAGCATCCTACTTAGGCATTCTCTAGCGCAACAGCGTGCCACTGGGGCAACACTTTTCACCAGTGGGAAAAGTCAGCCTGGAAGTGACCTCAACTTAGCACCACACTGGACACAGCTAGGGGCAGATTAAGACCTTTAGAGGCCCTAAGGACTGAAATGATTATTGCGCCCTCCCTGGTATGTAACTCAAAATAAAAACAACAAAGAAACCAAATTACACGATATACATTGGGGGGGAGACCCAAATCAGGATAATATAACTCAGAATACTTTATCAGTAACAAAACATATATTTATTACAACACAGGACAGGATCCGATTCCTTTGCATTAGTTAAATTAACTTTTGCAGGATGACCCCTGGGTTTAGGTGGGAATAAGTAATAAAAAGAGAAGAGAAAAAGTGTGTGTGGGGGGGTGTAGAGTATGAGCCTATATTTTCCCATGATGCTTCTTCAAACACCACATTCTTTTTTTAAAAAAACATCTCATGCCCCAAGCATGTGCTTAGTCTACCTAATGGGTAATCCAGCACTGGATACAACCCCATGTCTCTACCTCCACCTTAGGAATGCCCTGGATGCTAGGATACGCAAATCCTCCCTGTAAACACCAAACATGTTGGCCCAGGGTTGGGGAGGTGGCTGCTAGCCTTGCCTTCTCCCCAATGGGCTAGCCTGCTATGTGTCATACATTAGTTTGTTTATTTTCTCACAAATATGAAGGCACAGCTTCACCACTTGCTGAATTGTTTCTCTAGACTCTGGTTGTGCGTCTGTCTGCTCTTGTGTGCATGTGTCCATGCACCTTCCAGCATGTGGGGTGGCCCTGAACACATTTGGCCACACCCACAGCTGACCAGGTGCCCTTCCTCCTCATTTTTTTTCCAGTTGAGCAATGTGGCCCTTGCAGTGAAAAAGCTTAGCTTCTCTTGGTCTAGAGCAGGGTTCAGCAAGGTTTTATCTTGCCTGGGCTGGATCGGTCCCGCAGAGATCCCTCCGTGGGCTGGATTGCGCATGCAGAAGCAATTTTTGGCACCTGCATAGATGTGATTTTCGGCGCCACGGAAGCGAGTCCCCACACCACGCTGGTTCAGCACAGTGCGCAAGTGGTAGCTCATTTCAGGGCGGCTCTTGGGCCGGTCAAACGACCTCTGTGGGCCGCTTCTGGCCCATGGGCCTTAGGCTGCTGACCCCTGGTCTACAGAGCTTGAGAGTCAATGTGGTGTTGAAAAGTTGAATGTAGGTGGGCTGGGGGGGATGACCTGTGTTCACATCTGTGCTCTCCAGATGGATCTGGGCTCATCCTTGTGTCTCAGCCTAACCTACCTCACAACATGGGGTGGGGAAGGGGAAAGATGCGGCACCCACAGAGATGATGCAACATCACTGTAAGAAACCTCTCATGGTGCTTGTGAAAAAGCCTTTTCCCTCTGAGTGAAATCTAGGCAACAAATTTAAAAAGAAACACACATGTGCATGCAAACACACATACACCTCTGAAATGGGTTGGGCCCCATTGCCAACCAAGTCACTAATAACAAAAGCTCATGCTTACCGTCTCCTTTTCTGTAGCTTTCATTCCCCATTTTGCTCTGGCATTTTGCCTCATGATGTGTGGCAGAGTTTTCCTCTTGAAGTGGAGGTCGTACAGAAGGAGGTTTGTTTGGACTCATGTAGGTATAGATTTTGGACTGGCAAGTAAATATGTTCTCCTAAAATGAAAGGGACAAAATATTCTAGTATGCTGGCACACGAGTTTTCTTGGAATATTTTTGTTCTTCTTAAAAATGCAACTCTAGAATTGTGGTGGATAATGCCAGCTTAGTTTTGGGGGCAGGTGGAGTGGGGAACTCACCAAGTTTCTAGCCCCTGAAGCTGAGGTTTACAACTGTGTGTACAATTCCCAATAAAATATCAGGATGCAACACTGGAAGAGAGAAACATGACTAGGATTGTTAGTGGCAGTGCACATGCACGCAATCATAGCACACTGACACGGCAGTAACTGCTACTGGACTCAATGTGAATTCCTTCCACGTCATGAGTAGGACTGAGCACGTAAGAGAAGCCCCGCTGGGTCAAACCAAAGATCGAATCCAGTCCAGCATCCTGCCACTCACAGTGGCCAACCAGGAAGACTACAACTGGGTCATGAAGGCAACAAGCCTCTCCTGTCACATTCAGGGCTATACAGCTGCTGAACTGCCCTGGTACTTTTTGGTAACACTAACTATCTGAAAACTGGAGAAAATATCAGGGGCTCTGCCCAGACACAACTAAGTACACACCATATCCTATTCTACTAGGGAGAATAGAAGGGGGAGCCTCTGTGGACAAAGGGGACCTATGGGCACCACACTGGTAATTGCTGGATTAGGGAGTAATGCCCACTAAAACAGTGGGGATTTGTTTATTACACTTTCAAAATGGTACAAGGGACTAACAGTTCTATCCCTGGAGAAAAGGTCTAATTTTGTACAGCATTTAGCTTTTCAAGCACTTTAGAAATAATAATAACAGTTGTGATAATGAAAGTAGCAGCAAGCAGAGGGGAGTGAGGAGAAAGGAAGAAAAATGTCTCATTTTAAGACCTAGTGCTTTATTTTGGAGCAAGGAGGCATGGACGCAAATCCTTGCTCAGCAATGTACTCACATGCTGGCCTTGGTTGGCCAATTCCTTTCTAGCCTCATCTATAAAATGGGGATTGATGCAGCCTGCTTGATAAGAGTTGCCCTGGGTGAACAGCATACACAATCTGGAGTATAAAATAATCTTCGGGGGGGGGGGCAGGCCCATAAAAGGCTACCATCCAGATCTGTATCCCAACTAATTTTTTAAGTTCCTGAGAAGTCCTGGAGCTCTCACCCCGGACGTCTCCCCACCCCCTACTTTAAAAAGGCTCTTTTTCAAAATAGGGTCGCGATTTGCCATTTCCAGCCTTCCGACTTGGTGGGACACCTATGATGAACGAAGGCGGGGAGGATCACAGACCGCGCCCCGCCAGCAGCAGCAGCAGGAATCCATCTGGCCCCCGATTGCCGCGCAGCAAAGGCCCTCGCGGGTGCGGATGACCCAGGGGGAAGAACCCGGCGAGCCGGGCGCGCCTGGCGGCGCCCAGAGGCCTTTCCCGCCCGCTTCCGTGGCGCTGCGCTGCGCCCAGGGCGCGTTGGAGAGGCCAAACAGCTGCCTCGCCGTCTCCTTTCTGCAAATGCAGGGTTAGGAGAGAGAGTGAGTGTGTGTGTCCCTATGGGGAAAGGGAGAGGGGATGATCCGACGTTGGGGGAGAGAAATTGAAGCAGCGATCCATCCTGCTTACCCCGTTTATCCTGGGACGGCTGGGGCCCCGCTTCTCGGCGCTCTCGGCGACCACCTCCGCCCCGCTGTCGGCTCTGCCCTCTCGGGGTCTGGACATCTTCTTCCTCCTCCTCCTCCTGCCTGCGGGTGGAGTGGGGTGGGGTGGCGGGAAGAGGCCGAGCAAACGCGGCGGTCAGAGCGCGGCGCCGCCAGCAGCCTCCAGCGCCGCCGGCTCATGCCCTGAGCCCCGAGAGCGCAAGAGGAGCCGCCGTCGCTGCCCCGGTTCCCACCACCGCCATGTTTAAAGGGCTGGCCAGGCGCCTTCCCGGCCACCAGGTGGAGCCGCTGCAAGAAGCTCGGCAGCAGCAAGGGCTCGTCTCCGTCCCCCACCCACCCCACGGATTAGCCTCCCCCACCACCCGATTCCATCTGCCTCCCACCCTGCCAAAAGCAAGCAGCCTTCAGCTGCCAGGCTCCAAGCTCCTGCAGAGACCAACTCGCCATTCATCCCAAGCTGAACCATTCATCGCCCCCGAAAAAAGCCTTTCTCTCTTTGATTTTCCGGCCCTCTCGCACATGCAGCCTAATTAAGCACCCCCAAACAGCAGCCCTGATATTCAAGCACACACATAACGCTGTATGACTTCCCCAAGTTACCATTTCTTCCTTCCTGGTATTTTTACAGCGCTTGATCAATAGCATGGCTTTCCCCCCGGCGCCCCCAAAACAATCCACCTCCTGCTACCACTCAGCTTCCCCCTTCACCCCTAGAGCTCACACCTTTGTACAGTATTAGGACTTCAGATTCTTTAATAATGGTGCGGCAGGAAGACATTGAAGAGGCACTGACATTAACAAACAGGACTTGTTGAATTTCTGCATGCCACACAATTGTATGCACCCCCAAGATAGCTTTTTAAAAAGCTTCTTTTTTCTTATTCCACAGGGAGCCCCAGACCCCTTACAAAGTAGAAACCCTCCACTCCACAGAGTTCTGCTGTCATCTGCACTTTATATGCCAAATAACTCTCTGCTGTGCCTCCGTACCTAAACATCCTCCACATACCAGCCTATAGACTGAAATACTGTGGCAGGGAAACAGAATAATTGCAAAACAACAAAGTCATGAATACAGGCAGCCTCAGACATTTGACATTTATCTGTGCATGTTCACTGTGTTTGGTTCAATCAAGGTCAGTGGAGCTTATTCTCCTTGTGTACACTAACCATCCCTCAACCTGGTTTTGCACTACAATTCACATTATTGATGACTGTTGGCCATACGGACTGGGACTGATGGGAGTTGTAGTCCAAAATGCCTGGAGGGTGCCAAGTTGAAGGATCCTTGGTGTGTAGGATCACAAGTTTATTTGTGTGATGTCTTAGTCATGGAATAGTTCCAGTCATGGAATAGCTCCTTATACCTCTTTAAAAGGTAAAGGGACCCCTGACCATTAGGTCCAGTCGTGTCCGACTCTGGGGTTGCTGCGCTCATCTCGCTTTACTGGCCGAGGGAGCTTCCGGGTCATGTGGCCAGCATGACTAAGCCGCTTCTGGCGAACCAGAGCAGCGCAAGGAAACGCCTTCAATCTTCTGATCGGCAAGCCCTAGGCTCTGTGGTTTAACCCACAGCGCCACCTGCGTCCCTTTATATCTCTTTAAGCAGAAGCAAATTACTTCCTTGGAGGTGGCTGGGCTGCAAGATCTTGGACGTCACAGACACTCGCCCATACGTCACAGACAATCGCCCATGGCTGCAACCTTACACATATAACTGCCTCAACTCCATATTCCTTCAGATTTCCCAGCACACAGAGCCATGGTTCACATCCTCGTAACATTTATGCAGATACTACTTAAGAACATAAGAGACTGTTGGATCATGTCAGTGTCCCGGCTAGTCCAGCATCCTGTTCTCACAGTGGCCACCTTCAAGTAGGATCCAAGCACAAGAGCCCTCCCCCCTCCTGCAGTTTCAAGCTACTGGCATTCAGAAGCATTACGGCCTCCAAGCAGGCAGCAGAGCAAAACCATCAAAACCACTGATTGTCTTTTCTTCCAAGAATTTGTCTCATCATCCTCTTTCAAAGACATCCAAGTTGGTGGCCATAACTACCTCCTGTGCGAACAAGTTCCATAGTTTAACTATGCACCGTGTAAATAAGTATTTTATCTACCCTGAATCTTCTAAAATTCACCTCCACAAGTTTAGTGTTATGAGAGAGGGAGAAAAACTTCTTATCTATGCACTTTATCCATGCCATGCATAATTTTATATAAACTTCTACTGTGCCACCTCTTAATTTGCCTTTTCTCTAAACTGCAAAGTCCCAGGTGCTGCAACCTTTCCTAACAGGTGTTGCTCCATCTCTTTGATCATTTTGGGTGCCCTTTTCTGAACCCTTTCCAGTTCTTCAGCATCCTTTTTGAGGTGATCTCATATTCAATTATTCATTCCTTACACTGCCCCACCGCCACCTGAACTTCTAACCTTAAACAATTTTTAGAGGGAGATGCTAATGTTCTTATTTGTGGCTACACACCTGGAAGTAGCCAAATATTGGGGTTCTGCAGCAGGTTTGTCTGCTGATTCTTGGTACATACAGGTTTGGTCAGTTGCCCTGGCTGGGAAATCGACATGCCAGATAAAAGCAGCCAGTGGCAAATTGAATCCTTTATCCTCCTACACTGCTAGGCATCCATTCAACATGATGTGATTATCAAACCAGACAACCACATCAAACTCATGGAAACCTTTGGGGAATATACTGGACTGATGACCTTAATTCACAATGTAGGCATTTTCTATGTATTGCCATTAACCTTAAGCTGCCAGATACACCTTCTTACATGAGAATTAAGCAACTACCTGCTGTTGCTGTTTTTTTATTTCTCTTTCAAATGTTTGTTGTACAGTATGTGAAAATGCAAATTAAAAAATTACCCCAAAAAAACAACAGTTTCCAGAAGGGTGAATTAACAAAACACTATATTTTATTCTACATACAAATCTTAATTTCAGAAGCTTCCACAATTTATTGATTCAGACCCTTTTCCTTTATTTTTTTAAGTGCTTCCAATATTAATTAAACAGCAGACTTCTTTTTGATTTTTTTATAATTAAAATTATGAAATCTGTGGATGGGAGGGTTCCCCTTTAGAAGAGGCATTAGGTAGCTATTTACACAAACTTACAGCGCAAATCCTAACCATGTTCCAAGTAAGTCCCATTGAATTCACTGGGGCATACTCCCAGCTAAATGACACTGAGATTGCAGATTTAATCAATTTTAAAAGTAATGCTGCTAGACAACTAATCCTAGATGCAGGTAACAACATCCCAACACCACCCCCGTGACCACTGGTCCTGATAGCTATGGATTATGCAGGGACAATGTACATAGCCTCAACAACAGCTGGGGAACCAAGTTTGAGAAACACAGGTATAATTCAACTCCCTTCAGCAACTATCCATTACAGTTACACACTGTAAAAGCTCAGAAGATATCAGAAGAACTGGTAGAATCAGGGTGCAGGGGAAGCCCCAAACCTTTTGCTGTTAAATCCCTACAGAAGTGCCATAATCGTCTAAAAGTGGGGACCACCATCAATGGTTCCGGCTTGTAAGGTGCCCCTGCTTCCCACCCCCAGGACAATTTGAATTTTTCCACCCACCTTGACACACACACCAAAAATCACATCTCCCATACTGCAGCTTAGCTTCAGTTCACTTTTAAAAATTCACTCCACAAAATTCACCCCGACTTCCCATCTTCGCATGCTCTTCCAAGCACTCTCCCCCCCCCCGCTCCCCATCATCTCTGTCCATTTGGGAGCCCACTCCTCCCGTATCAAATTCTTCCCGAAACCCCATCCCATAATAGTCCTCGAACCAATGGGGAGGAATACCTTTGCTCATGATCTCTAATAGCAAAGCTCACAGCCAGCAGCAAACGTGCCAGACGAAAACCAGCGAAGGGGAGCTCCTTTCTCCCCGCTTTTGACAATCCGCAGCAAAGATGCGGGAGGCTTTCCCCAGCCTCTCAACCGCTTTCAAAAAATGGATACAGTGGAGTTTATCCTTGTCGTTCGATTGGTCCGGCTGCCCGTCGCTCACGTTTTCCCGGCCTCTGGTTGGCTACGGCTCCCTTTTATGCACTTGAACCTCAGAACAGCTTCCCGAAGAGGAGTGTTTAAAATTGGCGTTCGGCTGCCGCTGATTGGCGAGCGAGGGGGAGAGCAGGCGCATGATAGGAGGAGACGGGTGATAGTTGTCCCTCCTCTCTGCGGGACTAACTCCACGTGTGTGTAACAGTTTCGAGTTATGTGTAGTAGGCGTAAGTACCCAGCTGTTGTTGGACTACTACTCCCATTATCTCCCGGCCACTCGTCCTGCTAGCTAGGGTTGATGGGACTTGTAGTCCAACAACGGCTGGGGACCCAAGTTTGATAAACACCGGCATAAGGTAACACACGTATCTGATAGAAAGTGCCACGGTGTTCAAACTGAGGCTTTTTCTCCAATAAGGGAGTTTAGGGTTGCACCCTAAGGCTGTAAAACATGTGTGGAATCTGTTTGCTTGCTTGTTTGCTCGTTTCATTGTTTGATTATAAAAAAAAACCCACCTTCAAATCGGTTTACAAAAGATTAAATAATAACACCGATAAAAAAATGACAAACCTACTTTAAATATATACAAAGGTTAAAATACTGAAACATCTTAAAATTACCCTACCCTGGCCTTCCCTCATTTTCCCTCCCACAATCTCTATTTTTCTCATATCAGGGATAATCCAAGAAGGAGAGGATAAGAGAAAGTCCGGATTGAGAGAGAAAAAAGTGTGGGAAAGCAGTGATATAGGACTTGTCTATAGGACAACATCCTATAGACCAGTGTTTTTCAACCTTTTTTGGGCAAAGGCACACTTGTTTCATGAAAAAAATCACGAGGCACACCACCATTAGAAAATGTTAAAAAAATTAACTCTGTGCCTATATTGACTATATATAAAGTAATTCTCTTGAATTTTTCAATTTTTCCCACGGCACACCAGGCAACATCTCGCGGCACACTAGTGTGCCGCGGAACAGTGGTTGAAAAACACTGCTATAGACAAGAAAGAATCAATGGAGGTACAGGGAGCTTTCTACCCACCTTAATCAGCAGTATGGGTGGGCCCTAAGTGAATGTTTTTTTTCACCTGACTCCTGTTGGTGAATCTTGGAGCTCTTGTAAAACACAATGCATTGCAGATCCTGTTGCCTTCTCCCAATATGCAGTGCATAACTACTGAAACACAATGAGTTTTACTTCTGAGGAGACATGCAACTATGGCGCTGCTGAAGTTGTGAGCATTCTTTACAAGTGAGATTATTCTTTAATAGCTATTATTTATTATTTAATAGTTGCTTTTTATATAAAAGTCTTGAAGTGTCTCAACATAAAATACAAGTTAGAATCATAGAATTGTAGAGTTGGATGAGACCATGAAGGTCAATTCGTTAAAACAATTCAACTAATATTTAAATAAAAAAAATGTATAAACACAAAACACCTCAAATGTGCCTCCTGTAACATAATGGTGTAAACTGGAGTGGAGGTTAGGCTGTATGATGCCTGCATCCCTTCTAATTCCTGAATCCAGCAAGGGTTAAAATCCATTAGCGGATTCCATTGTTGAATTAGCCAGGGAAAGGTCATAGTTATCATATAAGTATGGTCCTTAGTAAGGGACATGGGTGGCGCTGTGGGTTAAACCACAGAGCCTATGGCTTTCTGATCAGAAGGTCGGCGGTTCGAATCCCCGTGATGGGGTGAGCTCCTGTCGCTCAGTCCCAGCTCCTGCCCACCTAGCAGTTCGAAAGCAGTGCAAGTGCAAGTAGATGAATAGGTACCACTCCAGTGTGAAGGTAAATGGCGTTTATGTGCACTGCTCTGGTTCACCATAAGCGGCTTAGTCATGCTGGCCACATGACCCGGAAGCTGTACTCCGGCTCCCTCGGCCAATAAAGCGAGATGCGTGCCTCAATCCCAGAGTCGGACACAACTGGACCTAATGGTTAGGGGTCCCTTTACCTTTACCTAATGGTCCTTAGTCTGCTAAAGGAAGTGGCTTTCTGTCAGAGGGCAAATGGGTGGGGGCCCTCCCTCACCTGGCTCCTAGTAAGAAAGACAAAACCAGAGTCCTGTGTGAGAGACAGCTGGGCTAGAAGCAGGCAGAAGCCAGAGTGTGAGAGCCAGGGCTTTCCTTTGCAGCTGGAACTCACCAGAACTCAGTTCCAGCACCTCTCAGGGGTCTTAATAGTGAGTTCCAGCACCAATTTTTCAAGAAAAATAGTGGCAAGAGCCATGCTTGAGTTCTACTTGAATCCAAGGCTGTGAGAAGCTATGTGTGTTTGTATATATATATATATATATATATACACTCACACACACACTGTATATAGCTTCTCCCAACATATGTATATGTATGTATGTATGTATGTATGTATATTGTTGGTATCCGTCTGTCTCAGGAGAATCATAAAGACAACAGTCTCCACTGTCCCTCATTCCAAGGAAACCAAATCCTGGGTGAGTGCCTGGAGCCCCTGGCATCTCTCACTGTTTGGAGATTGGGATGGTGCACAACCATATAAGTCCACCCCACCCCAATAAAAGATGAGCAGCAGCACAGCTCCCAAAGTCCTGTGAGTGAATAAAAAGATGCCTAAAATATTGAAGAATGCTCTACACCACAGAAAAAGAAAACACTGAGAAGTGGCAACAGGAAGTTTTATTTCAGAAATGGAGGACTTTCAGATCCAGTCTTAACCTTTTTTCCATAGCTGTCAGTGCATTTAAAACACATGGCTTTCCCCCAAGGATCCTGGGAACTGTGGAACCTGGGAACTGTGCATGCAAACGAAAGCTCATAACAATAACAAACTTAGCTGGTCTCTAAGGTGCTACTGGAAGGAATATTTTGAATTTTTTTATTTTGTTTTGACTGTGGCAGACCAACACGGCTACCTACCTGTAATTGGGAACTGTAGTTTGTTAAGGGTGGTGGAAATTGAAACTGAGGAAACTACATCTCCCAAGATTCTTTGGAAGAAGCCATTGTGCTATGGATGTGACCAGAGTCCCATCTGATGGCATCTGCTCTGTTTCTGCCCCTTGTATGATGGTGAGACTCATACAGACTCATAACAGAATCAGACAAAAGATTCTAAATAAAAACACTAGGAAATTTTTACGCAGCTTTTCCCATGAGGCCTTTATTGGGGAGTTTTGCGCATTCATAGTATGTCACAGTACTGTATATGTGGTAACAATAAGATGCTCTGTAGATAGATGTTCTGAAGTGTGCATGCACACGAAAGCTCATACCAAGAACAAACTTAGTTGGTGCTACTGGAAAGATTTTTTAAATTTTGTTTTGACTATGGCAGACCAACACGGCTACCTACCCATATCTGTAAATACCGGTAGGTGCCAGTGCCAGACAAAAACATTCCTCTATTACAGTACACCAACGGCTATCTAAGTACAGCCTTTTAAATGGTTTTGTGCGTGGGTGGAGTCATTGTTTTTTTGTTTCGTTTTGTGTTATGTATTTTTGTATTTCTATACTAAATAGTAATAGTAGTAATAAGAAATGGGACCGTTGAAAGATTAAAGGAACCAAATTCGACTTTGAGAGGTAGAGAGGCAGAGCAACTGGTCTTCAGTTTTTATGCCGCGCTGGCTCCGAAGACGAGGACGTGCAGATATAATTTAGGGAATGGAGCCAAATGCAACACGCGTTGCTGCGGATACTTCCCATGCGAAAGAGAACCGCGTGCGCGCTTGCGCGGTGCCTTATCTGCGCACCCGGACCTTCTCATCATGGCTCTCTCGGGAGGCACGACTCTCTCCCGTCATACCACACGAATAACAAACTCTCGCGATGCGGACGCACGTGTGACCTCTTACTCTTGCGTGAGCACGCACGGCGCCGCCATCTTGGGAGGCAGCATCACGTGACTCCCAACGGTCGTCTCCTCGACCTCCTCCTTTTTGCCCCTCCCAACGGGGAAAAAAACCGGGCCTAGGCCAGGAGTCGAGCCTGAAGCGGCAGCTTGCGGGTTACTTCAGCGAACTACGAGCCGGCATCGGGATTCATGGAGGGGGTTCGCATTTTAGAAACCTCATCCCGCGTCTTCCCCCCGCCCTTCTCTTTCCTCTTCACCCCTCCCCTTCGCATTTCTCTGAAGAAAGGAAAGAGCGTGAGGAAACGGCGGGCCACGTGACCAAGGGACGCGGCGAAAGATCGTCCGGGAAGCCCGCCACGTGATACGAGGGAAGGCGGTGAAGGAGCTTGTGGTGACGACGAGGAGGAGAGAAAGGAGGACGCGTGCGCACTCGCGTTTCCCTGGGCGCGAGGGGAAAGGGAGACGGGAGGGGCGGAGGAATCCGGGCGATGGTCACGTGGTTGCGCAGTGGAGTCGCGCGTCTCCGGGCAGAAGAAGGCGGCGGCAGCAGCTCTAGCAGTCAGTCGAACCATCCTGCTGAGGTCACGTGGCGCAGCGTCACCCGCCGCCGCGAGCCTTTCCCTCGTCGCGCACCGCTGCGCCGCCCCCTCCCTCCCCCTGCCCTCTCTGCGCGAGGGGAGGGCAGGCGGGCGCGCAAAGATGGCGGCGGCGAGTTAGAAAGCGGCTGAGGCGTCGAGGAGGGAGAGGAGCTCGGCGGAAGGAATCCCGGCGCTGCTCCAGAAAGACGGCCAGAGTGAGTCCCTCCTGTCCCGCGCCTTCTGTTGTGTTTTTGTTTTCATCCGTAGGTGGGGGGGGGGCCTTCTGCTGCCACCCCGCCGTCTCTCTCTCTGTCTCTCGTAGCTTTGCTGTATTGAAGGAAGAAGCGCCCCCCCCCCAACCTTCTCTCAGATGTTGCTCTTGGGTCCCCTCCCTCAGTCCTGCACAGGGGACCGTTTTCTTCCTCCTCTTCCCTCCCCTCAGCACGCCCCAGCCTGGCTTAATAACAACAACACAGCGCAGAGCCCTGAAGTTCTCTGTTAAATTGCGGGGAGGGGGCTCTTCCTTTCCCCAGCTCTTCAGGTTGAGAATAAGCATAACTGCCCCCATATAACAGACATAAGAGAGGAGGAAGCTGCTGTAAAGCCACCCCTGTGAAGAAAGTAACTAAGCTGGTGTGTCGTCTCCTTCACACACTCACCCAAAAAATCTTAATGCGTTTTCCTTTCAATTTGACTATGGTGCAAGGGGTCTTCTCCCTCCTTCCCCATTAGGAATGGGTTTTTCTACTTCCTTTGCGGTTTATGCCAGAATACAGTGCTGTTTTACTGTTGGAAGAGCCTTGCAGCTCCTGGTGCAGCTTAGCCTGGTGCCCTCCAGATACTGTTTGACTGCAGTTCCCATCATGCTTCATCATTGGCCATGCCAGCTTGTACTGATGCGTATTGTAGTCTTGTGAAATATGGAGGACAGCACATGGGCTACCACTGACCTAGTGTCTTCGTTCGGATAGGGTCTTATTTCCACCTTAATTGAACTAATCATCTAGCACCCCCTGCTTCCACACAGGCTGGGCAGAAAAGAAAGATGGTGAGGATTGAGTGTGTAACAGGTAATCCCCTATATGTATAGCACTGTAATTGTATATGGTCCATTTCTAAACCAAGGTCCTTGCACACACCTTGCCTAAATCTAAATGTTAATAGTGGATACATCAAGGTTAGAGATAAGAAAGAAGCATGGTCTTTCAACTCCAATGTTTTGAAATAGCAGCTGGCTGTTCTGGCTTGCTCTATACTGTATATAAACATACTCTTTCACAGGCTCTTTCAACTATGAGAGGTCAGAACAAACTCCACTGCAGTTTGCCAGTGGCAATAGCATGCTTGCAGATGGAGCTTTTTCCAGTGAGCTGGGATTTGTTTCTTTCCTTTGTATGTGAAAGAAGTTACTATCTTCAGCTTATATAGTCCATTGTCAAAGAATGCCTTGAGCTACCTTGTTGAGGTGTGTAAATTCTAAAGAGAATTGGCTGCATTTAAAATGTGGGGACAGCTGTAGTTCTTCCTGCCTGACTAAGCAGAAATCATTTTCATTGGATGTTTCTAGTTCTCTTTCCTTATCTCAGCAAGCAGACTTTCATCTTTCAGTGAAATGTAAAAGTCTGCTACTAAGAGGGGGTGTTCTAGTTGATCAAGCAATACCATGTGTATAACAATTACACAGGTGGATATAACCCAACCCGGAGGTTTATGTCCTGCACATGTGGTTTATGTGGAAGGCTAAGATCTGGTGATCCATATAGGAACTTTTTTGCGGCATTCCTGTGGAATCAGCATTGTTATGGGAAACATTAATTTGTGAAATAGATCCAAAGTCTGTTTAACCCAGAGCCAGGCAACCTGTGTCCTTCCAGAAGTTGCTGAATTGCAACTCATATCATCCCTGACCATAAACCCTGCTAGTTTAACTTTGTGAACATAATTGTGAACATCATACCTGACTATTAACCCTGCCAGTTTAAATTTGTGAACATAATTCTCAGAGTTTGATAGGGGAGAACAACCTACCTGGATCTATTTTGTGAACATGAGTATATTTTCTTGCTTCAAAGACAGAAAACATTCTGCTTGAAATACAGTGGTGCCCCGCCAGACGAAAATAATTTGTTCTACGAATTTTTTCGTCTAGCGAAGCGGCAATGACAGCTTCCGTTAGACGAATGCCATTCGTCTAGCGAGTTTTCCGTCTAGCAAGGCATTCGTCTAGCGGGGCACCACTGTAAATGGTACTTTTTGAAAGCTGTTGTATTCAACTTAAAATCCTGATAAATGACCACAGTAATTTTCACAGGCTTTCCTGAGATTATCTTTTAATAATGAATATATTTTATCCTTGACCTGGTTTCATATTATTATTGTTTATTAAATGTATTAATAATTTGTTACCTAAAAGTTCTCCAAGTGACTTACATTTAAAAACATATACACAAAGACTTTGTACTGTAGGCAAGGGGGAAATGTTTCATGCAACATATAAAAACCCCACCCCCAGCAACAGCTACAGGAAGCTTTGGTTGTAAACCAAACTCAACTGAATTTATCAAAGGCCTGGGTAAATTGTCTCTTAGACTGGGGCTGAAAAGATGTCAGTGACGGTGCCAAGCAGGCCTCCTAAAGAGAGCATTTCACAGATGTGGAACCATTATTGAAAAGGCCGCCTCCCTTTGCCACCACCTTCCAAGCCTCCCTCAGAGGAGGCACCTGGAGAAGGGCCTCACATAATGATCCAAGGGTCCAGGTATGTTCATTTCTGGAATGCCTTTCCCAATAATATTGGGCTCCTGAATCATAAAGAGTTTAAAAGCATACATGCAACCAATTTAATGTGAACAGAATTGGTGTTCTGTTCTGCTCATCTTAAACCTGTCAGTAGTCAGGCTGCAGTAACTGAAGCTTCCAAACTATTTTCAAAGGCCCCATCCATCATAGAATCATAGAGTTGGAAGAGACCACAAGGGCCATCCAGCCCAACCCCCTACCAAGCAGGAAACCCATCAAAGCATTCCTGACAGATGGCTGTCAAGCCTCCGCTTAAAGACCTCCAAGGAAGGACACTACACACACACACACTACACACACACACACACACACACCACAGTTTGAGGGCAAAGTGTACTTTATTACAACCACTGTAATCCACCTTAAAAATGATTCAGCTGGAAGGTTACACACACACACACACACACACACACATGAAAATAGCTGCACACAACTTCAGAGACGAATTCATTCAAAACTCAAGGGAGAATAACCTTAATAGTAAATTTGTTTTAGTATTGCTTTTTGGTAGTTCACTCTTATATGTGCTCTTCATTACTGGAAACTAATGGTATTACCTTCCTTGTTATGGGAAGGGTTAGTCTAATGCAAACAGTTGTTGTAGTAAATGAAAGAAAAATTGTGTCTCTACATTTAAAGTTAACAGTATTGAATATGGTCAGAGTATAGCAACCATACATGCTGAGCAGACTTTACAGAAAAGTAGAACCAGGTGATAATGTCCATATTAAGGACCCAAAGCAGAAAAAAATAAAAGTGTTGAGAGTGATACATTATAATTTGGCCAACTTACACAGGTGGCTGTGGCCAACATGTGGTACCCCTTTCTTGTGTGACACAGGCAACAAAGGTTTGAGGCACTCTTGGAAGAGAGTAGAAGAACCCACTAGCTTAGATGTGGCATAGTCATGCCTGCACTCCTGCCTACTATCATGCGAAGAAGACAAGATCCCTGACAAGAGTTGTATTTAAGCAACATATGGAGGGCTATGGGTTCCCGACCTCTGACCTAATACCTCAGACTTTAGGTTCACTTGTCAAAACAGTTGCCCATCACTGGCTTGGCAAACAAGGCATGCAGTCCTCTTAACTATGAACTGTTGTCAGAATCCCTCTACATTCTAACAGCATAGTTGCTGTAAACATAGTTATTTGTAACTTAATTTCCACTGCTCTGACCAAATCTTCCAATGCCCTGATTTTAAATATGTTTATTAGAAGCAAATCCCAGTGACATGGTGGTCCTTTGGAACAATAGAAGTGTGACCTAATCTAATAGTCTTTACCTAACAGGAGCAACAGTTCTTCACCTAATGCCGTGGAGAAGACTTAAATGCTTTATGAATAATTTTACAATTTTCTAGTATTTTTTAGAGTTGTCTGAGAACTTCATAGGTGCTGTAGCTGTGGTTGTGGAAAGCGCGCAGGAGGATTGTCTTCTTGAGTTCTTGCCACTTAAACCACCTAATTGTAAATTTGCTTTGTTTCAGAGATGGTGGAACCAGGACAAGATCTGTTGCTTGCTGCTTTGAGTGAAAGTGGAATCAGCCCAAATGACCTGTTTGATATTGAGTCTACAGATATGGGTCTTGCAACCCCAGCTCCAGCTGTTCAGCAGGTTGATAAACCAAAAACACTTAAATTGGTTACTGTAATAACGTTTGAGCTGCCTTTTCTTTACAAGTACAATGCTGATACTTGAGACCCAACCAGAAGGGCGGGGTACAAATAATAAATTATTATTATTATTATACTGGGTGATTGAAAAGGGAAAATGATATTTAAAAAGTTACCTATTCTACACTAAAACAAAGTGATAGCTTGAATATGAAACAACATGGCTGTTGAATAAGTGGGCCTAACTTCAGTTTGGGTGCAAACATTGTATCCTAGCCTCTTGTACATTAAATTTGCCCAGTTCCAAGTCAATAATGTGCTTTAGTGTTGTGGCTAGAGATGGGGTGATAAAATCTAGGAAATAAACTTTTCAGGTTATGTGCTGCTCCTAGTGGTAGAAAGTTTGGAAAAGTTTCTCCTGTGACATTGTAACATTTTGTATTTCTGCCTGTGGTGCTACTTATGTCTGTTGCAAAATTTTAAGCATTTAATAATAACAGATCCATCACCTGGTCAGTCTTGCCTTCCAAATTAATTGCAATAACCTAGCCTCGTTTAAGCATTTCGATTCATGCCATTGAAGTCATAATGGAGAGGGACTGTGTGCTTGTCCCACTCTTGCTAATGTGCCCTGTGCTGCCCTCCTTTTGATACTGAGGAGGAGATGTGTGTAGGCCAGTGATGGCCAAACTCGGCCCTCCAGTTGTTTTGGGACTACAATTTCCATCATTCCTGACCACTGGTCCTGTTAGCTAGCGATGATAGGAGTTGTAGTCCCCAAACAGCTGGAGGGCCAAGTTTGGCCATCACTGGTGTAGGTTAATGGTGTAAGCTATAGCATTGTTATTCCAAGGGGGCCAAAGGTAAATGGGGGGCCATCACACAAACAGAAGAAAATAGAAAACAAGTAGAGTGAACAGAGAAGTGACCATGCTTCCCAGTGGATGGATTGCCACACGTACTCTATGGCAGCATCACTTCCACTTCTCCTTCCCACTTCCGCACTCCAGTACTGTATGCACCAAGCTGTCCAGTAGGACAGGAGGGCCACAGGAAGGAAACAAGATCGAAAGTGAGCCATGGTCGGAAAAAGGTTGAGAAACACTGAGCTATAGCACTGTGATTGCATGGAGAATGTAGGGTGAGCGTGCAGGGCACCACTGTCACTCCGTATAGAAACTCCGTCGCAAATGCCTGAAGAGGACTCCTACAATCACTATATAAAAATATGTGTTGTTGCATGAGGTCACAGTTGTCAGTGTTTTTTATTTTTCAGAAGTAAGTGTAAGAGTTGTGTGGAATATCTGCATACCTGTTGTGAACACATATTGCATGTCTGCGCATACGGTATCTTCTTTGGGATATATCTAGGAATAAAAGCTCTCCAACTGTCATTTGGTATTAAGCCATTCAGTCAGGTTGCAGAGCAATTTCATTGCTGACTGCCTTTGCTTCCTTTTAACTGTAGACTGTATTAAATAGATAAATAAAAAGGCAAAGCAAATGAGATGCTTGTCTTAATTGAATGTTGTTTCCAAGATATGTTCCACAACTTAACTTTATTCTCTCTGTCTTTCTTTAGTCAGCCCCAGTTAGCGCATTAGAACTGGGCATGGAAACTGAAGCATCACTTGCTGTTAAAACAGAACCACAGACTGCATCTTCTCCAGCTGTGCTGAACATCAGGGTAAGAGAAGTACTGGTAAAGCCTTAATTACTGTATTTTTCTGCCTATAAGACACCCCCATGTATAAGACACCCCCTCTTTTTGGGGACTCTGATTTAAGAAAATGGGGGAGATGTATCCGTGTATAAGACGCCCCCAAAATTCTGACATTTTTAAAGGGAAAACACCTAGTCTTATACATGGAAAAATACAGTAAGTATGTGAGTTGGACCCTTTGCCTCTGATGGAATTGATTACATGAAGAAAGAAAAATGAGTAGGCAGAAATTTGCCTGCAAGTACCTTGTATTACAGAATGGCTATCAAAAAACAGTTTTTTCTATGGGAAAGGTGTTAAACTACAGTGTAGAGTTCAGTGTTCACTGTCTTGCATATCATGCTGATTCATGTCTGTATTGTATGGTTAGGGCCAAATCTACCTTGGGGAGACAGTTTACTTGAGTATATTTGGAACCCTTAGTATTGTATATGGTGCTTCTTAAGACGTGTTGTACTAAACAGGTCCAAACTGCCCACACCATCAACATTGTATAATGAATGAAAGCCGCATCCACTTACAGCAAAAACATTGGATGCCACCCACTATTAAAATGACAGCGCAACAAAAATTCTAAATAGTAATTTAGGGAGGAGGGAACCCAGGAAAAGGTCCTTTAAAAATTACTTAACTTTTATCTAAGTTAGGAAACTTGCGTAGGGTAAGTTGTGTTGAGAACTTTTCTGATGCCCCAGAGTTAACTTAGCATGTGTTTTTAAAAACAAAAAACAAAGCTTTATAAGTACCCCATATTAATTCCCTCCCCACCAACTCAGAGTTGCTCAGTTTCTGCATGCAATTTTTTTTCATTGTTGATGCATTGTAGGCCAACTCCTGCCTACAAAGTATATATCTACCCATTTCCCCCATTCATTGCTTTCATTATATTAATTATTGCAAGCACTACTTTTTATTATTAGATATCATAACCAAATGTTCTAAAAAAGATTTTATACAAACACTTCTATCTTGCCCAGGTCAAGCAAACAAATGAGCTACTGCTGTGGAGTCTGAAATTGAAACCAGAACTATTCAGTTTTAAGTTTTCACTTTCACTTACAGGCCAAGACTAAATAACAATTTTAAGTTTGGTTTTCCAGCAAACGATAATGATCTTTCTGTTCTTTCTTTAGCAACCACCATCAACTACAACCTTTGTGTTGAATCAAATAAACCAGCTCCCTACTCTGGGAACTACCATAGTAATGACAAAAACAACCCCTGTCACCACTACCAGGCAGACGATCACTGTAGCAAAAATTATACAGACCAGCACCACTACCCGGCCATCAGTTGCAGCGCCAGCAGTTCGGAATGCCCTGACTACCACAACTCCCAAGGACCAGATCCAGCTAAAAGATCTGCTAAAAAACAATAGTCTTAATGAGCTGATGAAGCTGAAGCCACCTCCCAACATTGCTCAGCCAGTTGCGACAGCTGCAAGTAAGTGGCTTAAGAAGCTGACTGGATGGAGTATTAGTTTTGGGGGGACTTGAACAGAATAATCTAGCATGCTCATTGCAGACTCCATAGCAGCCATTTGTCTTTATGCTAGATCGCCAATGTGGTGTAGTGGTTAAGAGCGGTAGGCTCGTAATCTGGTGAACCGGGTTCACATCTCCACTCCTCCACATACAGCTGCTGGGTGACCTTGGGCTAGTCACACTTCTTTGAAGTCTCTCAGCCCCACTCACCTCACAGAGTGTTTGTTGTGGGGGAGGAAGGGAAAGGAGAATGTTAGCCACTTTGAGACTCCTTCGGGTAGTGATAAAGCGGCATATCAAATTCAAACCTTTCCTCAACTTGGTGCTTTCCACAATTTTTGGACTACAGCTATCATCTTCTCTTATCATTTGCCACATTGGCTGGGGATAATAGTTCATAGTTTAAAACATTTTGAGGGTACCAGATTGGCGAAGGCCATGTTAGATATTTGGTATTCAGCCTGATTTTTTTGCTACAGCATCTTACAACAAGAATGGTGTGCAAGCATAAACTGGACAGGCCAACTATGTTAATGTGACTCTTCAAAATAAGTAGTAAACTTTGTAGGATGTAATACAGTAGGCCAACCTCTGCCCACCTGATGACCTCCACAGGCAGCACTGCTAATAGAACTTATAATCCAAAATGTTTGGAGGGCACCAAGTTAGTGAAGGCTGATGTAGGTGAATTGCTGGGCATGGTGTGCATTAATAGCTAACCTGTGTCATGAAGTTTACATTTGAGTACCTTTACAAATGGGACTCTTGTTTAGAACATACTTGCTCTGTTTCATTTTCTCTAAATGCAGACTGTGATGGAAAGCAAGCCCTTGCATAAAGATAAAGGCTCTTTGGGGGGCATGTTATTTCTGTGAATGAAGACTCTTCTTAAGTAGCATAGAAACACATGAATGTTTTCTTGGTTTTGAAAATCTGTGAAAATAGAGTTACATTTTAGCCTTACATTCTGATTCATAAAAGGTGTGGTGAAATTGTTTTCTTTAAGTACATTTTGTCTAGGGGCCATGGATGTGACACATGGAAATTAAATAATTTCTGCAAGTCTTTGAACATAACATATACATCCCAGAATCATATCAAGTGATGAGTACTATTGCCATATTATTGATTTGGATGAAGAGAGAGAGAGACTGCTAAATTATGTGTTCATCTAAATAATCTAAAAATTATTTAGACCCCAAAATGTTGACTTTCTTCCAGAAATAATTGTAGTTTCTACAATGGTTGTAAATGCCACCAAATCAGGTAAGATCAACATTGGTTTCACTGCTAAAACTGGGAATTGGGCTTCCTCTCTTTAACTCACCCTTCAAGGTGATCCAGATGTAAGTTTGATTTAATGGTGGCACCTGCACTAGTAGCCCTGGTCTAACAGCCAGCAACCTGTTTAGTGTTGCTGTGGCAGAACCTGTTGAGAAACTGATGTTTGTTTGTTTGTTTGTTTAAGATTGGCAGAAATTTACATGCTCTGACTCAGCATTCAACTATAGAGAAGATTTGATTGTATTCTAGAAAATTTAATTTGTTATATATTAACTTGGAAATTTTCTCTTTGTAGCTGATCTAAGCAATGGTACTGTAAAAAAGGAGGCGTCTACTAAAGAAGTAGCAAGAATATGGATAAATGACATGAAAATGAGAAGCTTTTCTCCTACAATGGTAGGTGCAACTTCCTCAGCAGCGAGGTTTACATTGCTCTCCAATGGAACACAGTTTCTGAAAATTTGAATTCCCTGCACCCAAAAGCCATATATAGAAGCTACTGAAGGAGTGCCTGTTCCTGTAACAAATAATTCTTCTCCTTAAGGTCTACTGAGGTCTTGCTCTGCATATACAGAGATTAGGGAAAGCCTTTCTCGTTGTACTGTGACTTGGGAGTTCCCTACCCAGCTATATTTACAGGTGCCTACAACTGTCAAGATTTAGGTTTATTTTTTAAAAAACAAATACCCCACCTCCAAATCGTTTCTGGTCTCGTATTGGGCAATAATAATAATAATAATAATAATAATAATAATAATAATAATAATAATAATAGAAACAACAATAAATATATTTAACCATCCATTTATGGCATGCTCTAAAAATATTTCCAAGCCAGTCCCAATTTAATATTTAAATTTTAAAGGCATACATACAGTGCCTGTCTCATTTAGTTCATAAAAAGAAGCAAAGGAAATAAATATTTTTCTTTAAAGTATTAAGATCACAAAGTTCACACCCCACTTTCTTCTCTTACCTTTCCAGTGTCTTGCTGATTATCTTGCAGTTTGGCAAGCTTGCCGGAAAAGAACTTTAAAGCCTTAAAATTATGCATGGAACGCTTAAAAATAAAAATCATTAGCGGGTATTTTATTTATTCTTCTCTTAGTCCCTGCAGATTTTATTCCATGCAGATCAATAGCTGCTTGCAGGGGGGACTTCCTCTTTCCCTCCCTGGAGTGGATCCAATTGATATTTTCTTATTAAATGTTTTTTTATGACCATGTCCAAATTGGTCCAAATTCCTTTTACTTTTAAGAGAAGTCGCTGCTTTAATGGTGGCACTTGAAGCATTTTATTGTGAGGTCTTGATCACGCTGTGTGTCTGTGCTCAATCTCAGATCTTCCATGGCTCCCTCCGGAGCTTTGGGGGCTACTAGAGAGCATTCCTGACACCACTGGAGCCTCTGGAACCCAAATTTTCCTTTCACGCTTTTTAGAGAAGGTGCTTTGCCAGTGCTCCCTTCCCGCCTCTTCGCAGCAATTGGGTTGCTCACGACAAGCGAACCCCATCGTCCGCCATAGCCTGCAGCACACCTGGAAGTCTGGCATAGTACTTTTAAAACATGAGCATTCTTCTCTGTTGGTGTATCTGCGTCTTTTGGCTGATTAGTCTTCAGCATTGCTGTTTCTGTATCAGTACAATTTAACAAATATTCATCTTTGCTGCAGAAAGTGCCAGTAGCAAAAGAGGAAGAAGAGCCTGAAGAAGAAGATGAAGAAGAAATGGGTCACGCAGAGACGTATGCAGAGTACATGCCCATAAAATGTATGTTATTCAACTGTTTAGGTTATTCAACTGTTTAAAATTATTAAACCACACAGGTATACCAATATCTTTCTTGTAAGTAGATAATTGTTGTAGTGTGTATTAGTATATCTCCTACCTCTTTTCATTTGAAGACTACGTCTCAACATATCTCTAGATTCATTCATTCAGCCTTCATTGGCATAATTTAGACAATAAAATCATAGAGGATGTCACTGTGAACATCTGCCTTCTCCGCTCTCCACAGATCTCTAGATGTTTTTCGTACTAGTGTTGCGGGGGCTAGAATGATGTAATGAAACATACTGGATAGTTACACAAATGGAAGTATGTGCTGCCCAAGGGGAATTGCAGGAATTTAGGAAAGGGAATTCCTTGCATAGGCAGAATTGCCTTTGTGTTTATCCAAGGCACCTTTTAGGATATCACTTCAATGGATTATTTCTTCAGGGCATTTTTGCCTCTTGCTTGAGTAAGCAATCCGCAGATGTTTGTTTCATGTGTTGAGTACATTTATGTCCTGCATCTTCCATCATGGAGCTCAAGGTGACATATATGGGATATCGCATCCAGGCATTCTACCAACTCAACTCGAGAGCCAGTGTGGTGTAGTGGTTAAGAGTGGTAGACTCGTAATCTGGGGAACCAGGT
Organism: Lacerta agilis; assembly: GCF_009819535.1. Taxonomy (NCBI): domain Eukaryota; kingdom Metazoa; phylum Chordata; class Lepidosauria; order Squamata; family Lacertidae; genus Lacerta; species Lacerta agilis. The sequence continues at coordinate 3,247,756 of NC_046328.1, forward strand.
TCGTGTCTCCGCTCCTCCACATGCAGCTGCTGGGTGACCTTGGGCTAGTCACACTTCTTTGAAGTCTCTCAGCCCCACTCACCTCACAGAGTGTTTGTTGTGGGGGAGGAAGGGAAAGGAGAATGTGAGCCGCTTTGAGACTCCTTCGGGTAGTGAAAAGCGGGGTATCAAATCCAAACTCCTCTTCTTCAAACCTCATTAGCTTCAGCAAGGTGGCTTTGTCATGTGCTCTAAGGCAGTGTGGTTGGTTTGCATGCACCTAATTTTTGTGTGGAGCATCTTTAGTCCCTTGCATTACTTCAAGAGATGGGGCTAGGCCTGTATACCATCACATGTAAATCTTGCAAACAAGGCTGCATATAAATCATGAGTCACACTGAGATAGAACTCTAGTTGCTGCCCTTTACTTCATGAACCCTCAGAATTCCTGCTGGCTTTGTAGATTAAGAGACTTTTATTTAGAGCCGTTCTTAGCTTTAGTTTTATTAAAAGCAAATGTTTGAATTAGAGTAACTAAAACATTTATCTGTTGCTGAAGTAACCTCTGATAGGATGTTGCCTATAATATTTGTATTATATTCTACAAACAGTAAAAATTGGTCTGCGTCATCCTGATCCAGTGGTAGAAACCAGTTCGCTCTCCAGTGTTACCCCTCCAGAAGTTTGGTATAAGTCTTCAATTCCTGAAGAGAGTATTGATAGTGGCTGGCTGTCAGCATTGCAGCTTGAAGCTGTTACATACGCAGCACAGGTACGTCATGGTTTCATGTTTACTCAAAATGAACCAAGTTCTGGTTCAGCTACAGAAGGTGTGAGGTTGGTGTGTAACTTCTGCTATGCTGAATCTTTTATCTTGTTTTTTGTAACATTCTGCAGCAACATGAAACATTCCTACCCAATGGAGACAGAGCTGGTTTCTTGATAGGTGATGGTGCAGGTGTAGGAAAAGGAAGGACCATAGCTGGAATAATATATGAGAACTACCTCTTGGGTAGAAAAAGGGCAGTATGGTAAGTAGAGATCACTTAAATGGGGGGGGAATACTAGGTAAGCAAGATCCTTAACATTTTTTTTTGCCTGTATCTTCACAGTTGTGTTTGCTCTCTTCTAGGTTTAGTGTTTCAAATGATCTGAAATATGATGCAGAAAGAGATCTGAGAGATATTGGAGCAAAAAACATTTTGGTTCATTCATTAAACAAGGTGTGGAATTTTTTTACTTTGAAGCAAAGTATTAGGTATGCTTGTGTGAGATGCATGTTATATAAATGCTGTATATCTTTGTTGTCGTTTAGTCGTCTCCGACTCTTCGTGTATATCTTTACACATGCTAAAACCTGTTGTTTATGGTTTTGTTGCCTTCCTGCCTAAGTAGCACACAGTTGCTTAGAATGCTGCTATTCCAGTGCAGTACAGTGGAACCCCGGGTTACGCACACCCTGGGTTGCGGACGTTCGAGTTAAGAACGGCCACAACCCGGAAGCGTTTCCGGAGCACGCACGCGACCCCCGGATGCACAGAACACTTTTGCGCACTTCACGCATGCACAGAAGCGCTCAAATCGTGCTACTTCCAGGTTTTTTTGGGGGGGGGGCGTTCGTGTTATGCATCGCGCTACGTAACACGGGGTATCACTGTATTATAAAATCAAGATATTGGCATGGTGTTAGAGCACTGCTACAGGCTTGATGAGCACTTCAGGATTGGGGTGGGGGTAGTGTCCAGTTATTAAAACACATGAGAATTGCTTGAGCTTTCTTGAGTTTATTTGGGTAGTAATTTGCTTCTGAACTCTTCCACTGAAATTTGTTCTTCTCAACAAATTTAGTTGTGGGAAATGCTTCTTTAGTACTTTGCTTTACAGCATTGGATATCTTGCTAGCCTCATTAATTAATTGATTAGTTTTATGAATCATTATTTACATGAGTCTCCATGTCTTAATTATCTTTTATACATTCATATACTTAACAAACCTGCTATTAAACTTGCAACAGTAAGATTCTAGTAACAAATGAGTTATTGGCAACTAGATGTTAAATATACAGTGGAAAAGAGTCTTATCGATCTGGGTGGAAGCTCTGCATAACATTTTAACAAGTTCTTGGAAAGGACCGCATTTGTGCAGGTTTCTAATTGGGAATGGACAGATCTATTTCCAGTCCACTTCTCTTTTGCATGTGTTCACTCATAAATCCACTCTGTCCTCTGTTCTGCATCAATTGTGAATTTTCTTAACCACACTACAGTTCTGTACTCTTTTCTTTATGCCGTTTATTATAAAATAAGCTTTTTGGAACATGTTTGGGCCAAGAACTTTGTCACAAAATGTGAACAAGTGCAAAAACTGAAGGATAAGTGGTACAATGTATGCATTGGTCTGAGAAGTACAAATCAAGTTATTCATTAAAAAAAATGTGTACCAAACAAAATCCTGCAGTATCCCTATTTCTAATAAAGAGCAAAGTTGTACTGAATGTGCCATACCAGTGCCACTTTTCACACTGAATAAAGAAGTCTAATGCTCTTTGCAGAGTTGAATATTTGGGCTTCTTCCCTTACTATAGTCTACTGAATGCTGGGAGTTAGCCCACCTTTTCTCTGTCCTTTCCTTTAGTTTAGGAAATACATTTTCCAGGGTTGTACAGTTACAGGGACACGGGTGGCACTGTGGTCTAAACCACAGAGCCTAGGGCTTGCCGATCAGAAGGTCAGCAGTTTGAATCCCCGTGACGGGGTGAGCTCCCGTTGCTCGGTCCCAGCTCCTGCCAACCTAGCAGTTTGAAAGCATGTCAAAGTGTAAGTAGATAAATAGGTACCGCTCCAGCGGGAAGGTAAACAGCGTTTCCGTGCGCTGCTCTGGTTCGCCTGAAGCAGCTAAGTCATGCTGGCCACATGACCTGTAAGCTGTACACCGGCTCCCTCGGCCAGTAAAGCGAGATGAGCGCCGCAACCCCAGAGTTGTTCGCAACTGGACCCACCTTTACCTTTTACAGTTACAGTTAAAAAGGACATTGTAACTTGTGACCATAGATTTCAGGCAAAAAATATTTCTCCATGTGTCTTGGTATTAGAACTATTTCAGCAGAAACATAAAATGGCACAGGCACAAGCTTTCCAAGATTAGGAACATTTCTCATTTGAACTTTAGCTTTAAAAATAGAGGAAATGTAAATGATGTATGGTGGAGAAAGTAGAAGTATTAAGATCACAGTGTTGCACTTAACACTGCTGCTTATATTGGGTATGTGCATCTTGTTTCAACTTTACAATAATTATATTGATGGAAATTGAATGTTGGATGTACAAGTTTGTAAATGAAGTTTAAGGAACTAATAGTTGTGCCAGTTGCATGGTGTCTTTTATACTAATATAGTATTTTTATTTTAGTTCAAATATGGAAAAATTTCTTCAAAACACAACGGGAGTGTGAAGAAAGGTGTCATATTTGCCACCTATTCCTCTCTTATTGGAGAAAGTCAGTCTGGGGGTAAATACAAAACCAGGCTCAAACAGCTTCTTCACTGGTGCGGAGATGACTTTGATGGAGTCGTATCTTTTCAGTGTTCTAACTCGGTACAATAGCAGACTCTTCCCATAACTCTTTAAAACTGTGCCAGCGCTCACTTTGTTAAGCATGTGTGTCTTGCAGATTTTAAATTATTGGACTCTCAGTCACTTGGGAAAGGTATTTGTCAAATGTAGAAGAGTTTCCAAGCAGTCAAGCTTTTGTATTTATATTTAAATGTAAAGACATGGATGTCTAGTTAATTAATAAAAAGCTAAACTGATATTTAAGCTGCAGTATTTGATTGACTTTTTAGCTCTTAGTTGATTGTCCAGATGGAGCACCTTTTCTTACTTGCAAAAACTATTGTTAATAAAAGTACAGTACTTCTAAAAACTGTATATAGTAAACATTGTTTTGAGGCGTTCCTCATTCTCTTCCAAATAGAAGGAATGATCTTACAAGGTGTCCACTGAAACACATGCATATATACGTCATACCAGAACAACCAATATGCACATTTGATTGACTAAAACTTGTATGATTAATGGGCTGCCGTTGCAATCCTATCCAATTTATCTGGGAGAAAGTCCAACTGAACATAGTGAGGCTCACTTGCAAGGAGAAGTGCTTAGGATTGTGCTGCATTAATTCTTTATAATTGGGTAACACATTATGACCAATCTTTCTATTTCACTGTAAGTTAAAACTTCCTTGGGAGTAAGATTATTTTTATTATTAATGTCTATTCCTTAACAATATGTTCAGATAGTATTTGATGAATGTCACAAGGCTAAAAATCTTTGTCCTGTTGGGTCGTCAAAACCAACTAAGACAGGTTTGGCGGTTCTGGAGCTGCAGAATAAACTTCCAAAAGCCAGAGTTGTCTATGCTAGTGCCACAGGTATGTGCTCTGTTTTAAATGTGGTGTTGTTGTTACTTAAGTTGGTGGAAAGGTATGAAATTTAATCTAGATATTTGTTTTCAGGTGCATCTGAGCCACGCAATATGGCATATATGAACCGCCTTGGGATATGGGGTGAAGGAACCCCATTTAGGGAGTTCAGTGACTTTATTCAGGCTGTTGAAAGAAGGTAAGTTGTTGGCTCCATATTTCAACTCTTGTTGTTTAATATGCAGGCTTTAACTATGTGGTAGAGCTCAAGATTTATATGAAGATCTAGCATGAAAACTGTTACCCTCAGTAAGATGGCTCATGGGAATGGTCTGTCTTGATACAGTTTCATATGAGGTGTTATTGTTGCCCAGTTGCACATGGCTCTTGAAGATTTCCCCTGTTTTAGGGGGACAACTCAGGGCTTGAATTTGAAGACAACATTATTTGCCAGAGGATATAAGAACAAATGTTTAATTCCTAGACAGAGGAGGGAGGAGTATTTCAAGTGACTCAGAAATGAAAAGTATCTATATGCCACCATATTAAAATATTGCTGTGGTATAACAATATAAAATATAAAACACCAATATAAATGGTCCAAAACAATTATTAAAGTGACTAGTCAAGAAAGTTTTAAATAGCTGCACAGGCCTGTTGGCATGAAAAAGTCTTCAAGAGGTGCCTCAGTCAAAAGTTGAGGGTGCTTGCTGAATCTGCTGGAGGAGTGTTACACAGCATGTGGTTGGTGACATTAAACTGCAATACAAGTCTCTCTTACTTTATACTGAAATCAGATGGCTCCAGAAGGCCATATTATCCAGTCCTTCAGTCACAGAGCAGGATCATTTGCTCACCTGGACCTTACTTTCTCCCCTCCAATAAAAGAACCCAAACAATCCAAGCCATAGGGTGCCACACTCAAGCTGGATGCAAATTCAGGATGGTATCCTGCTGAGCTGAAAACTCACATACTGTTTCTCCACTCAGTTGACATTAGCTGTTCAGGCATGGGAGAATGTCTTCTGGTTCCTCAGTTGTATGTTCCCTGGAGACTCTCTTATTTGAGGCAAAGTCCATGCCATCTTGTCTCCATTGATGTAAATAATAGAAAGCTTGACAGATTCTCCCTTCTCATGTCTATAGTGTTTTTAAAATATGGTGCTTGCAACTCAGGCTGGTGGTGGTGTCATTTTGTGATAGTGCTTGAAGATATTTGTTCCATTGAAAAATCTTATTTAATCAGGCTTTAATACAACATTAGCTTTCTCTAATAAATCCAATAATTGTCTGTTTTAAAATAATTTCCATCTTATAAATTACCTTGATGGTTCCTTTCTGTTTGTTTTTGTTTTCAGAGGTGTAGGTGCCATGGAAATTGTTGCTATGGATATGAAGCTACGAGGAATGTATATAGCAAGGCAGCTGAGCTTTTCGGGTGTAACCTTCAAAATTGATGAGGTTCAGCTTTCACAGCACTATGTTAAAATGTATAATAAATCTGTAAAAATGGTAAGTGTATTTAAATGCAGCGTTTTGCATGTTAAACTAGACACTACCTTTTGAATTGTAGTTGAACACACAGACCCTAATCCAGACTGATGTAGGGTGGCAGACCAGGTCCAAGGAGTGGTAAATGAATATTTGCAGGATGGGGAGTGACTGCCACTCTTAAAGATGCAGTAGTGTGCCTGATCCTTGGTTGGGGGGGGGGTGAATGCAGCAGTTTGTGAAAGCTGTTGCCCAGTTGCACATGTTCTTGGGGAAGGTGCTCAAGAGGGTGATGGCCATCCAGATGCTCATACTCATTCCAGTTGGGGTTCAGGCCTGAGTTAGGGACTGAGTCAGCCCTGGCTGCTCTAATGGCTAGCAGAAGGGGAGGTGCCACCCTGTTTCTCCTCTTTGATCTCTCAGCAACACCCATGGTATTTTGCTAGATTGGCTGTGTAGGTTGGCAATACAGTGGTTCTGCTCTTACCTAAAGGGTTGTATTAAGGTTTGTGGTGGCGGCCCTCTTAGAGATGGTGAAGCATATGATGCAGTAACCTGAGAAAGATCCTCCTTGGTGGTGATGCTCCAGTTGGGGAACTTCTTCCATCTGACACATAACTGATAATTTTTCATTATCAACTGAATATATTACTGTTTGTTGGGTATTTGAAGCCTGTTAATTTAATGTTGCCTGTTAAGACTAATACCACTTGGTTCTTTTAAGTGGTGTGTTTTAAATTTATTTATTTTACTCTGAGATCGATGTTACAATGATAAATAATATTTTAAATAACTCCAATTAATCATGGCTAACTTATCCCATTGATTTCAGTGCTACATGTAAATTCTCTGGATTGAGACATGCTTGTACTGTGGAAATAAAAATATTTCCTTGAAAAGTTGGTTTTCATGCTCTTATTGGTGAAGGCATAGAAAGAAGTTAGGAGAACATGTTTTTAAATGTTTTGAATAAGTTCTTTTATTATTTTATCACTGATGTGTGTTTTTTTACTGGACCTCTCAGTGCATATTTGTAAAGCCTGTAAGAGATGGCTGTCACTTGTCTTCACTTTTAAATATTCAGGTGTGAGTCTTGTACATCATAATGTAACTGCAGTCTTCAGAGTCAGATTAAAAGCACTGATAAAATTATTGATTTGAACAAAGTTACAGTGATCATTCTATAGTGCAGTAGTTGACAGGGAACCCTCGGACTCCTCAGTGAGAAGATCAGTGCAGTGAGTGAGTTTCCCTGAAAGGCAGGATACTCATTGTTGCTAGTCTTCTTTGGCAGTGTTATTGAATTGGGTATATTCTGGGGTGGGGATGGAGAATTTGTGGCTCTCCAGCTGTTGTTGGATTTCTAACTCCTGTCAGTGCCAGCTGGCATGGACAGTTATTAGTCCAACATCTGGAGGGCACCTGGTTCTGTCTCCCATTTTAGGGTGTACTCAACTCATAGAAGGCAACACTTAGGTCCAGTAGTTATTGGCAGCACTCTTTCTGAATTGACTAAGCACCTTGATTCCCTGAAGGCAGCAAGTTAGAAAAGAACTGTGATAAACTGAAACATTCTTGGACAAATCATCTCAGGTTAATCTTGCTGTGATGGTAAAGTTACACTGTAGAAATTCATCATGTTTACTTACAGAAAAATTTCTGGTGTTCCTTTTTCAGTGGGTAAGTGCCAGGGAGAAATTCCAGCAAGCAGCCGACCTCATTGATGCTGAGCAGCGGATGAAGAAGTCTATGTGGGGCCAGTTCTGGTCTGCCCACCAGAGATTCTTCAAATACCTCTGCATAGCTTCCAAGGTGAAAAGGGTGGTACAGCTGGCACGAGAAGAAATAAAGAATGGCAAAGTAAGTTTCAGGTTGGCCTTGACTCTAGAATGTTTTCAAAACATGGCTTCATTTTCTCAGGGAAATGTCAGAGTGACCTGATGTGTGTGGATGTGTGGGGTTGGATATGCTTTGTATATTTGGAAGAGTTTTAAACTGAGTGTCCTTTTCTCTCTCCAGTGTGTAGTCATTGGGTTGCAGTCCACAGGGGAAGCAAGAACCTTAGAAGCTTTGGAAGAAGGTGGTGGAGAACTGAACGACTTCGTTTCCACAGCAAAGTAAGACTCCTTTCAGTCATACAAATCTGGGAGAAGTAACTTAGTTTTTCAAGTTCTTGGAAAATGCAGAGAACTGTACAATAAAAATCAACTTTCAATGCTGTTTTAAAACTGCAAATGTTGGAGTTGTTTGTCCAGCATCTCCCTTTTTTCTTCACCCCAAGCAATCAGAATTTCTTAATTAAATGTGATGGGGCTCTTGAGTTGTCTTCATGTGATGTATGTCCTATTCAGAGCAGGTGCATGTTGAGTCCAGAGTCCTAATATTAACAGATTTAAGATTAAATATCCAAGAATTTAAACCAGGACCATTTTTTTAAAAACTTTCTGATGCATTTCAACCAAAATCATGAGTCTATCGGAAAACATGTGACAGCTGTTACCCATTTGCTACAATGTGTATAGGTAAGGTCAACTACAGACAGTGTCCATTTTGCATTGGGTTTCTGCTCCTGGCCCCCGCACACGTTGGCAGAGCACACATAAGCCCTCCTGGCCCTGTTGTGGCCCCATTCTGTCCTCTTCTGGGTACAAAAGGACCTGTGCTTTGGCAGTCGCGTGTCAGTTGGACACGCACAAAATGGTCATTGCCTGTGCTACATTATTCTCCACCCAATTCCTTTTAATTTATTATTAAATTTATTAAAGAAACCCATCAGTGAATATTGTCTGGGCAGCCTACAAACAAAATATAATATTAAAATACAAAATACAATAATAAAATAAAAAATAAAAACATCCTTAATCTAACTTTTCAGTAGAGAAGGAATAAAACATTTACCATTGAGAATAAAAATAATATGAAACCTAGGGTTGGTTTAAAACGCAAGTTAAGAGATCTTCATGTGGTGTTAGAAGTCCATAAAGAAGGTGCCAGGCAAACCTCTTTGGAGAAACTATTTCAGAACTTCACTGCATTTGGTGGTGGCATATAGATTAGGGTTCCCAAAGTGGATTAAAAGGTTTGGATATGTATATATGGGAGGTATAGGTATATATGGGAGAATGTGAACTTTGTTCCAAGCCATCAAAAACTTACAGATTGAAACCAGCTCTTTAAATTGGGGCCTGGAAAAGGATTGGCATAATAGGATCAAAACTCTTGTTGCTCTATTTTTAACTATTTGCAATATCAATATTTTATAGGCAGCTGCACAGACATCATAAATGTTGAGCTTACCAGAGTGTGAGTAGCTCTGGAAACTCTTGAAATCTGAATGAGAGCACACAGTGATTGAGAAAAAAAAGAACGAATATTACAGAACTGAATTGATCTTTTATCCTGAGGAAAAGTTTGTGCCAGCTCTAAAATCATTGCATAGCTGCTACAAGTCTCTTTAATTTCATTATAGGGGCTGTACATAAGTTTTTGTATTCATTGGGTTGTATCCAGCAAAGTCATTTTGTAAGTAGAGCCACCTTTGCTTCCACACCAGAGCATCCTCCCCCTGCTCTGGTGTATTGGGAGGAACCCTGGGAGCAGATTTGAGGTGCATGTAGGTTGTGGGACAAAAAGAAGCAGAAGCCATGCCACTTGCACAATGACGTTGCTGAGCATAGCAGCACCTTGTAGGCTGATTTTAAGTTAGTTATTTTTAAGAATCTCATCTCTGACTCCAAAATGTTCTCTTAATTATGCAGCCTTCTGTTGCATCATTGTTTATAGAATTGTAGAGTTGGGAGGGACCCCATGGGTCGTCTAGTCCAACCCACTGCAATGCATCCATGGCAGATGGCCATCCAACCTCTGTTTAAAAACCTCCAAGGAAGAAGAAAGAGTTCATTCCACTGCCAAACAGCTCTGTCAGAAAGCTTACCCAGCTCCTCTAAGCATTCTTCATAAGGCACGGTTTCCAGACTGTTGATAATCTTGGTCACCCTCCTCTGCATACATTCCAGCTTGTCAGTATCCTTAACTTGTGGTGCCCAGAACTGGACACAGTGCTCTAGGTGATCAAGGCAGAATAAAGTGGTACTATTACTTTCTGTGATCAGTTTGCCTCTGGAGCTGTAGAAATTGCAATTCTATGTAAGAGGGGAGATGGTTTCTAAAGTCTTCGGTTTCTTAGTGGATTAGACTTCGTTCAAGCAGCATATAATATAGTGTGCTGCTTTCTGTGACTCTCACATGCCAAGTTATGGTCCTTTGTAATTTTCTGCCACGATTGATGGTCTTCTTTTGAACAGTATTGACCCAAGACTAACCAGTCCCCATCTGATTCATTGCCACTCTTGGTACAGTGGTACCTCGGGTTAAGTACACTTCAGGTTACATACGCTTCAGGATACAAACTCCGCTAACCCAGAAATAATGCTTCAGGTTAAGAACTTTGCTTCAGGGTAAGAACAGAAATTGTGCTCTGGCGGTGCAGCGGCAGCGGGAGGTCCCATTAGCTAAAGTGGTGCTTCAGGTTAAGAACAGTTTCAGGTTAAGAACGGACCTCCAGAACGAATTAAGTTCTTAACCCGAGGTACCACTGTATAGCAGTTCAGACTGAATTGAGATTTAATAGCGTCTGCCTGAAACAAGTCAGACCTTCAAGAAGCTACTACATAAACAGCATTTTTAAATGCTGGGAGAAGAGAAATTTTAGGTTGCCCATTAAACCAAGCAGAAATGTTTTTTCTTTTTTAAATCTGCAGGGGAGTATTTCAGTCTCTCATTGAGAAACATTTCCCAGCTCCTGACAGGAAGAAGCTTTTTAGCTTGCTGGGAATCGACTTGTCTGCTCAAAGTAATAACAACTCTCCTAGAGACAGTCCTTGCAAGGAGGACAAAATGAAGAAACGCAAAGGTACATAGTTGTAATGCTATTCTAATATAGTTAAGATAGTGGTTAGAGTGTCGGACTGGGGCCTGGGAGACCAAGTTTCAGATCCCCACTTGGCCATGAAGCTCACTGGGTGAACTTGGGCCAGTCACTGTCTCTCATTCTAACCTACCTTACAGGGCTGTTGGGAATAAATGAGGGGAAGAGCCATGTACGCAACCTTGAATAGTGGATATAAATGAAATGGGAAAAGCTAGCAGTATTGGCATGTGACTATGTTCACACGTGTGCAAGGAAGACTAATCAGCAATTTTATAGAGCAGGGAGTCTTGGCACTGAACTAATTCAAGCTACACTGATTTTTACCCACACTCAGCTGCAAGACCATAGTGTCTGTCTTGTGCTGTGAAGCTGTTTGTCTGAAATACTTAACTATGTTTGTCACTTTCTCTAATGCCTGAACTGATTTAAATATCAAGAGATGTGAAAAGCAAATCTCATTTGAACCACCCTTTTTGTAAGTGGTGCTCATTTAATTTTGGGTGTTCAGGAATTGGTTGCAGAGGGCTTTGTACTGCTCGTTCTTCTATATAGCGGAGGTAGGCAACCTAAGGCCCGTGGGCTGGATGTGGCCCAATCACCTTCTAAATCTGGCTTAAAATGCATCTCTGGGTTATTTGTGGGGCATAGGAATTTGTTCATATTTTTTTCAAAATATAGTCCGGCCCACCACATGGTCTGAGGTACGGTGGACTGGCCCATGGCTGGAAAAGGTTGCTGACCCCTGCTATATGGGGACTTAATAGGCCTGCTGCACCACAACAAACATCAAACCTTCAGCAACCCCTGCTGTTGTATATGCCCCCCATCCCAGTTTCCTCATCAGAGTGACCAGGCTCTTAAACTGCTTTGCTCCCTTGTAAAATATTATAACTGGTACAGTAGGTGATAACAGCAGTGAAATATCATAACTTATTACAGGAAAAGTCTCTGTACCGTTAGAACAAGCAAAGGAAAACTCACACATATATGTACGACCTTGGGTTTTTAACATTTGGCTTGTAAACTTTGCAGTGTCCTGTGAGGTGCCTTCATCTCCAGCCCTTTTTAATCAGTTCCAGTGAAGTTGTAATTTTATACTTTGAAGAAGACTTGATAGGAAGCCTGTTAATGTATCAGGAATACAACAGGACCTTCCCTCCCCCCTTTTCTTTTTTTGATATGGTTTCCCACCTTGTTAAACACCTGTAAATAATAAAAATCTACAAAATCTTTACAAACAACCCATAGAGAGAATAGTGGGGGTAAATGCCACTCAGTGATAGCTACCTCCTCATTACGTTTTGTATGAAAAAGGTGAAGAAATAACCAGAGATGCCAAGAAAGCGCGTAAGACTGGTGGGCTAGCTGGGAGCAGTTCTGACGAAAGCTTCAGTGAGTCGGACATCTCGGACAATGAAGAGAGTGATAATGAGAGCTCCAGGTTTTTAAGCTCTGGGGAAGATGATGACTTCAACCCATTTAAAGATGAATCTAGCGAGGATGATGAAGATGGTGAGATAATAATGGGTATCATTGTAATTTAGTATTTCTTTTCAATTGTTGCTTTGTTGCATGTGCTGCCACTATTTACTTTCCGGAGGCTGAGTATAGTACCATCAAATTTTTGGGGGGGATTACGCTCCAGGGATGGCACATATACACAAAAGCATGTATACTTGAACCACTCGCCATGCGAGCATCCTTACCTTTCTGGAGCCATCTAACAAGTGGGCCTTGATCAGTTCTAGAATGCTCCTGTGCAAGCTCTGGAGTGCTCTCGTGTAAGATCTTACTGGGCTGTTCAAGTTCCCACAAGATCTTGCAAGAACCATGTAAGCAACGCTTGGAAGCTTCTGTGCTGGGAAAACCCTGCACAAAATATCTTTTAAGCTTCTGCTTTCCATGCATTTAATTTGTGTGATTTCAGCCGGCCAACCTTTAACCACATAGAGCTGAAATCACACGTATTAAATGTGCATAAGTTACAATTGTACTGTTTTTCATTAAGCTGATCCATACAATATTTACCTACAAAAGAAATTGCTCTGGTGCATAATTTTCATATTTTTCCAGAAGCCTTTTTTCTCCTTTAATATATTTATTTTTCTTCAGACCCCTGGCTAATTAGGAAAGAACATAAGAAAAATAAAGAGAAGAAAAAAAAGAAAAGCATAGACCCAGATTCCATTCAGAGTGCCTTACTAGCGTCTGGACTTGGATCCAAACGGCCCAGTTCTCTTTCTTCCACAGTAGTTACCTCTTCTACTACAAATACGTCTGGTATGTTGAATGTGCAGCTTCTGAATTGGCTTTTGAAGCCAGAATGTTCCTTCCAGCAAGGGAAACAACACTTTCACATTTCTAAACACCACCATTCCTTTTTTTATATATGCTGCAGCTAACAGTAATACAAATACCAGCTATGTAACAAGTCAGGATGCTGTTGAGAGAGCCCAGCAGATGAAAAAGGAATTGCTTGATAAATTGGAAAAACTATCAGAAGATCTTCCTCCTAATACACTGGATGAACTTATAGATGAACTGGGTGGTCCTGAGAATGTGGCTGAGGTAGGTGCTGGATCTCAAGTAACTGTGTGGGAAGCAGACTTGTAGTTTGAGGTGTTATGGTGCAGGAATTGCTACAGAACATCCACATAACCTAACATGTTTAATATTAAATGCAATTAAATAAAGATTTGATAAACCAAAACATAATTTTATAAAATAAGAGCCTAGTGATGTTCATTCCAGTGCCTTTGCATTAATTGGCCTAGATTCAAACTACCTTCCACTAATAAACAGGGGTCACAAACCTATTTTAGCCTGAGGATTGCATTCCCTTCTGGGCAACTGTCTGGGGACTGCCTGCCCACCCACCCTTTCTTTCACTCTCTCCCTCTCATATCAACAACATGGATGGTGGCATTGTCAGTAGAGAAAGAAGGTATTGCCTTCAGTGATTAGAAGTCCAGAGTCTTGGATACCCTGAGCTTCAGATGATGATGCTTCCAAGTGGAAATATCCGACACTAATAGATAAGGAATTGAATAGAAGGCAAAAGTTATTGGGTAGAGAAGTAGACTTGGATGTCTTCAGCATGTAGGTGTTTTAGTTGTGGTTCCCCCCCCCCTCCTTAAAAACCAGACACACGAGTGAGTTGATTCTAAAAGGAATATTCCAGGCCTGACCCAGCCTCCCCAGAGCCACGGCACCTGGGGCAGGATGGAGATGGCTCAACACCCTCTCTCAGCCTCCCAGACTCACCCAGCCCTCGAGAGCCTCCCCTCTGTAATAAATAGTTATGTTCGGAAGCCGTGGTGCCCAGCAAGGGAGGAGGAAAGGAGAGGCAAATAGCCTGCAGATGATGCAGTGCGGTTATACCACACTGCAGGCAGGGGGTGCCAGAGCACAGAGGGAGCCTTCTGTTCTTAGCAGCAAAACCACAGCCCCCAGAAAGGCAGACGGCCACCATCATGGGGTCCTGCACACCCAGCCCCATGGGGCAGGTGGGTACCCCAATGTGGTGGGGCATGGCAGAGAAGCAGCAGTAACCTCATCCCTCGCCCCGCAGCAGCACACACGGAGAGTGGTGAGAAAGGTACGAGGGTTTAGTGAGGCGGCAGCTGCTGCGGCCCCAGGATGGCAGATGCTAGAAATGGGCAACATGTTTCATCATACAAGCTTTTTCTTGAGTGCATGTGAAATTGCTTGGAAGTATTTAATGGATTCCTAAAAGCACTGTTTAGCATGCTAAAAGAGGTCATTGTTCCCAAGATGACAGGTCGCAAAGGGAGAGTCGTGAGTAATGATGATGGCAGCATCTCTTATGAGTCCAGGTCTGAGCTAGATGTTCCTGTTGAAATCCTAAACATCACAGAGAAGCAAAGATTCATGGATGGAGATAAGGTAACCATTTTCATTACTCTATATCAGTTCTCAAGTAAAGATTCATATAAAATAGATGGACAGATGTCAGGGAATTCTTGGCAATATTTTGTTTGGGTCTGCACTAAGAGACAGCCAAAATGTTCCCTGTCCTTTTCAGCAGCCTCAGCTTTTGTAGCTGGAGTCAGTCAGGGTTCTGCCCTCCCAGGACAGGTGGAAAAGGCCTGCAGGTCTTCCAGGACTCAAAGCCAAGATGGCCTCTGTCAAACAAGAGCAGAACAGTAACAGGAAACCCCGGACTCCATCCATTCTCAATAAAAGACTGTTAAAAGATTATTAAAGATTATTAAAGTTAATAGTAGCTAAAGAGATAAAATAGAGATAAAACACATATAGCTTCTGTTTCATTAAAGGTGACTTGATTCATTCTGCATGCAAAGCGTGTGATCTACCTTTTGAATTAGTCTCTTCCTACCAATTCAAACATGTTCACATCCTGCCCATAGACATATTAAAATTTAAAAATCCAACCTTTCCACTCTTTCTCTCTTAAAGAATATTGCCATCATTTCTGAAGCAGCCAGCTCTGGTATTTCATTGCAAGCAGATCGACGAGCCAAGAACCAGAGGCGAAGGGTACATATGACTCTGGAGTTGCCGTGGAGTGCAGATAGGGCAATACAGCAGTTTGGTAAGCAGTTTTGTCTTGGCTTTACTTGGAAATGATGCTTCTTTGCCAGGTGCATAATGTTGAGTTTGTATCATTTGCAGTAAGGCAGTTTTAGCAGAGTAGCCCTATATTTGCAATGCTGCTAAACAGATGTGTGTAGGCTCACAAATTACATAGTGGTCTGATATGCAAACTAGAGTTCAGTCTATGCTGGGTTTTGCACAATGCCAAAAGATAATGAAATCTGACAACACGTTGACAACACTCCATAATGGTAGGAGTCTTCGAACAGAGTTTTCCAGTTCTGTCTAGTTTGAGTTGTATTTCCATTGCCACAAAAACAAACTACTGAACACCATTCAATCTGTGTCTATGGAAGAA
Source organism: Lacerta agilis (assembly GCF_009819535.1). NCBI lineage: Eukaryota > Metazoa > Chordata > Lepidosauria > Squamata > Lacertidae > Lacerta > Lacerta agilis. The sequence continues at coordinate 3,263,513 of NC_046328.1, forward strand.
GTGACTTGCAAGGCAGTTAAGTATTCACTTCTAAAACAGTTTCCTTAAAAAGTAAAGTTTAAATTCTTGTTTCTTCACTTAGGGTATATCTGAGCCAAAATGTAGCTTCAAACACAAGCAAGTTGAATCTTCTTAGTTCAATAAAATTTGTTTGTCTTCAAGAGTTATTTCTCCTACTAGCTCCAAAGATAGGGTGATTCAAATTTGCTTAGGCCTGGTGTTGCCCACTCCGCAGAGAGTGGTCTTTCTTTCTTTCTTTCTTTCTTTCTTTCTCCAGAGTCAGTACTATGTCCAGACTATTTTTGGCAATGAACATGGGGTTTGGACAAGTTTTGGTGTTTGTGGATTGTGTTCCCTTCTTGGTGTGTGGGGGGTCTTATCCCTCCAGTGTACATTTCTTAGGCCTGTTGTGCCTCATATGAACTGACTATGGGGTGCGGCACTCATCTTCCTTCAGGCCAAGGGAGCTGATGTTTGTCCACAGAAAGCTTTCTAAGTCATGTGGCCAGCAGGACTAAACTGCTTCTGGTGCTACGGGACACCGTGACAGAAGCCAGAGCACATGGAAACACCATTTACCTTCCCGCTGCAGCAGTACCTATTTATCTCCTTGCACTGGGATGCTTTCAAGGCACTATGTTGGCAGGAGGTAGAACAGAGCAATGGGATCTCACCCTGCAGCACAGATTCAAACTGCTGACCTTCCATTCAGCAAGCCCGAAAGGCTCAGTGGCTTAGACCACAGCGCCACCCATGTCTGTGGTTGTATACTGAAAGGAGGATATGATAGCAGTTAGCAAGCTATTTACTATTACTGATTTTCACAGAGGAAGCTTTTTTTTTTTTTGGCAGGCCTGTGTGGCTGTTTAATTTTACATTTTTTGATCAGCTGCTCAATTTATTATATGTATTGTTGTTTTCATAGTGTTTTATATTCTGTTATACCCCACCCTGATATTTTATGATGTGGCAGTATAGAAATGTTTTTATAATCATAAAATAAACCTCTTATTAGTTTGTGAGGAACCACAGAATTCCCTGGAAAACAGTTTGAGATGGTTAATTGAATCATTTGTTTATTTTATTATTGTGAAGAACATGGCCTCCAAATATACTTCTGTTTTCCTATCCAATATTTTTGAGAATGGGCGGCTGATGCTGGGTGACTTGAGTGAATAAAACCTCTTTTTCTTACTATCCAGGCCGAACTCACAGGTCCAACCAAGTGACCGCACCAGAATATGTCTTCCTAATATCTGAACTGGCTGGAGAACAAAGATTTGCGTCAATTGTTGCCAAACGCCTGGAGAGCTTGGTAAGCGGATTGTTGGGTGTAGCTTTGACTAGGAAATTCACTGCAAGCGAGCAGTTTTTGAATAAAGACACAGAAACTTGAAAACACATTTCTCAATTATAGCAGGTTCTGTTAAAGTTGAAAACAAAGCAGAAAACATCTAAGATTCTGTGGTCTAGAGAGTGGCTCTCATATCTCAAATTGTGTGGGGTAGGGGTTCATAGGGGGGATTTAAGCAGTTTCTGTTAATATGTTGGAGACTCAATACAAATCTTTGGGTAGATGCAGGATGGGGAATCTGGCTCACCAGATATTGCTGAACTATAACTCGCATCATCTCCAATTGCTGGCTTTGCTGGGAGAAGCTGGTGGGAGATGGAGTCTAGCATCTTCTACAGGGCAACATGTTTCCTATCCCCAGTATAGATTGTACTTTATCTGCAAAATGAATGGGATCTGTCATGTGAACATGATCAGGTGTTCAAAATGTACCTCTCATCGGTGACAGGTAGATGATGAAGGGCTTTGTGTGGGAGACAGGATAGAAAAGATCCCCCAGGGAGGGAGTCCTGGGGAAGAAACAGAAGTTCCCAGGTGGTTAAGAAGTTCCATATGGTTAAAGGATATGATAAAGTTATGATAGAGGGTTTTTATATCTCTTCCCCCCCCCTGCTGTTTTATTTCATTTTCTCTTATTTTGGCTTTTCTGTATCTTTTTCTTTTTTTGATTAGTTTGGCTTTTATTGTATCTTATGTTGAAACTTTCAATAAAAATATTTAACAAAAAAAACAACCCATCTTTATTGGCTATGGTCGTACAGGTTCACTATCTGATGAGCCTTGTTCTCTGACATACTTTTGGCTTCTTATGCCAACTTTTTGTAATATTTTCCATGCTCTTGCATGATGAAATTCTTAATCAAGTGGGCAAAATGTACCTCTCATCGAACAGAATTGCATTACGTTTGTTATGTGCTGAGGCACAAGCAAATTGGGTTGGATCCAGAAATAAGCATATCAAAGGGGGTTGGTGGAAACAGAATTTTCCACCCCTCCTTAAGAGTCCGCTTCCATGAGTGAGAGTTCTGCTGGAAGAAGGCACCTCTATCTAATTTTGAGAGTTCCCTTTGTCTCCTGCACTACATTCCACTCCAGTCAACAGGTCACAACCCTCAGAGAGGAAGGGTTGGAGACTGCAAGAGGGAGGAGAGAGTGGGAAAGTCCATTTCCACCAGCCCCTTCATTGTGCTTATCTCTGGATCCAGGCTGTTGGCTTCAGATGATAGGCATTATTCAGCAAATAACTGAAGTAACGATGAATAAAGATGTGTTAATTTAGGAGATGATATATTATAAAAACAACTTGGTCTCAAAATTATTGTCTCTTGATAGGGAGCTCTCACTCATGGCGACCGAAGAGCTACAGAAACAAGAGACCTCAGCAGATTCAACTTTGACAACAAGGTAAGCGAGATACACCTTTCGAATAAAGCAAGCCCTATCTTGCCTTGACACACACAAAAAATAGTCTGTTATTCCGGGGGTGGGGGGGAGTGTTTCTTTGCATTATAATCCTTTTCCCTTTTGGGGTTATAGACTCTGGAACTTCCCCAGCCATCCTGGGCAGCTTACAGCACATATAAAAACATAGTAAAACATCAAACATTAAAAACTGCCTGTATAAATTGGCCAGATTTTGGATGTGAAAGGCAAGTGTCCTAACTTTCTAGGAAAGGAACACAATACTTTTAAAAGAAGGATGTTTGTATTTTATGGTGGCTACAATAGTTTCCCCCCTCTCTCATTAACAGTATGGCCGAAATGCATTGGAAATAGTGATGAAGTCCATTGTGAACTTAGACTCTCCATTGGTTTCTCCACCTGCTGATTATCCAGGAGAATTCTTTAAAGGTATATGAATTTTTTGAAAAAATACTGAGGTGATAATCACGTTTATCAGTGAAGGGAAACAATGTCATAGACTGAATTAAAATTATGCACTCCAATCATTTGGTGGGACTATATGTACCTTTTCCTAACAACTAAATTCAACAGTTCCTTTTGAAATTGCATGATCTGTTTTCAGAACTTGGATCTGAGAGCACAAATGGTTTGGGTTAATTACAGCATTCTAACTACGGAATCGTTGGGCCTTTCTGTAGTAGATAGCAGGACCTGTTTGGACTGCCATATGACCCCTTTTGCACATTGAATCAGTTGTGTTAGTTTTTAGGGGAGGGAAACCATCAAAGGTTTGGTTACATTTCACAAATGCTGATGGTACTTAAATTACCTTAGTAAACAGCAAGAATGGAACCCATGACAGCTTCCCTTTGTTCTTCCTAGATGTCCGTCAGGGTTTAATAGGCGTGGGCCTAATAAATGTAGAAGACCGGTCTGGGATTCTAACACTTGACAAAGGTACTTGCTCCTTTTTAATGTCTATGTAACTCACTTTTCTTTTCTTTTTAAATTCTGTAATGGCCTTGTAAGTCAGCAGCAAAATTTGAAAGGATTGTTTTCAGTGTTAGTCATACTCTACGAGTAGACACATTGAAATTAATACATGACTAATTTTGGTCCATTAATTTCAGTGGGTCTACTCTAAGCAGAGCTTGGCTGGATACAGGCCAAAGTCTTCAAGTGTGAATATACAAAACAAAGCTATGGTTTCAGGTAATACAGTGATCTGAAATGGGTAGTGTGCTTTTGAAGTCCTTTATGGCTCTAAAGACAGAAGCCAGCCTGTCTCTTTCCCTCTGCCTGGGTGATTGGGAGGGGGAGAACTTAATGCAGCTTTTATGGTTAGATTTGAGGTTGGTGGGGTGGGAAGAAACTGCTTAGGCAGGGTTCAGGAAGAGTGCGTACCTTATACAGTTGCCTATATCCCTATATTCTGGCTTAAAGTGCTTCATCTCCTCTTGTTCTAGATTACAACAATATAGGGAAATTTCTAAACCGGATTCTGGGTATGGAAGTGCATCAGCAGAATGCTTTATTCCAGTATTTCTCAGACACGTTAAATGCAGTAATACAGAATGCTAAGAAGAATGGAAGATATGACATGGGCATTTTAGGTAAGAGCATGAGTTCGTTCACACACCCTGCTATGCCAGCCTCTTTTCAGAGCCCACGTTCTTCCACTGCCAGTAATAGAGGCAGATGGAAACCAGCCACCACCTCTTTCAGCCTTTCCAAGAATGAGATGGTGCCTTGAACGGATAGGAAGTGCTGCATGGGTTTAGTAGCAGCAAGAGCCAAACAACTGAAGTTCTTCAGACCTGCTTCTTTGATTAGACCCCCGTTTAAGCTCTCTGTCTTTCTGCCAGTCCCGCATTACATGCATAGCCACTGTTTCTTGTGCTGTTCTGTAATGCTTACTGCCCCAGATGCCTAGCCTCAATCTCATGTCTCTACAGCACTGCTCATGTATTTCATTTGATGGCCCTTGTGATGGCAAAGCAGGCAGGCTTGAGTAATGCAGATTTTATGTGCCCTGCTACCATATTTTCTTCAGAAATGCCTCAGAGAGTGATATGCTGCCTCAGTGGAGGAGGCTGTTCAGAGGCTGGTGATTCCTACACACAGGAATCATTGGAAACCTTTGTTCTTCTCTATGTGCTGTACTCATATGTACCTTGTGACTCTCTTTCTTGAAGATCTGGGTTCAGGAGATGAGAAGGTGAGGAAGGCAGATGCTAAAAAATTCCTCACACCAGGATATTCTACCTCAGGACATGTTGAATTATATACTGTAAGTTTCTTGGTTAATTGTTCACCTTTGCATGAGCCACTGACATTTTTTGTTGACTCAAATAGTAAAACTTCTTGCTAAGTACCCTTTGACTTTTAATGTATTTTCTAGATAAGCGTGGAGAGAGGGATGTCTTGGGAAGAAGCAACTAAGATTTGGGCTGAACAAAGTGGACCAGAAGATGGATTTTATTTATCACTTCAGGTGAGATTGTTCTCTGCAAACTTCCACCCAAAAGCATGTTAACTTCATTGGACATTAGTATATCTTACCGGTATGTGTAATAAAAACAAAAAAAGGAAGGTTAAAAAAGGAGCGGGTGGATGCTGTGGTCTAGACCACTGAGCCTCTTGGGCTTGCCAATCAGGTCGGCGGTTCAAATCCCTGCAACTGGCTGAGCTCCTGTTGCTCTGTCCCTGCTTCTGCCAACCTAGCAGTTCGAAAGCACACTAGTGCAAGTAGATAAATAGGTACCACTGCGACGGGAAGGTAAACACCATTTCTGTGCGTTCTGGTTTCCGTCACAGTGTTCCATTGCACCAGAAGTGGGTTAGACCTGCTGGACACATGACCCGGAAATCTGTCTGTGGACAAACGTTGGCTCCCTTGGCCTGAAAGCAAGATGAGCACCGCAACCCCATATTCGCCTTGGACTGGACTTAACCACCCAGGAGTCCTTTACCTTTTACCTTCTTACAAACCTAAAAATTTATTAACGTAATAAAGAAATACTTGACATTTATGCAGTGTATCTTTAAGCGTTTGAAGCACTGTGTAGTCAGTATTTCAGGTGGGAGCCTGAGACTGAGAGAATGTTGGCAAAAGCTGGATTTTCCCAGAATAACAGCCCCTCAGACCAGATCTGGGAGCAGAGCTGATGTTTGGGTTCAGAAGGACAGAACTACTCTTGCATGTGCTGTAAAGCTGCCTCCTTGAGATTTTTGTTGCCTCCTTAACTTCATCCAGCAGATTCTTCTTTTTTTTCCTGGGGAGTGTAGCGTGATTTATTGAATGCTACCACAACGTGTCTGTAAACAAGCCACCAACTCTGCTTCTGTATAAAACCAATTCTGTTTTGTGGTTAGGGGTGTGTTTAGCCATCAACAGGACTTGTTTTCTTTTCTTTCTTTTTCCTTTTTAAAATTTTTTATTTATGCTTTTCAAGTTTATACATTTCACTAATTTTATACATTTCACTAATTTTACAATCATTTTAACATTTCAAAACTTGACTTCCTTCCCCCTCTTTCTGCCGTTCCTTAAATTTATTTTAATATTTTCTGCATATCCAAATTAACCTAATTTGCTCATTTATTCATCTTTAAATATATACTCTTATGAAACTGCAGGCTATTACAATACTCCTGCCAATGTTTTTATCTGTTTACAATTTATCTATAAATATTCAATAAACCATTTCCATTTTTTTTTAAATAAAAAGTTTGTTATCTTGATTTCTTATTCTTTTGGTAAGTTTTGCTTCTTCCAACAGATTCTAACCCTGGTCTGTCTTTAAATAAATGTTAAATCCTGACGGTATTTTAAGTAATGCATACTGCATTTTCACAGTATTCCCCCCCCCCTTTTTTCCAGATACGAAACAATAAGAAAACTGCCATCCTGGTGAAAGAAGTGAATCCCAAAAAGAAGCTTTTTCTAGTATATAGACCAAATACCGGAAAACAATTGAAATTGGAGACGTATGCAGAAATAAAGAAAAAATATAAAAAGGTTACTTGCTTTTTAAAAATAACTAAAACATGTGGAAAATGTTAAAATACCACATTTGTATTAAACCTATAATCTTGCGGGAGGGAGAAACAAGGTATGCATGAATATCATGCATGAATACCCTTAATATGCACTAATTACATTAAAAATACACAGATCCTAGATGTAAAGAGGAGTTTATTAACATGACCCATAATATGTGCACATACCCATCCCTACTGCTTGCCTCTTCTCACTTGGGCTGCCCTCCTTCACACATTGGCTAACTACCCATCTTATTTACTTCCTACACAAGTAAAGCATGCCTAGGATTGCAGCCATAGTCAAGTGAGATGACCTTGTGGAAATACTCAGGTGCTGAATAATTGCTATTACGACTAAATTAGGCATAATGCCAAACCATAATTTGGGTGTTAAATAATCCTATTCTGTGGGGCCTTCTGTTCACATGTAGCATCCCCCCCCCAAAAAAAATGATTATTGTTCCAAATCGGAGGAAGCCGGTTCTTCCAAACAAGCAAACTGTGATTTGTGCTTTTCTGCAAACCATAGATCGCACCTTCTGACCACTGTTGAGCTTGGGTATTCTATCAGTAAGGACTGGGGGCTGCATGGGCAGGGTGCGCATGTGAGCCTGAGGTGCGCTAGGGTTCTTCTCATCCATGTAACATGAGACCATGGTTTGGCCTTGCATCTGAATGGGACCTGTAAAGTTACTCTTAACCTTGGAACTCAAGAAGCCAAATCTGGCTGTAATAAATCTGTAAAATCTAATTTATTTCATTTTCAGGTTCCTTCTGACGATGCTGTGGCCCACTGGCTAGAGCAGTACACGTCATCAGCAGACACTTGCACCCATGCTTACTGGTGAGTTCTTGAAATGCTGTGGTACAAAATGTCTTGTGTGGTATGCTGGGCTTTTCAAAAATGCCTCTGAGAAAAGAAACTTTGGATGGGAGCATATTAAGTGAAAGCTTCATCAAAGAGTTGCATTGGCAGCCTTTCCACAAGAAATACCAAGCCTGAGATTTGTGCAAGTTCTAACTAGGCTTGGGGAACCTTCTTGGTTCAGAACTAACTGAATCCTCTTATTCTTGTCTGACTTGCGTGCTTGAGCAGCTCATCCTACTCTTTTGTGAGGCAACAATTTGTTATGTAAAATCAAAGTGTTATTCAGAAAATATTGTGGGACATCATTGTGTGTTGCTTTTCATTAAAAATTGTGTATGTGTTAAAGAAAAGGATCAATCTTTAAGTATTCCCCTTCCTCTTTCAGGAGAGGCAACTGCAAAAAAGCAGGCCTGGGCCTGGTTTGTGAAGTTGGCCTGCGCTGTCGGACGTACTATGTCCTGTGTGGTTCAGTCCTAAGCGTCTGGACAAAAGTAGAAGGAGTTCTAGCCTCAGTAAGCGGTACAAATGTTAAAATGCAGATCGTTCGGCTACGGACGGAGGATGGACAGAGGATTGTAGGCAAGTCTGATAATTTGTCATTACCTTTTGGTCCATGTGGCAGTCTAACTCCTGAAGTCTCTCTAACCTTAAAAAGTGTACAACTAGTTTTGTGTATTGTTGGTTTCTTGGAACAGAAGGCTCATTTTGCATTTTATTTTATTTTATTTTTCCCTCCAAGGATACATTATTGAATCTGCAGCATATATTTCTTTAGTGTCTTACACTGAGGAGCAAAGGGCCTGCATTTCATAGCCCAAGCAAAAGTAGGCCTAAAAAGACTGATGAGGGCATTTTCAGGATATTGCCAGAGAGAACAGATGGCCGTGAATTACAAGAAAACCAAAGTCATGATTTTCTCAAGAAACTATAGGGCCCATAGATGGCGCATGGACAACCAGCTAATTGAACAGGTCAAAGTTTTCAATTATCTTGGCCTTATTTTCCATGGGGAGCACACCAGAAATGTGCAAAAGAAAAAGCATCCCAAAGCACCAAAATTCTGACACACCTTTTCTACACAAAAGGTGGTAAACATGTACCATTAGTCCTGGAAGTGTTCCAACTAAACCACTAGCACAGTTGTTATATGGGGCTCAGATTTGAACAAGCACTCACCTTGGATCTATGGAGGCTGTCCAATCAAAGTTCTTAAGGCAAATTTTCTCTGCACCACCGAGTCCCAAACGCATCATTGTGCCTAGAGGCTAATCTCCCCTCGGTAGAATTATGGATCTCGCATAAGACACTTAGCTATTAGCTTCGCCCCCCTGTCTAATATCCCTAGTGCTGCAAGATTGTCACAAGAGCACTTGGACTAAAATTGTCTATCAAAAACTTCACTCTTGTGGTTTATCACCACAACAGCTACTTACTTTGGGTTTTAGTAAAGCAAACAGTCTAATTTGTCAGTGCCTAAATGATGTCGAGCGTCAGAAAAACTTGGCCACAATAAGGAATTTTTTTCCCCATGGTATGACTATTTTCCACCGTCCCATTTTGACTCTCTGGCACCCTATCTGCATAACCTAGCAATTCTAAAATGTAGATCCGCTTTTACTCTTGCTTCCACATGTAAAACGCTTAGGTCCCTGTGGAGATGGCAGTACCGAATCGGTGGCGCATGCCCTTCTGGCTTGCACTCTTTATAAAGACTTGAGGAATGAGGTTATCACCCCTCTTTTATTGTCCATCCCGGGTTGCCTAACCACTGCCACAGTGTCCTTTCTCTTGGCAGATCAAGATGAGCAGGGGACAGCAAAGGTTGCAAGGTTTTTAGCTGGGGCAATTAGAATAAGATCCGCTATTTGACTGTTGATTCAGATATTTTATATAATTGACTTTTTATTTCTATTCTTTGTATATCATATTGTTGTTTTTTTGCTATGGCTGATGGCTGACACAAATAAAGATTCATTCATTCATAGTTGAAAAGGTGGAGGGATGGGTGTACTGGGCTCACCACAAGCCCTTGATTTAAAGTAACCTTTTCTGATCAGGCCTCTGTTCCCTAAATGAGGCAAAAAGGGAGGAGGAGTGTTCAGACGGCATTTCTTGTGGCCAGATTCTACTTAAAGAAGGACAATATCCCAGATGCATGGAGAACTTACCTGTTTCCTTAATATCTATGGTAACATCTAGTGTCCCTGTGTGTGCACAGTATATGGGATTAGACCTCAATAGCCACCATAAATCCACAAAGCTGGTGATTGTCCTCAGAGTAAAAGATTTTAGGTGGTCAGTTAATGGAGGACCACTCACTGCCTTGGAGTCAAGAAGGATACTGTAGGTTGCTTACAAGCAGCATGGATGTCTGTGAAATAAGACCCAATCTTTTCTGTTGCAGGCTTGATCATTCCCGCAAATTGTGTGTCTCCCCTTGTAAACCTACTTTCGACATCAGACCAGTCACAACAGCTTGCAGTGCAGCAGCAACAAATATGGCAACAGCATCACCCACAGAGCATTACCAACTTCAACAATGCATAAGAAAAGAGAGTCTTTGGTATTTGGCTGTACAAGCGTATCATTGCATTTAAAAAAAAAATATCAGGGACAGATTCCAAAGAAATAACTTTCAGTTCCATCATGCTCTCTTAGAACTGTGCAGAAGAGGAGAGACACCTGAAGGGTGGTCAAACTGAAAGCCAAACATTGTTTCACAGTGGTCCATGTGTCCTTTTTTACCCCCCCCCCAACTGCTCTTTATAGAGCTGCTTCTTTTTACAAAAAAATGTTTGTCCTACTTAAGCTACAAACCATGACTTTTTTTTTTAAGAGGCTTGAAAATTCCCAACCAACCTATCCATTCACCTTGTCATACAGTGCTCAGGGTTTAATGCAGTACATCGGTGCCATTGCTGCGGGAGAGGTCCTCAGATGCATGTATTTTGAGTTCATATTATAGAGATGATATATATAATGGTGGCAACACAGGTCTCAATAAAAAAAGTACATTTATTTAAAAAGCAGCATGAAAATTTAAAGGTTTGCAAACCACACATTCAAGTTTGTTCCCCATTTTTGTTTGGGCTGTGCATGTCTTTGGATTAGGCATGAGCAGGATCTACACAAAAAGTCAACATGGAAAAGGAAGAAAGAGACAATCTCAGTACAGCATTGAGGATTGCATTTTAAGAAAAAGGCCCAGCGATTGCATTTTCTGGCTTTCTTCTAGAGGTTATATATTTGAATCTGCAACATGTTTGTGTGTGTGTGTGTGCGCGCGCGCGTGTGTGTGATGAAAACATCTTAAATTTTTAAAGTTCCTTTTTTAAATGTGTTAATGGTGTTCCTAATTGTGTGCTGCAAGAATGGCTTTAAAAAAGCCTGATTTATTTTCTTTTTTCTTTCCTTCTCAAATGTTTCCTTTATCCAGTGAGGTTTTTAGGAAACACAAGTGCAAATTTACTTCCATTTCACATTACAGCCCTTTAAAAAAAGTTTTTGTTTTTTGTTACTCAATACTTGAGCTGTAAATTAGACATGGGGGGGAGGGGGGCAGCAGCACGTGAGGGTTCCGATGTGTATGCTGGGTTGATTTTTCCCCCCGTTTCCCCGTCACTTGAATACTTTTGTTTATGTTGTAAGACATTGTAGAGTTTATCCTGGAGCTGTTTAAAATTGTAAATGTACAAAATGTGAATAGTCACTTATCTAAAAATATGGGTAAGTTTTGTTTTGCCTATAATAGTAGATGTTTATAAAGAAAGTGAAGGACAATGTTTGTCATTTTTCTTCTTGCTTGCACAGGTTGCACTATTGAAAAATTGAGATTGTATAAACCTGTCCACAAAACTACAAGATACCAAAATCTTGTAGGTGTCAAATAAATAAAAAAGCTATTGTTCTAACAAGCAATGAGTCCTGTGTTTTTCATCAGTTGTCACAATTCTCAGAACATTTTAGTTATTCAGTCATGGATTAAGTTCACACCAGAAGGGAGCAGGTGGCGCTGTGGTCTAAACCACAGAGCCTCGGGTTTGCCGATCGGCGGTCTCGATCGGTGGTTCAAGTCACGTGACGGGGTGAGCTCCCATTGCTCTGTCCCAGTTCCTGCCAACCTAGCAGTTCAAAAGCATACCACCGTGAGTAGATAAACAAGTACTGTAGCAGCAGGAAGGTTTCCGTGTGCCCTGTGTGGTGTAATGGTTAAGAGCGGTAGACTCTTAATCTGGTGAACCGGGTTCGCTTCCCTGCTCTTCCACATGCAGCTGCTGGGTGACCTTGGGCTTGCTAGTCACACTTCTCTGAAGTCTCTCAGCCCCACCCACCTCACAGGGTGTCTGTTTCGGGGGAGGAAGGGAAAGGAGATTGTGAACCGCTTTGAGACTCCTTCAGGTAGTGATAAAGCGGGATATCAAATCCAAACTCTTCTTCTCTGGTTTCTGTCACGGTGTTCGTTTGTGCTAGAAGCAGTTTAGTCGCATGACCCAGAAAGCTGTCTGCGGACAAACACCGGCTCCCTCAGCCTGAAGCGAGATGAGCGCCACACCCCATGGTCGCCTTAACCATCCAGGGGTCCTTTACCATTTTTTTTTTAACCAAAGTTCACACCACTAATTCCCAAACACTGCCTGGATTCATGAGCATGTCTCAATTACTCAGGATTAAACAATTGAAGGCACTTGTGCATGCAAAGTGGGAGGTGGCCAGCTGTCACTGATTTACCACAGTACTGTACTTGCCTCTTTTCCATTAAGCTGCATCAGGTGTTGAATCAACAATTGAATTTTTTTTTTTTTTTTAAAAAGGGGGGGTAAAGGACCCCTGGACAGTTAAGTCCAGTCAAAGGTGACTGAGGTTGCGGTGCTCATCTCACTTTCAGGCTGAGGGAGCCGTTTGTCCACAGAGAGCTTTCCGGGTCATGTGGCCAGCAGGACTAAATCGCTTCTGGTGCAACGGGACATCGTGACGGAAACCAGAGTGCACGGAAACGCCATTTACCTTCCCACTGCAGCAGTACCTGTTTATCTACTTGCACTGGCATGCTTTTGAACTGCTAGGTTGGCAGGAGCTGGGACACAGCAACGGAAGCTCACCCCGTTGCGGGGATTTGAACGACCAACCTCCCGATCAGCAAGCCCAAGAGGCTCAGTGGTTTGGACCACAGCACCACCCTCGTCCCTTTACAGCTGAATTAACCACTCCTGGAGTCCCTGCTCTGGGCTTGCCTCATAACAACCAGGAGGTATGTTCAAATCAGTGGTGACTCCAGTAGAAGTGGTGGGATCTAAGGAAGGTTCTAATTCCAAAAAGTGAATCTTGTTCCGGTGGGAGTGAAATTACCGGTAGTCTCAATTTAAAGTGTGTGCCTTCACTTACTGAATTTGCGAAATGCTTGTTCACTTGTTCAATTTACACCCTACCTTTGGTTCCTAGAGTGATTTACACAAACTTATTAAATAAAACCAAAGTTGCATGGTCAAAAAGGACGTTGGCTTTTGTCACTCACGGCTGCAAAGCACAGATGGGGGACTTCTGGCCTTCCAGATGTTGAGCTACAGTTCCCCTGATCCCTGACAATTGATCATTTTGGTTGGGGGTGATAGGAAGGTTCAAACCCAGCTGTAAAGTTTTGCTCCCTCCCATTCATTTATTAGCAATCTGCTCCTTTTAATGGACCTACTTGTGTTTTGCCAGAAGGTGCCGCTGAAGCCCTGCAAAGCTGGACAAAGGCTACAGCAAAAGCTAGCAAGGCACACAGAGCATTGCACTGCTTTACATGGACAAAAGCAGAGGGCCTATTTCCAGTTCAGATACTGCTTTCATGAAACAAGTTGCATTCTGATTCTGAATTGGGGCTGCAGAGGCTGTGTTCAAATGCACCTCGCCCAGGAATCTGAGCTCTTTGCTGAACCCTTCTTGAATGCTGAAGAACTTCACAAGATGGTGGGATGAGAGAGGGAAATCCAAACAGAATTTAAGAGAGGCATATGCTGTCAAGGATCAGCATCTAGGATTGAGATACTTCTCGGGTAGGAATTGTGGCTGGACTCCCAGCTCACGAGTCCCAGCTGGAATGGCCCAGTGGCCAGGGATGATGGAAACGGTAGTCCCAGCAGCACCTGAAGGCCACATGTCCCCACCCTGTGATAGCCCTGGTTCGGAACCTCCCCAGGAGGTTCATTCAGCTTCTTCCCTCCTGTTGTCTTGGCGACAGCTGAAAATTACTTTTTTGTGGGGAGGGCTTTGTTTCATAGACTTTTGCTGCTTTTCCTGGTTTACTGTGTTGATTCTTCTGGTTTAATATAAAATGATTCATTTGCCTGTTTTTTAGTGGGGTTTTTAGTTTCAGTTTGTTCAACTGCTATAACGTTTTACAAAGAGCAACATGCATGTATTTTAAAATATACTCCTGTCTACAATTTAATTTAAGCTTACTTGGACAGTGTTTTGAGTGAAAGGGGAATAGAAATGTAAGATTTTAAATTAAAATAAAGTCTTTGTTAACACATAGCAAGAGATTGGCTAAGGGTGCCTTGGAATAAATTCCCAAATGGGTTGTCGCTGTCTTGAACTGTGCAACCCTGAAAAGGTGGGGATGAGACTGGCAGCGGCATAATTTGTAACTTTCTGTGTGGGTGTCTGAGAAATAGCCCCTTATGGCTACAATGCTTAATTTTGTGCTCTTCCCCTGGTGCCCCCCCCCTGATTTTCTATTAATTGAGTTGTCTGTCCACTCAGCTTCTGGTGTCTAAATTTATTTATTGTCGAGAGTAGACAATACTTTGCCAACATGGCGCTCTCATGTTTTGGACTACCACTCCCATCAAATATCACACTCTCAGATGAAAGTAAGGACATTCTGACCCTCCTTAATTCCCCATTTGTGTGTGTGTGTGTGTGTGTGTGTCCCTCACAGAGCATTTCCTGTCAGTAGAGGGCGATTGCCACCAGCACTACACCAACGGGATACCATCATGCTGAGAAAACCGCTTAATCCCGATTTTATTTTATTCTTTGGTAGATTTACAAAAAGAAAAACACACCATAAATAAATTTTGGAAAGGGCCAAGATTGGACACAGGTGCACAAAGCATTTTTTAAAGAAACCAAGCCTTCTTGCCCTCTGTTCTTCTTCCCCTTTCTTCCTGCCCAGGGTGGCCCTGCCTTCTAAGAGCCAGTGTGTCATGTGGGGCTGGGTCTCAGTGACAGTGGCTGCCTCTCCTCCTCCTCGCAAAGGGGTGCTCCCTCACATTCACAGTTTGGGATGGCTCATCCTTTCCCCCTGAGCTCAGCGCCAGCAGCACTGGCAGGGGGAATCGGGACGTTCTAGGTTCAAATCAGAAGCCAGGCCGGGTTTTCATTTGTGGTTGGCTGTGGTGGTCCTTGGTTTCCTGTGTGAGTGGGGTCTCACCACCAAAGGAGCACAAGTGAACAACAGAGAATCTGCACAAATAACGCTGACACCAAATCCTACATATATTCAGTAAAATAGAAACATCGTCACCCTACCCCACCCATCTCCCCATCCCGCTCACCTCTTTACCCCTTTTTCTTCCTAATATCTCAACAAATGAAATTGATTTGTAAAAATGTTACATGGAAAAAATACAAGAGAGACATTACACTACCTTTGTAAATCAAGAAAATCTTTAATAAAAAATACTATAAAAAGAAGCCTGATGCATTAAACATATACATGTGGTAAAAAATAAAAATCAGAAGCTAGGATTGCTTTTGTAATTCCAGCACTGGAAAATTGGGACACTTGGGGAATATGAAATATGCAGAGGCCATGTTGGTTAAGACTGTTTTAGGGACAAAAAAGGAAGGGGAAAGTTTAAAGAAGGTGTGCAATGCACTAGGAAACTTCCTGTTTTGGATAGTAGACGCCTCCTCTGTGATTCAGTACTTTGCAAGGATTATAGGAATTGCTGCAACATAATGATTTGCAAAGATTTGATGCCAATTGTTTTGACAATCCCAGCATCAAAACAGCTTTTTAAATGTAAGCTGGGTTGTTTAGAACATGATTTGTGGGTGTGTTTCTGGCCTACAGTGGCCTTTGTCCCAGACATCCAGAATGGCTGATGAGAATTGAGAGAGTCCAATCTCTGGCCTACAGCTTTAAAGCTTACGCCAGTGGTGTCCAAACTTTTTTCAAAGAGGGCCAGATTTGATGAAGTGAAGAGCCGTGGGGCCGACCAAAGGGCCAACCAAAGTTGTTGAGCTATTTTTAGGATTGAAGTAAACTGCTGCAGGGGCCGGATTAGGCCCCCTGAATGAACTCTAGACGTGCCCTTTTTAAGCATTTCACTAAATATCTATTTACCTAGAAGACTATACCAGCTCTGTAGTTGCACTTTTGGACGTCCTTCTTCTAAGGTGCAGCACCAAATGGCACTCCGCACAACACACACCTGTCCTACACAATCAAGGTGTATAGTACCCAAGGCCAAGCAATGTATTTTGGCACCCGAGGAGGAAAATCCCACAAGGAAAGCTACAGCAACCAATAATTTTGCTGCCTTCAACATCACCTTCAACATCACAAATCAACAGTTTTTGAGGCACTCTGTAAGTATCTTTACAGGTCAATAATGTGTGTTTTACAAACCACTCAAAAGAAAGTGTGCACCCACTTTCCAACTCCCAATTTTCAGGAAACCTCCAAGCCTGTTTATCTTTTGTTCATATTAAGTTCTCTGGCATGGCTTTTGTCAGAATCCTTTAGAATTAAGAGTTCAGCAGAGAGACTCAGTATTTTGTAGTATGCATCTCTTAATTTAACTTTATGTCAATCAGGAATTTCCAAACTCTGTGCCTTGAGAAGCAAGAGAGTTTGATTCAAATCTAGTTTGATTCAAAGTATTACAGAAGGGCCACCTAAAAAAATTGTTTTACAAACTGCCCCTCCTATAGCCAAAATAAACACCAGTGTCTCTCTCTCTCTCCCCTATGCTAGAAAGGCTGGAGAGAGAGAGAGAGAGAGAGAGAGAGAGAGAGAGAGAGAGAGAGAGAGAGAGAGAGAGATGTTTTCATGCCTGGTGGAGTTGCACATCGGTGTACTCCTTTGGGGAAAGGAGCAATGTCTCACCCAACTCAGCTCTTGCCTTGTTATCATTAGACCCAAATTCAAACAATATCCTAAATGCAGAGACTTACTATCAAGCTGTCTCATGGTTTGACAAAGAATGCCATCATGAGAAATCGCTTCTGAGACAAGCATTTCAACTATTCCAATCCAGGAAGAACCCGAGCCATTTAAAAGAATACCCAATATGAAAAAAACCACCTTTCAGAGCTCTTCCATAATAAAAATAAATCTTTCTACGAAGGCCGTTGGCATCATCTGCTCAGGGCAATTCAAGCAAGGACAGCAAGGAATTCTGGAGGATAGATTCTGGTGCCCTGCAAGATGATAGCAACCAAACAATCACCATAATTCCTGCCTCTAACTGGTTCAGTCACTATTCTGCAATATTTATAGTGCCAATAGTGCAATATTTATCAGCTATACAAAATGGACCCAGTTATGTACATCTTCCAGACTGGACCCCAGTGGAATGGGGTGAAACACTCTCAATAATCAGTAAGTTAAGATCAAATAAATCCGCAGGACCAGACGGGATCCCTGGTGAACTTTTTAAACACAATTAGGATTGGTGGGCCCCTCTATTAGCCAACTTATTTACTTTAATTGACAAATTCAGGATAATACCAGATGTTTGGCTAAACTCCATCATAACTCCTATATTCAAAAAAGGTGACCCGAATCTGCCTGAGAATTACTGTCCAATAAGTCTCCTATCAAACCTTGGCAAGATGTATGCCTGACATTTGGAAAAGAAATTGAAGGACTTTCTCAAAGTCATCAAATTGTCAAATGGAGACTAGATAATCACCCCATTGACCAGTTACAATATTTCAAATACCTAGGGATATTCTACCAGTCAAATTTAAACTGGACAACACAGAGATGCCGAATGGTCATCCAAGCAAAATGCACCACATCTTCCTCAGAGGCAACCAGATGTCCCTGCTGCAAAAAATATTTTTAATGCCAAGGTCCTTTCTCAGTTATTGTACAGCATTCCAATTTGGATACAAGCATTTAATAGAGAAGTTGAACAAATTCAAGCGACTTTTCTTCATAAGATCCTTGGTGCCCCTAAATGCATGAGTTACTTAACCTTATGTGTTGAAACTGGTCAGCGTCTGATGGAAACCAAAGCATGGCTGACTACAATCAAGGCCTGGCTGAAAGTCCACTTCAGAACAACATCTAACTCCTTCTTAACCTCTATGCTTGAAGATCGCATTTCATCTAGATGATACAGAGCAATTCAAGATAAAATTTCTAGTTTGGGCATTGCTCTCAAGAGCCTTGAAGCATGTGATGAAAGTTACATTATTCCAAATAATCAAGCAGCGGCTCTATAGTACGACCACGAAAGGCAGCGTTAGGTATCACAACACCCTATGGAACATGTGCCAAATATCTAAAGGATCTACTACTCCCCTCCCATCGAAGAGCCTTTATGCTCACGAGATTAAATGCTTTCCCTTCTGCAGTGACCAAAGGCACATTCTCGCATACTCCATATCAAGCCCGTTTGTGTGCCTGCAACCAAGGAGTACCTGATTCAATGGACCACATTCTCTTAGATTGCTCTTTACACAGCAGACCTCGCCAACTGATGCTGAGCAAAATGTTGGACTTCCAGCCTATAACTCCAAGAAGTCAAATGAGGTTTCTCCTGGCAGATTGGGACAAAGATTTCACTGCTTTAGTAGCCTCCTTTTTAGCCACAATCTTACCCAAAAGGTTTCTTAACGATTCATCCTTTTGGGGAACAGACAGGGCGAAGCAGATTATCTAAGTGCACACGATCACAGTGTGACCTTATGACCCTCTACAACTTCGCCCTTGTCCTTTTAATTATCCCAGTGACTTGAAATGTTTTATACTGTGATGCCAATAAAGGTATTTGATGTGAACAATAGCCTGATATTGGAAACAGTCCATAGAAATCCCCATTGAAGTTTGCTTAAATAGTATTTGGAATGTGGCTCTACCAGGATGCCTTACTCACCACAGAAGGGTAATTAAAGGCACTTCATGGATGAAAGGAAGGATGCCAGACTTCCTTTCTTTTCCTTTATAAATGAGACGGAAAATACCGGTACTTTAATTCCACCATCATCAACACAAGAATCTCTGTGGAGAGGCTACTTGAATACTGTACATAAATAAATGTATTGCTTGTGTACTATGTACTGCATATGAAACTTAATAAGAATGTACCATTGGGCAAGCTACTGTACTTACAGGTTGTTCTTGTATTTAAATGAAAAACAATAAAAAAATTATTGGGGGAGGGGTGAAAGTGGCATTGTTGCTTCAGATTTCTAGATTGTGGAAAGAAGGGTGAGTGAGGACACCCTTTGACCCTCTTGCTTGCTTGACCAATATTGTGATTTTATTGCCTTATATGTGCTGGTTGAGAACCATAACAATCATCAATCAATCAATCATTGCCTTATATTGTTCCACTTGCTGATTAGTTTATGACTTTTTGTACTCTGTTGTACATGTTGTTATAAAATGCTGTTCACTATTTCAGGGGCCTTTGAGGTTCCAATGTGGTATGTAAATAAAATGCAATAATAATGAGTAATAAATCTGCCCTTGAATAAGATTCCCGATATAGAAAGAGTAGGTTTTAGAAAAAGGGGGGAAATGATAAATTGGGGTGCCTTCTAACACACTTAAAAGTTAATTATTTTAAATATAAATACAAATACTGCTGATGGCAGGTGCTTTCTGAAGAGTTTTCCCTTCATCTTGGAACTGCCACTACTAAGATGTTGCCTGCTCTTTTTAAAAACAAAGCTCTTTTTAAAAACAAAAGTTTTTTCCTCTTCAAAACTATAATATTAAGCTACCCCCTAACTTTCAAGATCTTTGTAGGCCCTGCTCTCGGTGTCCCTGTCAAATAAAGCAAGGGAGCTAATCACCAGGGGGAAAGGTCTTTTTGGTAGTGGCACCCCAGCTACAAAACGGCTTCCCTGCCACCATCCTCGTTGTCTTTTCTGTGCTAGGTGAAGATCTTTAAATAACTTACACAGTCTGGGCGTGTTTTATTTTTTGGAGGGGTGGGGTTGAGTAGCTGTTGTCTTTTGCTGCATGCAAATGTGAGGGATCCTATTTCCCCCTCCCTCAATACTTCCCCAACATAGACACTCCCTAGGTTTCACTGACAACTAGGATGAATCCTTCAGTGTTCATACCTCTTGCCACCTATGGGATCTCCCTACCAGGGTTCCCAACTACTGCAGTTTGCCTTCCCTTTAGGCAGATAAGTGGCACACTTGGCTTCACTGTCCAGCCCTCTGTATGACAGGAGAATAAGCAAACAGTTTCCTCTTCCACAGGAAAGCTTTGTTCTCTCCTCTTAGTCACACCTCTTAAGGTACTGATACACTGCCAGAGTCAACGAACGTTTAAGCACATTTAACTTTATTAGGTAACTTGAAAACATGGATGTCTCGGGTTATTACTGGTACAAAGCTTCTTCTCATGTAATTCAGCTTTGTTATAATATTTCCTGCTTTTGATTTTATGGGGTAGGGGGGAATTGTATTTAATTTTAAAAAATAAATTCTTTATTTTCAGGTGCCCCAAGAACTTTGTTACTGATTGGCATACAACTATGGCAGATAATGAGTCATATGAAAATATATGTAAATTTAATTAATATTTATTTGATTAAATGACAGGACATTTCTGTGATCTGCTGTCAAGCCTACTTGAAAAAGCTATAAAAATGCTAAATATCATTATCATTTGGGTTGTCATCCAAAACGTTGGTTGATTGCTCAATTAATTACTGGTAAGCCTGCACTAACATGCATATTAGAAAAAACGTGATCGCGTTATTCTGGGGCTCTGTCATCTGCACTGGTTTCCAGTCCAATTTTGGGCCCCATTCAAATTGCTGGTTTTAACCATTAAAGCCATAAGCCAGGGTGGAGAACCTTCTCAGCTGTTGGTCACATTCCCTCATGGACAGCCTTCCGGGGCTACCTGTTCCTCTGTTGGGGCAGTGCCCTCAGGCCCTCTCCAGAACAGGTGACCCACTGAATTCCTGGGCTTGGGAGCCATCAGCCCACAGCATCTTGTCAGGATTTACCTCCAGTTTGTTTGTCATTGTGTGGCCCATTACTGCCTTCAGAGATTAAGTAGCCTCACCTGATTCCAATGAAAAGGAGAAACAGCTGGGTGTCACTTCCAAAAATCTTTGTATAGATGTTGGAGAGCAAGATGGACCCCTACTGGACCCCATGGGACAACTGCCAAGGAGTTGAGTAGAAGTCAAACTCTCAATCTGTACAGCGGTTGAGGAAGATACATGCTCAATGGTATGAAACCCCACTGCGAGAGCAAGGAGAATCAGTGTGGAGTCCCACTCTCCCTGCCTTCCCACTGCAAGTCATCTATCAGGGTTACCAAAACTGTTTCATCAACAAACCCACATCTGAAGCTAGACTGAAATGGGGTCAAGGACAACCAGCTTCTGCCAAGCCGAACAGAAGCTACCTGCCCCCACCCTCTCAAGGACCTTGCCACAAACAAGATATTAAATATTTAAGACTTGGTCATGTTTTGCGTTAATTATATATATTAATTTCCATATTAATTTCTGGTATTGATTGATAAATTTACAAATAGATGACCCAACATGTGAGAAAATAAAAACTATGAGAAAATAAAACTATAAAACAGAGAGGTTCTGAAAGCGAATGAAAGTAACATAAAAAGCAAAGGATTTTTTTAAAAAAATGCAAAGGATTTGGTACCATCCACACAAGTAGCACATGACATTTTTATTTATAGCCTGCTGTGTTTATTTTTTTATCTTTAAAGCCTTTCCTGTATCCTAAATTATGGTTGCATTTATTTATTTTAAATTGTTGCAAATACTGATTTTTTTTTTTGTAGTGGTGAGGAGATTAAACAACCAAGTAGTATGTAAACGTTTTTCAACCGTTCCATGCCCACCCTTTAGTTTCTCTTCCTATGCTCCCTAATTTTTTGAAATATCCCTCCAAGAATGGCTGCATCTGAAAACTTCTTTCCAAAATTTTTGTTTTTAAAACTCTGAAAACTTATTTTAAGGGGGTAAAAAAAATGATGATGATGATAAAGCTTTCACCTCTCTAGGCAGTAGCTGGAATTAATTTCTCCCAATAATAAAGGGGGGAGGGAAATCTTTTACGTTTTGTGCAAGGGATTCCGGAACTCCCTGTGCTGAGGTTAAACTTTTCCCTCCTCCCCCTCCTCTCCCCTCACCGGCTTTCAGTCCTCTCTTTTGCCCCCCCCCTCCTCTTCCCGCCGCCCTTCTCTTCTTCTTCCTCCTCCTCCTGATGTATGGATGATATCCTGCGTTGCAAAAGAGCGAGCGGCAATCTGTGTACATATAGATGTATCTCTATCCATATGTGACGCGGCCATATTTGCGGCGTGCGCTTGTCTCTCGCAGTAAACAACCCCCAAAGTCTCGGGGAAGACAGACAGACCGACGGACAGGCAGACGGAGCCCGAGAGAGCCGCGTCGTGGAATTTCAGGACATTTCGCCGCCTCCTTTCGCCGATGTCGCTGCTGCTGCTCGGCATGTCTTACAAGCCAAACTTGACCGCGCACATCGCGGCGGCGGCGGCGGCGGCTCCCATCAGCCAAGGTAAGGCGCAAACTCTGCCGGTCCCTCTCCGGAGGCTTCTTAGCATGGCTGCTTAAGCGCACGGAATATCGCTATTTTGCATTGGTTCGCCTTTTGCAAGAGGAGGCGGCGGCGGGGGGGGGGGAGCCCCGGGAGCCCCTCTCGCCCCGGAGGCGAAGGCAAGCGCTGCGCTGCGCCCTGGCTACCTGGGCGAGCCCCGCCGCTCGGAGACGGGCTCTTCGCCTTGCTCCCGCTCGCTCCGCTTCCCCACTCAGGTCAGATCCGCGGAGCTGATTCATCTCCGCCATTATGTACTTTTTTTTTTTGGCGCCGGCGGGGGGGGGGCACACCCGAGCGGGTGCAAAGTTTGGCTCGGCGGCCAAGCCCCCCTTCCCTAGGGCAGCTCGGCGAGGCTGTGCGCCCCAGGAAGCCGGCAGCGGCGGCAGCGGCGCCTGGGCGAGGGTGGCCCTGGGGGCTTGGCGGAGGGGCCGGGAGGTGGCGGGGGGGGGAGGGGATCAAGGAGCGGCGGGTGGAGGATCGGTCCTGACGCCTTCTCCCCCCCCCCCCACCTTCCCCTCCATGATCGCCTCCCTAGAGCGGCTGATTGATTCGGATCAAGGAAGGAAGCGAGGCGCGCCTCGGCGAGGGCCGCTGCTGGTGACTGGGCGCAAGTGCGCGAGGAGCCGGCGGGGAGGAGGGAGGGGTGCTGCCAAGAGGTGCGGGGGTTCAGGGGAGCCGACCACGTGGATGCGCCCTGCAAATTATATTGTTTTTTATTTATTTATTGCTTATCTATATATATACCCCACCTTTTCCTCCAAGGAGCTCAGGGTCCTCCGCCAGCTCTCCGCGTTTAACTTCCACAACAACCCTGGGAGGTAGGTTAGCCTGTGGTTGCCCCCCAAGGGTCGCACCCAGTGAGCTTCTTTGTGGCTGAGTGGGGTGGAGGGGGGATTCACACCGTGGCCTCTCCCAGGCCCTAGTCGACACTAACCACTACCACACTGGCTCTGATCTCATGCACCTTCCAGAAGATGAGAACCTGGGCATGCCTGGACTTTGGAAGCGGCCTTATTGCAAATCACTGTGTCTTCTGAGCGGCAGTGACTGCAGGCTGTTGGGTAGGGAATAATTTTCTCCCCATCAGCTGGTACCTGAGAGCCTCTTAACTGGAGGTGTGGCAGGTGGGACCTGGGAGCTGCACGCAAAACGTTTGCTGTAACCCAGGGTTCCCCCAACTGTGGTCAGCAAGCTTCATTCAGAGAGGGTGCAGTGTGCCCATGGATTTGTGATTTAAGAGCATATTATTATTATTATTATTATTAATTGCATTTCATTGTGTTACAATCTGAATTGCTAGGGCAGGCCAGAAAAGCATTAAGTAGTCCACCAAGGCTGTCAGCAGTTTTCAAGTGGTCTCTTTAGCAGAAAAGTTTGGGAACTGGTGCTCTGACGCACCTTGAGAGTGGCATGCTGCAAGGCAGGCTCACTGCTTGTTGAGTGTCCCATTCAAGAGACCTGTGCATCTGACTGATGGGCATTGTCCCAGGTGAAACTTCATTGTCACCAATATCTACTTCAGCACCACGTTCTCACATCCAGCTGCCTGTTGTGACCAAGTGATGTTCATGGATGTGGAAACTGCCCCTTTACTGTTTAGAAAAGTTGGGTGTTTTGCCCTTACTCTTCTTATCAGTTAAACCTGTCATCTATGTGAAGAGAGAGTCTGGGTTGTTTTCAGTGTTAGTCATACTCATAGTAGTCCCATTGAAATTAGTAAACATGACTAAGGTCCATTAATTTCACTGGGTCCACTTTTGAGTAGAATTTCATTGGAGAAAACCCTGTGTTTCACTTTCACTTTTGTTTCTACTGTTTTACTTAATTTTGCCTTTCTCTTCCACATCTTCCTATTCCGCCAAAAAAAAAAAGTTTCCTTCAGTTTAACTTTGCCTCTTGCGAACTGCAGAAAACTCTCTCTCTCTCTCTGTGTTTTACAATAGTTACATCCAGTGCTATTTTTCTAGAAAAAGAGGTGCTGGAGCTCACCTCATTCTCTTAAATGGTAATGGCAACCACCTGAGAGGTGCTGGAAGTTATGGCTGAAAAAAAGCCCTGCTTATATACCACTTGAATAAAACACACAACATGCTCAGAGGCACCCTGATCTTTGTTCTTAAACTATATGTCTTTTACACATGGCTCTGGTTTATTGATCTTGAGTTTCCAGCAAAATACAAGGTAAATTCAGCAGGCCTAAAATTTTCTGACTCCTGGTTTAGCATACTTACAGTCCTGAAAGACTCTCACAGCAGCTTTTCCAAAGATCCTCACACTAAAAATTGCATTTGAGGCTGCTATTGGGAACAGAAATAGTGTGGTGTCTCTATGGCTTATTAATATGGGATTTTCTTGATTGTCCTCCAGCCTCTGCCTACTAGGCAACAGAGCCCATTGAAGTCCTTTGAGGCAAGGGGGGCAGCTGAGCTGTGGAAGCTGCTTCATCAGGGCAAATGGGTCACTGCCCCACCAGCCTCGTGTCTCCCTGCAGTTTGGCCCCCCCCATCTTCTTAGAATCATAGAATTGTATAGTTGGGAGGGTCCACTGCCGGTCAGCTTCCTCACAGGGGAAGAAGGTGGACAGAAACCTAGAATGAGTTGGCTCTGCCCCTCCTTGGCTGTGGCTTCACCCCCCCCCCCCGGCCTTCTACGCTACTGGTCCCAGGGGTGGGGGAAGTGTATGCAAAGTTGCTACGGGGGACTTATTGATGGACAATTTCCATTTGCCTCCATTTCCTGGCTGCTACCTGAGAGTCTTGTAATTGGAGAGGCTGAGGATTGGGCCTGGGGCCTTCTGTACGGAAAGCCTGTTCTCTGCCATGGAGCCAGGGTCCCCTCGCCTGGACTGGCTGTGCTCTCCGCTGCACACAGCTCAGCCCTCTGCACGTTGACTCAGGAGCAAGTTCCGCTGTGCAGGCAAAACCAGGCAAGTTCAGCAGAGTTACTAATATAACCAGATCCCCTGTCGGATGCAGATTTTTGTGACTGAAAGAGGACCCTGAGAATGAATATCTGCCCCAATCTGCCATTTGGGATTTCCTCTGTAGCTTCTCTCCAAGGGTAAATTGGTCTGGCGTTCCTACAACTCTGAGGCAAATTAGGATCGGAGAGAGTGGTGGGCCTCTGACACTCAGTGAGCTTTACGGCTGAGTTGGCATCTGAGTCACATTCCCCTTAAATCTGAGTCCACTATTCCATCTCTCTTTCCAAAGCAAGCAGAATCGCTTTTTGAAGCATGTCCTTGAAGGCACGTGTGGAGAACCTTTGGCCCTCCCGGTGTTGCTACAGCTCCCACCATCCCTGGCCATTGCCCATGCTTGCTGGGGCTGATGGGACTTGTAGTTCACCAGCGACTGGAGGGCCAAACGTTCCCAATAGGCCATGGGCCACTTTCAGTGCCACAACCTGCCCACTTGCCCACCTTGTCACTGCGGCCCACAGCTTTTTGGCTGGAGCAGGGCTAGCACCAGCAACTCCTTCCATGCTGAGGAAGGGTGGTCAAGAGACAGAGAGGCTTAGGGGGAGACTGAGGGGAAAGGGCCAGAGGAGGTGTTGAAGGAAATTAGAAAGTGAGAGAAAAGAGAAAATACTAGTATATAATAATAATAATAATAATAATAATAATAATAATAATAATAATAATAATAATCCACCTTGGCTGTTATCTACCTGCCCTTGGCCTGAAGGTCCCAGGGTGGGTCTCAGCAATTTAAGATATAACATCAAAAACAGTTTAGAACAACTTGCAATCACAAGGATAGGACGGAGTCAAATAAATAAGGAATTTAAAAGGGAACAAGAGGGGGGAACTCGATAATACCTGTAGAAGAAATGAATGAATGGAAAAGGTGAGGAAGGAGGAGAGACTGACAGTTTTTTTTGAAGAGGAGGGGATAACTTACAAGTTGAGTGTGAAAGGAAAATGGGAGAAGTAATTATAGGACAAGGGTAAAAAATACGCTGAGAGGCTTGGGGTGGGTGTGAAGGGGAAGATATACTGTAAAAGAAAAGTCGCTGGCTCAGAAAAAATCTGCTCAAAACTGTGGTTGGGTTGTCACAGTAGCTCCAAAGCAAATGTTTTTGAAGAAAAAGCAGTGGCAAAGAATTTACCAATTTCCGAAGATGGATTGGGTATCAGTAGAAAATTCTATCGGTAGTCGCCGATTATGCCAAGCGCTGCCCTCCATGTGCCAGCATCTTGTGACTGCTGTTTTTAGCTCCCTTAAGTGGGCCCTGCGGGTAGAAAGTTTGCAGACCCCTCTGTTTCAAGGCTTTAGCTGTCCTGTAATAAGGTATTATTGAAATTAATAATTGGGAGGAGCTATTGTTGTAGCAGAAACTTGAGAGTTTGGTTTCTTAAAGCAAATGCTGCCGATTAAAGAGTTGTTTGAACACATTTGAAAATTAATTTGTAGTTCTCTCTCTTTCTCTCACTCTGTGTGTCTATTTTGAAAAGTTGTTTGTTTACTATGCATTTGAACACCCCTTAAGATACCATAACCAAATGTTGCATGTTGGCTCCTGAGATCAAGCTGCAGGTTTTCATCCATGTTTGGATTCAGTTGGACACCATTTTGAATCAAGATGGTGGACTGAACATTTACAATCTGCACTGATTTGAACCAGTGGTGTCCAGAGGGACCAGGCAGATGGCCTTCTCGGTAGTCGCGCCCTCCCTGTGGAACACCCTCCCTTCAGATATCAAGGAGATAAAGAATTATGCACCTTTTAGAAGACATCTGAAGGCAGCCCTGTATCGGGAGGTTTTTAATGCCTGATGTTTTTATTTTGTTTTTAGATATGCTGTAAGCCACCCAGAGTGGCTGGGGAAACCCAGCCAGATGGGCGGGGTATAAATAATAAAATTATTATTATTATTATTATTATTATTATTATTATTATTACTGACTTTTTGGTTTCTCAGAATTCCCAAGCAACTCTGGGTATGCTACTTCTTTGCCTAAACCAGGGGTGGAGAACCTGTGGTCTTCCAGATGTTGCACAATGCTCTCTGTCACTCCTGCCCAATTGGGCCATATTGGCTGGGGAGATTGGACCCATCCACAGCTGGAAGTCCACAGCTGGAGGAACCAGGACTTTCTCCAGCCCAAAACTCCATGAGAATGAACAGGGGTTGCCCCAAACCTCCACTTTCTTGTGCATGCGTCGTCCTGGTAATTTGCAACGGGTTTTGTGCAGGAGAATGTCCTGATGGGTTGTGCCCTTCAAGGCTCAGACCCCTTGTTCGCATGCTTGGAGCTTTGGATTTGCAAATGTTTTTCTTCAGATGCCTCATTTTGGCTTTGGAGCTTCCAAATAGACCCCTTACCCCTTACAGTGAGCAGAAGCAACATTTTATGTCTTTAAAAAAATCCAAACCTAAATCTGAGTGGAAACGAGGTATTTGGAGAGAGAAGTGTGGTGGCAACCGAGTCTCTTGGGTGTTAGTGGAAGCCCGTTTTTAATTCCAGTTTCAAATCTTGTGTAGGGATGCTGGTCTGGTTGCCCATCCATCCCACCCCCTGGCAAAACATTTGCTTTTGTCCTGTGTTTTGGACAGAAGAATAATTGTGATGTTTTAGATGTGCTTGGGGCAAGGGACATCCTGCAAGAGTTGACCGAGGCAACTGGAACCAGTCACTCCCCAAATCTCTTATGCACTTTAACAAAACCTGATAATATAATAATTGCATTGTTATTGAAGGCCCTTCCACAACAATTTCCAGGGATGCTCAGGCTGTCCCCATTTCACCTGTACTGCTTCTTTGTGCCTCATCCATTCTGTAGAGAAACACTTTAGGTGAAATTGGGGAGGGGGGAAGGGAAGTAAAGAGCTCTCATCAGTTTCCAAAATGGTTTCTCTGTCTGCTTTGTACACCAGCCCTTCCTCTCGCTAAGCGCTAATGCCAGCACCCTGGCGTAAGGCCAAGGGAGTTAGACAAAGGAGCCCTGGCAATTGAATATCTCAGATTCTCAGTGATATGACTGCAAATGCTCCCTGTCTCTGATTAGGCAGCTTGGCTTGAGCGGTCAGGGTTGGAGGGGGCCTCTCTCAGCCATCCAAATGAAATACTACCCCCCCTTAACACACACACACCCTAAATTCAGACCTGTAAACTCTTTAACTTTGCTTGCAGATGTGAAGGCAGATTTCTGTTTTTAAATGTAGCAGGAATTAAGAATGATTGCTGTGGCTTCCCTTACTCTCTTAGCCTGAAGAAGGCTGAAGAAAGAATGCTTTCCTGGTCGAATTTCTGCCTGTTGTGCTAATGTTAAAGACACAGGAATTCTGGTTTTCACGGGGGGGGGGGGGATTAACCCCACCTCCTTCTTCAAGCCAAATGTGTGGGACTGTTGGGAAATCCAAAGCCAATAATCATCAACTGTGACCCACCCACCACTGTAGGTTCAGTAATGTCTTTTCTCTCCTTTACCCCAGTGTCATCCTGCATCTAACAGTAAGTGTCCTTATGCATTCCAGGTGGCTATGATGTGTGTGAGGGGGGGGGCTTTTAAGGGCTTTTTTGCTGCTGTTAATTACCCACTTAACTTTGATTTCCCCATCAATTAGGAGGGAGAGAGAAGGCAGCTCACAAGCTCTGCAGAAGGGAAAAATGACGATACTGATGTGTATAACCTCTCTTAGGAGTGTCCCCGATTGGACCTTGATGTATGCTCACCCCCTGCCCCCCCATTGGTTGCCCATCACTCTGTCAAAGTTCCTCATTAACACCATTTGGAGGTGCCAACATTTTAAAA
Source organism: Lacerta agilis (assembly GCF_009819535.1). Taxonomy (NCBI): domain Eukaryota; kingdom Metazoa; phylum Chordata; class Lepidosauria; order Squamata; family Lacertidae; genus Lacerta; species Lacerta agilis. The sequence continues at coordinate 3,292,729 of NC_046328.1, forward strand.
AATCCTGCTCCTGTGGAAATTAAGTGGGGCATATGGAAATTAAGTGGGGCTTTTCTTGGCAGGGAGCAAAGCAATGGAAAGGCAGAATTTGTATCAGGCTGCTGTTGAAGGCACAGGAGCGTCAACACTCAACAGTAAAAAGAAATGAAAGCTGGCAACTTCAGTACCAGTTCTTTTCCTTCTCTTTGTGGCTACTTTTCATTCTGGCAGGACTCCTGAGCCTTAGAGGGAGAAATGCAGCAGGCAGACCTTTTTCCATTGCTACACTGCAGTTGTTTGATAGTAAGCAACACCTGTTGAATATTTCTTTCATATTATTTTCTTAAGTCACATTGAGTCATGTGCATTTGTATAAATAAAGCATTTAGCAAATTTATTGCATTGGTCATGGCCTGGATGAGAGCCTCAAACCGAAGCTCAATCCAGATAAGAATGAGGCGCTACTAGTCAGTGGTTCCCTAGACCAGATGGCTGAGAGGTTGTCTTCTCTTTCTTGATGGGGTAACACTTGTTCTGAAGGGGTTGGGTACACAGTTTGGAGGTACTCCTGGATCCTTTGCTGTCACTTGAGGCTCAGGCAGACTTGATAGCACCGAGTGTCTTCCGTCAGCTTTGACTGATGTCCCAGCTGTACCATTATCTGGACAGGGACAGCCTAACTTCTGTTGTCTATACTGTGGTAACCTCTAGGTTAGATAATTGCAATGCCTTTTAAGTAGGGCTGCCTCTGAAGATGGTTCAGAAACTTTAGCTGGTGCAGAATTCAGTGGCCAGGTTGCTCACTGGGCAGGACATTTTCAGCATCTAATGCCAATCCTGGCCCGAATGCACTGGCTGCCAATTAGTTTCCTGGCCCAATTCAAAGTGCTGGTTTTGATCTATAAATCCCTAAGCAGCTCAGGACCATAACACCTCAAGGCCTGGACCCTGCAACCATCCTCTGAGGCCCTTCTTTGTGTGCCTTCCCTTCAAGAGGTCTGGAGGGTGGCCACACGAGAACAGGCCTTTTCTTCGGTGGCTCCTCATTTGTGGAAATCTCCCCGAGGAGGCACATATATTTAGGCGCCAGGTGAAAACATTTCTCTATGACCAGGTGTTTGACTGATTAACATTCCAACGGGTCCAACGGTCAAGAAGGTGGTTTCTGCACATGCTGTAGGGAACAATGAGGGCTCGTCCACCTGGATGGTGCCTTGTACGCCTCCTTCCAGCACCTCCTGCAACCAAGCTGGTGCCAAATGACTTGCTTTCCTTTCCTTTGGACCACACCAGTGAGACCAGGTGTGGGTGTGTGTCTTGTTGCCTGGGCAGCCCAGGACCTCCACATACTGCCCAGGCTTGTGCCCCAGGGAGGTTGCTTTGGTGCCGCTAATACAGCCGTTGGCTTTGATTCCTGGCGGCGCAGTGCGTTGTCTCAAGACGGATGGATGTCAAGAACAACAGTGCCCCTGAGCTATGGCCATTCTATGAAAGGAACATAGGAAACTGCCTTATAGGAAGTCAGACCATTGGTTCCTCTCGTTCAGTGTGGTCTCTGCTGTGTGGCAGCAGCTTGCCGCGACTTCAGGCTGGGTTTGCTCCCAGCCTTTGCTGGAGATGCCAGGGAGGGATGGACCCTGGGGCCTTCTGCACACAAAGAATCAGGAGTGGGGCAGAAGGTGGCGAGCTTAAACGGTAGGCAGCACCTGAGCCAATGGCAGGCACAGGCAATTCATGCTACCTTTGTCTGCCTGAGTTCTGCAAGGGCAGTGCTGAGGCTGAGGAGACAGCGGCCGACAGGGAGTGCCAGTGCCACCCCCCAAAAAAGACTAGCTGTAAGGAGGAAGGCAAGCAGGTGGGGGCTGGGTGAGGGCAGACTGAGAAGGGTGGGGGCAGGTCCTCTGCCACTGAGCGAGAAGCCTTTCGCTAGAGCAAAGCCAGGCCCATGCTATGCCTTTGACTGCAGTTGGCAATTCGCTGCCAGAAACCACCCCAAATCTGCCTCGGTACCTCCTACCGCACTTTGCTGCTTTCCAAAGCTGGCCACATCTCGGAGCAGGGTTGCCCCTTAAAAGTTCGGCCTGGATTTGATGTCCTTTTTGGGGTGCAGGAACGCTTTCAGGATCCGGGGATTTCAAAGCAAGCATGGCTATGTTTTTCTTTTTCCTTCCTTCCACCCTCCCACCCGCACCCTCCATCTGAGCTGAGCTGGCACAGCGACTAATGCGGCCATCTGCACTGTGCAAGGAGGGCTGGCACCGCAGCCAAGTCCGAAACCCTCCTTTTGTTCTTGGGGCCTGCTGCTGCGGTGCTGATAAGGCGCAATCTGTGTTGGCCGCTATGTCTTACTATGTCTTCGAGGCAGACAGCAAAGGATCAGGTAAAGGCACCCAAGGTTACCCAGTGGCTTGGCATTGAGGAGGGGGCTGTGGGGGGACAGGGACTCATCATCGGCCTCTAGGGCATGCTTAGGTGCGCTGTGGGGGAAGACAGCCCCAGGAGAAGGTGCTGGGGGGGGGGAGATGACATGTCAGTCCAGTTGGAGATCCTCAGTGCCTCCCTTCTCATCGCGTTGCCTCCCCCACTCCGCATGCTTCCTGAACGTTGCATGTTGTGCTCTGTTTTACAAAGGGAAGAAGCCTTAGCTCCTTATTGGTGAAGAGTATGGGACGCGGGTGGCGCTGTGGGTTAAAGCAGAGCCTAGGGCTTGCTGATCAGAAGGTTGGCAGTTCGAATCCCCGCGATGGGGTGAGCTCCCGTTGCTCGGTCCCAGCTCCTGCCCACCTAGCAGTTCGAAAGGATGTCAAAGTGCAAGTAGATAAATAGGTACCGCTCCAGTGGGAAGGTAAACGGCGTTTCCGTGCACTGCTCTGGTTCGCCAGAAGTGGCTTAGTCATGCTGGCCACATGATCTGGAAGCTGTACGCTGGCTCCCTCGGCCAGTAAAGCGAGATGAGCACCACAACCCTAGAGTCGTTCACGACTGGACTCCCTTTACCTTTATTTACCTGTCTGCTTTGTATGCAGGTCTGGGGTTCGATCCACAGCATCTCCCGGTGGGGAGATCTGCTGACCATCAGCATGGCTGAGTTAGACAGACCAGTGGTTTGTTTTGGTCTTCATGTGTGTAGCTGAACAACAGGCTGCCTATGTGTGCACACCTCTCCAACAAATGGCTGGTGTTCTCATTGGCAGTCTGGGGGAAGGGCTAGCCTGGCCAGGTGAGGAGTTTTGCAGTGATAGATGTCTGGGACACAGATGCCAAGGCTACAAATAACATTTTATTTTTTCCCATCCACTTCCCCTTCCCCTTCTCCTCCTACAAGAGACCAGCATTTCTGACAAAGGCCTATTAACCTTGCCACATCAGTTTTTTTTAAATAAAATAAATGATTATTTTTACACCAGATATAGACTTTAGGTGAACTGTTCACTTGTCAGACTCGGTCTCTCCACCTGCAATATGGGGAGAATAATGGTGACCTATTTTACAGGGTTCCTGTTAGGATGCCCAAGACAATCTATGTGAAGAACTCTGAGTGCTTGGGAAAAGCTTTCATAGACAGCAAATGTCAATGTGTTATGATTGCCATGGTGTCTCGTGCTTCTACTAATCAGGACAATGTGGTGTTTATTTTTACCACTGCATTAGCATAGCTGGCAACTATTAGCGGAATGAGGAAGATAGGTACTGACCTTTCAAAACCAGAATGTTTAACCTGCTAGTTTTGTATCTTACTCAACATTTGGTAATCATTCTCACTTTGTATGTTTTCTTTTTCCAAAGCTGGGAGCGTCCACTCTCCTTCCACAAGCATGGCAGGCTCAGGGCAATACAGACAGCTTATAAATGACTACGGACCCCCCTCTCTAGGCTACACACAAGGAGTGCAGGTAAAAACTTCCAACATTCTGAGCTGCTGGCAGTGTGACTCTTATGCCATTTATTCATTCATTTATGAATCAGTTCCCTTGAAACACCCCAAGGATTTGACAATAGAAAACATACACAAGGACAATTTCAAATCCGACATAACAACAACAACACCTTTATTGTCAATGTACAACCTGTGTACAATGAAATTAACCGAGGCTCCCTCCCCTCCCCCCACAAACACTCCATCTCATTGCACTCTGTGTGCTTTTCGGACAACACACCAACCCCAAAAGTCAGTTGCACTATATTATTTTCCGTTCAGCAGCCTAACAGCCCATGGATAGAAACTGTTTTTTAGCCTGTTGGTATGACTAATTATACTTCTATATCTCCTGCCCGAGGGTAGAAGATTAAGAGGTGCTGGCCGGGGTGTGAATTGTCCCCGAGAATTTTTCTCACTCTCCTAAGGCAACAATCCCTTGTGATGTCATCTAGCGGGCTCAGTGGACAGCCCATGATATCATGTGCTGTGTTTACCACCCTCTGTAAAGATTTTCTGTCTGTGGCTGTCAAGCCAACTTGCTAGTTCCCTTCTCTTCCTCCGAAAGTCCAAGACCATCTCCTTTGTCTTGCTAATATTTAGGTGCAAGTTATTCCCTAAGCACCATGTAGATACTTTTTGAACCTGCCCCCCCCCCGTACGCTGATTCATCTCCACCTGTGATTAGACCCATTATGGTAGTATCATCTGCAAACTTAATAATTACAGTGAAATAGAGTCATATGTATACAACGAGTGCAGGTAGGGACTCAGCACACATCCCTGTGGGGTGCCAGTGCTGAGCTTCAGGGAGGTAGATGTAACAGGCCCAATCCTCACTGTTTGTGTCCGATCCCTCAGAAAATCTTTAATCCAGTCACAGATGGCAGAAGAAAGGTCTCGTTACATCAGCTTTTTGATAAGAATGTCCGGAAGGATAGTATTCCCCGGTCTCTCTAGATGACTTGCTGCAAGGTGAAAGGCTGTGGCTATGGCATCATCTGTTGACCTATTTCTCCTATAGGCGAACTGATGTTTATCAAAATCCGGTGGAAAACATGTCCTAATGTGTTGAAGGCCCAATCTCTTGAAGCATTTCATCACTACAGATGTTAATGCAATAGGTCTGTAGTCATTTAGGCAGTTAGTTGCTGTTTTCTTTGGGACTGGGACAATGGTGGCTGCTTTCAAACAGACTGGGATAAGAACCTCAATTGAAAAGGCTTGTTGAAAAAAAGGGAAGTTGTCTATATTATTAATTTATGTACGTAGACCACATACAGTTCCAAAATAGTAGTTTGCAAAATATAAAAACAGAGTGACAGAAAAGTTAAAATATAAATGTCCCAATTAAAACAGTGCAGCAATTAAAATCTGGAGATGGGCTGAGAAATCAAGGAAATGCCTGTGTAAATCAACAAACTGGTCTTGATGTCATTTAATGGATTAAATTTAAATGGATGGATTAAAATAAATATTGCAGTTTCCAAACAGAAGTGATATTGACCAAATTCAGCACCGAGTGATTATGTGATTAAAGTACATAGCGTTTTTGCTGTGGGTGTGGGATTTAAGGGTTCATGTTTATTTGTTAACAAGCTTCTGTTTTTCACAAGCGCTGGCTCTACTTTTAACCTGCTCTCCTCAATGATGGCATTAATAAATATTGCGGCTTTCATGTTCAAGTTGCTTTAAAGGTGCAGTGCTCACGGCTGCTGTCATGAATGAAACCCTGTCTGCATAGAACCCCTCTGCTCAGGGATCTGCACTAGTTGCCCATTTCCCATCTGCTACCCAGACAAGCTCAGTGTGTTGTTATTAACATATTAAACCCTCAACATCCTGGGAACCAGTTTACTCACAGGGTCGCCTTACCTGTAAGAAATAGTTATCTTTGGGGGGGGGGCTATACATTGTAACTCTCAGCCTGTCAACACCTGCTTGAAACATTTTTGTTTAGGCAAGCCTATGCAGACCGCTGTGGGCAGGATTCCTGCATTGCAGGGGGTTGGACTAGATGACACTTGAGGTCCCTTCCCACTCTAAGATTCTATGTGGAATGTTGATGTCTTTCTTCTTCTTAGCTACTATTGATTTTAATGGTCTTTTAAATATTTTAAAGGACCTGTTTTTAACTTTTATTGATGTTAATATTTGATAATTTTGTAAGCTGCTTAATAGAATTTCTTAAAATCAAGCAGTATGTTTTTTAAAGTAAATAAATAAAATAATGAGGGACAACCCTCCCTTCCCGATATAGCCTGCACTAAACAGCCACTTTTAGACTGCAATTCTATGCATGCTTTCCCAAGAGTAAGCCCCACTAACCAGAGCATGTGTAGGATTGCACTGTCACCCTGCAATTAATGCATTTATTAATTTGAGATTTACTGTGGTTTGTTGGCTATTGTGACTTGCTCTGCTCTAATTCAGATCCCATTTCTTTCTGCTGCCAGGGAACGAGTAGCAGTCAAGTACCACAGAGCAAGTATGCAGAACTTTTGGCCATCATAGAAGAATTAGGAAAAGAAATCAGGCCTACATATGCTGGAAGTAAAAGTGCCATGGAAAGGCTAAAACGAGGTAATGAAGCAAATATTGAGAGAAATATTTTAGGCCATATTATTTACACTAAATCACTTGACTTAAGGACCTAAACTGTAAACAGTGGTACTTCGGTTTATGAACTTAATCCATTCCGGAAGTCCGTTCTTAAACCAAAACCGTTCTTAAACCGAGGCGCGGTTTCCCTAATGAGGCCTCCCGCCGCTGGTGCCCTTCCACTGTTCAGATTCCCTTCTTAGACCAAGGTAAAAGTTCACAAACTGGGACACTACTTCCGGAGTTTGTAAACCGAATTGTTTGTAAACAGGACTGTTCTTAAACCGAGGTACCACTGTATTGCTTTTGTAAAAGTAAATATAAGGAGACTTTATGTTACATCTGAAGTGTGGGGTGGGGGCTGCAATGTAAGAAGTGGCAGCCCAAAAAGAACAAAAGACTTTATGTTACTTATTTTGCAGGCATCATTCACGCCAGAGGACTAGTTCGAGAGTGTTTGGCAGAGACTGAGCGCAATGCAAGATCCTAGCATCTCTTCCCACGGCTGCAAGATTTTTCCACTTCTTATGAAAAAGGGACACCAGTTCCTTTGGAGACTACAGAAGGCATTCAGAGAGATCCCTTAGTTTGACTCTACCACTCCCCCCCCCCCCGCCATTCCCAAGAATGTGGGCCACAATCCAAAGTAGCACTTGGGAGGCACCCAAGGGCTTGTGTGCCCAGTGGAAAGTTTGAATCCCCCCAACAAATACATCCACCCTGTGCCATACTTCAGACAGCTTCTGAAATGCCTCTTGGTTTCAAAAGCAGCTCACCATCCAGCACGGGGGGCTTTGGTTTGAGAAAGTCCAAAGGTCCCCTTGGGTGGATAAAACTTGTGCTGTCTTTTTTCTTCTGGATCCTGGCCATAGTCAAGAAGATTATCCTTCCTCTCATTTAAAGTGGAGTTTGCAATATTTCATTTAAGCTGAGGCATTCCGTAAATTAGTTGAGTATTTTTTTAAAAAAACCCACTGCATTCCTCTCTTAATTCTCTGTTCTGCCTCAGGTTGCTCCTTCAACTGTCAGTGTTCCCCATATCCAGTGGTTTCCAGACTGCATTCTAGGAAAGGTCTATGGCTCCTTAGCTTTCTAGGGTCTTCTCAGTGACAATATCAGTAATGTTGGACATGCTCCCCTGAAAAGGAAGCTCCTCTGCTGCTGCCAGTATTCTTGCATAATGTAAAAGGAGCTCTGGTTATGTTCTAGGTTGCAAGGTATGGTCATGTGGGGCATTGGCAAAGCTAAGCAGCTCCAGACATTACACCCCATGGATTGGGTGTACACACCCAAGTCCTCTGCAGTGCAGCAGACTTCCTATGGCAAACACTCAGCCTTTGCAGAACAGCAGAGGAGTAAAGGGCTTCTTGAAAGCAACATTTGAAAACAGCCGCCTTAATCCTCAAGCATTCATTTGGCTTCACCACAAAACTTATTTCTTACCAGACTCCTTTAATTTTTAGTACAGATATGTTTCTTGTTTTACCAGCTGACAACCTAATTTCTAATTTGTTGCACGCACCACAAATTCTGTTCAAAAATTATCCCCCCTCCCCACCATTTTGCATGATTTGTTAGTGTTTCCATTAAAAGTGCATGAGTTCTACAAAAAGATTATTCTAACCTGTCACAGGCCCCCAAAGCAACTCTGTTCCCCCAGATTTAAATTGTAACTTTGCCAAAAAAAAATCCAAATAAGTGACTAAAACTGTTATTTGCATCTTTGTATGTATTTATTACTTGACGTAATAAAGCTTATTTTCATTAACAATTTGGTACTGTTAAGCAGCAGAGGCCCAATTACTCAAAAGCATTAAAGTGTAGAATTATTGGAACGTCTGAGAGATCCTTCAGGAAATCCAACACAGGAACTTAGTGATGTGGAAGCATAAAGGATAAAAATAAGGTAAGCAAGCATGATGGGGGAATTGCCCCTTACACCATTCTGAACATGCAATATTCAGTGACATCATTCTCTGACTAGGCCCATTGAGCTCAATGAACTTGGTCTATAAAAGAGCTTTCCAAACTGTGTCACAACACGTTAGTGTGTTGGCTGCAAAGTGTAGGTGTGCTGCACGAATGCTCTTATAAGGGGTTAGTTTGGTTGTCGGTTTGCTAGTAAAACTGAATTACTCTGTCGTGAAATATGCATGTCTAACAAGTGTGTCACCAACATGCAGTTTGAAAAGCTCTGGTCTATGACATAGTTGGTGATCAGCCAGTACTATACTACCCATGCATTCCCGTTTCCCTCCAAATCCACTTTCCAGCAGTGTCAACTGTTGCTTCAAAGAGATGGAGGCTTCTGCTGGTGGGTGTTAAACCTTCCTGATTGACCACCTGTACCTGGCCAGAGTGTATGCAATCACCCAAAAACTCAGAGGAATGCTGGAAGGAGTGGCAGATGCCACCTTGACACCTTCACTTGAGCTGAGAAGCCTTAGTAGAGCAGGCTTTCATTATACATTATATAGAGCAGAGGTGGAAAATTTGGGACCCTCCAGCTATCAGACTACATTTCCCTTCACCCTTTTCCATTGGACCTTGATGAACAGGGCTGATTGGAGCCCAACAAAATATGGAGGGCTACATCCTTGCCTTAGAGGGTTCCACTGGCCCCATAAAGTGCCACCACCATTTGCCAGGAGAGGGAGTTGTTGCTCTGTTCTCTGCTGTGTTTAGGACATCAGTTAGCCAGAGAGCTTCAAGTTCAGCAGCAGGTGACAAAAAGGGACCACTGTTCTAGCATGTCCCTATAATGAAGTATCATTCCAGCTTGGTTGAAAGCAACTTTCAGCTTGAGGTTTTTGGTTTGTTTGTTTGTTTGTTTCAGCATCCATACTTGCTTGTTCCATTACAGCTTTGTCTCTGCCACAGAGAGGACCCACTGGACATCCACTCCAGCACTGTTGAGGCAAAGCAGTACATTTATGGATGGGGAACATATATGACCTTCCAGATGTTGTCAAACTCTCTTCAGCCTCTTTCAACAAGGCCAATGATTGGGGTTGATGGGGAAAGAAGTCCAGAAACAACTAGAGCGCAACAGGATCTCAATCCCTGCTGTAGTGCTTGAGATATTCTGCAGGCGGCAAAGTAAGCAATTTGGCTAATTCTGGGATAAGCCACTCTTTTTCAACTTTGGGTTCTCAGCTGTTGTTGAACTACAACTTCCATCATCCCTGATCATTGGCTAAGATGGCTGGAATGATGGGAAAATTGGGGGTCCCAACACACATACACATGAGGACTCAAGGTTGAAGAACTCAGGGTTAGACACCATATACTTGGTGGCTTTGTCATGCTGCTCTAGTTTTATGGGGTCTGCTTGGGTGCCATGCACTTCTCATTTTGCATGCATTGTGCCAAATTCTGACAATTCTGGGAACATGCCACACCTACTGCTTCATGGCTGCAGAGTAGAGTGGCCAGCACATACCTGACCTATTTTGGGTAATGACCTGACAGAGGCTAGGGCAGGACTTGCAGCTAAACGCTGCTTGTCCATGACCACAAAACCACTGATGTGATTACTGAAAGGCACCTGGGCACCAATTCCTGAAAGTGTGGACAGGAAGTCGCCCTACTCATGGGGCATCCATCTGGGTTCCATCTGGAACATGTTTGATGCAGTAACTTCTTAAGGGGGAGGCAAGATTGGTTTGTAGGCTCAATTGCTGGTTACCGCAAAGGTAGAAAAGCTCTTTTCCATCTGAAACGATGGAATGAGAAACATCTACAAATATCACAGTGTACCATCACTTGCATTTTTGCCTCTGAAATGCAGGCAGTTTTTCTCACAATTCTAAAAAACCACAACCACGCAAGTGTCACCTTCCCATGCACACCAAATCAGATGAGTTTTTAAAGAACAAAACAAAACCCACAAATGCCCGATCCTGTTTATTTGTCCTCTAATGCTTGCATTTCTTTCAAATGCCTTTTCCTTTCAAGATTTTCCTTTGCTCGCCGCCTCTTCTCTTGCTTTTTCTTCTGAAATTCCTGTTTTTCCTTAACAACGTCACTGGTTTCACCTTTGTAGAAAACATCCACTTTCTCCTGGAGGATCTCTCTAGCCTTTTTGCGGTTCTGCTCTAGTGATCTTGTCTGATGGCACTAGAACGGGGGCGTGGAGAAAAAATAATTTGCTTAGGGGATTGGAGCCAGCCCTATCCTGAAAGTTAGAAATACTTTTGCAGGCTTGGTGATACAGAACTGCTTTGTCTGGTAAAGAGAGTTCTTGGAGAAGGAAGCAGAGGAAAAGACTGGGAGAGGCACAAAAGGGCTGTAGAAGCTTGAAGAAGGATTTATGGAGCCATCCATATGTGGCTATAGGATGCTGGAAAGTGGCAGAAGTCTTGTAGATGAGTGGAAAGAAAGGCAAGGGCTGGAGACATAAAGGCAGCACAATGGACCAAGCCTCACTCACTGTTCTCCATGTTTATGCAATTTTGGCAGCTCTTGAGGGTGGGGGAGATGTAAACCATTAAAATAAGCTAGGATTGTGATGCGGCCACTGCCCCACAAGTGCAAGCCGGAGGATGGGGCTGCTTAGCTCCTTTCTCTCTGGTGCCGCAAGGCGCCAGGATGAAATCACCTCAGTGTTTTCACCCCATCTTGCAGCGCTGTGGTAGGAAGCAGGGTTTTGAACATTGCGATGTATTGCCAGATCGCAATGTATGCCTGGTGATACATTGCAGTGTTGAAAACCTGACATTGCCCACCCCTACTCTATTGATGAAATGGCAGTTCAGTCTCCGCCTGCTGAAAGGGTGCCTTTGTCATCTGTTTCCTACCCCTCAGAATCATGATTTCAATAACTACCTATAGACTCTTTATGGATGCACCACATGCCCACAATTCCTTTGGAGTAGACTCCCAAAATGGATTTTCTCATGAATCTGACTGGAGATAGTGCTCACCAGATGTTTCGGATTACATTTCCCAGGATCGCTGCAACATCACTGTCAAGGAAGACTGCTTTAAGGTTATTTCTACAATCAAGTGATGTACAAATTTTAGCTATCCCTGCTCTACCCATTCTAGCTGATGTGACCTGGATGCTACATATGGGGGTTCTCTGGAATGTGAAGAACACACACCTCGGCCTTATTGGCCCATATGCCTATCCAATAGTATAGTTTTTTTGTGGTATGAAAACTTCCTGGCTGATCACCAGAACATGACTCTTACTGCAGTGGACAAGCTTTTTATAAACCTCTGTTGTACTAAACACTGTATTACATGAAGCAGAAAACTAGTAAAACTTGCCACAGAAGCAGACATGGAGCAAAGTCAAGCGACTCACCTTGACTACAATTCCTGAAGGAAGATGTTTCAGGACCACACAGTTACTGGTTTTATTGGTTGCTTGGCCTCCGGGTCCAGAGCCACGGACAAACTGCTCTTCTAGGTCAGCATCGTGTAGAGGAAGGACGTCTCTGAAGCTCTTCTTTCCCACTTCAAGGAGCAAAGGTCTGGGCCACCAAGGCATTAAAAAACGTGGCTTCCACCAAAGCCTTGATGCCAGAGGGAAGCCACTTAGTCCATTCAATGTGTTTGTCAAGAGTGGTAAACTTGAGGGAGGCATAGAAAGCTCTAGAGATGAGGACTTCTAATTTAAACAATAGGAGAGAAGCCAAGAAAATACTCATAAGTAACAGTCAATATATCTGGCCCTAACATTCAGTGGAACATAGGAAGAAGCATTTTACTGAGTGAGACCATTGGTCTATCTAGCTCAGTACTGTCTTCACTGACTGGCAGAGGCTCTCCATGATTTCAGGCAGGGTTCTTGCCCAGCCCTATCTGAAGCTGCCAGGGATTGACCCTGTGACCATGAGGGCACAAAGCATTTGCTTACTATTGAGCCACAGCCTTTTGTACACATGCACTTTATGGTGCTGTGCTTTTGGTGGTGGTGGTGGAGGATGGGACCCATTTTTTAAATTTTTCTCAGACTACACCACTGCAGTGTGGAATGCAAGCTGTCTGTTTTCATTGATTCTGCTGACTTCACATTACATTCCAGGGTAGCAGGAGAGGACTTACTGTCAAAAGAAATGATATCCTGTCTGGTGATTTAATCCCACCTATGACACCACACAACACCAACATCTCATATTATGTGGGTAGGGCTGTAATATGGTTGCTATCCTCCCTTTGAGCCTTCTCCACCCCTGAACACTCTCCCCCTCCCAGTCCCCAAACTGAAATATCACCTTGTTACTAAACAGTACAGGGTGATTTTCCAACTCCTGGCTGAAGTTAATCTTTTCATGGAAAAAAGAGAGGAGTAAAAAAAAAACCTGGCCACAGTCTTTCTGTTACTCAGACAAGTGGCAATTAACCTTTCCAGCTTGATGTCTCTTTTTCTGAGAACAAAGCCACTCTATGATTAAGGGAGCAAGACTAACAGCCTGATTCTAACACCTGCCACATCTGAACACTCGCATGGCGACTGTGCAAGATCACAAATCATGGAATGTGGCCTCAGAAGTATTTATCCACAGGTACCCAGATCTTTACACGATCAAATTGAAAAGGCTTCAGGGTCAAGATAATGCTGCTACACACACATTATTAGGAATCTTTTGCTTTATTTGAGCGGTTTATCTGACCATCTGTTTTATGTATATTGGACCAATTGTAAATCATTTATTTGCTTAAATTAAAAACAAACTGAGCAACTTCCATTTCTGTAGAGGAAGACCAAACAGGTTTTTGCTCACAGTATCCCTTAGCAATTGCTGATCCAAAGGGTACAGAAAAACCAAATATTTTCAATGAGCCAAAATGCTCACTTGGTGGCACTAGGAACCAAGAGATAGGGGAGGAAGTACGGTAAATGCTTCCTGCAAAACCAGAATTGTAACTATTATAAAATTACAGGGCTATAGAAATCACCACTATCACTACTGATTTGTCTGGACAAATACCAAGCAATAGTCAGAAGTGGAAAACACATCTTCATCCAGAAGAGCACTGATAATACAGATAAGTAGGAGGTCATGCTGCAGCTGCTGGTCACATGTTCCATGATGGCACTGCCCTGGAATGCTTAACCCTGAACTGGTCTGTGGGCAAATAGAGGCGCTTCATTTTGCTAAAATTATTCTAAATATATGCCTTTTGGGTTTCCAGCTTAAATATGTCTGGATTTGGCAAAAGTAATAAAACAGTTTGCAAAGAAAGTGATCAAGCAATGGGAATAAAGCAGCTCTTTGCTCTTCCTTACGACTGCCATGCTGCAACTTGGTCTACAAAGTAACTTTATGTTCCCCGACAATGCAGTGAAAACCTTTGCTAGCACAGTACCCTTCACTGGGGATGCTGGAGAATTCTGACCAAAAAGAAACGGAAGCAGAAATTGCCAATTTGTGTGCCCATCCAGCACACAAATCAATCCAGTGAATATTATCAGTATTCACTGTTGTTGCTGCTTTGACGCCACAAACAATATGCAACTGATTACCGTATATCGCAGCGTATAAGACGACTTTTTAATCCCAAAAAATCTTCTCTGAAGTCGGGGGTCGTCTTATACGCCGGCAACATCCGCCCCGCCACTGGCTGAGTGTGTGCGTGCACCGTCTCAGCCGCCATGGAGCCTCTCCCCACCGCTCCAGCCGCCGCTGCCGCTGCCTCAGCCGCCATGGAGGCAAGCGCGGAGGGCTCCTGTATGGCGAGGGGGAGGCTCTCCCCGCCGCTCCAGCCGCTGCTGCCGCCGCCTCAGCAGCCATGGAGGCCGCTGAACGCTTGGCCGGCAAGCGCGGAGATCTCCTGTGTGGCGCGGGGGACGCTCTCCCCGCCGCTCCAGCCGCCGCCACCACCTCAGCCACCATGGAGCCCGGGCTGGGTGAGTATACCCCAAACTCTGTTTTTTCACATAAAAAGTTGGGGGGTCGTCTTATACGCCAAGTCGCCTTATACGCCGCGATATACGGTACTCCCCTCTCCATTTGCATGGATATGTAACTTACATAATCAATTACAGTTACAGGTGGGTAGCCGTGTTGGTCTTTCATAGTCAAAACAAAATAAAAATTTCTTTCCAGTAGCACCTTAGAGACCAACTAAGTTTGTTCTTGGTATGAGCTTTCGTGTGCATGCACACTTCTAATCAATTACGTAAGTTATGTAATTTTGCTACAGTGGACAGCAAGATGAATAATGTGGGTTTTGGTGGAAGATAAGTTGCAGTGCAACAGAAACAGTGCTGCTTGCAATGAATACAGGGTGAAATAGAAAACAATGCCTTACAGCTCTACCATACAGATTTCTTGGACTACAACTCCCATTAGACTGAGCCAGGTGATGGTGGTGAATGTAGTTTGTAACATCTGAAAAGCACTATGATGGCAAAGGCTACCTATACAAGTTGAATACTGCAATCTTCTTGTGCTTAGGTCCTGCATGTGGGTTTGTCACTGTGAGAAGCTGCTGGATTAGATGGGGCACTGGCCTGATCCAACAGGCTCCTCTTATGTTCTTATTCTGTTGTCCAGTCCCTCCCATGTCTATTGTAATAAATAATATGACAGGCAGGTGAGGGAGTGCATAACAAGAACAGAAAGGAGAGAGCAGGAGATCATATTGCTTTTTCATCTCTCAGTGCATTTGGAAATTTAAATACATAGTGCAGGTTTCTTCCTCCTCTTACCATCCACAGTATTAAATTAATAGGGCAACTAATCCCAGTAACTTTAAACTGAATTTCAGGATACTTCCAAGAAATATGTAGTGGGTGGAAGAAAGGAAAGCTTAGCAAAAAATGGAATATAGTTGATTAAGCTTTTTTAAAAAGAAGTGTGCATGCACATGAAAGCTCATACCAAGAACAAACTTAGTTGGTTAAGGTGCTACTGGAAGGATTTTTTAAAATTTGTTTCGACTATGGCAGACCAACATCTGTAACTAAGCCAAAATAGGTTGCTAAAGTCAAACAATGGAATAATGAGATCTGATAAATAATGGTGCTGAGTTTTTAAAATAAATACTGTATGTATCTTCTAGTTTAAGTGCTCAAAGCCATGCCAGCAGCAGTTTTCAAGGTAAAAGCCAGAAGACAATTAAAAAACGTTAAAGTACACCTCCCTTCTAAGGTTTTATTGATGCCAGCATCTGTTAATGATATTCTGCTCTCTCTTGCCTCCAAGATACCAACAGAGCATTTGGAGGTAACCATTCCAGAGCAACACCATCATAGAACAGAATGTGTCCACCAGTCACAAAACAAACTCCAGCCTCTCTGTTCAAGAAATGTGGTCTTCCAGATGATGATGATGCATGCGACTTAAAAAAATTAAAAGTAAAAAATAAATAAAATGAAGCAATGAACAAAACATATCCCCTCAAGCATTTTGTTTGAAATGAAGTACACTGTTTTGAAGACACCTTCCCCATTGCTCATCTTCCCACCCACCCACCCCATTTCACTCTGCACTGAAGTCACAATCCACTGCTGGCAACATTAGTTGCCAGGGGTAAAGGCTGCATCAGGATTTCCTCTGTAGGAAGACTGCAAGGCATTGCAACCAAGTGCTAGATTAAACACAGGTTGGCCACCATTCATCATGGCAAGAGTGAGTAGATGTTGCTATACTTTTGTGTCTGGGTTTTCAAAACGAGGCAGGGCTCTGCAAGCATCTGGGCAGCTGCCAGGGGAAAATACAAACTTGTTTGCTGACCCTTCCAGCCTAATGGTGGTCTAGCAGCCCAATTGCTCTCAGTCTCCCTGGATGTCCTGGTGACATGGTTTCCATGGTGCAAGTCTAAGGCAGCTGCCAATTTTAAGGGTTTGGTTTCAAAGTCAAAAGGTAACAGGCATCCTGCCTGTCATGTTCCTGCCTCTGTTGTATAAGTGGAAGACTCCAGGTTACATGCTGTAGGTGCAACAAAAAGACTCCTGGGCTCTATTCCTAACACTGGATGTACCTGAGCAGCAAGACTCTGGGTTGCAATCACAGCTCCACATCTGAGGTGAGGATGCAGCAGAACTTCTATATTCCATCCTTGACACACAAGGGAGACAGGGCAGGACTCCTGTTTTTGTGGGCTGGGAGGTGGTCAGTACTCCTGGGGCTTAAAGGTGATTGCAGGGTAAGAGAAGGATTCATTGACTTTGGCTTTGCAGTTTTTGTGGGGAAAATAGAAAAGCTCTTCGTTTTGGAGATGAGGGTGGGAAGGGGGAGAAAGAATGCTGAGCACTGGCTTTACAAATGATGCAGTGTGGAGGAAAGGCTCCTGGGTCTCTCCTGGCTGTGGATTGTGCTGGGCACAGAAAGAGAGGAGTCTTTTTTGGAGGGGAGTGATGAGAAGTTTGAGAGCCAGGTGGTGCAGTGGTTGGAGCAGACTTTCTCAATCTCTGGTCCAGACGTGGTTGGACTACAACTCTCATCATTCCAGACTGATGGCCCTTCTCATTAGGGATGATGGGAATTGTAACCCAACAACATCTGGGGACCCAAGATCGAGAAAGTCTGGGTTAGTGTGTCAGACGAGGACCTCACAGGCATAACACCCACTCAACCATGAAGCTCCCTGAATGATCTTGGGCCAGTCACTGACTCTCAACCTAACCTACCTCACAGGCTTGTTCTGGTGATTAAAGGAAGGGGGAAGAATAGTGTGCTCGTCACGTTGAGCTCCATGAACAAAATGGGTGGGAAATAAATGCAAAAAAATACATGAATAAGGTTAGGGCACCTGGGTCGTCCTTGGTGAAGGGCTGCTGGATTCCGGTTTTGTAGGTCAAGGGAGGTTTGGGGATGGGGGCGCAGGACTCCTGGGTTTCTTCTCCAACTGAGCGAACGGCCTCTCAATCGATGGCCGAGGTGGGGACCGAGAACCCCTGCACGTTGCACTTCCACCTAGGTCGGAGGAAAAGCAGAAAACCGCTCTCCTAACATCTCTTACCTACTGCGGGACGGGTCAGCTCGCCTGAGACAACAGAAGGCCCCGCCGACAGCCTGTCTGCGCATGCGCCGCCATGTATTTACTTCACTGACCCTGAGGAAGAGAAAAAAGAGCGCCCCCACCCGCCACTCCATGAAGGTTCCACTCCAATAGGGGGCGGCGGAAAGCCAATCACAGAGCACGACCCGTTACGCGACGGGCCTTTCTCCTTGCCACCGCGCTATCGTAGCCTGGAGTAAGCCGAGCTGCGCGAGCCCGCTGCCCGGCACAGCCCAATGGCCGCGAAGCTCCCATCCACGCCCCTCCCCTCGCGCATAACCTTGCCCCTCCGCTCCCGCCCCCGTTGTTGGGTAGCCAATCGCATCCCGCGTCCCACCCCGGCGCGCGGCTCAGAGCAGCCAATAACCGCCCGGGTGAAGCCGCCTCGCGAGCCTCTTGCGTCTGCTTTGAAAAAGCTTCGAATCTCAACCGCCAACCCTGAGGGGAGGGGGGGATAGAGGAGCCCGCTTCGTTCGCGGTTGTTTACAGCCTGACCTCTCTCTTTCTGAGGCGGGGGAAGGAAAAACGCGGGTGCCGCTGTTTTTCTTCCTCCCCCACCCCTCGATTAGGCCAGCGATTCGAAATGCAGGTAAGCGACCGGATGTTTCTGGAATATAACGGCTGTTCGCCTTTTGACGAGGGCAGGTTTGGCTAGGGCAGGGGTCAGCAACCTTCGGCTCTCCAGATGTTTCGGACTACAATTCCCATCATCCCTGACCACTGGTCCTGTTAGCTAGGGATCATGGGAGTTGTAGGCCAAAACATCTGGAGAGCCGAAGGTTGCCTATGCCTGGGCTAGGGCCTCTGTGCCTCCCTTCCACCTTCTCACAAGCCCTCGGGCTGCAGAGCGGCGCTCCTGTTACCCAATCAACGGCTGGCCTCACTCGTCAACATTCCAGAGCCAACCAATCAGGACGCAGGAAGGTTGGGCTGCAGAATGGGAGACAATATATATACTGTACAGTATATATATTCGCGAAGTGGGTCTCACGGAAGCCTCGGGGCGACGGAGGCGTGCGCGTGTAATATGAAGAGTGAGGCGGCCTGGGTTTGAATCTTCTCTCCTCTCAGCCTCCGACTCTAGCTGGGTGAATTCGAGCCAGTTGCCTCTCAGCATTGCCTGCCTCGCAGGGTTCTTTAGAGGAGGGTCAAAGGGAAAATAAACAACTTTACGGAAAAGGGGGGGCGGGATTCAACTCCTGAGCTCTTTGATGAGAGGATATGTGATTTTAATAATAATTTTTAAAAAATATAGTGTAGATGTAGAGGAAGGTTGTTTTTTAAGTGCTCCTATTTTTGTTTTCATGTTTTCTAGTTCTTTATCTTATATAAGATCATCCCTATATGCTATATTGTAACTAAGCCGAAAGTGTGTATACAGTAATAAGTGAAACGATAATTTATTCTTATGTTTGTCCCTGCTTCCGTTTCCCACTGCCTTCCCCCTTTTGCTTCTGATATCTATTTTTATATGATAAACCCTTTTGGGGTTGGAAATAGTGATGACTGTTCTTTCTATGGTGCCCTGTATCTGGGTGACAGTATATACATATTAAATATAAGTTGCTTGCATTAGAGCCAGTAGAGGGGAAAGGGCGAGATAAGATGGAAGCAGCAGTAATTATAAAATGCCTCAAACGTGATGTGATAGTTAAAAACAATAACCTTTGTGAGTAGGGACATGTGTTCTTTTAATAAATTAATTTAAAGACAGAAGGGGGGAGTGGAAGTAAAAAAGCAGCGTGGTAGTTAAAAATGCATTTATTGAAGGATCAGTAGGGTCTGAAATGCACTAGATCAATAAATACAATAAGGATTTTAAAAAATAAGGATTGAAGGAAGAGCAAAGTACTGATACTGGGGGAATGTTAAAAGAGCATGTTTAATCATAACAAAATAAAAAAAAAAAACCTTCCAGTAGCACCTAAGAGACCAACTAAGTTTGTTCTTGGTATGAGCTTTTGTGTGCATGCACACTTCATCATACTTCAACTGCTTTAGATTTTTCAGAGCACTTCATGTAGATTGTATCTTACCCTATGCAATAGGAGTGGTGGAATTGGGGGGCCTATAAGATTTTTATTGAACTTTAGATTTCATCAGCCGCAGCCAGCATAGCCAATGGTCAGGGATGATGAGACTTGTAGTTTAACTAATGTATGGAAGCCAGTCCAGTGCTTTTTTCTGGGGCTAAATGGTACACAGTACCAGCACCTTTTTTCTAGAAGAAAAGCACTGGCAGCCACAACTACCTTATAAGGAAGACTAATACCTGTACTTTTCTCTCCATATTGTAAATGGGAATCTGTGAGCAAGAGCTTTACCAAAGGCCATTTGTAATGGCTGAGGGGAAGGTTGAACAGGGACCTTTCTTCCATGTGTGCAGTTTCATGGTTGATTCAGAAGTTGGCTGCTCTGAAATCAATGGAATTTGCTCCCAAATCTGTATGAATTGGATTGCAGGCTCAATTTCTAACTGCTGTTATACACTCAAGCCACTTTCAGAAAACCTGCTCTGCTCATATGCCTTTAACAGCTTTCTCACTGGTAGAAATTAAGCAGGTAAAGATTTTGCTGTTGGCATGATGGAAGAAAAACAACTTTGTCTAGCTTCCATCTGTTAAGTCTTTCCGTGTATCTTTTGCAGGTAAATAATTGAAGGCAAAACACCATTGTTCTCCCCCTCTTCTGCCAGTGCTTACCACAAAATTTATTTTATTATTTATTAATTACATTTCTATTCCATTTTTCTCCAAGGAGCTCAAGGCAACATACAAGGTTCCCTCACTCCATTTTATCCTTTCAACAACCCCGTGAGGTAAGTTAGGCTAAGAGAGTGACTAGCCCAAGGTCACCCAGCAAGCTTAATCACTAACTGGATATTTCAGTGTGATTCCCATCAGTCTTAGTGATATCCTAACCCCTTCACCAACTGGATGTGATGGTTGGTGATAGCTAGGAAATCTGGAAGAAGGTGAAAGAATGACAATTAAATCTTAGTGTAAATTAAACAGATGGCAACAACACATATGAGAGAATACCTGATCCTAACTGCTTTGTTCAGAACTAAGGCTGCAGCCCTAAGTCCCATTGCACTCATTAGGACTTTCTTCTGAGTATGCCTGCATTGGCTGGTATCGTAACTCCTTCAAAGTTCACTAAGGGTTATTTCCAAGTAATCATGAATGGCACAGATTTGTAGGGCTTGAACCCAGTTTTTAGATTTTTATTTTATTGATTCATCTAATATTTAAATTTGCAGGTGTGTGCATTTATTTCTGAACCAGTAAACATACTTACTTTGATTTTAAATATTGCAAGCATTGTAGCAAATATCATCTTTGTAAAGGCATTCCTCCTGTGTGAGAGAGAAGAGAATGCCACTTTAACCACGGTACTTGCCATTTGCAGTTTTTATAACCACATGTATTAAGAAAAAAAAAATTATCAAAAAAATCTGCCCAATGAATTGGGGACCCCTATTTAGTCAATTAAGGTTTTTTCAAAATGAGTTAAATTACCGTATTTTCTGGCATATAAGACGACCCCCGACTTTTGAGAAGATTTTCTTGGATTAAAAAGTAGTCTTATATGCCAGAATATACAGTAACTAATCAATTGATTAAATGTGACAGCTGAACCTGTTGAATTTCTGCCTACCTAATTTGTTGGAGGTCCCGAGCCACAAGGATGCTAGGTTGGCTTCAACTAGGGCCAGGGCCTTCTCAGTACTGGCCCCGACTTGGTGGAACAGTGGCACAAGAGACCAGGGCCCTGCGGGATTTGGCATCTTTCTGCAGGGCCTGCAAGACGGAGCTGTTCCACCTAGCCTTTGGGTTGGTTTCAGTTTAACCCTGATGTTTCGTTCTTTTGGGGTGATTGGTGGGCTACTTAAAAATGAAGTTTAGATTTAGTTTTAAATTGTATTTTAATTTGTATTTTAATGAACTGGTTTATGTTTTTGTTGTGATTTTATTGGTGTTAGCCGCCCTGAGCCCGGTTTGGCGGGGAAGGGCGGGGTATAAAAAATATTATTATTATTATTATTATTATTATTACCATACAGCAAGGGGTGGCTCCATGTTTCAGGAAACCATTGGGCTCAGGATATGAGTGGGCCTTTTTCATTTTCTCAAACCACATCCCTCCTTCAATGTTGTCTAATGTTGCAACCCCATATTGTTAGTCAGTTTTTTAGGGCTTTAAAAATCAATGCAAGTAACTTGAGGTATGCCTAGGAGACAATTGGCAACCAGTTTACGATTTGCTTTTATTCAGTATTTTAATTTCTTAGCTAATCTTACATTCAACTATCATTGCATTGGTTTAGCTAGATTTTTGAAGGGAAATGTTATGTTTGTAGTGCTGTGAGAAACTGAGGATGTAGCACAAATAATTAATGCATACAGAATTGAGGAAGGGAAGAAGTAGGTCAGCCATTCTGTACTGGAAAATTGTTAATTCCTGCTTTCTCAGTGTGGTCTCTTAACCTCTTAACCTCTAAGGATTCCTCCTTGTTGATGTGGCATTCATATATTTAGCTACATTGGTAGATTGATGGAAATGACAGGGAATTTGGTTAGAATGTTGTGGATATCTGTGATGGGTAGAATTGTTTTATTGTGCTTAGAAAACGTTTGTTTAAATAAATGATTTTCCCGGGAGATGTTGGCTGGTCATGAGAATATAGCAGGGGCTGATGTCCATGTGGTGTAGTAGGAAGAGTGGATCAGGCTCAAATCAAAATAGAGCAATTAACTATTTTAGAGGACTTTCTATAACTGTTTCTTAGCTTCATCTGTGACATGGGGACTATTTAGCTGAATTGCTGAAGTCACTCTTTTTGATGAAGACAATCAGCTACTCAGTTTTGACTGGTGTGTGTAGGAAAATGTGGAACAATTGCTTGCGTTCAGCCAAGTAACAACTTGGTTTCTGTAGCTTTGAAGATATTGGTTTCAAGCTTAGATTCTGAAAGCACCTTAATGAAGTTTGACTGCTAAATAGTTGCCATGATTTTAAACCCTGAATGTTGATGTACTTGTACCTTCTTTTCCTTCCTTCCTTCCTTTTGAAGTGGGTGTGTCATGTATTTTTCTTTTTCTTTTTGAAAGGATAACCACATGCTTTGCAAGCATGAGATATGGAAAACTTGGGCTTGGTGAAAATTGAGCAAGAGGCTGCTTCTGTAGACACCAATACCAGAGATGATCAGAACTCTGTTGGCTGTGATGTCAGTAATAACAGGTAAATGTGATAGGCTGATTCCCCCCCCCCCCAATAGAGTAGAAAGGCACTCTAGCATAAACAGTCATTTCAGCAAAAAGTACAGCACTCAGTGCAACTTAATATATTTTTCTGGGTATAAGATGATATTTTTGTTTAAAAAATTAGTCAAAAATTGGGGGTCATCTTATACACGGCTGGTGAATGCACAGGAGTTTAAAAAAAGCACCACTTACCTTCCTGTAGCTGCCATGAAGAAGCTGCTGGAACCACCAATCATTTCACTTAACCTCTTCTGCCAACCAGTGCATGCACCTCAGCTAACCATTACTGCCACTGCTGATGTTTAAATATACGGTCCTCAGTTGTGTAGGTAGGCGGGGGGGGCACTGGGCGTACCTGGGCCTCAGGGTGAAACTGTCAGTCCCGTGTGCCCGGCTTAACAACTTTGAATATTTAATAAAATATCAAAGTTGTTTGGTTTGATGTTTAAAATATTGATTTCTTAATTTTGGGTTCAAAAAAGTAGGGGTCATCTTATGCATGAGGGCATATTTATACTCAGAAAAATACCGAATGTGTCAGTCATCAAGAAAAAGTCATCTGGTATGGAGGCTGATCTTGGAGGCAGGTTGCATATTTTTGTTAAAATATCAGCATTTATATTTGAGTTCCTTAAGAACACTCAAGTGGATGCTATCCAGGCCTGGTAAATTATCAATTCTTAAATTGGCCAGTAAGGCCTAAAACTCACATCTCTTGTCACCACTATTTGCCCTATATTTTCCATTGTGAAGAATTTGAGCAGTATGTGAGGGAAAACTCAATGGGAAGAGATCTTCTTAAGTAGTTCTGTCTCATGCATTTCATTGGAATGTGTGTGTGCCTAGTTATGTCTGAAACACAGTGGTCTCACTAAAGGCTAGTTTGCTAATGAATCCACACTATTGGATATTAATAGTATAGTAATAATTGTACCTTTTGAGTGCTATACACTCATTCTCATTGATGAGACAATTATTTTACTGAGTTTAACAACTTTTTTGTCAAGTTTTGGAAATTCTTTACCTCTTTGTGGGTGTTTCTTGTGGTCTGTTCTTTTTTGTTTTCAGCACAAAGCAGTTATGCTGCTAGCATAATACTATAGAGACGTCTTTGTCTGGCATTTGGCATAATAAATAATTCACTTACTTTTTCTTCAGCACCAGCAGTCCCTTCTCAAACCCAAATGGCATCTCCAGTTTCTCAGGGAAAACCATCCCTCCTGTAATACATTGTGATGTTGGTCCTCTGTCTTCCTTCATGCAAGACGCTCAACAGAATAGCGACTCAGAACTATTGAAAAACTGTGAAGTATGTAATGTTCTTTTCTCAGTGATCAAGAACATTTAAACATTTAAAAAAATCTTACAAAAGCATTGTGTTATGAAAAATTGTAAGAGTCTATACAGTGGTACCTCAGGTTACAGACGCTTCAGGTTACATACTCTGCTAACCCAGAAATAATGCTTCAGGTTAAGAACTTTGCTTCAGGATAAGAACAGAAATTGTGCTCTGGTGGTGCAGCGGCAGCGGGAGGTCCCATTAGCTAAAGTGGTGCTTCAGGTTAAGAACAGTTTTAGGTTAAGAATGGACCTCCAGAACGAATTAAGTTCTTAACCCGAGGTACCACTGTACTGTGATTGTAGGGGGAAAGTGTAACTATTAATTTGCTGTGGACACACTCCCCAGGACTGGTTTGAATTTCACATTGAATCATAGTTTGGGGGGCGGGGAGTTTTAATGTGAATGCAAAGCATGCTAGTGCACACTGCTCAAAACCCCTGGTCCTGCCATTGCACCCTCAGGAAATAAGCCAGACTCTAGCTTGTTGTGATGTCCAATGCTTGAAGTTTTCCCCTCCAAACACACTCAAGGTCTGTTCTCAACTTATTGCTTCTAATTTACTTAGGGAGAAACAAACTGTGAGCCAAGGTTTGAACTACTTGAAAAGCCAGACTCTAACTTGTTTCCTGGCAGTGGAGAGAGGGAGGAATAGACTGAGAATTTTTCAACACCATGCAGTAGCATGCTGCATATTCATCATTAAACCATGGATTGTTTTTAATTGGGGAACCTCCAGTCCACAGGCCCAATTAGACTTGTAAAGCCATTTTGGCTAACCCGGTTAACCTACACATGATGACAGGTAAAGAAGTGGCTGGGTTGCAGACACCACTGATTGTCAGGGCTTCCATAGCTCCATACACACAGTGCTAGACAGTATGAGAGATTTCATTGTCTGCCTCTACTGTGCTAAATGTAAAACAAAAATGGAAGAAAATGTGTTTTTCATTTTCCCTCCTTTAATTCATATTTAATAGATAAGGTGGCTGCGATTGTTCCAGCTGGTAGAGAAGCAATGCCAAGAACAAATAGTTGCCCAGCAAAAAGTGTTCTATCATCAGATCCATGTAAGTATTTTGGTTTGCTTGACTGTTTTAAATTGAAGCAGTTTCTCTACAGAAGCAAAGACAGCTGTTAGTGATGTGAATGCTTCTTTCTGTGCTTTCCTAGTGCATAAGATGCACAACATTTCCTAAGCTGGCAGAGATGTGTGTGCACAGGTACAGATAAAAATGTTTATAAATGAAACAGCTTTGTGTACAAGCACATACACTCCTGTCAGCCTAGGATACTATTTCATACACCTGTTGAAATTATCTCTCTTTTAATTTTTTTATTGCAATACATTTGCTAGTGTCTTGAAGTTAGTCATCCTGATTATTGCACCGTAGAAAGTTTTGCCCCTATTCTTGCTTTCCGTTGCATGGGGCTAGCAGTCAATTTTTTGCAACCATTTTTCTCTCCACTGTGAACCACAGTTTTTCACTTTTTCATTGCTTCTGATTTTTTTGCCCTTAAGCTAGGGGGAAGTGTGAGCCCCATCTGGTGCACTGTTTAGGCTAATACATGATGCATTTGATGGCTGTCTTCTGGACCATAATTGTGATCCTGTTTTAACTGCTTAACTGTACATAGTTTTAGGTGTCAGCAGGTTTGTATGTTTGTGTGTGTACGCTCGTGCGTGTGCGCGGTAGAGAAGTGAATAACTTAATTCATTTTTGGTGTACTATAAAGAGTGCTTGGTAGCATAGCCTTGACTTTTTTAAAGAAGGAAAGTGATAATGTGCTTTTGAATTTGCAGTATTCTGAGAGACCAAATGCATGCTTTTGCCACCATGTGGTATATAAAAAGGAATATTTTGTCCTTTACAGTCCTGAATTAAATTTTCTCATCTTGCTATCCCATAATTGCAGGGCATCAGGAGTACAGATCTAGAATAGCTGAGTAGGATGAACTGAGTCTTTAACACCAGAATAAGAGTTCAACTAAATGCCTTTTGGAGAGGTCCTGTTCAAGAGCAGTGGTACGTCTCCAGCCTCAACTCTCTCATTAGCTATGTAGGACCATATGGAGCTTAGCATGGTACAGCAGCCATTCTAATAATGACTAGAAAAGTAGTTCAATTCCTAGGTACCAATTATTTAGACATAAGCTCTACGCTGAACTGAAGACATGTTTCAGCAAACTGTCTTGTTATCTGGGTGACCAGATGCTTGGGATATTTCTACATTTCTTTACTATAATATGTGAAAACCGTTACTTGGCATAAATAATAGATTTTTCTCTTGAGTTCAAATTCTCCCTCATGCCTATTTCACAATAAAGTCAGCATATATGAGTCACTTTCCATATGTGAAAACCGATATTTGATACATTTAATAGATGTTTCAGTACATTTTTAATATTTATACCCTTTTGGTTACTGTTTTTCCCTTCCATTTCCTGATGGTTCTCTGCACTAATAGTAACCAACAGCTCCTGAAACAAATAACAAAGAGGTATTGTTCTTTTTCATTCTTTTTCCACCCTTCCTGTTTCCTTCCTCCTTACTTTCTTTTTGTCTTGCATCTTTTTTCATCCATGTTATTATTTCTTCTCTGTGTGTAGGCGTCTACGATCATGTGTTGCTATGGAGAGGCCTGATTGCTCACTGAAAGGTGCTTGCCGGGGTTGCTGGTTTTCAAAACTAACCCGGTGGAAGTGCCGCTGATGCACAAACTTTGCCTGATCAACACTTGGCATTTCTTATGCAGATTCATTAAAGTTGTTGTGTGTCATTCTGAAAAGCGTTGGTCACACCTGAACAGCATTTCTTAGGATGAGAGACTGGTTCTGTATTTTGAGTTTTCAGGAAGATAGAAATGTTCTCATTATTCGTGGCCTTACAGAAACATGTTGGTTGCATGTAACAATCATGCTATATATTAGTCAGGATGAAAACTTAATGTTTGTATTTGCATTTGGCTAATTCCCATGAAGATTTGTTTTGTTTTTGGCAATGAGACCACAAAAATTGAACATTTTTTTGCTAGGTCTGGTCCAGAAATCTTTTAAAAGATGAGCATCTTCACTTCTAAGCATTCTATTTTGAAGAATAAATGCAACCATAACTATGCCTGGTGTGGAATATGCTTAATTTAAATTGATGGGTCTTGTCAGATCTGCATTGGGGTTGCTCACGAGTAATCAGGCATGAGTCTCCACTGTCTTTTAACAGTTTAATGGTGCAGACTATTTACAGTGCAGAGAACGTGAAAACATGACCATCCTAGTCACTCGCAGAATCCAGGAATGCCAGTTTCCGGCTGTGACCCCAACATAAGAATTTTGGCACCCCAAAGCGCCGCCTCCCCGGTCTCCTTTTGACCCCTCTGTGCAACTGGGGGAACGGAAGTGACGTGCTCCCCTCAGAGCGAAACGCATGAGGCGTGCTGGGGCTCTCAGCAGCATCTCCAAGCCCTTGTCTCGCCTGGCTGTTTTCAGCTTGCCCCTCCCCGCTGGAGGAGGTGCCGCTTTTCCCACTTGAAGAGGTCTCACTACTGAGGAGGTGTGAGCTCTGCTCTTGGTACATCGACAAGACCTCCCGCCCTGCCGAGGGCAGTTCCCTGACAGGTCTTAATTCCAAGTTTAGAGACACAATACACATATACCAATCATTGGTCCTGAGCAAACCCGTGGTTTCTTTATACAAGTAATTCCAATTGGAGGATTATAGCTGCTACCGGTATTTGTCTGCTTGGGGAGGTGGAGGTAGCTGGGATGCAGCTGGGGAAGGGGGTAGAGATTGGGAATAAGAATTGTGGATATTTTAAGTACTATACATGGATTTTGAGGCAAGCTAGCAGGAAAAGTGAATTAGGAGTGGTTAGTGGCTTTGTGTCTCCAGAATTGCCCATGGAAGTGCTATGCCTATCACTGGAAAAGCTGGCTTCCATGGCTTTAAAACTTTACTAATTTTTTTTATTAGGTCAACTTTGCAGGGTGAGTAACAATTATTTCTGGACATGAAGGTTTCCTTGTTTCATTTATGGGATGGACTCTCCCACCCTCCATTTTCTTCTTGTACTTCCCTTTAATACAGTCTTAACCAAGCAACACTGAATGTGCACACGCATGTGTTTTAATGGCAAAAGTGGAACAACTCTGGGTGTTCATTTGTATCCCATAACACATTTCTGCATGTTACGTCTGTAGCTTGGTCTTGTGGAAGTTAAGGTTAAAATAACCCTTGTGTGCAATTTCCACAATGTTTTCCAATTTTTATTTTAAATCACTTTTTTTTTGTAGCACATACAGAATGAAATCAAACACTTGATGAAGCTGCAAAGCCAGAATGTGTGTTTGTGCAAGAAACAAACATCTCAGGTCAAATTTGTGAACAGTTTCTCTTCATTAGAAAGTCAAATGGGGTTGCAATCTGAAACCTTTGAAGAAAATGAGCTCTTTACCAGTCATCTCAAAACCAGTGATCATGAGAGTCATCTGGAAGCTTCGGCCATGCCTCCGGAGTGCCTCACGAATAGTGTTTCAATGAGCAGTGGCTATGGCACATGTTCTGCCGCAGAACTGAGTCCTAGCAAATATAAAGACATTCAGACGTGCATGGAAGACCCAGAGAAGATTACCAAAGGAAAGGAAGGTGGATCACCAGTGCCAGAAGGTCTAGTTACAGCCAGTATTCAAAACACAAGAGAATATACACAAACAGCTGTAGAACACTGTCCATCAATGAAAAAAGATGATAAAGGTTTTTCTGATGAATCTGAGCATAAGATCGGCGAAGGTCATTGTGGAAAAACAAACTGGTAAGTGACCAATCTTGGAGTCATTAGATTTATATTTAGAGTTAGTAAGATTTTAGTATGTCTACTCTGCTTTTAACAGAAAAGTAGTTGCACTACTTGCCTACATATGCCATTCACACAACACTTATCAAACCAATAGTTACGTAAATTCAGCTAACAAATATACCTACAATGTAACTGGCTGTGTTTATGTAAATTCTTTTTACATCATATAAACATAACTCACACAACTCTTTTCACATTATCTAATTTAGTAGAAGCAATTAAGGACCAAAAGCTTTTTGTGTTCCACATATGTCTTGTATTCGCTAAGACATACGTGGACACAAAAAGCTTTTATTTGGACGTATATAAGAACTGATCTGTTTGTATTTCCAGTTCTAAATATTGGTCCTTAATTGCTTCTACTCAATTAGATAATGTGATAAGAGTTGTGTGAGTTATGTTTATATGATGTATAAAGAATTTATATAGTTAAACATAGCCAGTTACATTGTGGGTATGCAATTGAGTTTGCTTACATTAAAATCTTAAGATACATTCCTTGCGTTTGTGATACCTGATATGCTATCACTGATGTAATGAGAGTGTCTATATTTTAAAATCTTGCTTATTCCCAGGGAAATTTTCAGGCTTTTTTCAAATTCCTGGTAGGTGTGTGGCATGTTGCTATTCTGCATTGAAAGTCTACAAGGAGAGGTGTTAAAATAACATAGGAAGCTTCTTTTTGTTGAGTGCGACCACTGATCCACCTAGGTTAATAGTGTCTGTTCTTCACTGATTGGCAATGTGTCTCCAGGGTTTCAGACGGGTCTTTACCAGCCTTACCTGGAGGTGCCAAAGACTGAACCCAGGCCTTTCTGCATGCAGAACATGTACTTTACCACTGAGCTACAGTCTCTCCCCATTTATTATCAATAGGTAGGGAGTTCCAAAGTGGTGTTGCTGCCACACGAAATGATTTGAGTTCTTACAAATGTGAAATAGTATAGCCTGCTCCACTCTAGCACTTTCTTCAAACAGTTTCATCCTCTAAAGCTTTAGAAGTAGCCCAAGACTGGGTTGTGGAGGTTTAAAGATGAAAGGTACTTACTTACTGTTATGTGCACCCTTAAGTGTGAGAGGACCTGATTGAAAAGCAGCTGCATCAGCTGTAAATTATATAGCAAAGAGAGCATGTTCTGGGTGTGCTTAGCCCTCAGAATTCTTCAGATGAAATACACATTCTGTTGTGAATGAACTGAAATGTGACAATTACATGCTGTCAACCAGATAGTTTAGTATCTGTGGTCTGATGAGTTTTTTTTAAAATGGACAGAATGCCATTATGCCTTCACCTGCACATTATTTCCAAGGGAACAGTGATGGGGACATGTGATTGTTCATTAACTCTCTGAAAAAAGAAAGAAATTACTAAGCTGACTCATAGGGTCATTACTCTTTATTCATATTTTTTTCTATGAAACTTGAGAAAACATCCATTGCATATATACTTGCTTCATTTTAAGCTGCTGGTACAGATGACTTAACTGTTGAATGTGGCAGCCTAGCCTTTTTAAAAATATATTTTTATTAAAGATTTTCTTGATTTACAAAGGTAGTGCAATGTCTCTCGTATTTTTCCATATAACATTTTTACAAATCAGTTTTTGTTGTTGAGACATTAGGAAGAAAAGGGGGAGAGAGGTGGGTGGGATGGGGAGATAGGTGGGGTGGGGTGACGATGTTTCTTTTTTACTTGATATGAGTTGGGTTTGGTGTCAGCGTTTTTTGTGTAGGTTCTCTGTTGTTTGCTTGTGCTCCTTTGGCGGTGAGAGAGGTCGGGGTTGGCGTGGGGTGTGATTGTTCATTTGTGGTTGGCTGTGGTGATCTTTGGTTTCCTGTGTGAGTGGGGTTGGTGGGTGTTTTGGGTCAGGTTAGCCATATTGATTTGTATGCTGTCGGTAGATTTTTGTCATTGTCTTGTTGGGCTGTGTGTGTGATGAAGGGGAACCATACTGGGGTGAAGGTGTCTTCTTCTGTTTGTCCCCGTGTCAGTTTCAGGTTACTGGTTAGTTTTTCTAGTAGGGCTGTTTCCCATACTACTTGGTACCATTGGTCCATGTTTACTCCTGACAGGTCTTTCCAGTGTCTGGTTATGGTTTTCTGGCTGCTGAGAGTAGATGGATTATGAGTTCTTTGTGTTGTAAGTGGGCATTATTGTCTTGGAAGATGTTTCGTCAGACCAATTCTGGGGTGGTTTCTAACACTTGCTTGGTTATTTTACATATTTCTCGTGTGGTTGTCCAGAATGTTTGGATTTTGGGGCACTCCCACCACATGTGGAAGTATGTGCCTGTGGAGGTGCACCCTCTCCAGCATTTTGGTGAGGTTCCTGGGCGTATTAGCGCTAATTTTCTTGGCATTAGATACCACCTGTAGGTTAGTTTTAGGGTGAGTTCTCTTCTTTTTGTTGATATGGATTTAAAGGGGGGTTTAGACCACATTCTGGTCCATTGGGTGGGGTTGATTTTGTATCCTATGTCATCCTCCCATTGTTTTATGATTGTGTCTAGGGAGCTTGTGGGATTTTTGAGTAGTAATTTGTATATTGCGGATACCAGCCCTCTGCCGCGTCCCTTTGTCATTAG
This sequence comes from Lacerta agilis, assembly GCF_009819535.1. NCBI lineage: Eukaryota > Metazoa > Chordata > Lepidosauria > Squamata > Lacertidae > Lacerta > Lacerta agilis. The sequence continues at coordinate 3,324,232 of NC_046328.1, forward strand.
GAGGAGGTTTTCAAAGGTTGTCAGGGGTCTAGTTGCTGCTGATTTTACTGTTGGATTGTTTAGAAGGGCATGTAATTGGTGTTGTGTTAACCAGGGCATTTGGGTGTCTTCTAATTTGTCCTGTATTTCTTGTGTTGACAGAGGTTTGTTATTCTTATAAAAGTCTATTAGGCGATATAGGCCTTTGGATTGCCAGGTTTTGGTTTGGAGGTTTTGTGCTGCATGGTAGAATAGTGGGTAGTAGGTCAGGGGAATTGCAGCCTAGCCTTTTGATGCTAAAAAGTGGATGTCTGCTCCTAGGATTTGAACGTTCCGCTTGTTAGAACCATTGGATAATTGCCTGATATGACTGAAAGTCCAAATAGGACGGAAGCTTAAGCTGCAGACTCTAAACATGTTTAAAATGGGCTCTAAATGGGTTTAAACAATAATAATCTATATGGTGTGGTCTTTTAAACACTAGAACTCCAGGTCCTACTGATTCTCGGTAGGCTCAGGACAGGCAAAAGAAAGTGCTGCTTTGCACAGGGTATTAATCTTTAGAAATTTGCAGTGGCAAGATGTGGCGATGGTCACTAGATGTAAATAGCTTTTTAAAGAAGATTAGGCCAATTCCTGGAGGATAGTTGTATCAGTGGCAATTTAGTCATCATAAATTAAAAAAAACAAGAGTCGATGTTGGAGGGCAGTAGGGCACTGTGAGGGGGAGGGGCAGTTGCCCTCCTGGTCTTTTTATGGCCCTTCTCCAAGGCATCTGACTGGCCATTGTTAGAATGTCATCCTTGTCTATATAGCCTTAACCTTCAAGGCTTCTCTTCTATACTTATGAAATAGAAATATTCAGTGGCCTCAGTCACACATCGTGATAAACCATAGTTAACTGTTTATTGTGAACGCACTGGCTTTGACCTCATTGCTCCTCTCTGTTCACACTGGAAGGAAACAAACCATGATGCCTTGCTCTCAACAACAAAAATTCTGTAACTGATTACAGGTAGGTAGCTGTGTTGGTCTCCATAGTTAAAACAAAATAAAAAATATAAAAAATCCTTCCAGTAGCACCTTAGAGACCAACTAAGTTTGCTATGAGCTTTCGTGTGCATGCACACTTATTCAGATGCACACGAAAGCTCATACCAAGAACAAACTTAGTTGGTCTCTAAGGTGCTACTGGAAGGATTTTTTTATTATTATTCTGTAACTGATGTTTACTCTTGGCTTTGTTAGTTGGAAGAAGACACACTCACCTGTTTGAACATAACACTAAACCTCTGTGTGCTAGCAAGAAGACAAGCAGCTTCAACAATCTACTCTTTCAGACACAGACTTCAGACCTTTTTAATTCCCTAATTCTTTTCTGAATGAGTCTCCAGATTATCTTCTAGTGTTGTGCCATTATTTTATCTGGATTGTTTTTGGTTTATATTTTATATTTATATTTAGTTTTCTTCACACTCTGATATTTTATAGCGTGGTGAAGTTTCTAAAACACACACACACTTGTGTTTGTCTGTGTGCATGTCTTCACTACGATGCTTAGAGTTTGGGATGCAATTAGTGGGGCTTCTGATATTTTTCTACTGATCAGCAGACCTTCCTTGTAACATACTGATTTTGCTCCCTTTAGTTGGGGTTGCTACATGGCATGGAAGACTACCTGTATTTTTATTCAAGAAACAAAAATCCAAAGCCTCCCTTGGTTAAGGTGGAGTTGGTCATTTGTACTTTGGATCTGACCATTGTTTTCTTGAGTCTTTTTACTCATACTGTATTCTGCAAGTTCTGTGTTTCAGTGTGGTTAGTTCTTTACAGTTGCCCTGATATTTGAGCTACTGCAGGGTTTGAATTGCTTATTGTGAGTTGCATCATCTCTTCATTTTGGTACAGATCTTATTTTAAATAAATTACAGGGTGTCCTGTTGTAGACTCCAGGGAACAATTGCTTTCTTGCCAATATTTGTTGAAAACCACTTTGCGGGGGGGGGGTCAAATCCCCCCTGCATAAAGTCATAGAGAGTTCAATCTACCATAGTACCTTACAGGCTGTAGCATGAAATAGATCTAAAATAAATGTTTCTGGGGCAAACATGTTTCTTTCTCTTTTTCTATTTCCCTTATTGTAGTAAATCTTTAACATCGTGGGCTCAAAAATTAAAGCAAAACCAGCTGAAAAGAACAAATGTGGAGGAAGGGGATGTGCATCCTGTGCAAGTAAAAGAGCACTCACAGACTGTAACATTGGAGAATGTAAGTGGACCACCCTTCCACCTAAACCCCTTCATTGGAATAGTAAATGTATATAGGATTGAGCTGCATTTTCTTTCTGGGATCCAAAGAGCTACATTTAGATATGGCCAAGTATATGTGCACATGCCCAACAGTAACCAGCTTTCATCAGTTTTTGAACAGCATTGCGGTTCCTCTCCTCACCCCTTCCTTATTGCAAACTGGTTTTGAAATCCCCACCACTTTCATGTGATGAGTTACAGTTCACCTGAGCTTCTCTGTAACAAATACAATAGGATTTAATATAATGTATGCTCTTAACAGCGGGTGGCGCTGTGGTCTAAACCATAGAGTCTAGGGCTTGCGGATCCCCGCGACGGGGTGAGCTCCCGTTGCTCTGTCCCTGCTCCTGCCAACCTAGCAGTTCAAAAGTCAAAGTGCAGGTAGATAAATAGGTATCGCTCAGGTGGGAAGGTAAATGGCGTTTCTGTGCGCTGCTCTGGTTCGCCAGAAGCTGCTTAGTCATGCTGGCCACATGAGCCGGAAGCTGTACACCGGCTCCCTCAGCCAGTAAAGCGAGATGAGCACCGCAACCCCAGAGTCGTTTGCGACTAGACCTAACGGTCAGGGCTCCCTTTACCTCTATGCTCTTAGTGAACATAAGAAGAGTCTGCTGGATCAGGCCAATGGCCCATCCAGTCTAGCATTCTATTCTTGCTGTGGCCTGTGGGAATTCCTCAAGCCTGGATTTGTCTAATCCTTGTTTAAATCCATCACTGCCTCCTGTGGGAGTGAGGTCATAGACCTCAGTGAGAACTTTGCTTAAATGGCTATAGACCACGGATGTCAAACACAAGGCCCGCATCCGGCCCGCCAGACCTCATCATGTGGCCCGTGTAGCCGCCGGCGGCCGCAGGGAGACTCCGCGCTGCCTGGGGCGGCAGCGCGGAGGAGGCACCCCCTCTGGGGGCGGGGCGTCACGACTGAGTGCGCACATGCAAAATGTCGCGCGTGCGCACTCTGTTGTTGGGCTCCCGCTGCTGCTGCCACTTCCGCAGCGACTTTGCGAGCCCTCTGAGTGAAAAAGCGGCTTGGGGGGGCTGCCGTGCGCGATTGGCAGCTGCCCCCAAGCCGCCTTTTAATCCGGCGGGCTCGCAAAGTTGCTGCAGAAGTGGCAGCAGCAGCGGGAGCCCAGCAATGGAGTGCACACACGCGACATTTTGCGCGTGCGCACTCCGCCGCTGGGCTCCCGCCGCTGCTGTCGCTCTGCTGCCGCTATCAGCAGCGATGCTGCGAGCCTGCCGCATGAAAAGGCGGCTTGGGGGCAGCTGCCGATCGTGCGCGGCAGGCCCCCCCCAAGCCGCATTTTCACTCAGAGGGCTTGCAAAGTCGCTGTGGAAGCGGCAGCAGCAGCAGGAGCCCAGCGACGGAGTGCGCATGCGCGACATTATTACTTACATTATTACAAAAAACAGTCCTAATTGAATGCAGTGAGAATAATTTATGATAATAAAGAGTGGACACATAGTCCTACAGATACAACCGGCCCTTTGAGGGTGACCAAACTGCTGATGCGGCCCCCGATGAATTTGAGTCTGACACCCCTGCTAGACAATCTCTTGTAAAATATTTTTTCAGTAATTTTTGTGGTTGATGCTCACTTTTTCTTCCACTTGATATAATTTATGTAACTTTTTAATTATTTATTGATCTATAAATCATTGTGTCTCCCCTTTTGTGGAATTGTAGACTAATCCTACTGCAGCTGTTCCATCATCATCTTACACTTTTTACCTCAATGAACAAAACGGAAGCCAAATTTCTTTCAGTTCTGGTACTTCAGGTATAGTTAATTGCTTTCTATTTTGCTTTTGTTGTTACTATTTCAAAATTGCAACTAAATGTAAATTGTGTTGTGACTGATTTTGTGTCTCCTTATTTTTGGTGACTCTGTATGTTGCAGTTTGGTAAGATCACAGTCCCCAAAATAAACCCTCTACCAGGGGTTGTCAACCTGGTCCCTACCGCCCACTAGTGAGCATTTCCGGATTCTAGGTGGGCAGTAGGGCGTTCTACAGACCCAAGCTGAATCCTCCTTTCCATCGAGCATTGGTGGGCGGTGAGGAAATTTTACCATCAAGAAAGATGCATTAGTGGACAGTAGGTATAAAAGGGTTGACCACCCATGCCCTATACAGTCAGCTTGCAACTTGTGCATGTATAATTTAATAATTTCAACTTTATGCTGTTGATGGCTGGCTGGTTGAAATTGCACAAACTAAGGCACAGATAACAGAGAACGTTTTGCACAGGGTTTTCCTGGGAACTTCCCAGAGTCCTGTAAGCAAGGTGGAGAGCATGAAAACGTTCTGCCTTACTTGGGAAGAAGACCTGTGTGGTGTGCTGGCTCTAGAAGATAAGATTGCTTGCATGGGGGCAGTTCCCAGGAGATGTGTCAGGGAGCTGCCCTTGGCAGGGCAGGAGGTCCTGTCGATGTGCCGAGAGCCCCGACACCTCCTCGGTAGTGAACCCTCTTCAAGCAGGAAAAGCGGCACCTCCTCCAGCGGGGAGGGGCAGGCTGAAAACAGCCAGGCGAGACAAGGGCTTGGAGATGCTGCTGAGAGCGCCAGCACACCTCATGCGTTTCGCTCTGAAGGGAGCACGCCACTTCCGTTGCCCCAGTTGCACAGAGGGGTCAAAAGGAGACCGGGGAGGCGGCGCTTTGGGGTGCCAAAATTCTTATGTTGGGGTCACATTCAGAAACCGGCATTCCTGGATTCTGCGAGTGACTAGGATGGTCATGTTTTCATGTTCTCTGCGCTGTAAATAGTCTGCACCATTAAACTGTTAAAAGACAGTGGAGACTCATGCCTGATTACTCGTGAGCAACACTAATGCAGATCTGATAAGATGGTTCAACTAGACGTGCTTTTGCATATATGTGCCATCTCTGGAACGTAAGCCCCACGCAAGGTGCAAGTTGACTGTACCCACTTACCCAGCAGCAAGCACCCTTGAACTAAGTGGGATGTACTTCTGAACAGATATGTATAGGATTGTACTGTAAGGCACTATGCTGCTGTTTTTCTGCTTTTTATAAATTTTGATATGATAATGTTCTGTTGAAAGTCCCCTTGTAAGAGCTTGGCCCTGATTTTGTTTTTAAAATACCTTAAATGAACCAGGATACATATATGAACAAATAGGTATGAGATTTGGATCAAACCTGGAAACAGTAGAACTGGATTTGGGATAACTTCCATTTTAATATAATTTCAGGAGAGCTACTTTAAAATGTCCATGGTATTTAACATCTTATTAATTGAATATAAATGTTAAGATTGGGTAAATGGAGATGTGGATTAAATAAAGCAGATTGCATATACATCTTTTGGAATGGTTCTCAAATAGAAATATTCTGGAACTCCATTCAGCCTAATATTTCTGATATGTTAGGATAACATTTACCCTTGGAACCTAAAATATTTCCACATATTTATGTAAAGTAAGTTATTTGAGAAAATTATCAAGAAATAGTGTTCAACTTTATAACTGATTATAACAGTTAAAAATTGGGAAAACAAAATTTTAAACTGAATGCTTGGTACTGCTCTGGAATATACCTATAATGGAGAAAATCACACATAATTTGAGATTTCAACAAGGACTAGAACTTCCAGCCACTATTTATATGATATGGTATTCCTTTGACATATACAGTGGAACCATCATTTTCAAGTCCACCCTTGTCACAAGCCAGACAAATCTGGAATTATACTTATATACCTATCATCTTTACTTAAACTTGGTTATTTTAACTCATGTGCAACTACTCATTCTACATGCCTACTTTATAGTTTTGTTTTTCACCTTTTATAATTGTTCTCTGTTTTACATACATTATAAAATAAAATAATAATAAAAACTTTACCCCATAAACATTGGGAAAGAAGCATATCTCCAACTATACCTACAGGGGTTGAGATAATTTGGTCCATAGTAACTGTGATTAAGCTAACATATGACAAATGTATACATCTAAACCAGCATAACAGGTTTATGGGGGAAATTGGTATTTGTGATGTTTTTGAACATCTTATGCTGCTTTCAACTTGCTGTAACAGTATTTCTTTATGCTATTTGTTTTTGGTTTATTTTGTTTATAAATAAAATATACACTGGGTTGTAAAACACCTGAATCCATTAGTTCAAGTCCTATCTTCCATAGCAGGAGAGAACAACCTTGCTCCATGTGACAGCCCTTTAGATATTTGAAGATGGTTATCATAACTCACCTCAGTCTCCTCTTTACCAGGCTCAACATACACAGTTCCCTCAACCATTCCTCATAAGGCTTGGTTTCCTGACCCTTCATCATCTTGGTGGCCCTCCTCTGCACCTTCCAACTAGTAAAACTGGCAAACTACTTTATTTTGCCCCAAGCACAATAAGCTTGAGAGATTAGTATCAGAGAAAAAACATGAAGAATGCCAGTTGTTTTTAAAATGTAATCCTTTTGTTATATAATTTATACCCCATTTTCATAGCCAACGGCTTTGATGTTGCTTCTCATATTGCAAATGTAAGTGAAAAGTGCAAGGAGGCCAACTGTTTTTTATTCAGATTCAATGAACTAGTGTTGCTGTTTAAATCAGGATAAGGAAGAACTGATTTAGATGGAGATCATGTTGAAATATGGTTAAGGACAAATATTCTCATTACATTCTCAGCGCTAGTTTCCCCAGAGTTCTCTGCAATATTAATACATTATATTTAACATTATTTCATGTCAAACCCTGTTACTGCTAAAGCTCTGAAGCATAACATTTCAGACATGAGTTTTTCATAACGTTGCAAATCTGCACCCGTAATGTGAAAATCAAAAAAAGGAATGTCAGGCTTCACAGCTCTTTTCTATACAGAAGTAAACTTTGATATATTTCTCCATTTCAGGATTGACATACTGGAAACTAGATGAGAAGGAAACGTACCATACTTTGCCTGAGAACTTCAGAAATGAATTTAGTGCATTTGCTACAAAGATGTCCTCGGACCAGGTATCTTTTGTGTGGTGTTTGCTTTGGTAGTTTAATGGATGTTAGGATGTTTTTCCCCCTGTTCTGCCACTGTTGCTGTTTGGGTCGGTTGGCAGGCATTTGCTGCCCAGCCAGTTTATTTAGGGGAGCTGAGAAACAGGCCCCTTTTCTCTTTCCTGTTGCTTCAAGGATCTATTTGCAGGGCATTTGAGAACAGTTTTTTGTGCTTTCTTAACCACCTCCTGAAACTTTTATTTAGTGTCCATAACTGATAGATTCTGATAAATGTAAGTAATCATTTTATTATCTTTAACTCAGAACTGCCATAGGAGTTGGAAAATAAAAATGGGTATACTTGTATAGAGTGACTAGGGAGGCGAATGAAGAGGAATGAGAGAGGAGAACTCTCCATGTAGTAACTCAGGAGTGTTGGAAAAGGTGACAGGGAGCCAATACAAGATAGGAGAAGGCGAGACATGGCATTAGCAAAAGGGTTTCAAGATCTTCAGGGCTCAATTTAAATGAATATTTTAAGCTCTTGTGCCAAGCTTTTAATTCTAGTTCTTTGCTATAAGTTGGCTGTTGCAAATTGTATCTGTTGACAAGAATGGATGGTTTCTGAAGTTCTGTTTCATGAGACTTTGATGCACCTTTCTTAAAAACTAAGCAAATCTATAATAAAAAGAGGCAGAAAACATTAAAGGAAATGCTTTCAAATAATTGAATTCTGGCTACAGCAGATAACAATAGCTGGTCTTTAAAAAAAATTCTGAAGGCCTTGTCATTTTTGTGATATAAAGTATTAATATGTTTACCTAGATGGATAAATTTCAGTACTGTACTAAGAAAAGAGTCATAATTTCCCTTTTTCCCTTTTCAGCCAATCATGCCTTGGAACAGTGGTTTTCACTTAGCAGTTTGCTTCTGTCATTCTAATCCTGCATATATGGAAAAGGAATAAATAAAATAAATAGCAGGTGTAGGGTGGCTGGTCCATAACAGGACTCGGTGGGGTGGGGTGGAGAGTACCGTATATACCGGCGTATAAGACGACCCCCAACTTTTCCAGTTAAAATATAGAGTTTGAGATATACTCGACCACAGATTTTCCACCCAGTGTATAAGACGACCCCCAACTTTTGAGATGATTTTCCTGGATTAAAAAGTAGTTTTATATGCCAGAATATACTGTATTACATCCTTTCTATACCCCTGGGGTCTTATTCCAGATCAGTCTCCCCTTTGCCTCCCGTTTACTTCAGGAATTGTATGAATGGCTTTTTAAATTACATTATCAGTGCCTCCTCTGGTTTGGCCCTGTTTAGAGTTATGCTTGCCTCTTCTTGATTTATGATCACTCCTTGTTTTCAAAAAGAGACTATACAACAAGTACTTGAGTTGCTGAGCTCTGCTTTCCTTTTGAGCAGAATTTGCTGCACTATCAACTAAAAGCATTACGTACCCTTGTTTTTTTTTTAAAAAAACAATCCAGATAAAAGGAGAAAAGTGCTTTTGCTAAAACTGAATTAAATTGGCCTCATCCAAGGATCCTTGACATTTACATATTCTCTGGTTGCCATGCATTGCTCCATGCCTATAGCTAGAAATTTTGTGGGGGATTGGGCTGGAGGAATATGAAAGTACCCAGGAGTGGAGCATCGTAAGTCAATGTAAAACAAGAGAAACCTAGTTGTAGGGAGCCCTTATGTTGTTCTATTGATTGATTGATTGATTGATTGATTACGGCAATCCAAGCAAATCAAAGTATCCTTGCACTTACTGTCCAGAACACTAGGAGGCAGAAGCAGCTTTGTGTCTTACTAAGAATTGAGGTAGACTTCGGCTTTTTCCTACATCTCCATAAATGAAAGGGCTACAGCAGAAGTAGCTAACATTGTACCCTTCACTTGTTGTTGGGATTCCTAGCTCCAGCCCCAGGCTACATGGCCTAGTGGTCAGGGATAATGGGAGCTGTAGTCCAGCAATATCCAGAAGGTGTTATGTAAGCTACTCCTAGGCTATAGGTTTATTCCCTTTATTTATTTAATAAAGTTGACATTTCCAGGAAAGGTCTTAGAAAATTTCCAAGATTTTATTTAGCTTTTAGAGTATTTTTTTTTCTTGCTCACTGATGTGCTTGCTACCCTGGGCACCTTCAGTGGGAAGGACAGAATATAAACTGAATTAATAATAATAATAATAATAATAATAATAATAATAATAATAATAATAATAATAATAATATTTTTATCATTAATTTACAACAGCTCACCCCTTTTTTGGCTATGTTCTCATAGAATTACTGTGGGTACATACTTTCCCATTTCCCTAAAGCCTACTCATGGCCCTAAAGGTAAGCCATAGAAATAAATAATGGTTTACCTTGAACAAGCAGCATGCTAGGGTCAACGCCTCAATTATGCCTACTTTGTGTCTCCTTTTATTGCATGAGAAAACAAACTATGAAGTGACTAGCTTAGCATTGTGTACGATCCCTTATTCTTTGTTTGTTAGGAAACTAACTCAAATGAGCATTCACACATACTGTAACAGTAAACCAGGCCCTCTGTGGCTTGTTTCCACTCTTTGAAAGGGGAGGTGTGAAGCAGGCATGATTGAGCATCATGCACTAGTATACTGCTTGTTCATGGTAAACCAAGATTTATTTCAGACTTTGTTTTAGCATCATATGTATCTAGAGCTGTTGGTATGAATGGGCAGGCACATAAAATAGCTGTGTGTGTGTTTAGGTTTGTAATTGATTGTTCTTAAATGTTTTTAATGTAAGCTGCTTTGAGGCACTTTGTGAGAAAAACACATGACAAATATAACAACAATATTAACAATGAATTATTAAGAATTACTATTATGTTAATAATATAACAATAATACTTTAGACCACACATTGGAACTTGAATTGGCACCACTGTATTCACTTCCCCTTCCCCTCCCCTCCCCTCCCCCAAATGTTTAAGTTCACTTTGGCATCTTTGCATTAAATATTGGGTGTTTGGTATTATTTTAAACAAATCTTTATTATTTTTTTAGTTGTCTTCTGGTGATGAGATGAAGCCATCATCCTTAAAGGAAATTTATCATAAGAAACAAAGGGAATGTAAACAGCTTGTAGACTGGAACTTTCCCTCCTCACAATCAACTCACCCTCCTGAGGTAATCGTTTGCATTTCAGTGCCATATGTTGGATTGGAAGCCTTCCAGGCTTCCTCACACTTAAGATATATTCTCTCTTTCTCTCTCTCTCTCTCTCTCTCTCTCTCTCTGTGTGTGTGTGTGTGTGTGTGTGTATGTATATGTATATGTATATAAAAATACCACCCTTTTCCCTGACAAATCTCACCTGTTACAGACTCCAAAATATAGTGAAGTACTCCCTTGACACAAGCCCAATAATTAGATCTTTGCAAAGTGTATACATACCTACACACACACCTACCTGTGCTATTTATCACAAAATCAGATGGTTCTTTGTTCCTTATTAAATCAGGAACACACAACAATGGGGGGCATATGTCAATAATTTCACCTTCCACACTTACAAAACATGACAAAAAATGAACAGCTTAACTTTCAAGCAGAAGCTGCAAGCTTAAATGCAGCTCAGATTTAAGTAACTAACATTGTTCTCTTCCCAGCTATGCACATACAATTATGAAATTACAGCTTTAACTTATCTCTTAAAAATTTAAAAAGCTTCCTGTTTTTTTATCAAAATGAAATCTGCTTCACGATATTTTTCAATTCTAATCACTGTGATGTTTGTTTCCCAGATCCTGACCCTCGACCCAACATTGCACATGAAACCTGGCCAACAGAATCCAGGACTGCCTCCGCACTCCTCCTACGGGACACCTGACAGGGTTTTGTTTTCTCCAGACTCTATGGCAGATCCTCCTTTTTTCATGCATTCAGACTCAGATTCTTTGTCCCACCTGAGCACAGTAACATCACCTCTGCCTCCTGGATCTCCAAAATACACTTTGAGTGCAACAGCTTTGCACAGTGACCCCTGGAATACTTGCATGTTCCAAAATGAAACTAACGCCAGCAGTTCTTGTCATCCAAGTAATGAGTTCTTAAACACTGAAGAGGATGACAACTTAACACTCACGCCATCTTCAGCTGTCCACTCCCAGCTTCCGTCTGCCGATAATAGTTTGCCGGAATACAATATTTCAGTGACATGCATGGAAGATCCTGTGGTATTCTCCAAGTAAGGCTGATGTCAGTAAGAATGTTGACCTTCAAATAAGCATTGCAATATTCAGTAATTTGAAACTTCTGCTTACTTTCCTTTCCTGAAGCCTTCCATTGGGTTAAATGAAGACACTAAGCATTTTTACAGGCCTGAAAGTAGTCACTTCTGGCTGCCTGGGATGTGTCTGAATTGTAGTCAGGTGACCAGGCCACAAAACCTGGCAAAACTTTCTTTAGAGACCAAATATTATAGTAAACTTTGGCCGGGGGGGGGGGGTTAGGAAGCATGTAGCTTATTTATTTTTCTACATTTATATTTAACTATTCTTCCATCATGGAACCCCAAGTGGCATACTTGTGGTTCACAGGAGGTCTCATGAAGTCTTTCTGCAAAGTGCTAAAGTCTTATATGCCTTCAGACCACTCCCAGTAACTTATTCTAGATTTATTTGCAAGGCTTGAGTTTCAGTTTTGTGGAAAGTAACTACCGTATATACTTGAGTATAAGCCTAGTTTTTCAGCACACTTTTTGTGCTTTAAAAGCTGCCCTCGGCTTATACTCAAGTCAACCATTCCTTAAGAAGCGTACAAGAATGGCGGTTCTTTACTCTCCCCAGGAAGCTTGTTCCATTCCTGAACTGCTCACATAAATGCAAACTTTAGACCCCAGAAGGCAGAAAGCCTATCAGTTAAGGAAGTATTAAAACCCCACAGGTGCTCACTTTCCCTGGCTCCTGCTTAAACAGGACAGGATCCCAGCCTTCTCTGTATAACACAAGGGAACATTGCGCTGTGGGTTAAACCACAGAGCCCTAGGGCTTGCCGATCAGAAGAATGGCGGTTCGAAACCCTGCGACGGGGTGAGCTCCACAGCAGCAAAGGAGGAAGAGGAAGGAGCAGCCCAAATGGCTGCTTTGGGCTGCTCGTTCCTCCTCTACCACAGTGGCAAAGGTGAACCGGCTTATACTTGAGTCAATAAGCTTTCCCACATTTTTGTAGGGAAATTAGGTGCCTCGGCTTATATTTGGGTCGGCTTATACTCGAGTATATACGGTAACTTGGATTCAGGCAGGATTATGTCATTTGAGGAGATCTCAGACTAAGGACCAAACTAGACATGATGCCAACAGACCTGCCTGTTTAGAACCCAGGGAAACGTGGACAAAGGGAGCTGAGCTGTGTCCCTTCTGGATACTTGGAACTTAGTTGGGGAGTTAAACTGTGAGGCGGTGAGTTTGCACTCTTCATCTGTGCCACCTTTTTGCTCTAAACACCACTCACTCCCCTATCTACTTTAAACATGATCAGAGCTTCTGTATTCAGAACTAGTTGTACACATGCCCTGTTATACAAGTGCTTTGGTGGGGAAGATCACTTGGCATCTGTTTGTGGAGGCAAATTTCAGTGGCTGTACTTCACCATCTGTTGAAAACATGTGCCGGGATGGCCATTTTCTGTCTCTAAAAAATAGTGTTGCAAATGCATTATGACATATTTTTAATCTTAAAAACAGGATTAGGCAGAATTTGAGAGAAAAACATGCCCGGCATATTGCTGATCTACGGGCTTATTATGATTCAGAAATTCAAAGCTTAAAACAGCAGCTGGAGGCAAGCCATAAACCTCATTCAGAAGACTTTGAGAAGATCAATCAAAATCTTACTGACAGGTAATAGAGCTGCTTGGAACAATGTGCATATTTCCCAGCCCCCCCCCCCCTCTCTGTGTGTGTCTGTCTCTGTCTCCTTTCAAAATTGTTTCTTGGAGCAACTCTTTCTATATATTGCTTCCTTCACTTTTAAGATCTAGGGCACAGATATTGATGGCTACATGAAAACATATATTGTGGAATCCTTGAGATGCCCGTTAATTAGGGGTGAGTTTTAGACAGAGAAAAGAGATAAATGCTGTTATTCACATACAGAATTCCTCTAGCACGAATCTTCTGGGTAACTTATTTATGCTGCTTAGCTGGAAGTGAACTATTTCTTCAATGTTTGTTGTACGTGCCACATTTGGAAAGAAGACTATTGTAGCTTTAGAAACTAGATACACAGTGTTTGAGTTCAAATCATTTTCAAATGCAGTTTTGGTCACACTCTCATAGCCTAGTTAGGCAACTCAGCTAAAAATACTGAAAAATCTTGTTTTCATTTCAATCATTTTCATGGCTATATTTTCATTTTTAGATGTGACCACTTACAGGCAGCATTGGATAAAGCTAATAATCGCATGAGAGCACTTGAAGATAAAAATAGCACTCTGGAAACAGAAGTGGTAAGTACATGTCATACGTCGAATTGAGCTCAATTATATAGAAAGATTACCAAGTGAGACGCTACAAGTCTGATCTGTCAGCCCTTTGAGCTATATGTTTTTCTGCTGGAACTTGGGAGTCCTTATCTGGTACAAGTCAGCAGTTCTTGTAGAGATGCCTCATTTCCCCGAGGTCTTGATTCCCTACTAGGATCCTAGTTATTAGGTTTGGCTTTAAATAAATAAATAATCAGTCAATCTGGCCTTTCACCCGACAGCTTATTTGCAATATAAGCAGTAAAATATAATTGATAATAAACCTTAATACATTACAACTTGAAGTGCAGATAATTTTATTATTTCTAAAGCACTTAATGTTTTTCTAGGTGTTGTGTAAAGACTAAAAATGGCCCAGCCCCAGCCCTCAGACTTTCATTCTAAAAGGTTTGAGAAAAAAAGGAAAGCAATATCTTGTGTCTCAAAACATGATATTCCTTACAATCTTAGCTTTGGTTCTGCTTCTGTTTTCAAAGTAGGCTTCTGTTTTCTGTTTATGTGTGTACCTGTCTGATACTTGGCCTTCTTTTGTTTCAGACAGACTGGAAAGAGCGCTTCTGTGCTGTCAGCAATACCACCAAGGCCTTGCAGGAACGTATTGAAGAAATGCGCACCAGTGGTAAAGAGAAAGATAACACCATCAGCCGCCTGAAGAGGAGGCTTAAAGATCTAGAAGAAGCATTTGAAAAAGCCTACAAGCTCTCAGATAATAAAGATGCCAAGTTAAAGGAAGAAAATAAAATGTTCCAAAATGTAGGTTGGAAAAATCAGGGTAACTTGGATGCTTGAGTAAATTCAGCTGAACAATCCATTTGTGAGGGCAAATGAGAGCCCCACTATAATCAAGCAGCTGCTTGAATGAACCTCTAATTGAGATGATATTCTTGGAACTTTATAATAGGAACCTCTTTCTGGACACTGCAGATTTGGCTAGCCCTTAATGGAAATGTCTCTATACTTGTATTACAATTGTCTCTACTAAAACAATAGTACCTTTGTGGTATGCTGCTCTTAACAAAGAAATTGTGACTTTTAAAGGCATTGGGGGGAGCATTTTTCTATTCTGTTTAATTCCAGATGGCAAAGTGTTGATTTTTTAGCAGCTCGGGAGGCAGATCTTTGGTGTCTCTGCCTACTCAATTTCTTTTCTGTCTCTAGCAGCTAAATAGATGTGCTGTCTTAGTTCACACTCTGTATTTTTTGGTATTTCTAAACTAATTCTAGGTTCCTCCTTTGGGTATTTTTTTAGACCAACTAGGGGTAGGCTGAAATTCATCAAAAAGTTGAGGGAATTTGTTTCAATTCTGCTTTGTTGGGCATGCCTGATAATGGTACTGATTAAAGCTTAGTAGGTTATCTGTATAGCACTGCAGTTGTTGAAATCTGTAGTCTTGAGGAATTTTCTCTAATGTTAGAGGGGAGTGAATCATTGGTATTCATATTCACCACAAAGGTAACATCCTCTCCTATTTGAACATTTGCTGTTATTTTTAGGAGGGCAGGGTTCTTGCCCAAGCATCTTGATCCTATCCACCCAAAACATTTTTCTATGATGTCTGTTTCAAAGTATAATCACTAACTGAGGGAGGAAAATGTAATTACTTTTATTTCTTTGTAGCTTTTAGGAGAATATGAATCCCTTGGGAAGGAGCATGAAAGAGTAAAGGTGAGAAGCAAATTCACTTTGTACCAGAATTTTATGTGTATTTAAATAGAGAGGACCAAAAGCTGGAGGGGTTTTGGAGGGCTGAAGCCTTGCAGGGAAGTCTGTTTGGAAGAAAGCCTTACTAGGTTCAGTGGGATATACACTCTCTAGATTATTGCCTTAAATTCATAATGGACATCCTCCAGATGTGCATTGTACTGTCCGCAGAAACTGATACATTAAGGAAGAAGGGTGAATTATTTTTTTTACTCCTCAGAATTCAGCCTTTCTGCAAGACATTTTAACTATGTAAGAAATGATAACTACCCAATGGTCACTAATCCAGCCATAAATAGAATTTGTTGTGCACCAAGCCTCTTATTCATTTACCCATCTTGTGCAGATTATAGTGTCTCTTAGATGAGAGAGCAGCAAGGGGCTAGATAGGCCTGCACTGAAGGTGCTTAGCACCAGAGAATCATTTAGGAGACAGATTGCTTCAGCAAGTGAACATGGCTGCATGTAGGAAGCCTGTAAGAAAGGGGGGGGAAGGCCCAAGATGATCTGCTGGTCTGCAGCAATCCTGACAGAGTACAAGTATGAAGATTAATTATTGGTAAGTGACAATGAAGCAAAACGTATGCTGAACTTACTCCAGAGGAAGCTCAAGCCAAATTGGATTGATGCCCCTATAAATGGTAGTTACATGTTGTAATCTTTCAAGATTAGTAGAGAGACCAATTCTGTATTTGCTTTACACTTTATGCAAGCTTAGCATGTGACCTTTTCTGCCTCCCTACAGGATACCTTAAACATCACTGAGAACAAATTGTTGGATGCACAAACTCAGATTTCTGATTTGAAAAGGTAAATGTGCCATTTAATACTGTGTGAGGGGAAATGTTACTGCTTCAAATAATGTTGTAAACCTTTCAAAATCACCTTAACAGATTGGAGAACTGGGCCCAAGCTAACAATGAATTTCAATAGGGACAAATGTAAGGTTCTGCACTTAGGCAGGAAGAACCAGATGCACAAATATAAGATGGTGAACACTTGGCTTGCCTGTAATACACGTGAAAAACATCTAGGGGTTTTGGTGGACCACAAGCTTAACATGAGTCAACAGTGTGATGCAGGAGCAAAAAAAGCTAATGCTGTTCTAGGCTGCATCAACAGAAGTATAGTGTCCAGATCAAGGGAAGTAATAGTACCACTCAATTCTGCCTTGGTCAGACCACACCTAGATAACTCTTTGTGCCACCTGGATAACAATTTAAGAAGGCTATTGAAAAGCTGGAACATTTACAGAGGAGGGCGACCAAGATCATCAGGGGTCTGGAAACCAAACCTTATGAGGAATGGTTGAAGGAGTTGGGTATGTTGAGCCTGGAAAACAGGAAAC
This sequence comes from Lacerta agilis, assembly GCF_009819535.1. Classification (NCBI taxonomy): domain Eukaryota; kingdom Metazoa; phylum Chordata; class Lepidosauria; order Squamata; family Lacertidae; genus Lacerta; species Lacerta agilis. The sequence continues at coordinate 3,341,072 of NC_046328.1, forward strand.
TCTGAGGAGGTATGATAGCCATCTTCATATATCTGGAGATATGGCAGATGGATCAAGCTTGTTTTCTCATGCTCTGGAGGGACATGAACCAATGGCTTCAAGTTACTAGAAAGGAGATTCTGACTAAACATCAAGAAGAACTTTCTGGTGGTAAGAGCTGTTTGACAGTGGAACAGACTGCCTCAGAAGGTGGTAGACTCTCTTTCCTTGGAGGTTTTTAAGCAGACGTTGGAAGGCCATCTGTCATGGATGCTTTACCGGTAGTTGAGATTTTTTTTTCCATTGCAGGGGGTTGGACTAAATAACCCTTGGGGTCCCTTACAATTCTATGATTTATTTATTCATTTGCAGCATTCATACCATGCAACATATTTAAACTACTATGTGGCTCTTCTCAGAAGTGAACCCCAAAGAGTTTTGTGGTACTTGCACCTAGAATTGCAGCTCAAGTTGTGTACAACACTTTGTTCTTTTTTGACTGTTTAAAAAGGTGTATGGAATCCAATGACACTTTGGTGGTGATTTCAAAGCCTCGAGTTTCCTGGTCCAGGCACAACTAATGAATTCTTTTGTGTGAGAACATCAGCAGCTGTCTTGCACTGAGTCAGACTAGCTTATAAAATATCTGCATTGACAGTGATTGGCAGAGTTGTTGGATCAAACGTATTTTATACCATTGTTTCTGAATATATTTTTGCTTCCGCTATAGAACTGTCTCAAAACTTGAAGCTCAAATCAAGCAGTTAGAACATGAAAACTTGCTCAAATTTCGTCATTTTGCAGACAGTCACTTCAGAACATCCTATGCCAAGTAAGCAAATAATAAATATTACCTTGTGAGAAAGTAAAGGATACGTGTCTCACAAAACTCTGATTTTTAAGAAGGATAAACGTAACTATTAGTCAGTTTTCCTTGATACAGAATAATCACAACAGAACAGATGCATAATAAAGCATTAATAAGAGGCTTTCTGAATATAGCAAGATCCACACTGACTTATTGCAAATGTCAATTTTCAGTAATGTAGCAATGATACTTTCTCATGGTACTGTGTGTTCTTGCTGTATGTACAGTGGTCTGATTGTCTATTATATGAACCTTGCAAGACAGGGTTAAGTGATATTTTTCAGCCCAATGGTCACATTTATTATTAGTATTAGTATTATTTGTAGTAATAGTAGTATTATTTATTGAATTTATATACCGCCCTATACCCAGGGGTCTCAGGGCGGTTCACAGAATAAAATCAAGATATAAAGCCACAAAATACATAATAAAAATAAAAACAACAACCCAATAGCGCCCCCCTCCAAAACGACATCATTATTATTGTTTATTCCACTCCTGGAGAAACCGCCAGGTTGAGGGGGACCAAAGGCAAAAGCAGGTTGCTCCTACGTTTTGAAATAGTGGCCTACATTCTAGCCACGTAAACGCCAGAGGCCTCAGCATACACCCACCCCTTCTCTCTGTCCAGGCCAGCAAAAGGCATGAAGAGGTGCCCTTAATGAGGTGCACTTAGCAGGTACTGCTGATAGCTTCACAAGGGGCAGGAGCTCAAAGAGGGCACAGAGTACAGCCAGTGAGGAGTGTGGCCTGGAGAAGGTTGGAGCCTGGGAAGCTGCGTTTGATTCCTGGGCTTGAAGTTCCCACCCCACCACAGCTTTAGGGGTAACAAGTACTTCTCTAAAAATGTTCCCTCTCCTACCCCACAGAACTCAGCCCCCAAACAGTAATTTTAATGAATTACAGAAAATCAGTTCTTAAACAGTCTCTGAAAGTTCTTTACTTCACTTTTGGATGTTGAATATTCTTCAGATAGTCTCAGACTTGGTTACTATGCTTGACACCCAGCAATATTTCATTTCAGTCTTAATATACTACCTACGAAACCTCTGGTGTATAAATTATTATGTGCAGTAGAAATAAAACACTTGCTCCTTACATCAACTCTTTAGTCCCCCAAATGAATTATTCTAGCATTCTGGCTTAAGTTTAATAATACTTGGCTAAAATGATAGTGCATTTATTAAAATTAGTGCCTTCAGAATGTCTATTGGTAAATAAATTCTGCATTTCCCCATAAATAAATTCTGCTGATTTTTGCACCTTAAGACTTCTTTATATGGACCTTTCATATTGTGCTTAACAGTGACTGCCATGAAGGGTGGTATGTGGAGGGCTAGTTTAAAAAAGAAAATGAGATTGTTTAAAAAAGAAAATGAGATTGTCCCAAACCTCTAGGAAAGCGAAAGGACTGAGATATTATGAAATACAGCAGGCAATTTATAGGAAAGCAAAAGAGATAAGAACTAACATTTATTGGATGCCTGTCTCAATGAGGTACACCAGCAGCCCCCCATCATGCTCCGCTCCTGTGACTGTTTGACCTTCCTATAGATTTCTCCCACTTGAATTTAGTTATTGTGTACTTTCCAAGGTGGCTTCCTAAAGCTGTTTTCCTCAGCTAGCTCTGTGAGGTTGTGGGAATGATTGTTCATATTAATTTTGGCTAGTTAAATGCTGTACTGTACAAGAAATGAAATGTGAGCTTTCCATTAATTCTCAAGTTTTCTGCCTAGAAGCCAGCTAGCAAGCTCTGATGTCAGCAGAAGGAAATGGTTGATACCAGGATCAGAGTATTCAATCTTCACAGGCCAGCCGTTAGAAGCCGAAGAGAGCTCCAAAGATAATCGTTTGGAAGAAACATACACTTCTTGCAGGTAGGGTGACTTTGAATGCTAAACTGGCAAATAGTCTCTTCCCCAAGGAGAGGACTCTGTTAGCATAAGGAGCGCTCTTCCACTGGTAGCTCATCCTAATCCACTATTCATGGGCTTCGTATCAGGGAAGAGATAAAAAATGAGCCTGCTGTGACTTCTTTGCAGTTAGGTGGGAATTCAGAAAATATTTTCTGTGGCCTTTTGTCCCTTTGTCTCCTTTGTATGCCGTGGGTTAGATCCAGACTGAGTTTATTTTATTTATTTATAATATTTATAATCCACCCTTTACCTGCCAGTCCCACAGTGGAAATACATTTACAACAGCAGTGACAGAAATTCAAATAATCCAGTACATCTCCCTTCACTCCAAAATCCTAAGTGGATAGAATTGAATTAGCTGAAAGTTCAGTGCCTCTAATTTCAATGGGGCATAGCAGAAAAACCATAACCATGTTGATTTCAATAGGTCTTACTGCTAGGTAAATTGGACTAGAATTGCAGCTTTAGTGTGGCTCGATCCCCAAGTATTTAAATTGGTGCTTATGAAATTCCTTCATCCTTTGAGTACAACATTTTTGACATGTTGTCAACATGATTACAGCCCATCCTGAATGTGCGTCATCCCATTGTATGTTTCTAGATACCATACACCTCCAGAAAAGGATTCTTCCCCAGACCCATCGCTGACTAGTGAAATTTCAAAAAAAGAAACCCAAGTCCCAGAAGCGCCCATCATAAAAGCCTTTAAAGAACTTGAAGGAAGGAAGACGTTGAAAAACTGGGCCACTCAGACAGAGAAAGAGGAAGCAGCTGCTCCTACAAGTAAGTCACCTTGAATTCTCCTTGGTTTCCTCAGTCCCAGGGTTTTGCTGCTATTTTTTTCTTCCCAGGGATTAGAATAATCATGGCTCAGTCTTTAAAGGACAGAGAGCCTCTATGTAATATGCAAGAACAGTAGAGCATCTATCTGTATGCAGAAGGGCCCAGGCTCAATCCTCTGCCTCTCCAGATAGGCCTGGGAATGTCTGCCTGAAACTATGGAGAGCCACTGCCAGTTGGTGCAGACAATACTAAGCTAGATGGACGCAGTCATTCAACTGTATTAAGGCAGCTAGCCTTATAAAATTAGCTGGTCTTGTTAATAAGAGGAGAAGGCAGTAGAGTGGTCAAAAAGTGAGTTGTATGAGATTGTTAGCCAAGCCAGCTAAAAGCCAGCTTTTTAACTCATAAATGAGATGCAAGCTTTTGTGTGCCTAAAACATAGGAAGTGTAGTGGTGGGTGTTTTCCTGAGTCTTCTCCCCCTAGCAAGACTCCTCAGACCTTTTCTAAGAAACCCCTGGTGCCATCCCTTCAGCTTATTCTGGATCACTCATTCTTTGGCACATTCTACAGAAGTATGGAGGTCTTGAGAACCTATAGCACAGGACTCAGACATGTTTTTTCAGTGAGCTTTTGATCTTTTTCTTGCTTTCAATAATGTGTTATGATTCCCCTCCAATTTGAAAGTATCTATAAATTTGAGATTGGTCTGATTATCTTGGTCTTGTTAGTTTTAATTTTCTTAAGCTGATTTGGGAACACTCCATTTTTTTTCTAGGGGGAAAGCAGGATGGGAAATCCTAAGAAAAATAAAGTCACTTTCTTGCATTGCTTGTATATTTCAGAAGCAACCACTCGACGTCCCACTGTTGGATTTGATGAAACAGCTCTCAGTGCCAGCCGGTCCCCAGAGAAAAGCAAAGACCAACTCAGACACAAAAGATACAGCTCACCTAATGGTCAGAGGTCCTCATCTCTTCCACCTTCAAACAGGAAGTCAAACACTCCAAGTAGGAATTGCAGCTGCAGGCTGCCCAGCCTATAATTAGGGTGTACAGAGCCAGCTTACTTACAGTGATGTTAAGAGGGTTTCATAGCTCCATGGCTTCTGTTTTTATTGTGCCCATGCTATTGTAGAAGATGTCTTATTCTGCTGCTCTTGTTCTTTTAAAATTTGAACTTTCAAGGAATGGCAAAGGTTTTGTTTTTAAATCCTGTAAATAAACAGAGCAGGAAGGTGCTATGATATTTAATGACTGCTCCCACACAACCTTGATCAATCCAGCTAACCTTAAGATGAACTACACTGAGGGTGGGGGGGAGCAGCAAGGTTGCCCCACAGTGGATTACAAGGAAGTCCATTTCCACAGCAACCCCTTCCTCCATGTACCTTTTTGCAGCTGGAGGGGGCTGCTAATACACCGCTTGGGAGATGGATTTGGACCATAGGCTTCCAGCTCCTCACCATAGCATACCATTTAAGCAGAAGGTATTGTGGGAAAATGCTTGAATAACACTTTTTTTTTTTTGCAAAGGCTACAGGAGCATAATATTACAAAGCATCAGATGCTTGTTCTAAGACATAACTAAATTCTAATAAGCTATTTCTCTCAGCAGCAAGGAGAGAGATAATGCTGACTCCAGTTGCTGTGACCTACAGCCCAAAGCGGTCTCCAAAAGAGAACCTGTCTCCAGGATTTAGCCACTTGCTCAGCAAAACTGAGAACATGGTGACAAGGTAACTGTCAATACTCACTTAAGGGCTGTGGGGGAGAGAGTTGGGTTTGTGTGGTGTTAAAAATATTTTCACAATCTGCACAAATAGTTGTATAAAACAAACCACAGGAGCAACAAAAAGCTGCTCATCTGCTTCTGCATCCCTGGATACACAATGGACAGGCTGCTTTCTTGAACCTGTGTGTCAGTAACGATGATGGAGGATGGATTGGCCCTTTGTTGTGGAGATAGGAGGAGGAGGAGTAGCCCTTTGGGACGAAAGTCCACCTCCATTGTAGGAAAATGCACGAAACAATTGCTCTTACATTACTTTGTTGTTTCCCTTACTCAGAAAGCTTTGGATATGGCTTATACTGCCAGTCCACCTGTGGCTTGCATGTATTGGATTGGAGCAATTGCCATTAAAGTAAGAATTTTGCAGAAGCAGACCTTAGTCTTATTTCTCAAGCTCACATTTAGTTGTTTTTCTTCCTTCCTTTTTTAACTGACCAGAAATGGCCTTTGGAACCCTTCCATTTAGCCATTTCCTGTGACCACAAAGGGTAAATCTCACCAGGACTCAGTGATGTGGAAACAGAATAACAGTATTTTCAAGTGATTTTGTGTCTTTCCTCCCTAAAATACTAGATTTGATATTCTGCTTGATGAGTTGGAAGCTGCTCCCACACCTACATCGCAATACAGCAATCCAAGGAAAAGGCTCCAGTTTTGCTCAGTAGGTGATACTGAAGGTAACACTTCACAGTAGCTAGGATTCTGTTGCTTGGAATAATTTTTTTTTGCATTTCCAACCCCTGCCTCTTTGCGGCTGTACCCAGCAGATGCTGTCTAGAAGTATAAAAATTGATAGTCACTTTTGCTGTTAACATCAGACATGATCAAGAGAACTATAAATATAAGAATGGTCTACTTACCTCTGGATGTAACAGGTCTCCAAGTGGGTTGTGTTGCCTACCCTAAAGCTCAGAGACAGGAAATGCCCAAAACTTCCACAAAATACTTTTCTGCTCTTGAGGTTCAGTTCATTTGCTGTCTCAGCTTGGAGCAACATCCTGTTTGGAGTCTCTCTCCTTCAGTCTGTGTCTGTGGATTTTGGCAATTTTCTCTGTCTGTTTATATGGTTACATGAGACAGATCATGGCAATCGGTTTTAAAATTTCAGTAAATTGTAAGTTTAAACGTGCACACATGTAATGTCTGTTTTTAACAACTCTTGAACCATAACAATAGAGATTAACATTTTTAAATTCTGTAAGATCAAACCCAGAAGTAACTCTTCACTTACTATACAGTGGTACCTCGGGTTACATATGCTTCGGGTTACATACACTGCTAACCCAGAAATAACACTTCAGGTTAAGAACTTTGCTTCAGGATAAGAACAGAAATCGTGTTCTGGTGGTGCAGCAGGAGGTCCCATTAGCTAAAGTGGTGCTTCAGGTTAAGAATAGTTTCAGGTTAAGAAGGGGCCTCCAGAACAAATTAAGTACGGTACGTAACCAGAGGTACCACTGTACTTAGAAATAGTACCAGTAGTTATTCTCTCTCTCTCTCTCTCTCTCTCTCTCTCTCTCTCTGTGTGTGTGTGTGTGTGTGTGTGTGTGTATTCTTTATAAAATTCTACTGTTTAAATTTTTCAGATATTAAATTAAATTCACAAAACCTGTGGCACAATTTGCATTTTTGGGGCTCCTGTTTTAATTAATCTCTACTGCTCCTATCTGTTTTGTATAATGACAGATGTACTTCTAGAGTAATAAAGGCTTTTGAATTTACATCAGTCATGTTTTATGTTTTTCAGGATTAAATATATGGGGTTGGATCCAGACTAAATTAATTGCACAGTTCTAGGCCTGGGCGATGCATCAATACATTGCCCAGGACCGATATGAGGGCCAGACCATGATGACTGCTTCACCTGGCAGTATATTGTGAAACCACATCTGCTGAGTGCCACCAGCATGCGAGGGAGAAACAAGCTACAGCCAGGTGCTGGCAGCAGAACGACTCAGAAGCAGCGGCAGTTTCACCCACAATATATTGCCAGGTGAAGCAGCCATCATCTCTGGCCCTCATGCTGTTGAGGGAGGAACAAGCTACATCAGCTGGGGCCGATATAGCTTGTTCCTGCCTCAGCTGCTTGTGCAGGCAGGCGGCTGCTTTAAACTCTGTTCAGGGGCGCACGGCTGCTTGCCCCTCAACGGAGAAGTGTAGCAGAACCCCCACTTTGCCTCTGGCTTGCGTGAGCCAAGGCAGGAAGAGGACTCCATTACACTTTTGGGAGTCCTGCAAACAGAGCCTGTCAGTTGAAAGTCCCATTGAATTCAGTGGGGCTTAGTTTCTGGTAACCAGGATTAGGACTGCAGCTTTAGTCTGGACCCAACTCTAAGGTAGGTAATATTCTGTTTGTTTATTTACTTGCTTGCTTGCTTACTTACTTACTTTTACATGTTTGTGTGTTGACTTTTTTTTTTGGATAGTTACTCAATTTAGAGGTACTATAATTTGCCTTAAGTCCATGGCATAGCATTGGAGAGAAATCAAAGAGGCTCTTTGGAAACTTGCATCCCAAATCATTTATTGGGTTGTTTATTTTTTGCTGGTTATTTGACTCTCAGAAAATGCTACATGCTTCAAAAGACTTTGCCACATGCCGTGGAGCTGACTAAATTCAAAGTGTCCGAGACCTTGTTGAGGGCTTTGCTGAAGTTAGAAAATGTTCATGTTTCAATTTTTTCTTGCTTGTCCAATATATTCTATGTACTAACAATTTTTCCATGAAGAGCTTAAAATCTGATTTCTGCTCTTTTCCTTTTCTTTTCGGTGGTGGGACAGAACTGGAGCATGTTGGCCCTGGCAAAGGCAGCCATGCAAAGCCTTCCTCTTCCACAGATTCTTTGCATGCAAGAGCAAAGATAGGTGTAACAGGGCGAACTTGGGAAGACGAGAGCTCTGTGCATACAAGCCTGTCTTCAGCAGCACCAGCACCTTATGAGACAGAGTTCAAATACATGTCAAGGATTAAGACATTGACTGAAACAGAGAGACTCTTCGATGAGCTCACACATGAAAAGCAGCAGGTAGAAACCAAGTGCTTTGACTTCCTACATTTCTTGTTAAAGTTCTTTGTTTTGGAAAAATGTCTACCACTGCAGTACCTGTGTTTAAGGTACTGTATATTAATATTCAGTATCAGAAACTTCATCCAAGGCAGTATGTCTCTGAATCCCAGTAGTTGGGAATTGCAAGTGAGGAGAACATTGCTGCAACTCAGGTCCTGTTTGCGGGCTTCCCAGAGGCATCTGGTTGGCTGTCTGTTTTGTTAGGTGGCCTTTAGCCTCATCCATGAATGTTGTTCTGATATTCTTATCTCGCAGTATGGTCTTAAATGCCTACTAAGCAAAATATATGGTCTCAGCAGAATTCATTCTTGCTCAAGGAAAAGAAGGCAAGTATGTTAAACTTGGTTATCTGTTTTTTAAGCCGGATTACAGTTGCACCCATGCCAAGTAAACTTGGCTTGCCTCAACCAAGAATGAAGTGTGACAATGCCCTCTTCTAATTTGAATAGTGTCAATGTGAGCAAGCCTATGTTTGCTGTGATGTCACTTTGATTTGCTCTGTACCCTCTCCACCCCTCTACCCCATTATATCTTCTGATTTGTATGAATGACAGCAGGATTGTAGCCAAAACACGGCCACTGTGAAACAAGAGGAAAGTTTATGTATGGTTGGGGAAACCCCAAGGCTTGCAGATAAGGGGCAACCCTCCGCAAAATAATTGCCCAGTAAGGTCTGGGCTACAAACTAGAGTGGCTTTTGGAAAAAGGAAAGCAGAACTGAGGGGCAGGAAGAGGAATGGGAAGCCTTTACCCTGCTTGGCTGAATTAACTGGCTATGACCCTGAACAGGACCTGGGCTAACGCAAAGCAACACTTCTTGTTTCAAGCTACGCAGTGGTTGTTGTATCTATTTCAAAACTGTCTTTTGGGTAATAAAACTTCAAATGGGAAGTGAAATGGGATATCCCGATGTGGGCATATCTGTTAACACAACCCAGGATGGTACTATCCTAAGATCTGTTGAGCTGGAAAAGTAGTGGCTTCCTTGCAGATAAAATTTCAAGCTAGTTTTATTCCAACTCTTGTAGCTTTCATAATTTTCACTGGCATTTATTTTGTTTTCCCAGATTGAGTCCCAGCTGAGTCGAATACCTTGTGCTGGAGGGAGAATGACTCTGCAGGCAAGACTAAATCAGGTTTAAATTCTCATGTTGAAATCCTGATGGGTAGGGGGAAAGTTGAATCTTGCACGGAACTGAAAACTACAGTAAAAGTATATTTCCCTTCTCTCTTCTAAGCATGTTCCTCATTTGGGAGTTTTAATGTTTGACTTCCATGTGGGAATGAACCACTGCAGTTTTTTTATATTTGTCTCAAGCACAGTTTTTTTTAAATTTATGCTTTGTTCACAGTGGAGTTGAGGGATGTCCCTTTAGCCTTTATGGGGGATATTTGCCACTGCAAAATCTTACAAACTAAATGAAGAACAATTTGGAAGTGTTTGGGATTCTCATATTTCCCCAAATTGTACCAATGGGCAGCAAAATTTCTAAATGGGTTGTTCGTATCTTTATGGAAATGGAAAACTGCTCTCTTGTGGGGTAAAAGAGTACATACAGAGTTTCCATTTGGAAAGAGCTGGGTTTTGCCTTTTCCTGGTCTTTAATGTGGGTGTTTGAATATTTTGTTTAGGAAGCCTTGGAAGATCGCTTGGAAAGGGTCAATAGAGAATTGGGCTCAATCCGCATGATCCTGAAGAGATTTCATGTTTTACGTACCTCAGCAAATATTTGAGATGTCTCTGTTTAAATTTAGATATCCTTTTGTTTGCACTAAAAGTATAATAATTATGCACTCTGAAAATGCAAGTGGTTTTGTATCTTTTGTAAGCCCTGTGCAGCAGTTTTGCAATCATGTTACCCTTTACACACTATTTTGTATTGAGCCACATATATTTTAAAACCTATTTTTGTTACACCTGAAGGGATCAATCTGACAATTCTGTATTTTGCTACTTTTGAAGAAGTGTTAATAGTTTTTTTGAAACCTTGAACATGAATTCTTTATAAGAACAGGAGCAGCTTATTTTCAAAATGTGATCATGTTGAAATCGATTTTGTGGTGCACCAGGCTCAGTGTTTTCATAGAGCTTGTAGCCTGTCTTGCAAAGTAGGTTACAGTGAAGTATTGAATTTTTATTTATGCTAAACATGACACACACATAGCTTCTCATTGTGAAGTGCTACACCAATGCTACACACCTTGTAGTTCAGAAATTGCATATCCTTTCTTCAACTTCTTGCTCGGTTGCAGCACAATATTTTCCACAGCTGCACAAGTCCAGTTTGCAAATGTCAGTTTAAATAACAGTATGCACAGCAAGGGGTTTTAGAAAGGCAAAAATAATGTTTCTCTTTTTTTTAAAGAGTTTTTATTTTGCATGTTTTGTCACTGAAATATTAATTAAAACTGAATTGTCTAAAATGAAGTTGTCTGTCATTTGGGGAGGGGGAGGGAAATCTCAGTGGAAACATTACTGGGGGGGGGGGGCTTTTATTCAGGCTACTTGGGGTGGATCCACAAAGCACGAAGACCTTTGTATGATCAAGTTTTTCTTCATTACTCACCAAAAGAGAAAGTATGCAGCTCCTCGCTCATCAGCAACTATGGGCAAAAGCTCCTAAGCAGCGCCATTAAGATCCTTCTCTGGCCCTGATATCTTCCTAGCAATTTGTGTCCCTCCAATAGTCAAGGCACCCAGTGAAGCACCATATAGGGCTGCATCTGTAATTAACCAACTGTTATTTATAGAACTTAGCAAATTAGCCTTCTCCACCCCACAGATCTGTTGTAGTCTAAAATGCAGAACCCTGTTGTTTCCCTTGAATCTTTCTTTTATAGATTCTTCTTTAAGTCAGTTGGAAAAGTAAGTCATTGGTGCACACACCTCACCTTCCATATTTTCCAATTAAAGACTCCACCTGGAATCATTAAGAAATAACTATTGCTATAATCATTTAAATAGAAGATCCCACAAAGGCCTCTCTTCCTTGATAAAATGTTCTACGGTAGCAGGTGCTGCTAACAGCATTTCTGAATTTGTCATCATAAAATTTAACGAAGTGGGTCCCCAAGTACACTTGATATTGTTTCTTCCCCTCCCTCCTGTTGTCTTCGTCATCTTAGCAGCACCATTTGGAGACACTGAAATACACGCTGCATCCTCTTAGGCTGTAATCCTGAGTATACTGAACTCTCTGGAGTGAACATGTCCAAGTGGGTGCTTTAACTCTTCTAAATGTTATTGTTTGACTCTTAAGTGATGTTTGGAGGTATAATGTAGCCAAATTTGTACCTTGCAGGATATCAGGAGATAAAAAAGGCTAAGGAGTAAACCCTACAGAAATCCAGAGTGGAGTCCCTCAGGTGGTTGGATGGTGCCTTTTACACTGCCTTCTGGCAGCGTACGTCTTGAGACAGACAGATGCCAACAAATGTAGCTATTGACCTCTTGAGAGATCTAAGAACAGAAGAAGCTTCCTTAAAGGGGGTCAAATCATTGGTCCATCTAGCTTAGTATTCTTGGATTGAAGGGGCTCTCCAGGACTTTTATTATTTTATTACAAACCTACCCCACCTGTCGTGCTTATCCCATTGTTAACCACAACAACCCTATGAGACAGTGACTGGTCCAAGTCACCCAGTGAACTTGATGGCTGAGGATTTTAACCCTGGTCTTCCAAGGTTAAACCAATACAGTAGCTCTAAATTTCTGTGAGATGCCAAGGATTACAGCTTGGACCTTTTTGCATGCTAAGTATGTGTTGTTCCACTGAGTAATGACCTTTCCCGACTCAGTCATACTTTGTTGGATGAAATCCAATAATGGACTGGGCAGTTGTTGGACATCAAAACAGAGGTCAAGTGGGTGCTGGAAATATGTGATTGGAATAAGATCGGCTTTGCATCCATCTTTTGTTACCTAGAATTACCTCTTGGCTAGGACCGCTCTTTAAAGCAGGGGTGGGGAGCCTGTGGCCCTCCAGATGATGATTGTTTAAACTTCCATTACCTCTGACCCTTCACTATGCTTGCTAGGGCTGATGGTAGTTGTGGATTGGGAGTGTTTTCCTTTTCTTGATTTGAGAGCCAATGTGGTAGTGGTTGGAGTGTCAGACTAGAACCTTGTGTTGAATCACCATGAAACTTGCTGGGTGGCCTTGGGCCAATCACTCACTCAGCCTAGCCTGCCTCACAAGGTTGTGTGGATTAAGTGAGAACAGAGAACCATGTAAGCCACCTTGAGCTCCTTGGAGAAAAGATGGGATATAAATGCAATAAAGAAGAGGAAGGTATGCATGTGTGAATGACCCATGCCAACTAATTATTGCAGAACTGTCATGTGACCTTAAACATGACTTTCAGGTGTGTCTTCTACCCCCAAATCAGCTGAGCAGTGAGTGGCTGAAGTGATGGATGGGCATATCTGAACTAGCCCAAACTTTAGCTCACACACCAGAAGAACACATTCTACATCAGTGGAAGAAAGATGGAAGTTCTTTATATCTTACCACTGTGTTGAGCTTTCCCCATATATAATGTGCATCTGCAAATCCATTGGGAAGAAACCTTCCAATTTCAGAAGATGGTAGCTCAAGGGGGCAGGTTTGAACACCAAGAAGGACACTTGTAAGAGTGCTCCCTGCCCCTCTGCTGTATTATCAACCAGGCTGGAGAGAATCCATAACATTTTGGCACCATAAATTCAGAACAAGCAGGTTCCTGCTATTTATTTACTCTATGCCTATTTCTAAGGTCCTTATGGACAAAAGGCAGGCTGCTAAGAAGAGCCCTGCTGGATCAGGCCAAAAGTCCATCTAAACTCAGCATCCTGTTCTCACTGTGACCAATCAGATTCCCCAATGGGAAGCCTGCAAGCAGGACCTGAGTGGGGCTCTAAAGCAGCTAGATTATTTTGCATTATTTCCTTCCCAAGACAAATGCTCCTGCTGACCCTTTCAGCTGAGCAAACTACCTCTCCATTGCACACAAGTCCTGCATACCCATGTGGGTTCAGACACACCTTGTAATGGCAGCCTTTGTTTCCTGTCGAGTTTGCGCTTGCATCCCTAAGTGAGTTAATGCTGTATAATAGCACCCAAAGCAAAACAACTAGCTTTAGATCGTGAACTCTTTGAGATCTATAAATGAAAAGCAAAAGACACCTTTACAGTAAATGACAAAAAATATCTATGAACTGGAAATGGAAAGCTTGACGCACAGATCCCTCCGGACATCTTGGAGATGTTTGTGGCAAAGTTTACCCAAACCTTGCTAAAGGAGGCCAAATAGCATCAATTAACTGCCAGTGGCTGTGTTCACACTTTAGTCTGAGCCTGGGTGCTATAAATGCGCAGCAGAGAGGCAAGTCACAAGTGCAGGCCTGCCTCTGTCCCCAGTGGAGTGCCTTCATACATTATAAATACATACAGTTAATGTAAATTGTTATTTATTTTTCTCCTTGGAGACGGCGCAAACCGGCCTCAAATGTTTTGTCTTCAAAAATCAGCTGTGTAACTTGTTCTTCCAGCCTTCCACCAGCACCACATATAAGTGATATTTTATTAATTGCTTTTGATGCAACCCACTGGCCATTTTGTGGTGGCTCACTTGCTTTGGTGATCCGCTGGTGCTGGACAGGGCACTGATGCAATGTTCTTGCCTGCTCCTGGCCCTAAGAGCAGCCCTGCTCAATCCGAACATCTAGTCCAGCATCAAACTCCTGCAGTGGCCAACTAGGGAAGCCCACAAGCAGGACAGGTTTTTTGTTTATTATATTTCTATCTCACCCATCCTCCAAGGAGCTCAAAGTAGCCTACACAATTCACCCCTTTCCACACCCTGTGAAGTGGGTTAGGTCTAATTAAACAGTCTCTTAAGCTGTGGGGTATTGTTTTTGTTTCTTACTATGTTATGCATTTTTATGTTTTAATATTGTAAATTGTCCTGTGATCCTTGAATGAAGAGTAGTATAGAAATTTCCTAATTAGTAATAGTAATAGGCTGAGAGAGCCTGGCTTGCCCAGTGTCACCCAGTGAGCATCCTGGCTGTGCAGGGATTTGTCTCAAAGTGATGTTTTGATTCTGACAGGTAGCTGCCTCCCTCTTTGGGCTTGCTATTAGGTGGATTTATTAGGTTGACTGGCCAAACCCAGAATATTCATTAATGGATCCTCATCATCCTGGGGAAAAAGTGGCAAGCAGGCTGCCAAAGAGTTCTGTCCTGCGCCCATCGGACAAAGAAATTGAGGGGGTGCTCATTAAATCTACAAGTGACACCAAACTGGAAGGGGTACCTAATGCCACAGAAGACAGAATTGGGATTCAAGCTGACCTTAACAGGGTCCCCTCCAACTCTACAATACTATGATTATATGATCCTGGGTCTCCCAGTCCTAGTCCAACACATTAACCCAGCCTTTTTCAACCTTGGGTCCCAAAAAGTTGTTGGGCTACAACTCCCATCATCCCTAGTGATTGAAGTTGTAGTTCAACAACTTTTGGGGACCCAAAGTTGAGAAAGACTCCTAACCACTACACCAGGCTGCAATTCCCAGCAACTAACATTCTGAGGCTATCTCCATCGCCATTCAGACTAGTAGCCACTGTTAGCTTCCATGAATTTGTCTAATCCCTTTTGATGCTGTCCAAGTTCGTAGTTCTCACTATATGCCACCTGAACTGTTAGGGCATAATTCAGCTGATTTGAAGGCATCCAGACCCAGCTCTACTTCTCAGTACAGAACAAAGCAAGGGTGGGAGATGCAGTTTTCAAAACCACAAGAAATGTGATTGTTTTTAAAGCCATGTGTTTGCCACTAAATATGGGAGCGTTGTCAGAGATGGGGCAACTGTGACCCTCTAGATATTGCTGGACTCCAACTCCCGTCAGCCCCATCCAACTTGACTAGCGGCCATGGATGATTGGAGCAATAGTCCAGCAACATCTGGACTGCACCACATTGACCTATTGTATTCTGAGCTCTGGGGAATTAGAAAGACAACGAGGCACATACAATGCAACAGGCCAATAGCAAAGATATGTTATTAGAGAAAAGCACAATTGCATGAATTCCAGTTTGCAGGCATGGGGAATTCAACACATAATGGTCAGCCCTGCCCTGATTTCTGTTGTGCTATTAAAATTCCATTTCAGAAACCTTTGTCTCTGAGGAATCTCTCTCTGGATTGGTCTCCATTCCTTGTCATCTTGTTTTTATTGTGGCCTCATTCACTTCACTCAGTTCTGCAGCTAAACCAATCTTCCTTGGGTAATTGATATGCCCACTGCTTTCCAATTTCAGATACCAGTTTCCATTACCTCCCCCTTCCCATCATTCCAGGCCTAAATTTACCTCCATCACACACTCCTTGAAGCAAACTCTTTGCCTTTTATTCTGGTAAATCAAGAGGCTTAGTCACAAAGGCTGATGTATACTCTCTCCACTTGGTTCTGCTCAGGCCTTGCACACAGGCAGAGGAAGGAGCGGAGTGCTTGTCCCTGTCACATCATATTATGAGCACAGTCTATGCTAATTAAAATAAGGAACAAATATTCCAGGTTTTAAACCTGTCACCCTTCGTGTGTGTGAGGGAATTAAAAAATAATAATCTGGAAATAACAGGACACCTTTGTGAAACAAATTCTGTTTTGATTTTAATGTCCGCAATAAACTGCCTGTAGCAGAGGAGAAAGTAAAACAACAACTTTCCCAAGTGCTACTCTGTAAAGGCCAAGTTAGACAAAATGCCCTTCCCTCACTTAGTGATTGCTTGAACAGCTTTTTTTTTTAAAGGAAAAAGGTATAGAGGGATCCAAACTGGGACCCGATGTGTCAGGAGAATAGAGGCTTTTACGCTTTTGTTTCCTTATCCAGATCAGGGACCCACACCTGTTATTTCTGATGGCATAAAAGTTCACATGCCTGTCAATGAAAGCTTTTTATTTGAATTTAGATAGTGGGACAAGCATGGGAGGGAACAAAGGGTTAAGCCCCCCCCCCCAATACAAATATGCAGCATACATGTAAGAAAATTAAAAGAATGACAAAAATCAAACCATTTAACAAACACATAATAAATTCAGTATTTATTTACTTACTTATTTTATTTTATTTTTTAAACCTAATCTAGGTTTAAGTACAGGCATCTCCTCACTTGCGCATGACTGCCCTATACATGTGGGCCTGGCAAATGAATAATTCAGCTCTCACCTGAAATGACGGGGGAGAGCTGGAAAGTCCTCATGGCTCACGAGGAGGTTGGGTGACTGGCCCCAGGGTACCCAGTGAGCTTCATGGTTGAGTGGGGAGCTGAACCCAGCTCTCCCAGGTCCCTAGCCCAATGCTCTAACCACTACACAAAACTGGTTACAATTTTGGGAGCCACGCCCTGGTGCAGCCCGACTCCAGAATTAAGCCTCACTTACTTCCCAAGTAGGGACGCGGGTGGCCTAGGGCTTGCTGATCAGAAGGTCGGCGGTTCGAATCCCCGTGACGGGGTCAGCTCCCGTTGCTCAGTCCCAGCTCCTGCCAACCTAGCAGTTCGAAAGGACGTCAAAGTGCAAGCGGCTTTCTGGAATAAGGCCGCACCCTCTACCCAGAAGCCCTCCTTGCAGTTATAGAGCAATCTCCGGGGGACTGATCAATCACAGCAAATGGCTACATTTTGCAAACACAACAAAGCAAACAAATAAATTAACTTGCCTGGACAAGACCTCACTTCACACTAAGTTAAACAAAAAATAAATGAAAAGGATAATCCACTCTACCCCAACCACCCAGCAGCTGATGTCCTCTCTAAGCTGCCCTTTTGCATTTTCTCTAATTCGCTACATTATCCCCTGAGAAATCCAGTTTGACGTGTTAATTAACTGGACCAGACTTCTGGAAACCTTTTGTGCCGTTCCTTGAGTCCAATTTTCACCCATCAATGTGTTTCCAGGCTCTGTGGATGATTGGGTGGCGGGGCCTCAATGTACCCTTGGCATTTTCTTTTAATTTTGCCCAGTAGCTGAGTTGTCTGAATTAGCTTGAAGAATGAGTGGCTCACAAGGCCCTGGCAGGCTCTGCCATATGAACCCAAAGCCAGCCTGATGGCTTAATGGTAAACTTTGCCTGAGCAATTCTTAAAACATATCTTCCCACGATGGGAACCTATATTCTAAAATAGATCACCATTTATTAGACAAATTAAATCTCTGTGATTCAGCAAGAGTGGAAAAAGCAAGATAGCACAGTTCAGTGTTGGAATGGACACTATGACAAACTATCCATTTTTTAAATTTCAAAATATTTTGGGACTGTGTTCTCAAAGTGCTAGGGGCATATAAGAGGCCTCCTACACACACACACACACACACACACACAGAGAGAGAGAGAGAGAGAGAGAGAGAGAGAGAGAGAGAGAGAGAGAAGTTTCTGCAACAGTTCTAATCGCCAAATTAAAAATCTCAGTATGGTTTGAGAAATGTAAATCTGCCGCAACAGCAGTCACAATAATTTCCATAGGGGCAGTCGTTTTACATTATTACTGCAAAGACCAACAGAAGCTGTGCTATTTTTCTAGAAAAAGAGGTTCCAGAACTCCCCATGAATGCCTCCCTTGGTCTCTTATAATGGCAATGGAACCTACCAAGAGATGCCGGAACTGAGTTCTGGGGGAGCTCCGGCTGGGGGAAAAAGCTCTAAACAGAATAGAAGCTTGTGGTACCTTAAAGACTAATAGATGATGGCAGGTGTTTTTAATGGACTGGAGCCCTGACCCACCTAGCTTTCTGTAGCCAGAGGAGGGCTTAGGCTCCATTACACCCATGGCAAGGAGTTTCATCAGTGCTCCCCTTTAAAAAATAATTTTACTGTGGTGCGAGAAGGACGGGAAGCTTCTCTTGATCTCACCATGACAGCGGTGGTGTGTCGCACCACACATATGTCACACACTTTGTAGTCTGATAGGTGATTTGGGGGGGGGGGTGTCCTTCTGTAATTACTGCACCACACAGACACTTCAAAAGCAGCAAGGAAAGTGGTGGTGATCAGCTTTTCATTAGGTACAGGATGCTGGAAGATTTTATTTTATTTATTTATTTTTTAATAAAGATTTTATTATTTTCCATTAAAACAAAGAAAAACATAGCATAAACATAAACATAAACACCATAAAAACACAATACATAAACACAATAAAAACAGTAACAATATGAACAAACATAAAGAAAAACATATACTAACCTTAACCAACACTTATCTTTGTAATTTTCTTATTGCATTCTTCTCTATTCAGGGGACTTCCCCTGTTCCCTCCACTGTCTTCAAAAACATATATATGTTATAGGTAGCTTTATATCTTATTCCATTAACATTTACCATATTTCTTGATGCACTTAGCTTTACTTAATCAAATATAAATCATAACTTAAACATAAAAATCTTAAAATACTTTTTAACAATTAAATCATTCATTCAAAAAATTTCTTCTAAACAGTTTTAACTAACATAACCCTGCTAAAGCCAGTCTTCTGCTTAATTCTGCTCAAATATTCAATTTTACAGATTTAACCAAATAGTCTTTAAATTTTTTCCAATCCTGCGACACCTTCTCCTCCCTCTGGTCTCGGATTCTGGCGGTCAGTTCTGCGAGTTCCATGTAGTCCATTAGCTTCATCTGCCATTCTTCAACTGTTGGGATCTCTTCACCTTTCCAAGTTCTTGCCAGTAAAATTCTAGCCGCTGTTGTGGCATACATAAAGAATACTCTGTCCTGACTGGGTATCTCTTCATTGGTCATGCTCAAGAGAAATGCCTCTGGTTTCTTACTAAAGGTAATTTTCATTACCTTTTTAAGCTCATTATAAATCTTATCCCAGAAAGCATTTACCCCTGGACACGACCACCACATATGAAAAAAGGTCCCTTTCGCATGTTTACATTTCCAGCACACATCTGACATTTTAGTATTCATCTTAGCTATCTTAACTGGTGTCAGATACCATCTGTATACCATTTTCATTATGTTTTCTCTTAAACTGTTACAAGCAGTAAAATTGATACCTTTCTGCCGCAATCTCTCCCAGTCATCCATCATAATATTATGTCCCACATCTTTCGCCCAATCTATCATTGTCGATTTAACCAATTCATCTTTCGTATGCCACTCTAGCAACAAATTGTACATCTTGGAAAGGTTTTTAGAGTTCGATTCGATCAGTTCTGTTTCCAGTTTTGATTTTTCCACTTGAAAACCAATTTTTTTATCTAATTTAAATGTTTCATGTACCTGGTGATATTGCAGCCAGTCGGGGACTTGACTTTTGACTTGATCATAGCTTTTCAGCTTAAATGAGTCCCCTTCCTGCTGCAATATGTCCATATATCGTAACCAACTTGCAGACATATTCGGTCTCTTATAGGCCTTGGCCTCCACTGGTGAAATCCATCTAGGAGTCTTTCTCTCCAATAAGTCTTTATATCTTATCCAAACCTGATACAAGGATTTTCTAACTATGTGGTTCTTAAAAGTTCTGTGGATTTTAACCTTGTCATACCAAAGGTATGCATGCCAACCAAACATATTGTCATGTCCTTCCAAGTCCAACACGTCCACGTTCTCTAATTTAAACCAATCCTTCAACCAGCAAAAGGCCGCTGCTTCAAAATAAAGTCTTAAATCCGGCAGGGCAAAGCCTCCTCTCTCTTTAGAGTCTGTCAAAATCTTAAACTTGATTCTAGGCTTTTTGCCCTGCCATATAAACTTCGATAGGTCCTTTTGCCATCTTTTAAAACAGTCCAATTTATCCAAAATTGGTATGGCTTGGAATAGAAACAGCATCCTTGGTAGGACATTCATTTTAACCGCTGCTATTCTTCCCATTAACGACAGTTTTAATCTCGTCCATATCTCCAAATCTTTCTTTATCTCTGTCCACAGTTTTTCGTAATTGTCCTTGTACAGGTTCAATTTTTTTGCTGGAAGATTTTAAGGGCTGTTTCCCAAACTTTGTCTTTGAAGGCTGGTTTGGCTTCTTAACTGGAAATCTCAGGATCAAGTGACCCTGTTAGTGAAATAATTAGGGAAATCAGAAATAAAGAGAAATGGCTCTCTCCCTCAGAAGGGGTGCCCCTCAAGTCTTATTGAATCAGAGACCTGCCTCCTTCCTACCCAATGGCCTCACAACAGTTGCACAGGTAATTTCTCACCAGGAGAGAGCTGGTGCCATTCATTCCCTTGTCCAAACAAATATAAGGGGAATTTTTACCTCCACCTCATCCTCCTATTCCTTGCAAACCAGGAGATAGAGTTTAGAAGACCAGCAGCAGGAGACCAGCAGCTTGCATAGGCTTTTTAACCCAGGGAAGAATGAGGAGAAGGTGATAAACCGGGTTGCAATGTCTTCATGTTCTTTATTGCTGCACTAAAATTGGGCACCTTACAACTGAATTTGCTGCTATGGGGGCAGAGAGCATATATGCTCAAGGCATTTGCTGATATGTGGTGATATCTGTACCTTGGGTTTTAGAACAAATTTCTGTTTTTTGTTTTTTTAAAAAATATTTTATTATTTTCAGCATAAGGGACAAAAACACTACACATACACTACACAATAAAAAACACAATGAAAAAGAAACATAATAAACATCTAAAACAGAAATCACAATAAACAAAAGAAGAAACATATACCTACCTAAATGAACAAAGACATAAATTTATCCTTCTATCTTTCTAGTTTCTATCTTCTTTAACCAGGGACCTCCCCCGCTCACTCGGCTGCATTCAATATCAATATACTTTGGTGACTTTGTATCTTTTTTCCATAAACATTAACCACACTTCTTAGTAATCTTTAGGACATTAATTAGTCAAATATATTTCATCACTTAAACTGCACATCCTAAAATTCTTGAACAATTAAATCATTCATAAGAATACTTCTTATAGACAATTTTCTCTAACATCAACTAGCTAAAGCCAATTTATCTAGCTAATTCTGCTCAAATATTCAATTTTACACACTTATTTAAGTACTCCTTAAAGTTCTTCCACTCCTGATACACCTTCTCCTCCCTCTGGTCTCGGATTCTCGCGGTCAGTTCGGCGAGTTCCATAAAGTCCATTAGCTTCATCTGCCATTCTTCCACTGTCGGGATCTCTTCACCTTTCCAGTTTCCAGTTTCACCTTTCCAGTTTCTTGCAAGTAGAATTCTAGCAGCTGTCGTGGCATACATAAAAAACACTCTATCCTGACTGGGTATCTCACAATTGGTCATGCTCAAAAGAAAAGCCTCTGGTTTCTTACTAAAGGTAATTTTCATTACCTTCTTAAGTTCATTATAAATGGCCTTTACCCCTGGGCATGTCCACCACATATGATGAAAGGTACCTTCTGCAGATTTACATTTCCAACACACATTGCTTGTTGCAGGATATATCTTAGCTATCTTGACTGGTGTCAGGGTTTTAGAACAAATTTCTGAATTCGGAGAGGTAGCAGGTTTCAAACCTAACGAAAATGGTACAACTCCAACCAAAGAAGAGTGGCAGACAGAATTGATGAACTATGCTGAGATGGCAAAGCGTACAGGAAGAATTAGAAACCAGGAAGAGGAGGTCTTTAATATTACAAACAAAATAAAAAATTCCTTCCAGTAGCACCTTAGAGACCAACTGAGTTTGTTCTTGGTATGAGCTTTCGTGTGCATGCATACTTCTTCAGATACACTGAAACACGGCTACCCACTTGTAACTTTAATATTACATACATAGATAGGAATGACAGAAAACTTGTAGTAAAAACTTCAACTATGGATTGACAAAGGACTTATAAACAAAATTTAAAGTAATAATCTGGACAATTTGGAACCTTTCTTTTTGTTTTATAATTGGAGAAATAATTTGGAATGTAATTTGGAATGTTTCATATGATATTGTTTTATTGGAAACCACAATAAATATGATTTGTAAAAAAAAAAAAGACAAAGGACTTATAAAAATAAAGTTATGAGATGCAGAGGGGAAAATCATTACATTAAGATCCACAATGCGGGGGGGGGGGGGAGTCAAAAGGGAATATTTGTTTATGTATTTAATTAATTTATGTAAAATAGAAAATGCAAAAAAAAAAAAATATTAAATGAATTTGCTATGAACATCTTATGAAAAGTGCAGCAAGGAGTTGAATGCACAAGGCCATATTGTCAAAAGACCCTCCCAAACTTGGATATGCCCACAGGGATATCATGTCATGTGCATGGGGAGGAGGCTGTGAGGCTCAACAAGGCCCCCCGTCACTGTGGGGAGGCCTGGTAGGGCCAACCACAGCTGCAAAGAGGCCTGGCAGCCCCACATATTTTGGTGCCTATGGAGATTACCTAGTTGTGATTCAGCTCACAAGGGAAAATGCAATCTGTTTCCCGCAATGTATTTAAACTGGCCGCAAGAATAATATTTTTAAAACAATTTCGCCATGACTGGGGAGGGATGGTCTCCAGCGGTCACATGGATGGTGATAGAACCGGAATACAAAAAGGAACTAAAGGAACTCCACCACGCACAGCGCCCCTCTTTTTCACCTTACTCTCCTCAATGAGTTGCTCTTACCAAAGTTCCACCAAGTCATCCAGTGTCACAATGGAGGACGTGCCACGGTTACTTTAGCAACCTTGCTCCACCATGGGCATTGACCTTATTTTTATTCATAGGGATCAAGCAATTTTGTTTTGTTTTTAAATGTTATCGGCCACCCTTCCTCCAGTGCAGTGTCCAGTCATAAAAATTAGGAGTAATGGAACCATATAATAAATATATGAAGTACTGAGGTGAAGCAGAGACCACACCATCCCTGGGCAAATAACATTTTGTAACCTGGAACCGGAAAGATTGTCGGGCAGCTGGACAGTTTGTCTCCTTGTTGCAGAAGCAGCGATCCCTCCAACCAGTCAAAGGAAACTTGCTGCCCCCCATGTGCCTCTTGCAGGGCAGATGGGTGAGATGTTTGCTGGTTTGAACACTCATAGCCAAGATATGGAGGGCTTCTCCTCCCCTGTCCTCTGTGGGTGTTGCTGTACAGTAGCTGAGGTTATCATTGTCTACTTCTACAGCCTCACATGGGAAGAAGGTGCCCTGCTCTTTATCCTCCCCAAATGAGACTCTCCATGGCAAGCACACTGAACATTAATGTCAAAGTCAGGTATTTTCTCAGATTTGCACATGCAATAGTTATGCATGATTTGGTTATTTTTATAAATGCGTGCTCATTGTGCAAATGATATATCTTCAGTTTTAGATACGCAGAAGGATTTCACTGCAATCTAAAAGGAGCCACAGGTCTGCTGTTCGGTGTTGCACTTTCTTTGCGTGTGTTTCTGGAAAGGACAGAAGACAACCCCTCTCTTGCACACTTTTCAACATGGTGGGGTCACCGAGGGAAAGCAACTTCCGGCCTAGACAAAGACTTCAGGAGCAAGACTTCACCCTCAGACCTCTTCAGCCCCACTCTCTTTCAGGTTCTGCCCTGTGTATTCCACCAATAAACAACCACCTTTCCTTAGCCTGCAATAAAGTGAATGATAATTTTATTTATGTTTCAACAGTGTTCCTACCAAAGCACATCAATATATGAGTTTAATCCAGCTATGTTCTGCTCAGAGTGGATATATTACAATTAATGGATCTAAGTCAGTCATGCCCAGTAATTTAGATGGATCTACTCTGAAGTGAACTTATGTTGGCTACAACCCTAAGTGACTCTTAACGTTTTAGATTTTATTAATCCAAAATGTAGCAGCCAAATTACTGGGTGGGGTTCCATTTGGATGTAACACAACCCCCATTTTAAAACAGGCATGCTGTTTGCTATTTCCAGGTGCTCATGTTAGGGCTTATCTGAAGTGCCTCCCTGTCTTTGGACCCTTTCAGGTGCCAAGATTGGCAGGGGCCCTCTTTGGTTGTTCTGCTGCCTCAGAAACTCATGGGTGATGACGCAGGAGAGGGCCTTCTCTGTGGTGGCCCCTGTTGTGTAACTCCCTCCCCACAGAAGTGTGACTGGCACCTTCATCATACAGATTTTGGCAAGTGTGAAGATGTACCTCTTCACCCAGGCTTTTGACACTTGAGGTATATGTTTTAATTGTTTGCAACCAGCCATGGGATCTTAGGGTGAAAGGGAGGGGGGTAATAATAATGTGTAAGGTACTCACACTCTAACAGAGAGACCCCACCCTCTAAGCACCGTTATCTGCAGAAGAGCCCTTACATGTGAGCATCTGTTTGTGCATAGGGACCCCACACAATCCATACGAGCCCCCAAGAGCCACAATGCATGGCTGTTGGCTGGGGCTGTGGTAGCACAGGTGGTGGAACAAGAAGGCTGGTGAACTCCTGCTTCAAACCATGAGTGCCCCAAATGCAAATTAATTAGTTAAAATTATTTATCAGGCGTGTGCAAGTGACCAGTACATTCACTTTGTATCTGTAAGCATTTGAAAGCAGTCTGATCTGCTTCAGACTTGACCTGTGTTCTCATTCATTATTTGGGTCTGATTTGTTAAATCTAAAGCTCTGTTTCCTCCACATAACTGCAATGGGGAATCCAAAATTGCCTATATACAGTTTTTTTTTTTTATTTGCCAAATTTCAGGCAGATCCATACAAAGGTTTTCAGGCAGGGATCCCTCCACCAATTCCTTTTTAAAGGACATTTCTCTAACATTTTAATTTTTCTTCCAGATGCAAATTGCAGACATGCTCACTCCTTCTGATGATGGCCAATTTCAGAAAAATGCGGGTGAGGAATCAATTTGAAAACTTGACACTTGCGAGAGGCATCTCTGGGTAAGAAAACTGCCAAGTCCAGACAAATATGTTCAAGGCCTATTGCCACAGGAGACTTTACCTGTGCTTTAATGAAAGTGTGGAAAGCCTTGTTGGGGGCTTTTTGTAGGCTGCTACAGGTTTATAAACTTACCAGTACTACCTGCTTGGGCTCTGTTTGCAAAACCAACAGTTAACATTCAACTGTTGTATAACCAGATATCCTTGATATTTCTGATTTAATTCTAACGTACTGTCTGGGCTATAACTGTTCTAGTTTGTTTGTTTTTTAATGGTTTTTAACTTTTCCAATGCAGTGAGGAATTGTTAACTGGACAATTTATTTAAAATGAGCAGTTTTCACAATAAAAACTGCCACATGCACTGCACATAGAAACGTATTCCTTCAAATGCTCTGCATCCATTGCACTGTCCACGGTTTTGCCTCTAATTCCAATGAAATACTAATATTCATGAGTTTTGTTTTCGTACTCTCGGCAACCACCATAATAACCTGCAGGCGGGAGGGCTTTGCCGAGAGGCCGGCCGGCCGGCCAGCAAGGGGCGCGCGCGCGCCGCTCTCTTCCCCGCAGCCCAGCGGCGCCCAGTGCGGGAATGTGCGCAAAGGAGAAGGAAGTAGCAGCCGCTGCCGCGCCGGAGCTGTCAGCGCGGTCCCTGCTGCTCTTGCCGCCGAGGAGTTGGAGGAGGAGGAGGAGGAGGAGGGCCGCCGCCACGAGGGAGCCGGAGAAGGCTGCTCGCCTCCTGCTGCCGCTGCTCCCGGGGCTGCTCTTTGCATGGAGCTCGTCCCCGCTGGATAGGGAGCCCGCCGCCGCGCTCGCTGCCCGGCTCGGCGACCCTGCCAGCCCGAGCCGCGCGCCCTCCCTGCCCCGGGAAGGCAGAGCAGGCCGGGCGAGGCTCGCCGGCCGGGGAGGTGAAGGACGCGATGCCCCGGCGGCGCGCACCAGGAGCAGCAGCCCGGCGCGGAGGTGAGTCCGCCAAGGCACGGTGGCTGGAGCCCCGGAGGAGGGTTGGGGGGGCGGCGGCGCGAAGCTGGACGTGGGGACGGGTCGCCGCCGGACCACCTCTCTTTCTTTTTCCGAAGCGAGGGCGGGGGAGGGAATACACGCGCCCGCTGCTCGGTTGTAGGAGGAGCGTTCTCACGTGACGCTGAAAAGGAAAAGAAGAAAAGGGGGGGGGGACCCAGGGTTTCGTGGCAGCAGCGCGCAGGAATCGGAGCCCCTTCCAGCTGCGTCTGAGGCTGCTGCTCGCAGGCTTGTATTGTGTTTGGCCGCTTCCAAGCGGCTGCCCTGATGCGCCCATGCAAGATGCGCCCGGGGGGGGGGGGACACCAGAAAGGGAATCACCGAGTGAATCCAGGGTTTCTTTCCTGGAATCCAATAGGATGTAGCTGCGGGAATGCCTGGCAGCAGGAAAGGGTTATGTGGAGGAGCTTGAGTTTTTGTGGCAGGGAGTTCCAAGGATCCTGGGATAGAAAAATGAAAGAAGCACAAATCCATCTTTAGTGGGGTTTAGGTGAGCTGAAATTTTTCCCTATCTAGCAACCAATGTGCCCCTTTGGCACCTGAGGCAGACCCCAAAACCTCCAGGTGAGAAGGAGTGAGGGAAAATCTACATCAGGAACAAGAGCGAAAGAAAGATCTACATTGGGATCTGCTGCCTTTCTGGACCCTGCAAACTGGAAAGGGTCGCCTCCCCTTGCCTCATGGGTAGGCTGGCCCTGAATAAAGATCCACATTGGAATCTGCTGCCACTGTGGACTTTGCTGCTTGAGGCAGTTACCTCAGCTTGCCTCATAGGTGGGCTGGCCATGCATAGGAAGCCACCTCCTGCCAGGTCAGCTGCTCTCCCGGGGTTCTCAATCAAAGAAGGGTCATTTCCATCCCTTCTTCTTGGGATTTTAACCAGAGTTTCAGGGGCTTGAACCTGGAGTGTAAGCAGATGCTCTGGCCTCTTGAGTTCTGGCCTTGCATGTGAATCTTGAATGTGCACTGTAGATCAAAACCATGCTTGACGTATTAAACTGCAGCAGATGGGGGCCACAGTCTCTTGGTGGCAGTGGGTGGAGCCAAAGATGATGATGGGTGGAGCCAGCAGCAAAAGTGTCCTAGATTAGCCAGTACTGAACGAAAACTGCCTGCTTTAATCTTCACTATGTCCAGTTCAGGATTTTATTCAGGTCTATCTTAGTAGGAAGCCCTGTCTACTTTGATGGAGTTGCTCTGAGATATCCTGAGGATTATTTTTTTTAGTACAATAGACCAATATTGCTACTGTTTTGGAAAGCAAGTGAAAGCAACCCCTTTCTGACTTTATTATATTGTTATTTATTATAGTTATAGCCCACCTTTTCTCCAAGGAGCTCTAGTTAAGTGTGCAGAAGCCTGTCAGTTTGTTCTCAGACAGCTGGGGGGTAGGAGAAACTTGAAGAAGCTGGTAAAAATGAAGAGGAAATTAACAGGAAGGAAGGAACTCTGATGGAATATTGGGAGGCGGACAAAATGAGGCCCAGAGGCCTTTCGCAATGGGACTGATTCAAGCATGAGCCACTAGGCATTTGGTAACTGAGCGATGTGTGCGAGTGAAATGGACCCTGGTTTCTGTAGGATGGTCTTAGGAGCAGAATGGACACACTGTGGCTGTGCCCACACCATGCATTTAAAGCACATTTCCCCCCTCAAAGGATTCTGGGCACTGTCGTTTAGCCTCACAGAGTTCCCAATTCCCAGCAACGCTGAACAAACTGGTGTACATAATTCTTTGAAGGGGGAAAGTGTTCTTCAGGTAGAGTGGATGATGCTGTCACATAGCCAGGAATTGTTGCTCTTTGGGGAGCACACTACAGCTCCCAGGATTCCTTGGGGGAAGCCATGTTGCTTTAAGCAGCATTATGTCTGCTTTAAATTTATGGTGTGGGTGTGATTTACAGTTCGTTTCTTTATTTTAAAATCATTTATATACTGCCGTTCCTCTCTAAGGAGATCATTCTGGCATACACTGAAAACAGTAAAGCTATATAAATGAACAGTAGGAAACGCCAAAGCTAGCACAGTAGCTAAAATATTGAGGAGGGCTTCCTCCCCTCACAACCCCCTCAGCCCCACAAGTAGTACTGGCTGGGGCTGGTGGGAGTTGTGAAGTCTGTAATAGAACAGCATTCTAGATTTAGACCACATTGACACCAAATACTGAAAGCACTTTAAGCAGAAATGGCTTCTCCCAAAGAATTATGGGAGCTGCACTTTGCTGAGAGGAGATCCTTCACGGAGCTACAATTCCCAGAGCTCCCCATGAAGAGGGACTGGCTGTTATATCACTCTAGAAATTGTAGCTCAGTAAGAGGAATAGGGGTCTCCTAACAACTCTGAGCACCATTAAGAAACTACATCTCCCAGAATTCTTTGGGGAGAAGGCAAGACGGTCTAAAGTGGCACCATAGCTGCGGATGTGGCCCCAGCTGAGAAATTAACCAGTTAACCAACTAAAAACTCATCCAGCAAATCAAACTAGCTTTTTGTAAAATGAAATGAAAGGGCCACAGGAGGAGAGCTCTGCCTTTGTGGCAGAAGGTCCCTAATTCAGTCCCAGCATCTGCAGGTAGGGCTCCGTGCCAGAAACCTGGATTGCTGCCGCCACTCGGACTGGGTAGAGATGATGTGTTCAAGGTGCAAAGCACATTCTTTTCCTCGAAGAATTCTGGGCACTGTCGTTTGTTAATGGTTCCTGGGAACTGTAAGTCCCAGAGCGGTAAACTACAATGCCCAGAACTGACTGCGGGAAAGAATGTCTTTTGAATACATGGGTGTAGCCAGGGGGGGGCAGCAGGGAGGGGCAGCTTCCCTTCCTAAATCAGTCAATAAAAATACATAGCTAATTGAGGTTCTGCCCCCCGCAACAAAAATCCTGGCTACGCCCATGCTTTAAAGGTGTGGGGTGCACCCCCCCCCAGTATCAACAATACTGAGCAAGATGGACCAAGAATCAGAGCCTGCTTAAGACACTTTATTAACCCAGTAATTCCTGATTCCCAGTTAACCTTTTTAAAAAGGTTGTGCCATAAAGATGTCTTAGATGTGTAATTGAAAATGCAAACTGCAAAGATCAGTTAGGGAAAAACATACCTTTTGCAAACATCTGCCGATAGTGAATCATGGATGGTCAAATCTGCACCTTACATTTAAAAGCACACGGCTTCCCCACAAGAGTCTTGGGAACTGTAGTTTGTTTATCGGTACTGGGAATTATGAAATTGGGTGAACTATGGTTCCCAGGCTTTTTCTGGGGAACCCTTGACTGTTAAAGTGGTAGAAGTGTGCTTTAAATGTGTGGTGTCTTTTTGTATCCCTCTGCACAGTGTGTTTTCAAGATTACAAACCCAGGTTTGCCCAGTGTCATGCGTGAACTGGGTCTTAAGTTTGCTGCACTGCACAATGAAGAGTAATCGAGAAGCAAAGTAAGAAAAAGTCGAGTGGCTGTCTTCTCTCTTTCCTTGTTTTGTATGGAGTTGCATAACTCCATGTTTATTTCTGTTGTTGTTCATTTTCTCCTTTGTATTGCATATTGCTCACTTTTACAATTCTTTCCACTAAATTTGTCATTCTTAACCTTGCCCTGAGGGCAAGTGTGAGGCAGTGATAGATTCAGCACTGTTTCCCTTTTTGTTTATTCCTGAACTCCTTTCCCCCTGACTCCTTTCTTATTTATGCAGTGGAAACAAAGGAGGCTTCATGGGTTGCTAAGAGACGCTCTCCCAGGGTAACTGGCCACCAATTCTTGTGTTAATGATAACTTCTGGGCCCACTTCAGCACCTCCTTTTAGGAAAATGGGTAGCCCTTCAGAGCCCTGCTTGCCTCCTTGAAATCTTCTTGGCGCCCTTGGCTTTTCTGGCAGGGTGAGAAGCCACATGACAGCTGTTAGGTGTGGGATACCTGTAGGGCTCTTTAGGAATTTCATACCTGGGTCAGATAATAAGAATGTCAGACTGAGGAAATCCAGGTTCAAATCCCCCCAGTTCATAGAATCAAAGAGTTGTAGAATTGGAAGGGACCTTAAGGGTCATCTAGTCCAACCCCCTGCTATGCAGGAATCTCAGCTAAAGCATGCATGACAGATGGCCATACAACCTCAGCTTTGGGGTTTCACATTGTGCTGTAGAGCAACTCACACTCCCTTTTTTCTCAGCCTGACCTGCCTCACAGGGCTGTTGTGATGATAAAGCCCCACATTATAGGCAGAAAAGGGAAGGATACCATTGTGAATAAGTGAATCATTGGGTCATGTGTCTTCCTCATGTGCAGCCTATCGTTTTCTGTCATCCAAGGCTGCTGTTAATAATAATAATAATTTTATACCCTGCCCATCTGGCTGGGTTTCCCCAGCCACTCTGGGCAGCTTACAGCATATATAAAACATAATAAAGCATAAAATATTAAGTTGTGTTTGAGTGGTGTGTAAACCCTGTCCCGGGTTTTAATGGGAAGCAGTGTTGGGGAAAACAATTAATTCCTGGATGCCAAGATCCAAGTATGGGGCAAGTGCTCTTTGGTGAAAGAACCCCAACAGAGATTCAAAACCACAAAACATGCAGCAAATAAAGCGTGTGCCAAACATAAGGCTTTTACCTTACCTTACCTTAAATGTGCCCTTTAAGTTCCTACCAATGTTTCCCACTTCCCCTAGCATACCACACATCTGGTGATTTAAGAATAGTTTACTTACAAACTCTCCAAAGGTCAGAGTCATGTGCTTTTCCATACAGAATCATAAACTGTAGAGTTGGAAGGGACCACGAGGGTCATCTAGTCCAACCCCCGGCAATGCAGGAATCTTTGCCAAACATGGGACTCAAACCCACAACCCTGAGTCTCATGCTCTACCAACTGACTTATTTCAGAGAAGGTTGCACAGGCTGTAAACTGTAGCTTGGTTACAAAATGGTCCAAGTTCCTAAACTACAGTATTGGTATAGGAGAATGTTCATTTCACACTCTGTTCTTGTCTGAAAAAAAGAGATTGGTTTAAGCCATGCAGCGGAGCTGGAGCAACTAGCCCAGACCTCCTCACACACCAAATTCTCAGGTAGACTGAATGAAGCCAAGACTTGATTGCCTATTTCCTCCCAAGGTGAGGGGAAGTGACATAGCTAAGTCTGGCAGGACAGCTTCCTCTATGGTTTTAACCCCTTCATGCATGAATTCGACTTAAGCATGTTGGTTATATGAGTCCAGTTATCCCACAAGCAGTACAGTAGCACTCTTTAATAAATAACAAATAATATTGTCTACTGAGACTGTTAGTGGCTCTTCAAGGGAGAGGTCCCATCTCCCACCCTCTCATGCCAGTGATTGAACCTGCATGCAAAAAAAGTATGTGCTCCACCCCCGAGTTAAGGCCCGAGTCCAGCTAAAGGCAAGTTTACAAGTACATACTTGCCACATGATGATTCACAACTGAATGTGTGAACAGACATCTGTTGAAAAGCCTTTGTATTTGGAGAGATACAAAAGAGCATAAGGAGAGCCCACCTGGATCAGAGCGAAGGCCAATCTTGTTCAGCATCTTGTTTCCTACAGTGGTCAAGCAGACGCCCTGCGAAGCCCACAAGTAGAATCCGAAGGCGAGGACACTCTTCTGCCAATGCCCCCCAGTAACTGATAGATTAAAAAGGTAAAGTGACCCCTGACCGTTAGGTCCAGTCGTGTCCAACTCTAGGGTTGCGGCGCTCATCTCGCTTTATTGGCCAAAGGAGCTGGCGTACAGTTTCCGGGTCATGTAGCCAACATGACAAAGCCGCTTCTGGCAAACCAGAGCAGTGCACGGAAACGCCGTTTACCTTCCCGCTAGAGCGGTACCTATTTATCTACTTGCACTTTGACGTGCTTTTGAACTGCTAGGAACTGATAGATTGAGAGAATACCAATTCTGATTCATCTA
Source organism: Lacerta agilis (assembly GCF_009819535.1). NCBI lineage: Eukaryota > Metazoa > Chordata > Lepidosauria > Squamata > Lacertidae > Lacerta > Lacerta agilis. Next base: position 3,373,230 of record NC_046328.1, read on the forward strand.
GCAGCCTTCTGCCAGCATTGCTTGGGGATTCTCTGAAGCCAAAACAACACCCCACCCACCCACCCAGTGCAGTTTTGAAAGAGTTAGTCTACCATCTTGATTCAAAATGGAATCCAGTTGTATCCAAACATAGACGAAAACCTGCTCCTTCGTCTCAGGAGCTATTTTGCAAAATTTGCTTAGGTGTCCAGTTCACAGAGAACAAACAGCTTTCCAAAAATATATAGTTGATATTTTAGTAAAGCTCCAGGCACAACCTTAGTGCCTATAAGTACTGAGTGTGAAACAAAGATTAAGAATCAGTTGTGTGTCTGGAGGGCTGGAAGACCCAATGGGGTGACACTTGGGTTGATCCCAGTGAAGGTATTGCCCCGTTGTGGATTTTGAATTTGAAGAAAAGTCAGCTGGGGTTGGGCAAAAATGTCAACTTCGGTTTCTCTCAGTTTCTTATTTTCCCCCCAAACGTACTGGTAAGCTTTATTCTCCACATTTCTGCATCGGTTTTTGATTTTTTAAAGTGTTTCTCATGAAGATTCACCAGCATTTTAATGGAAATTTATCATAATACATACATTTTTAATGCAACTTTGCTTAATTTGCAAAGTTTTGTGTGCAATTTGCCATGCCATAATGCCTTTTTGTATGCTATTTTCACTTATATGCATACTTTCCCATCATATCTGCATTTTTGTTTACATCATTTGGTTGGATGGCTACAGTCCACAATTTAGATAAGTTCAATTTTTGAAGCCGCATTTTGGTTTGCATATTGTTTCAGGAAGTGAGAATTAGGTAGGTTTGCATTAATATGTGAGCGGAATTTCTCCCCTTTCCCTACACTTGTCTTTGTAAGACCATATAACACATTATAAGCAAAATAAAAATAGCACCATGAATTTCAGCTGTTCAATTAAGATCATCCCAGGCAAAAACAGCTCAGGAATGCTGTGCTGCATGTTATAAAACTTCCATCTTCTTTTTGGCGTGATAATACTGTAACAAATTCATACCAGCTAAGCACCCCATTTTAAGCGGGACAGCCCCACTTTCTTTGAAGGCCCTGGGCTCTGCCCTCGTCCCAGAGCACCCTGATTTCGTGTGGCGGGTGGGCAAGGGTGCGAGGGAAGTGGGAGGGTGGGGGACGGAGGAGAGCGGAGATCAGGCGGGTGGGATGGTGCGTTTGTGTGCCCCCCACTTTCCCCTCCTGAAATGTTGGAGGGTATGCAAATTAAATAGCCCCATTACTCAGAACTGAGCAATAGACTTCCTATCAGCTCTTCATGTAGCAGTCTTTGTTTTTTAAAAATTACTTAAAGTTGAAGGGTCCTAATCCGTCCCCCCCTTACCTTCAAGGTGGAGCTGCGCACACACCTGTGAACAGCCACAACTTTTTTTTTGGTGTCACACGAATTTCAGATTAATTTTGGGTTCTTTTTTCATTGGTGTTTTCATGTGTTCACTAAAGCTGTGCATCTAACAGCCGAAACGTTTACTGTGATTTTTTTGGCCATCTGGTATGTGGGAGTTCTTAGTCGTTTTCCTAATTTTAGGCCGTTGGCAACTGCCTGAAAAGTTGGGGCAATTTAGTATTCAACTATGGAGAAGTTCTTTAAAAAAGAGAGGGGGGGGGGAAAGAAAGTTGGGCTTGAAAGTGTCATAGGGAGTGGACAGGTTAGGAAATGGTGCTTTAGCTAACTTGTGACTGGTGAAGCCCAGCCACTCTGGGCGGCTTCCAACAAAGATTAAAATACATCAAAATGTCACACATTAAAAAATAATATAATGAAGTTTAGCAGTGCTATTAAAAAAATAGGAGTCTAAATCCTCTCCCCCTCCCCCGCATTTTGCAATCTAATTTGTCGAAAGTTTGAGGATCAAAATTTCCCCCCTCTCAAAAGCCACTAGGATCACCCACAATTTATACTTTATGGAAATAATTAAAGATATGTTTGCTTCAACAAACTTTCACAACTGGAGAGAAAGAGAGATTTTTTGCTTTGTTTTTCTTTTATGCTTGTAAATTACCTTGAGACTTAATATGAAAGAAGATTAACAAATGAATAAATGAAATAATAATAATGTACACAACGGCATCACAATGTCATTTCCAAGGGCTTTTTTTTTGCAGGGGACGGGAGATATTGCAGCCACCGAGAAGAACTCCACAGAGAGCAGCCCTTTTTGCTGCAGGCAGTGCTGACAGGGGCTGAAACCCTGGACAGCTGCTGCCAGGCAGTGCAGACAATACTAACCTAGATGGTTTGACTCGGTATAAGGCACACTCTCTATGCTCCTATTTTGTATTTTATGTTTCGTCTCTCATGCTGGCCTTGAGGAACACAATTTTCTCCAGCAAAGAGTACGGTATTGCCAAGAACCCCTCGTGGTCCCTCTCTGTGTACCGATCAAGCCCTTAGAGGAGGCTGTGTGTGCTTTTCTCCTCCTCTTTGTAAACTGGCTGCAATATCTGTATCTGCAAATGACCTCTTTTCTGGGCTGTGTTATGGTGCATACCCGCTGTTCTGTTCCTCTCCCCAGCAGGGCGTCGCATTGTTTGCTCTCCAGTTTCCAGTAATTATTTTGTACAAGAAACAATACCACAAAATAGTTCTTCAGAAGCCACAGCTTCGTTTATAACCATCCTTTTTATAGAGAGCTGATGGTGGGAGGGAGAAATTCAGTATGCTTCCCTTGCTGGGAAACCTTTAAACTTTTGGTATTAGGAACATTCCTGCGCCTCACTGAAATGGCTTTTGCTAACATCATGTTCCCTTATAACTGCCCACCTTCCCCCATTTACTACATCTGGCCTACCCAATTGAGGAGACTGCTTAAATATTGCAATGGAGAATGTTGCTGAGTTACATTGAGTGTAGGGAATGTCGGCTATCTCTGTGTGTAGCTTGATGTGCTAATGAACTCTGTGATGTGTCTCTGGCTGTTTCAATGTTTAGCATTCATCCTGATCTGTTTGCAGGGAGGTTAGAATAGATGATACGTCAAAGCAAGAGTTACGCTACACTTTTTAGTGCACTTTCTTTATTGCAAAAAGCCTGTTATTTTTTTTGGGGGGGGGGAGTGGATATGTTCCACAACGATTCCCAGTCAACAGCCTTTGAAATTAGCCAGGTGCCAGGCGCGTTTTGCGACTGGTGTGGGTACAATTGTGACCATTTGGAGATCTCTGGATGCCAGGTTGACAGCTGGCATGTCAATCTGGCTGGCCCCTCCAGCTTTCTTAAGCAGGTAAGCAGAAGAGCTTATTCATTGCATTTATACCCCACCGTTGTCTCCAAGGAATACACGGTTCACCCCGCCTTCTCAGTTAATCGCTGTGAGGTAGCTTAAGAGACTGTGACTGGCCCAAGGTCACCCAGTGAGCTTCATGACTGAGTGGGGATTTGAACCCTGATCTCCCAGGTCCTAGTCTGTCTGACACTCTAATCACTACACCACACTGGCTTCCTAGAGTACTTCTGCTATGGGGCAACTATATAAACTAAGTAGATAAATAAATAAGGAAAAAAACAAAATGTCACTTAGAGAAGGATCTGAACTATTTTGCTTGAAACTTGAATTTGTTTTACTCTGGATTGTTTTATGTTTTAATGTGCTGTAAATGGCTTTGAGATTTTATCTTTAAAATATAAAGTAGTATAGAAATGAAACAAATAAAGATAGATCCCATTGGGGGCGAAAAGTGCCTAGACATTCTGTTGTGTTGACAGTAACCCAGGTTTAAGGTGCCATTTGGCAATTAGCTTATCTGTCTGAGTTTCTAACATTGCCAGTCAACTATAATTGCACAACCTGAATTTTCCAGTGTGTGGTGGAATCCAACCCCCAAGGAGCAATAGTCGTCTGGTATTTCTAATTGTCCTGAATGGTTGTTGGGTGTTTTGTATAGGGCACATCCACCTGCTTGGCTCTGTGCTGGAGAAAAAACCACTTGCTAGTGAGAATGTACCCAGCAGAAGATTCAGAAGTTGAGTTTTGTGGCTGGTTGGCCTTTTGCAGGTTGCTGGGTTGCTAATGCATGCTGTTTGCTTTTGTGGGAACTGATGGTACTATAAACACAAGCATTACCTGTTTGAATGTTTGCTTGTCTTACTCCTCTGTACATCATTCTGCCTATTTATTTTAAAAATTGACCTGCATGGTAAGCCTCCATTCTTGCAAGTGAATGGCCCCTGTAAAAGACTGCCTTTGGAACATCCCACCACTTGAGGAAACGGGAGTCCTGAGACAATATGCTTCAGATTTGTACAGTCTGGATCTGGTGACTCCAGGCTGCACAGAGCGGGGGCATTCCGGAGATCAAATCGAGCAACATGGTGTGCGATGACCTCACTTTTGTAGTTTTGAACTTATGTTATGTTTGGACAGCTGTGCTCAGAAATGGTTGTGACTTGGCCGGAAGAATTCATGTCAACAGACAGTAGACCTCCAGGGCACATCCTGTAGCCAGCCCTGGAGGCAACCTGGGAGAAAAGGCAGGTTATCTGCCTTCTCAGGAAGAGGAAGCTGAAGCTGCTGCTGCTGCTGCTGTGCTCATTGTAGGAAGCCAGCCCTGTGCATGCAGACTGTGTGACTTGCATGTGCCAAAGAAACATGCTGGATTGTCGTGAGTAAGAGCCCAAGAAATGTTTTCCTTGAACTTGCAAGTACAGGAGATGCATTCACACAGATGCTTTCTCAAATCAGTTTAGTAATTCTGGGAGAAATTCACAGCTGTCAGCCTCTACGGACTGATTCAGTGCTGCTTCTGAAGAAGGAGGTTCCATTTATCATTCACAATCAATGGCAGATGATAGCCGAATTATCCATTAATTTCCCTAACGGCCAGTCACCACATCTTGTGGCAGTGAGTTTCAACAGTTAACTGATAAGTGCTTCCTTCTGACTGCTGTGAATCTCCTAGACAAGAGAAGTAGAAAAACATCTCTCTGTCCTGGTGGTTTCCAAACTTTTCCCCAATGGGCCACTTGAAAATTGCTGAGGGTTGGCCATGTACAGATTTTTCTACCTTTTGTAGCAATTGTCACGTACCGTGCTAGATGCTGTATGATTTTTAATTGGTTTCCTTAGCTTCCTTTATTTCTTATACTGTATTGCATTTTGTTGTATTACAATTTGAATTTCACAGAATTGTAATACAGTAAAAAAGAAAAAAAGGGAAAAAAGGAACAGAAAATACAATTAGAAATCTATAGAAGTACTTAATGCAGGCATAGAAACTTGAAGGCCACTGGTAGTCCATGGACAACAGTTTGGGTTCTTTGCTCTATCTTCTTTGCAACCATGGAAAATCTATACCATCCACATTTGGGCCATCTTTATTTTCAAAAAACTTTAGCTTCCACAAATGAATGAAGGCCTATGCGATCCACGCAGAACCTCCAATATCTTGATTGCAGCCCTGTTCTAGTCTAAACTGTTTGTTGGTTTTGAGCAGGGAGTGATGTCCCAGGGAAAGTGGGGGTGGTTGGTGCATTTGATGAGGATGACGTCAGAGTAAGTGGGATTCCATTTGGAAGTGAGGGTTCCATTTGGCAGGCAATGGAGCAGCCAATATAATTTGTTTTTGTTTTGTTTTGTTTGTTGTTTTATTCACATAATGTGCATTCTTTACAACAGACAAGTCCAAAATAAAATCATATATAACAAAAGTGTAAGTCTCATGTTTTCATTTACACTGAACCCTCTCCAATACCTTTACTCGATATTTCTTGCTGTTTCTTTCCTTATTTTATTTCCTTACTTTGAGTCTCTTAAATCCTATACCAATCTTTTAACAGTTTCAATTAATACCTTCACCTCCCTCCTCCTGAACCCAATACTTCCCTTCACCCGTGTGCCATCTTCTTTTGCCTACTATTCTTTTTGTTATTATTGCGTTACTCACTTTGTTTATTATTCCCTCCTCATTATACTATTATCTTGTCTCCTTGCGACTTTTAAGTTTTTGCATATTAAATTTTTAAGCTGCAGCACCGACTTTTTCATGTGTTCCTTAACTCATTCCCACTCTTTAGTAACTGTTTGATTACAGCAGCCTCTGATTGATGCTGTTAATTTTGCCATCTCGGCAAATTCAGGAAGTTTGGTTCTCCATTCTAATAATTCTGGAATTTTATCAGTTTTCCCATTTTTCGCCACTACGATTGTGATTGCCCCCCCACCTAATTTTGTCCTCTCAGCTGGGTTGAAGCATTGCAGCCTTTGCTTATCTGTGCCCCCCTTTCCTTTCCCAGGAGGCTAATTTGGGAAGCACTGTAGAGGAGGGTATTCAAGTCATTAGGAGACCATTTAAACCCCAGGATGTGTCACAAGGTCCTTTAATTCCATTATGGGCCTTAACAAAGGGTAACGGGAGGCCTTGGCTTTGTATTGTACATTAAGGCTGTGCCAAGCTCACAGGTCAGCTTACAGCCATGCGCCTTTTAAAATGTTTAGTCATCATTGGAAAATCTGGTTTCGGGCTTCAGGCCTGCTGGTGAGTCACACGCTTGTTGGATGATTTACTACTACGCTCATGAGCAGCGGTGCTTTCTTAGAGCAGGCGGCAGTGTTGCTGTTGCATCTGTCTTAATCTTCCTGGGACAAAACAGCCCCCCCCCCATGTAATTACTTCCCATTTGGGCTCTGCGGCAATCCCAACATGGGGTGAAGAAACAGTTGCATGGGCTGTAAGAAATGCATTGAGCCGAAGTTGCTGAGACTCGGATGAGGCTGGCCACTACACCTGGGTGTTCGATTCCATGGTCTGGCTTGGTCTCAAGTCAGGCTCTGGTTTGGGTCTGGCTGGATCCTTCAACCACTCCTGGCGTGGAGGTGCAGCAGATTTGCTTTCCTTCAGAAGAGAGATGCCCAGAACAGTGACTCTCACAGAGTAACGGTTGGTGAGTTCCACTGCAGAGATGTGAATCATACTTGCCCACTCTAAACGAATAACCCTTTCAAGTATCTTAATGAAGCTTGCCTACCATGTTAATGCACAGGAATAAAAAAGGTCCCTTAGCTACCCGGAATTTGGCAAACACTTGAGAGAGACTGACTGGGACGTTTTGTCATCCGCAGAAGAAAAGTCAAATGGCGCCAATGAAATGGCTTCATAAATTATATAGTGAGAATTGTTCAACTAAATAGTGGGCAATTACCTGCTGTTGAATGGGATCCAAGTATTGCCACTGCCTGAGTTGAGCTGCCTTGCCCTGCCTGACGTTAAGACTTGCTCTGGAAACACTGATTTATAGTTAAAGAGCAATAGGGCCCCCACGATTTGGCTGGCACCTGAGCCTCTCTCAGATCTGTGGCCAAATGTGGAGGAGAAAATTGATTTTGTTTGCATTTTAATGAGAAAATGTCAGTGTCACACTTCTTGAACCAATATGCAAACCAAACCACAACTATGCTTCAAGATTTGCACTCTCCAGACAAACAATTTGCACAAAAATTAGGGGGTAAACATTCACTAAAGGCATATGCTGGTGAAAATACCATAAGAGAATTTTGCTTGTAAAATTTTTGCTCATAAAAATGTGCCAGTCAGAACACCATACAAAAATGCTAGAAGAAATTAGTGCTGAAATGTTGATGAATTTGGATAAGGATGATAAAAAAGAAAAAGAAAATTTATGTGGAAATGTGAACCAAATTTAAGGTTGGAAAAATGAGAAGTACAGAGAAATGAAAGTGATGGCTTCATCTCTCCCTTGGTATTACCTTGACCTTCTACTGACTCTTGGCTCCTTCCTATCCTTGGGGAAGAATGTGTTAGACCTTCAAACAAATAACACAATAATTTTAATATTTCCTTTCCAGAGAGGGAAAAACAGTTGTTCCTTATGGTTCTCTGGCCTGACAACCAAATTGGCTCAGGTTAGCATTGTCATTTCCTCTCTTACCCGGCTTTGCTCCAGAAGGCCTAACAGTGGTTAAACAGGCAGAAATTCAATGGTCAGAGATAATGGGGATGCATTGGTGGTGCAGGAAGCTTTGCCTGTTGAATTGTTGCCTGTAATCCAGCCGTTAAAGTCACAAGCACACTGCCTGGAAGCAGAGGGGCAAGTGGATGAAGTCTCAAACTATTTATGAAGTAGAAGTTGTCATACTCTTGGAACTCTTTTTCCTTTTATGCCATTCCAGGTGAAAAATAATATACTGTGTATATTTTTAAGTATCCACATTTTGGAAAGAACTGACACAACATGGAATCGTTTTCTCTGTGTGGGCGGCTTACTTATCTCAATGTTACATTTTTGTTCCATCTTCTCTCCTTCCACCCTTCTTTCATATAAATAGACGCTGTAGCATGTTTGTTGCAGATAAAATCGAAATCCAAATATTTTCTGTCTTCTGACTGTCTCTTGAGCTGACAACCCATTGTGGGTGTCTTATTTATTTCAAAAGCTTTTAAGTGAGTGCTGTAGGGTTTTCTTTGGTGTTCTTCCATTTTCAGGTAGATGCAACAAAGCTCAGGGCTTTTAGGCTCTAGGTCTTTATCTCGCCCGTCTTTGCAAGTTGCTGAGGGTGCTCAGTGTGGTTCCCCCAGCTGCCTGTTTTATCCCCAGAACAACCCTGTGAGGTGGGTTAAGATGAGAGGTGTTGATCGGCTCAAGGTTGCCCAGTGAGTTTCATGGCTGAGTGGGGATTTGAACCTGGGCCTTCCTGGGAACTGACACCCAAAGCCAGTTTGGTGTCATGGAGATGATGATTCCTTGGCAGGGCAAAATGTCATGTCACAGAGCCAAGGGGGGATGATAACAGTCAAAATGCCCTCTTCTGGAAAAGGTCCATGGGGTTGGATCCAGACTTCGCTTTCCATGGGTGGACCCAACCCTTCAGAAAAGTGTAGCAGTGGCACTGGGGACTGCGGGGAGGCAGGGAAGGTGGAATTGGCAAAAGACACTTCCACCCATCTGTCAGCAGTAGTGTCCCATGAGCTGAGAAACCATCCTATACAGTACAGTACTGTATTCTAATTCTAAGTTGCTAGCATGACTCATAGCAACCCCAAAGTTTGCAGAAGTACCAAAATATTTAGGGGAAACTAAGGGCAGTGAAAGATAGGCGTGCCTGGCGTGCTCTGGTCCATGGGGTCACGAAGAGTCAGACACGACTGAACAACAACAACAAGGGGAGGTGGGAATTCCCCCTCCAAATTAGCCCACAGCGAATTGAGTATGCTCAGTGTCCAACATCAGAATACTGGTTGCTTTTTATTTGCTGGGGGTGGGAGTGGAATGAAGTATCCGGAACCCTCAACAGGACTGCCCTGCATGGCAACATTTTGTTGCAGCTTCAACTTGCTATATCTATATAATGTTCTCTGGCTGGACAGCTTGTCCCAGCTGTTAAATATTGTCTGAGCATTTGTATAACATACTAGCTGGCCTGGCCACGTGTTGCTGTGGGTTTTTTTTGCTTTTTTAAATTCTGACCCCAAGAGTATTCTGGAAGCTCCTGTTTTCATTCTTCCCTGTCCCTCAGACCATGTGAATGAACGAATTTCTATGCCCCACAAATAACCCAGAGATGCATTTTACATAAAAGAACACATAGGTCGGTGGTATTGATCACTTGGGACTGTGTGTGTTGAACATGCAAAGCTCCGGAGGCCATTTTAGGTGAGGGCACTTGGGAAATTGTAAAATGCCAGTAAGTGTGTGGCGACCATTTTAAGTGAGGGCACTGGGCACCTTATGGAGGCCTACTGCGGGCCTTGCTGTGGTCTTTTTACTGTAAAAAGCACCCCCCACAAAGACCCCCTCCTCACAATTAACTGGCCCCATGCTCTAGGCCATTAAAAAGAGCATTCTCCCCCACCCCAGTCCCAAAATTACGCATCCCAGCGACAAAATCCCCTCAGAGCCGGTGTTACTCACTGCGACCTCTCATGCAGCCTTGGGCTTATTTCGCTCTCGCATTTTTCCCCTCCTCCCTCTCTTCCGCAACTGCCCTGCCTTCTACTACGTCTTTTTTCCACATTTCTACTAAGCAGTTTGTGTCAGAAAGTCCTTGGGTGCTTACAGATGGCAGTTATAAAATGTGTGTGGAACATGCGAAGCTGTGGCGGCCATTTTAGGTGAGGGCACTTGGGAAATTTTAAAATGCCTGTGAGTGTGCAGCGGCCATTTTAAGTGAGGGCACTGGGGGCGCAGGTCTAATGACATCAACAGGCAATCCGCCTTTCTTTTGGATGCTGTTGGAGTCTTCATTCCTTTTGTTGGTGAGGTATAATAGGTGCGCCACCCCCCCCCTTTATCCATTATTTTAGGCATGGCAGGTGTAGTTTTTTATAATTTTTATTACGCCAGATCCTTCCTTGATGGTCATGTTACACTTTGTCCTAATTTGATGAGATTTGGTCCAGTGGTAATGGAGCAAGGTGGTGTCACATGCGCACACAATGGGAACATTTATATATATATATATAGATACTTTAGCTACTGAAAGTTGAACACAATTAATGGCTTTACTAAAAATGGTCATTTATTATGAGGGCAACGTTACTTGCATGTGTGCGTAACAACATTAATTATTGATCTAAAAGTGCACAGATATCGTACTTTTTGCACTACCTGCCAACGAAGGCTGTTGTTACGTGCAACTCATGAAGTCATTCCAGTCCACAAAAGGTTATGCCATGATAAATTTTGTTAGGACTTCAGGTGCTGCAGAAGAAGAAGAAGAAGAGTTTGGATTTGATATCCCGCTTTTTACTACCCGAAGGAGTCTCAAAGCGGCTAACATTCTCCTTTCCCTTCCTCCCCCACAACAAACACTCTGTGAGGTGAGTGGGGCTGAGAGACTTCAGAGAAGTGTGACTAGCCCAAGGTCACCCAGCAGCTGCATGTGGAGGAGTGCAGACACGAACCCGGTTCCCCAGATTACGAGTCTGCCGCTCCTAACCACTACACCAAACTGGCAGGAGTCTATATGTCTTCTTTTTATACCTGGGTACTGTTATTCTCATGTCTTGCTTTCAGGCTTACCTTAGGCCATAGTTGCCAACTCTATGGGGCTGAGGACAGCTCAGCCCCCCCCCCCCATGCAGGGATGGGGCTAGGCCCCTCCACTCTTAAAGGACCAGGACATGCCGGGTCTCCCTGCTGTGCCAGCAGGCCCCACTGGGCCTCCCTGCGGTGGCAGAGGGCCTTGTAGCCTCCTCCCGATACATTTGACATCGCACGTGTGTGTCGCACGTGTCATGTCATGCACATGTGACAAGTCAATACCCTCCCATGTCACGTGGAACTTGGCACCTCGGCCTTAGGTACCTGGTTGGCCACTGTGAGAACAGGATGCTGGATTACATTAGGGTTGCCATATTTCAAAAAGTGAAAACCTTTGGCCAGTGTGTGTGTGTGTGTGTATTGCAAAATCCAAAAAAATCCTCTGCCCTCAAGGATCTTAAAGCCTAAAATCCAAAACAGGTGAGACTACACAGAGGAAGTTCAGGAAGGTGGAGGAGGCAGCAGAGTGAAGGGGTGGAGAAAAGAAATATTTTCATTTATTTCGGTTGCATGTACCTACAGTAGGCCTCATCTGCACTCTAAAGCAGGGTCATACCACTTTAAACGGCCATCCACCTTCACCTCAATGTATGTGAGTCAGCTGGCTGTTCCTGAGGACAAGGCCGTTTATTTTCCAGAACCAGTATACTTGTTTCATCTCAAATGTGAGTTGCTAATAGGCACATGCCAAGCTTCACCCCGGCATAATTTATTTCAGGTGCGTAATGTAATAGTTCTCTACTTTCAGGCTTTTTCTTCTTCTCCTTTCCATGAACAGGATTCCAGATCCTTAAGCTTGAACATGGGAGAAATCTGCCAGCCCAGCCTAGCCCAGCACAAACACACTATTCATTTGGTTTTTCAAAGTGTATTATTTTTAAATGTAGTTGTTTTGCTTTGTGGAGCGGCTGCATACTGTAGGCGTGGTTCTTAAAAATAGCAGCAGTGCCATGCTCTCTGTTGCAGGTTGCGTAGCCTGCCTTTAAGAAAGCTTTGTTCCCAGCTCCTTAATGCCACATGTTCCTGTGCCTGAATCTTTTCTTTTATTGCTTTGCTTACAGAGCCACTGCTTTTGACTGCAAGGTTTTAGGGGGCTATGTCAACCCAATCCAGCTATGTCCTTTGTGTGAGTGCATGTTTACTTTAAAAGGTAACTTAACTGCTGATCTTCCTTTCTTTCTCAAGCTAGATGTAGATATAGATTGATTTCTGCAGCATTGCATTTCGAAGCTTATCTTTGCAACACTTACGGACTCAAAGCTTGTTTGTGATAGGAAAAATTGAGTTTCTGGTTCTGCAGAATTCTAGACCAAATTATACACAAATTGTGGATTTCACTTACCCTAGGGGTGGGGAACCTGCCACCCTCCAGATGTTGTTGAACGCCCAACCCCTGGTATGGCCAGTAGTCAGGGATTATGGTAGTCCAAAACATCTGGGTGACCATAGGTTCCCTGCACCTACTGTAAGGTGCCAGAAGACACTCTTGTTTTCTTGCAAAAGACTGACATGGCTACTCTTTTGAGGGGCCCCACTGACAAGAGCTTCCTAGACTTGCTGCAGTGAGGAGTAGACTCCCTGAGGCAGGAGGCCCATAATACCTGTCTTGTCCCAGGACCCTCCAAAATGTGGAACTGAAAGGGAACAATGAGACTGATCCAACAGCCACAGCCCTGGTGTTGTATTCCTTCTTGCAGCTACACGGGTGTCCGAGAAGAGAGGCCAATGTGTAGGGTTCTGCTTGCAGGCTTCCCACAGACATTTGGTTGGCCACTGTGTGAGCGGGATGCCGGTCTAGATGGGTCACTGACCAGATCTTATACCTGATATACCAGTACATGGTGGCAATCCTGCTCCGTCTCCATGTATGTAGGGGCATACTTGGGCTGTTCAAATTAAAAATCAATAAAGGTACAAAAGGCAGAGCTGGTGCTAGGAAGAGCTGGAATTTATCATGCCATCATCAATTAGAGCCGTCCTCCAGCTGCTTCTGAAGTCCCGTTGAAGTTGAGCTACATTTATTTGTTGCTGTTCCAGGGAAGCATAAAAATGTTGTTTCTGAAGCATTTATTTTTATGCCAGCGTGTTGAAGATAATACTTTCCACATCAGCTTGTCTGCTGAGGAACTGCATGTCTGTAAAGAAGTCTGGGGCTGCACACACCCCATACATTTAAAGCACACTCACCCCCAATAATATTAGGAACCATAGTTTACCCCAACAGAGCTTCAACTTCCAGCACCCTTAACAAACTATAGTTCCCAGTATTCTTTCTTTTTGGGAGTATCCTTTAATTGTATGGTGTTTCTGCAGCCTGGGGCATCTCCCAATTAAAAGCATCAGGCTGCTGGGGAGGGGGAGGCTGCTGTCTGAGGCCCTGGAGAGCCACTGCCAGGCAGGTAGGCTGAACTGGTAGACGGCATTTTATTGTGCTCATCATACAACAAGTGCCCATTGTATGCAAGGCAGTGACTGTGGGTAGGGTTGGGCGAATCTATCAATTGTAATTTCTCATTTTTCTGTTTTCAGTTCAGTTCCCTACAATTCCAGATCAACTTGTGATTTATTTATTTTTAAGTCATCAGGAAAACTCATCAAATACACATGTTTGTATGAAGTTTTACCTAATATACACAATTTTGCTGAACAGTTTCCCCTAACAATGCATTTTTATTGTTTTCACTAACGCAGTACATGTATTTATATGCACACTTTACCCAAGTATCTGCATTTTTTTTACACATTACTTGGCTGGAGAACTGTGTCATAAAATTAGAAGCGCATATTTTGAGGGATGGCTGGGTTTCGATTTGCATACTGTTTTGGAAAGTATGAATTAGGTTGATTTTAAATGTGAACTGAATTGAACCTCCCCCCCCATCCCTGCCTGGGGGTCCTGTCTGTTCCTGCTTTACCCAGCTGTTGCACAGATGTTGAATCTCTTAAGTGCCCTGGGTGATTTTGGGTGGATAATGAATTCAGCGGAAATTGAACCGGGGGTGGGTTACTGGAGTGGAGTAGTATATTGATTTGGGGGAATTAATGGTATTAAACTTGCTTTAGAAGTGACTGGGAGTAATAGAAGGGGAACTGAAATGATTTTGAGTTGGATCTATTGGAAATTAACTGGGGGTAAATGAATTAAAGAGAAACTGAATTGGGGAAGGAGGGGTAAAATTGGAGAAATTATCTGAGTGATTTGGATGAGTTTTATATCATAGTTAATTTGTAATGTTTCCTTTTTGCAGTAACTCTCCAAAGCTCTCAACAAACGCCTCAAGCCCACGCTTGTCAAAGAAAAAAGTACTACATCTTCTGCATATAATAAAATCTGCAGGGGTTTGTTTGACAGACTAGGGTAGTGAGTGTGTTCCACTGGTAGGCTTCCTTTATGTAAAAATTGAAGAGAGTAGGGGCAAGAACACATCACTGTTTCACTCCATCGAGAAGAGGGACAGAGTGGGATACATTGCCTTTGCTATTCCATTTCACCCTCAATCAAGTGTTTGGATGAGAAATCATTTGGGTTGCCTTTTGTCACATTTGATGTCTTACTCAGCATCTATACATATACACCTGTACATATTAGCAAATTTTATGCAAATTTGACACTGCTGCCTGCATGAGTTTAGAGCAGGGGTCAGCAACCTTTTTCAGCCGTGGGCCGGTCCACTGTCCCTGGGACCATGTGGTGGGCCGGACTATAATTTTTTTTGGGGGGGTGAACGAATTCCTATGCCCCACAAATAACCCAGAGATGCACTTTAAATACAAGCACACATTCTACTATGTAAAAACACGCTGATTCCTGGGCCTTAGTTTGGGAACTCCTGATATAGATGCACATATTAGTGAATATGGCATGCAAAATGTGTTATATTATGGAAATCACTTTGCAAAAACGTGCATGTAACCTAAAATTGCATACAAAATCTGTGTTTTAGGAGAAATTCACCCTAAAATGCTAATAAATGTTTTGAGGACTTTAAAAAATAATAATACTTCAAACTGATAGGGAAATGTGGGAAACTGAACTTAAGACTGAGAAATAGAGAGAAACCAAAACTGGCAGATTCACCTATACCTGACTTCAATCCATTAACCCACTTCATTAGAATCCCTACTTCATTTCAAAATGGTAGAATTGGAGGTTGGCAGGAGACTTGGTCTAAGCCCAGCCTGGTTGAATGTTCTTAGCTGAATGTTCTTTCAGACTGGCTCTGAATAAACAAAGCAATGTTGTGTAAGGGTAATGGAACAGAAGTGCATCACTTCAGCGCAGGAATTTTTAGTGTACAGTTGAAAAGATTAAAACCTTTTCTGCAAGCTGTTGGTGAATCTAAAGAGCCAACAGAGATCTCTACAAATGTGAAGTGTCACCGGGCACAATACACTGAGAACTTGAAGAGGAGCCGCTGTGAAGTGGCAGAGCACACGCTCTGCATGCAGAATCCCTGGCATCTTCAGATAGAACAGGGGAATTAATACCTTTGTCTGAAACCCTGGAGTGCTGTTTTGACGCTCGGTGTGGGGATGACTGAACTGGAGGGATCATTGATCTGATCTGGCATTGGGGAGCTTCCTGTGTTGCCTGGGTGCACTACTGTGAAAGGAATGGAAGCACATAGCTGATTTCAGTAGAGGTAGGAAAGTGTTATTTTTATGGTTTGTGACAAAGGATCTGTAAACTGCTCTGGCTGTTAATATGCAATCGGGCATAGTTCAAGCTTTTGCTTTTAGCACTTAAAGTGCTAGAAAAACTTGAGATCAGGGCATCTAAGGGGCTGCCTCGCCCACCGTATCCCTGCCTGGCAACTGCGCTCCTCAGATGGGGCATGGCTGAGAGTACCGTATGCTCCAGGGATGAGCTTAGCCTGTATTGAGAGTTCCATCTCCAGCTCTCTGGAATCAGTTACCAGCAGAAATGAAGACATTTTTTTTACTTAGGAAGGCTTTCCTTGCAGTGTAACCCAGTCATTTGTGGAATATCTATTTTATATCTGATGAAATTGCTTTGTTGTTTTTAGAATTTGTATGGATGTCTTTTTGGTTTCTAGTATTTGTTGAACTGATTTTATTGTTCTTAGAGTTTCTGTTTGTGTGTTTTATTCTGTTTTTATTGTGTACATGGCTTTGGTGGCTTTATGCTGTGAAGCAGACTATAGATTTGGGCAACTTGAGAAGGAAAGGAGGACAGGCACTAAAAAGTGATGCAATCTCTGAGGTGCACTGACAGTGGTTTATTGGCCAATGTGTTTCTAAGCCTTGCAACTTTTCTTTAGTGGCAAGAAATACAATCTCCAATGCTATCTCAACCTTTAAAATAAGTATGGGATCAGCATGGGGTGCCCTTGGTGAGTAGGACCCACCCCTCATGCCCATACTAACCCACCACTTTATTATTATTTTTCTGATGTTCAAATCAGTGGCTGCTTCTGGAGAGTTCAATTTTAGTTTTTCACAGTACCCCCTGACATAGCGTTACATAGGGATGTGGGTGGAGCTGTTGTCTAAACCACTAAGCCTCATGGGCTTGCTGATTGGAAGGTCAGCGGTTCAAATATGCATGATTGGGTGAGTTCCATTGCTCTGTCCCAGCTTCTGCCATCCTAGCAGTTCGAAAGCATGCCAGCGCAAGTAGATAAATAGGTATTGCTGTGGCGGGAGGAAGGTAAAAAGTGTTTCCATGCACTCTGGCTTCCATCATGGTGTTCTGTTGCGCCAGAAGCAGTTTAGCCACATGACCTGGAAAGCTGTCTGCGGACAAACGCCGGCTCCCTCAGCCTGAAGTGAGATGAGCGACGCAACCCCGTAGTCGCCTTTGACTGGATGTAACTGTCCAGGGGTCCTTTACCTTTTACCTTTACACCAGGGCATTGTGTGAAATATAAAATGGAGGCTTCACCAGATGCTAATCAGAGGACAGTTGGTAAAGACCATTGCTGCAACGGGGGCATTTTCCCCATGGTGCTCTCAACTCTTGAGTTGGCTTTGCTTTGAAATCTATAAAGCAAGAAAGGTATAGTTGGAGGAAGGGCCAGAGAAGATTCTTTCCACTTCCTTAAAATTTATGCTGAAATTTGATTGATTTTCCCATCTCTCTCTCTCACTCACTCTCTCACTCACGTAAAACAAGGCCCTCTTTACACCTAACATGCCTTTCCTTCAAGTCACCTCCTACCTACCCATGATGCACACATCATGCTTAATGTAGATTACTTTGGAGCAAGTTGCCATTGATCAGTCATCGCAATTTATAACACTCCCACTCTACCGCCATACCTCTCTGGTTTGGAAAGTCCCATTCAAGGTAGGGCAAGAGTAGCCCTTCAAACACTCTTGGGCTCCAACTTCCATTCGACACAGCCAACGTGGCCAGTGGTGGGGAGTAATGGGCACTGTAGCCCACCACTAACTGGGGTGCCAAATGTTCCATATCCCCCACTATACCACATTCAAAACCCATCCCTGCAAGTGAGTCCATAAACAGTGCTGACCTAAGGAAGGGAAAGAAAAAGAGCCCATTCTCTCTTAGGCACACATGCCTGGTTTCCTTTAGCTCGCCACAGGCGATTGGGAGGGCGGTTATTTATATGTCTGCTTCAACGGCACAGTAGTCAGCACTAATTTGTTAAATCCCTGCCAGGACTTGGTTCTTTTGGAGTAAAATGTAATGTGGGGGGAGGGGGAAACACATTAAGGCACTTTTTTCCCAGAGAAGCAGGAGGCAGAACATGTTGGGAAACAGGTGGAGTTTATCACAAATGAGATAAAATTGGCACATTAACGCAGAAATAATCAGAGGTGCAAATAAAAGGTCTTAAACAGGGGAGCAGACTGGGGAGGAGGACTGTTTGCTGAGATTTGGGACTTTCACTGCAATGCTTGATTATGCAATTTCTGTAGTACATAGAAGTTTGCTAGCTCTTTACTTGTTGAATTCAGAATATATAATTTCAATTGCAGAAGAGCAAAGAAAATGGGTCAGCCCTCAAAAATTTCCAAAACCAGTGAACTTTTGTGGACATCTTAAGTTTTATTGACGAGGCATGATGTGAAACAAGATGTCAATGGTTTCCTTTGTGTCTAAACCAATTGTGTGTGGCCTTCTGTGCAACCCAGCATATTCCTTTCTTGTTGCTGGAGTCCATCTCTCCCCAGCCCCAGTCAGCATGGCCAGTAGTCAGGAATGATGAAAATTGTAATCCCAACAACAACTGTGGCCTGTGATTAGCTTGACTTCATATTGATCAGCTAGTTACTACTGCTTTTGAATATAAAAACCCTCAAAATCTTGTCTGGGGAGACAGTCAGCAAAATCAGCTCATATAACAACTTCTAGTACATATTTTGGAAAGCTGTTGTCCTCTATGCATTTGGACACATCTTCAGATATTGTAACCCAATTTTTGCATTCGGGTTGTTGAGATCAAGGAGCAGGCTTACATCTGTATTTGGATAAAATTGGGCACCATTTTGAATCAAGATGGCGGATGGAACCTTTCCAAACTTCACTTTTTTGGGGGGGGGGGTGTTCTTATAATTCCTGAGCAACAGCAGGCACTTTCCCACTAGTACTTATACATGCATTTATCTGTCTGCAGTCCTGGAATTCTCAAATAAAATGTTAATCTATTTATTACTAAATTCTCCTAGCTAAAGCCCTTCCCCAGATAGAACCTCTTTGTTTATTTCTTCTCAAATTATGCACCTTATTATTCAGTTTCCTCAGTGAAGTGTTATCAATATTTCCCCCCCCCTCTCTGGACTCCATCTGTGCTATTTGGATGGCTTTGCTAAGAGGAAAAACACCCTTGCATTGACTTTCACTTGCAAAATATGATGCTCATGGCGGGTGGGGCAAGAACTCTCTTTTCCTGGTCTGTGTCCAAAGTCAGTTATTGTTATTTAGACCCTGTAGTATTGAATCACTCTTTCACTTTCAAAACAGTATGAAACATTTAGCCAAATGTATCAGACATGCATTGAACATAGTGTTTGGACATAGGCAAGCCAGACTCTTTCTGCCTCTGCTACCCCTCCCCATGTCACAACACCAGTCATTGGAAGCTAGAATGGATAATATAGGCGTATCTTGCCTTTTTCAGAAAAACCACACTGGCATCATGCGTTTGCAATGTTTCAAACATTCTCTAAACAGCAATATACATGCAGCTAGATATTGTCTGTTGTCGATAAATATCCAATTTCTCAAATAGAAATCAGCATTTGGTCCTTCCTCGTGAATTGTTTATATTGTGGTTTTTAAAAAATCTTTCAGTTTGCACATTTAATCAGAACTATTTTAAATAAAGCAGCATTAAAATCCAATAAATAACAAGCAGGCATAGGTAAAAAACAAGGATCAAAGTGTATGGTCTTTCCATGTATGTTTTCTTTAAACTTGGTTCTTTGTTCTCTTATATACTGTATTGGGGGGGGGGGAACCAATCAGAATTTGCACCACTGGTCTTAAATAACTGCAATGTGCCTGTGTGGATGAGCTTTCTACACCCCCCCCCCCTTCTAGAACAGGTGGTTCATCAATCTGCTGTAAACATAACTCCATGTTTTTAAATTTCTGATTTCCTTTTTTATTCCTTCTTGTGTTTTTGTTTTGTTTTGTTTTTTAAAGATGGACTTCATATACTAATGTCCGTCAATTCACTGGACTCTTTGTTTGCCAGGGGACCATGCAATGACCTTTCTAATGATTTAGTTTTTGAAATTGCAGGAGAGTTTTTATCATGTGCTAGGTTAACAGTGTAAATCCTCTACTCAGCCGTAAACCCCACTGAGTTCAGTGGGACTTGCTCCTCCGTACATGCATATAGGATTGAAGCTAAGGGCTCAAATTTTCCATAGTAAAATTGGGAGTCCTCGCAGTATCAATCTACACCAGCTGTAAAAATGTTTTATTGTCAGCGAAACAGCTGGGAAAACCAGACACACACGCAGTCACTCCTGTGTTTATGGCCTCAATATTGATTTGTTTCTGAAATATGTCATATATGACAATGTAAATGTTAGGGTTTGGTGTTTAATTTTTTTAAGACTATCTTTTTATTTAAATTTAAATTTAACATTGCTACATTGAATACATCAGTCATGTTACAGGTAGGTAGCTGTGTTGGTCACCCATAGTCAAAACAAAATAAAAAATAAAAAAATTCCTTCCAGTAGCATCTTAGAGACCAACTAAGTTTGTTCTTAGTATGAGCTTTCAGTCATGTATCAGTCAGGTTGCATGCTAATGGTTTCAAATTCAGTTGCAAGGTGTCCTCTCAGTTTATATATATACATTCCACACAGTCATATGGAAGGGCTGGCTGATGTTGCATGGATGCAGGACCCCACCCTCATCTGTGGCTGAGCCAGGGGACTGAGCCCATGTGCAAACCAGCTCTTACTGCAGGCTTGTACCAGTTGCCTGTCCCTTGTATGAGCTGTGTGTGTGGTGGGGTATGTGGAGAATGACCAGGCATGGAGCTAGCCAGCCTATCTAGCTTAACAGCTGCATGTTTAAAATGGTCTCTGCCCTGGAAGTGCGTTGGAGAAGTTTGTGTGGATGGAGACTGTCTGTTGATCTTGGACAAGGAGAAAGGAGCATGTGAGGGTGGCCACTGCCCTCTGCTGTCCCTTGCCTCACCCCTCCCCGGTTAAATTTCCATGAGTTAGAGCGATGACGATGTTTCACAGCTTGGAGCAAGCCGAAATCCCCAAAGCACTTCTTTGGCCGCCTGCTGTCACGTATTGAATTTCTGACATACCAGGGGGAAGTCTGCCGAGCCTCTTGGATGATGCAGAGTTCAAAAGCCTCCCTAGCCGCCTCCTGCTTGTTTGTACAGGGGTGATTAGCATGGCGTGCAGTGCCGGAAAGCCAATGCATTTGCTGCCTGCTCCTGATTTCCCTCCTGCTTGCTTTGGCTTCCCTCTAGGATACTGATGTTCAAGGACTGGTGATGACATCCTCCGCTGCCAGTGCTGCCCTGAGCCCCTCCAACATACGGCGGACACATCAGGTGGTTGTCTTGTGCCCCCGAGGTAAGTTATGTGGCCGTACCTCAAGAGGGAGAAGAAGTACATCCTCTGCTATCTGATTCCTTTGTTTCCCTCTCCCTCCAAATTCCAGCAAGGCTGTATTTCTGGCTGCATGTTGTTTGTGCTAGAAAGGGGGGGGGTGTTACTTTCTGCACCCAGCTACAAGGATATACAAACTTTGTGACTGCATTAATCAGGTAAGGTAAACAAAATACATATAATTTCTCCTTGTGTCATTTATTCAGCTTTTGCTGCTTGCAGTTCAGGGCAGATTGTGACAAAGGCTTTATGTTGGCCTGCCCCCTGATCACTGGAAATGCAATTTGGCTACCTTTCTGGCTTTAGAGACCTCAGCTGGCATAGCCCACCTGCTTTCATATTTTTACAGTCATAAGGGCGGGAAACTTTTTTAAAAAAGAATGAAAACAAAAGCTTTTACATCATGAAACTGTTCTGGGAACGCATTTTGGATCCTCCACTCATGAATTGCAGCATATGGACAGCCTTGCATGTATGAAAACAATATTCTGCTGTGTATAGTGCGGGAAAAGGTGGAATTATGCAACTGAGATGGGGCCTTTTCAGTAGTGGGCCATGCTTGTTGAATGTTATTTCCAGGGAGGCACATCTGGTGCTGTTCTTAGGTTCCAGGCAAAGGCTTTTCTCTCTACTGGGGCTTTTAGCCCTTAATTGGAAAGGTGACATTGGGGCCTCGTTTAGTGTGATAGGATCTGTAAGTCCTGATCTGTTCAGCTGTGTTTTTAGAACTTCATTGGATGTTCTTATTTGGTTTCAGTGTAAGTCATTTTGGGTTGCTCTGTGAGAAAAGAGACCAATAAAACAGAATAAGCAAATACATTTAAATAAATACAACCCATATAAATCATGAAAATATTATTTGTATATCTTCTTCTGTTTCTGCTAATTGTGACAAGGGACAAAGATCTATGCAACACATACCGGTAGTTAGTTACCTTTATGCAGGAATTCCTATCCATCCATCTTCCCTAACCTCCTTTGCCACTCCAGGGCTTCTGAGATTTCACTGGGAATAGAAGGTTCTAGCAACACTTCCTAAGGAGGGAGAGAGGGAGGAGGAATTTGATCTGCCTTTCACAGTGGCTGATTCGATCTGGAACCCCCCCCCCCCCAATGTGCAAATCGCAACACAGCAACTACCTCTACACTGCAAACGTCTTTGGGTTTTGTGATGCAGCTTCATTGCACAAGAAGTCTGCACATAAATATGTATTATACATGAAAGATGTGTATTTCGGGGCATGTTCTATGCTTTAAACATGTGCATTTACATAAAATACGTGTACAGTTCAGATGTGGACTTTTCAGGTGTGTCTTCCAAAAAAAATAAACAAATGCAGAGGATAGTTTTGGATGGAAAGGGCATAAAACTGAGTGCCTTTGAGACTGAAATGGGGTGGAATTACTGACACAGTCCATTCCGGAACACTTACAAGGTCCAGCATCCATACAGCCACTTCTCCATGGCCCAGCCCCACAGCAACCCTGTAACATCCATAGAAAGGAAACCTCAGGGCAGATGGATGGCACAATTCCTTGCCACCTCCATGTTACCCCTCTGCTGGAGGCCAGCAGCACCCATGGGAGAAGGAGTCTCTCGGTTTGTCTGAACCTCTCTACAAATGTCTGAACTCTGTGGAACTTGTCTGTCTGTGACAAAGTGGCTTTTTCTGCCATTCCAGCAACATGTGAAGTAGGTCTAAATATATCTCCCAAATGTGGTTAGTTTGGGGTTGCTTCCTTATCTGTCTCCTTTCTAGTGAAAACTCCTAACTCTGCACATGATTCAGGCACCTCATGGGTAGAACTAAGGCGGAAAGAGTGGGTTGATGCCTGTGGGCTCCCAGCGCAGTGTCGACTGACTGCGTACTTCCTGTTATCAACAGAAGGCTCCAACTAACTTTGCTGGTTTTAAATTTATTCTTTTGCTTTTAATCGGGGATTCTCTTCTGTCTTTGAAAGCAGACGCCTGAAATGTCTGCCATGCTTGTAGTGGGTTGTCCATAAGAGAGAACAAATGCACTATAGAAATGGTTATACAACTAAGCATTAGAAAAAGCATTTTGCCCTGTCTGGGCTAACACTAAGAAGAAGATTCCCAAAGGATCTGTTTCCTCCTCCTTCTAAACCTTGATGTTCCATTTCCCAATCAGATTTGTATGCTGTGAGAAGTTCTGCTGATTTTGCAGAAGATAGTCATGACAGGATTCAGTTGCTCAAAATGACTAGAGATGGGGATAAATTTGATTCAGTTTTCTTTGAAAGCTGGATTTATCAAATTGGCCCTTTCTGAAACAGTATGAGAACTAAAACACAGCCATCCTTCAAAATTGGCACTTATCTACGTGGCCTCCCTAATGGTGATACTGATGAATTGGAAGATTAAAGCTATAATACCCTTTAATCAATGGATCAACAATATGACAACACTCGCAACTTTGGAATGGACTGCTTACAGATGTAGACTTTGGATAAATATGACAACATTTGCAATGAGTTTATACAGAAAGTAGTAGGATATTAATATCTATCTACATACATATTTGAATAATAACATTGTATCAATTTATATTGGAATGTATGGGAGTATATTACACACACACACACTTATACACATCTTCGTTCTTTTCCCCCTCACTTCCCCGTTTCCCCCCTGTATTTCTTTATAATTTAAATTCTTTCAATAAAATGTTAATATTATAGGAGAGCCACTCCATTCCCTTGATCATTTCAGTTGCCCGTTTTTGAACCTCATCCAACTCTAAATTGTATCTCACATGCACATTAGGCAAGCCTCGCCTTTTTAAAAAACCTTTTGGCTTATATAGCATTGGGGAGGACATCAGCAGATTACCCCATTTACACAGGTTTGGCAAGAGACTTTGAGGCCAACAATCTGACTCTGCTGGTTTGGAAAGTGTCATACTGGTACTTGTGGCCGTCTGACTCACTGAATTTGGTGACTTGGTAGTTCATAACTACATTCTCTTAGGTATGTAATGGCTCCTTACCTGACTCCAGGGTGGGTGGTGGTTGTGGCCTGTTGCAGGCTTTCCCTCTCTCCCCGGGGGCCAAAAGGCTCCCCGTCACGGCTGGGCCTTGGCTCCTCCCCTGGCTGACCACTGTGGGTGATGGGATAGCCCACCAACACCAAGATCTGAACTGCCCAGTCAGGGGCAGGCAAGGGAATGGAGCTTGGGTGGTGGACCAGAATGCGGATGCCTTCACTCTGGTCCTCTACCTGACAATAAAAGCCAGCTGCACTCGAATCTCACATACCAAGAGCATTGACTTGACTTTTTGAATCACCTAAAACTCCCTGGAAACAGAAAGCTACCAACACCTTCACTAGCCTTTGAGGTAAGCAACACAATTCTGACAACTCTTTGGGAAGTTCCAGGCATTGTCCTAAAAAGGGCTTTTGTGAAGAACATAAACTCCAAAGTCAATCTCATAAGGGTTATGTAACTGAGCAGAAAAGAGCCCTGGACTCTGACATCACTACAGCGTGCCCCTCTCTTTCCCCTCCCAGCAGTGTGTAAAATATCACGGCCTCCGGATGTAAGAGCACGTTCTCTCTTGCTATTCCTGATCCAGCAGGAAAACTTGGACAGCTCCTTCCCTTGCGGTTTGCTATGTTGTAAATAATATCTTGGCCGGGTCACACGTCCTGCCGCTCTTGTGATGTGGCGTCTCCAAGAAGTGGGGGGGGGGGGAGGAATGTAAACAAAACAGTTTTTGGTTGTTGTGGAGGAAAAATGTCTCTCGGTATTGTGGAAAATTAGCGCTGGGATGGTTCTACCCTTATAGGGCTTAAAAAAAACAACAGTAGATACAGACTCATAAAGTTTGTGAAAATTTTGTTTTAAATAAAACAACCAGTTGAATTTGAAAAGTATGTAAGCCTACAAACTTGCTGGTGCACATCATTTTCTTTTAACCGAGCCTGCCTGCAACAAGCTAAGTTGTGGTACTTCAGTTGACTGCAAATGAAAAGGATAGTCTTCTAAGTTTCAAAGTAATTTTTTGTGTCTCCTTGTCAACTAGAGGCCTATTTATAATCATTCATGTTTTAGTAGCATCCAGATTGAGTTGTTGCATGGGCAGTGATCAGGGACGATAGGCACTGTAGTCCGACAATTTCTGAATGGCCACAGGTGAGCTAACTCTGATGCTGTCCAGCATCCTGTTTCTCACTGGAAGCCCACAGCAAAGGCACGAGGGCAGTCACCCTCTCTTGCTGATGCCTTTGAACATCAGTGACATACTGCTTCTAAAAGTGGGCTTAAAGAAAGGATTTTTCAGAGGGTGGGGGAAATAATTTTGGGAGAAAAACCAAACTTTTATTATAATTCCTCCATAATGCAATCCTTCACCTTAATAAAAATCAGAATATCTTTGGAAATTTAAAAAAGATTACAGAAGATTATTATCAGCAGGAGCTGATAGTCTGCCCTGTAGTCCTTGGTGGTTGACCAAAGGGGGGGGGGAAATGGTGACCCATGCTCACCCTGGCTAATTTGTATCCAATATGAAGGGTTGACTGGGTGGAGCCAGAGTGAGGTGAATGCTGTGATCCCGGGTGCCTTGAAGGATATGGTGGTGTAGCCACTCTTGGGAAAAACCATCGCTCTGGACCCAGAGGTTTTAACTACTGCCTGGCCACCGGTTTTGAGGGCAGAAGATGGCAGCAGTTCAACTGCATATGCTCTAGGATTAAACTGATAGACTCAGTTTTGAGACAGTATCTGCCTTGTTTGCCCCAGTGGATGACCTTAGTCAAACATATTATATCAGAGTTGAAAGATCTGCACTGGTTGCACATTAGCTGCTGAACCAGTTGCCTTCTTTTTAAGGAGTCATAGAATCATAGGATGGTAGAGTTGGAAGGGATCCAAGGGTCATCTAGTCCAACCCCCTGCAATGTTGGAATCTCAGCTAAAGACTCCATGACAGATGGCCATCCAACCTCTGCTTGAAAACCTCCAAGGAAGGGGAATACACAACCTCACAAGGGAGACCATTCCACTGTCCAACAGCTCTTACTGCTGGAAAATTTTTCAGTATATTTAGTCAGAATCTTATTTCTTGTAAGATTCATACCCTCCAGAGCAGGAGAAAACAAGTTTGCTCCATCTTCCATGTGATTGCCCTCGAGATATTTGAAGATAGTTGTCATATCTCTATTCAGTCTCCTCTTTTCTAGGCTAAACATACCCAGTGCCTTCAACCATTCCTCATAAGGCTTGATTTCCAGAGCCTTAATCAGCTTGGTTGCCCTCCTCTGCACACCCTCCAGCTTGTCAACATTTTATTGAGAGCAGTACTTTTATTGTTTTCATGTGAACTGCTTGGAGTAATTTTTTAATCGTAAGTAAGTAAAACAAACTTTTGTTTCTATAGAAACTCTCAAAGCCATTCTTGCTTACTTCTTAATGTGGCATCTGTAGTTCAAAGGAATTCATGACTTTCTCCTAAAGCAGTCCTTTTTTAGTTCCTGGAAATGGGAAAGGCTTGGATTGATTATCTTCAGGTTTTGTAAACAGTTTGATCCCTGATGGCTATATATATCAAATAAATGAAAATTCAAAATAGTGGGAATGATTGGTGAAAATAAGCTATTTTGTTGCAAAGAGGAAAGGTAGAGCAACTGCTTTTAAAACGAGAACATGTTTTTTTGGGAGTGGAACACTTTGACATTTTAAAGTTAGGTTCTAACCAGGGATAGAATGAGGATATGGAAGGGCAGATCCTGAAGTTGAGGCTCCAGTACTTTGGCCACCTCATGAGAAGAGAAGACTCCCTAGAAAAGACCCTGATGTTGGGAAAGATGGAGGGCACAAGGAGAAGGGGATGACAGAGGATGAGATGGTTGGACAGTGTTCTCGAAGCTACTAGCATGAGTTTGGCCAAACTGCGGGAGGCAGTGAAAGATAGGCATGCCTGGCGTGCTCTGGTCCATGGGGTCACGAAGAGTCGGACACAACTGAACGACTGAACAACAACATGTCTCTACATGGTGCTTCAAGCACACTGTAGTTTAAATGTCTGGGCTTTCTCCACCCTCCCCTAATCCTGATTCCTTAGAATTGAACCCCTCTGAAGGAAGCAAGAATGATGAACAGAGAATTCGCAACACCCTAAGCAATAATAAAATCTACAGTTCCCAGTGTTCCTTTGGGAACAGCCATGAAGCCTTTCCAGCTAAACCAGTTTTAAAAACTATTTTGAAATGCAGAGATATCCTCAGATGGATACTATGTTGATATTGGTTGAGGGAACAGGAAAATGGAGCTCCCAGTTTCCAATAGTTTTGGGGTTTTACCTTGGCTGGTAGTTTTCTTTCTGGGGGTACATTCAGATGTTGGGATTGTTGCGTTAGTTGTCCTGGTTATAATACTAGTGCTTCTGTTGCCATTTCTGACTTTCCTTTTACACTGCTGCTATGGAACCGTGGCTTTTTGCTCGCTATGCTGCCTTGGCATGCTAAATTTCACCCAGGCCAGTGGGTGTGGTGTGACACAACAGCAGACGTCACTCGGCATGTCACTCTCCCAAACCCTTTATGCACACCTGTGGTTCTGTTCCCCCATTATTCACCCATGAAAATGGCAGGAAGGAGCTGTATACTGTAGTACCACCCTGTGATGGGGGGGCAGTGGGGTGGTAAAACAGATTTCCCCCCCTGAAGCAGTCAGTGTGGACATGAATGCTAAACCTGCACTAGATTACCAGAGCTTCTTGTGTTGTATGAAAGATCACATAAAGCATGAAAATTATAGTGTAAGGAAACATCATGAAAATGGAGTAAAGTGCTGTCTAAGTGGCTTCTTCTTCTACCTCTCCTCACGCGCGGTTGTGCCCAAGTGGGCTTACCTGGGAGCTTTGCAATCCATGCCACAGACCTGGGCCTGAGCTGCCATGATGTTTTCTCAAAATTCAAATGGCAGCTCCGACCCAGCGACCTGACACAGAGGGCCCAGGGCAGGTCCCAGTGCCATGGCAAACTCTACCAGGGCTCCAGAAGGTGCCAGAAGTATGGAGCTGGTGTTTTATTTTTATTTCTTTAATTTCTATCCTGCCCCCCCCCCCAAAAGAGCCTAGGGCAGCAAACCACCAAGCAGCGAAAACAGCACAATCAAATAAACAAACAAAAGGATCAAAAACTTTTGAAAAAACGTTAGCAACGTATTTAAAGCATTAAGAATATAAGGAATGTTTAAAAAGAGTCGCATATCCTCACAGCTAATAATTTCAATATTGCCAGGAACACGATGTCATGAGAGAGACTGCTTCTTTCTCTACAGACTCTCTTGGGTGTTAAAATTGACAGAGAGGGCCCCTCGTGGTAGTTCTTCCTTCCTCAGAAGGTTTTTTTTTGGGGGGTGTGATCTGAAGGAAAGCCTTCTCTGTGGTAGCACCTAAATTGGGAATCCTCTGCCTACCAGAGAGTTGCCCATCTGGTAACTTCATGGTACAGCTGAAGACACCCCTCTTTACCCTGGTCTTTGCCATGTAAGATACCTATTTTTAGGGCCCACCCTATTTTTGTGGTTGTATTTTTTTTGGTAAGTTCTTAAACAGTTTTTAACGTTGCTGTAACCCACGCTGAGACCCTTAGGGCGAAGGGCAAGTAATAAATGAAGGTAGTATAATAATAATAATAATAATAATAATAATAATAATAATAATAATGATGATGTTGATGATGATGCTTGAGTGAACAAGAATGTTTCAAAATCCTATCTATTGATAAGTAATACTTAATATACCTGTAGTTCAAACCAATGTTAGTGCGGTTTTTTTACATTATAACTTTCGTTTTGGGTTGAATCCTTTTTCAATTTATTGTGTTGTTGACTTCCTTCTACCTCATTACGGTTTAAACCCCCCCCCCCATGTTAATAAGGGTTAGGGTTAATTTGTAAGGGAATTCTTAGCATCAAAACGAACAAGTTGAGTCAGCTGTCACAGGATGCAGGTTCACCCCCACTGGCTTGCTTTCAGAACTTCAGGTCTTTGCTGTGGAATGAAACAGCTTTTTTTCTGAAGCAGCCTACAAGATTGAGTTGTACAACCAGTGTTGAAGAGTCAGTGCTTCAGAAGGCACTGGCAGAAGGCATGGTTAAACCACAGAGCCTAGGGCTTGCTGATCAGAAGGTTGGTGGTTCAAATCCCCGTGACAGGGTGAGCTCCCGTTGCTCAGTCCCTGCTCCTGCCCACCTAGCAATTTGAAAGCACGTCAAAGTGCAAGTAGATCAATAGGTACCGCTCCAGCGGGAAGGTAAACGGCGTTTCCGTGCGCTGCTCTGGTTCGCCAGAAGTGGCTTAGTCATGCTGGCCACATGACCCGGAAGCTGTCTGCGGACAAACGCCGGCTCCCTTGGCCTATAGAGCGAGATGAGCGCCACAACCCCAGAGTTGGACACGACTGGACCTAATGGTCAGGGGTCCCTTTACCTTTACCTTTACCTTTACCTTTACCTTTACCATTATGTAGTGTATAAATTAATTCCTGATGGTGATGGGTATTTCAGAGGAGAGGTCCTCAGTCTCCCATGCCCATCGGGTTGAAAAAAATGACACTCGTCTATTTTCCCGCCTCTTGCATTCCACTCTTTTAATTCTGCTAAGGCAAGGAGAACCTGAAAATTGTGCGTTCATCATTTTACGTCAACTGGAAGCTGTTTGATTAAATAAATTCTTATTAAAAATAAAGAAATAAAAGAAATGATGTGTTCACTTTCTTCCAGCAAACAAATGCTTTCAGGGAAATAAATTTCCTGAACGAGCCATTTGGACAGTCTCTGTGGACTTCAAGATCCACATCATTAATTTAATTTTGCTGCTTTCACTAAAATTATCCATAGTTTATTTATTATTATTATTATTATTATTATTATTATTATTATTATTATTATTATTATTACAACATTCAGTACAGGTGCACTTAAAGTAGGAAACCAAGGCCATCTGAAAAGCATTTGGGGAAAGTAATTTTGAGGAGACTCACTAATGGTTTTGAAAGACTCTTGGAAACACAATATAAGGCAGTTCTGCATCAGCAGATGAAAACTGGAATGGGAGGAAAGAGGGCAATATTATCCCCAATCCCTCAATACTGTATGTCTGTAGCTGAGCAGCAGGAAAAAGAGGCACTAATTTTTAAGGAAAATCTTAAAATGAACAAGAACCTTGTATATAAACAATAATGGGGATGATGCATAAGCAGAGTACTTTTATCAGACGGGGGCTGATAGCTCTTGAGTGTCTTCTCCATTGAGTGCCCACTACCTGTTTGCTGAAGGCCGGAGGCATAGCTTGGTATTTAAAAGATTTGTGGCATGATTCCATAGTCAAAATTTGCAAAAAATTGCATGTGCTAATTAATATGTATGCAGGTAAATTTAGAATCTGACTCTGTCAGAAGAAAAACTACCTAATTTCCCATTCAAAATTACCCCATAGTAGAATTTATATTTGCTTGCACCCCATACCAGATCATCCCAAACCAATTCCTATTCAGTTCAGTTAATTTCTCAACAGATCATCCTGCTCCAAGACAATTCAATTACGCTTTGAATTACGCCATTCATTACTCCTAAAATTATCTCTAGATAAAGTCATGTTTATCCAGTAACTAAAGTCACCTCCACCCCCATTCTGTTTCCCACAAATTTAGTCTACAAAAAAACCTGGCAATAAAAGTCTTGTATTGGGAACAGAAGTAACATGGTGTTCCTGTGGTGTCTGAAGAAGGACCATAGCTCAGTGGTAGAGCATGTGCTTTGCATGTAACAGTCCCAGGTTCAATCCCCAGCATCTCTAGGTAAGGTAAAAGGTAAAGGACCCCTGGATGGGTCAGTCCAGTCAAAGGCGACTCTGGGGTTTCATCTCGCTTCCAGGCCGAGGGAGCCAGCGTTTGTCCACAGACAGCTTTCCGGGTCATGTGGCCAGCAGATCATGT